>NC_080677.1:151782168-152407168 GCF_030445035.2 Dasypus novemcinctus | reverse complement strand
AAATGATGGCTCTAAAGGACCAAATGGGATAAAAGTTCAATTAATGTGTTTGGTGATTTCAGGTCCATTTTACACTTGCATCCTGTAGGACTTGCTTTTATTTTTTAAAACCAAATTCCCTGCCTTTAAAAGAATCATTAATATGGCTCTTTCATCTTATGGGTTACATATCTATGTTTAAACTGTTCAGAAGTGCCTATTCAGATGTTTATAGGACACAGAGAGGAAAGAAGGCAAGTTTTAATCACATCCCTGTCCCTCTTTAGCCTTCAGCAAATTGTTTTAACTTTATACATTTTGATTATTTCATTTAGAAATGGGTCTGGTACAGGTAAACAATTTTCTGAGGATGTCTGACTTAACCAGTGGTTATAAAGAGCTTTGAAATGATGATGTGCTAACAATGCTAAGTCAAATTATGAAACTGCACCTTTGCAAAAATGCTATGGTGGGAAGAAATGAATCTGAACATTTTATTTACAGTGTGATTTTCTTCTCAAATAGAATATTCATAATGGGCCTCAGCAGGCGACAACGAAGTGCCATCTTATCTCCTGTTGATAGACCACAATTTCAGAAAATTATTTTTGCAATGGTTTCTGAATAAGCTCCTTAATTTGAGACTATTTTACAAATAGATACATAGCTTATTACATAGCTTACACTGCCTCTGAGACAGAAGAGTGAGGTGGGATTCATGAAGAAAATTGCTGTTGTCAATCTTTGGCATTTTTCAATGTAATTCTTATTCTTCAAAATCTAGTTTTAATAAGTTATGTTGAGCAAAAAGATAAGGTAAAACCTACTTTTGTGTTAGCTATAGTGGATTAAGAGTTAGGTCATCAATTGCAGTTAAATTACACCTTAAACTAGACTTGCAGCTCATCATGTTTCAAGACCAAACATCTCAATCTTATACGGAATTTCCTCTGACTACAAATGTTACATTACAGCAGCAGCACAATAAGTGAGCGTTTTTTGCGGAGCATATCACACCCCCAGTTCTTTCAGATAATTGTCTGGATATACAATGTATCTGTTACTACGTAAAATGAAAATCTAGGCAAACCACTGAATGATTCCTTAGAAGAAATTTAGGCCCAAATAGAGTCTAAAATGTCTAACTGAATTTAAGGGTAGAAAACTGCCCAAGAATATGTGTCTTGGTGAAAGAAGAGTAGGAAGGCGGAAGGGGGCTTGTTGCAAAAAGGCAGGGAGGGTCTGGGCTGGGAAGACAGACAGAGCAGGGGCTCTTGTCAAAGGCCAACGAAAGGTCGGGGGATAAGGGCCAGGCTAAACCACCCAAGAGAACACCTTTGGAATTTATTCTTACGGCAACAGGACTCCCCCCGGACAGACAGACTCCTTTTTCATTAGAGCAGGGTCCATCTATCCCCTTTCACAGATGAGGAAACTGAGACCTAAAAAGATTAAACACTTGATTGCACAGCGAATTAGAGGCTGACTCATTTCTGGAAACTCAGGATCACACTGAGCGCTGTAGGCATCAAACATTAAGGCCACATCCTTTAGTATGCAAGTCTTTTGAGAGATCCAGGGCAGTGGTTGAAACAGGACTGGCACAAAGTACAATAAATTGAAGCTAGGCTTGGCTAGCGCTGCTGCCTCTGCTCCAGTGACTTTTTTATCCCCCTGCAAATGCAAGCGTTTACCACCTCTGTGATTCTGTTCTCTGGTTGCTGACAAACTAGAGAGGAGATAACAGGGAGTGCTATGGGTTTCTAGAATAGATAGATAATGGCAACATTTGGAAATAGCCTGGAAAACCCTCTGTGAGGGAGTGATATTATGGAGCTAATTAGGAAAGATTATTTTAAAAAGTATATACAGTGGCTGGACTTCCTCGCTCTTGTATGTGTATAGTGCACCTGCCACTTCTTCGTCCCTTTCCTCTTGGGCTGCATGTGCGCCAGTTGTGAAGCATGGCTTTGGTTCACTTCAGAAAGCACTCACCCCGGCCATCCCAGGCTGGCCAGGTCTAGCTCTTCTCCTGAGTGGCATCTTTACCTCGTTGCAGGAGAAAGCAGGGCTTGTTATTTGTCTGGCCGTATGGGATAACACATTTATACAATTCTACATGGGATGCATCCTGCGTAAGGATCTACAATGGAGACGTTCACTGGAAAGCCTTCCCCCGGCAAGCCTGCAGAGCACTTAACATGCATTTATAGGGGTTGCCAGCTGTAACGGAAGAAGGTTCTAAATTATCGGTGTTAAATTTATGTTAAGGTGGTTTGGAAGTGAGCCCAGATACGAATATACAATAGAATAAAGTTTACAGAATTGTGACACAAAGTCCCAAGAGTTGTGGAGATGTCAGAAAACACTCAACCATCAGGACACATGCCTAAATCTTAATACATTTTATGCCTCGAACTCCAAGACAGATTATGGAGGTGACTGTGAAAACAAAAAGAAAAGCTTTCAGTCAAGCACTACTTCTGCATATTTTGTTGAGCTTTAGCTAAAGCTACTCACTTACATGTAGAAATCTAGGCTTTTAAAAATAGGGGCTTTTAGAAGAAAAAAAAAAGAGTAAGTACGATTCCATTACCTGGAAAAACAAAGGGTTTGCCATGGAAGTGGAAGTATAAGTGTGCATTTTCATAGGCCGATTAAGTTAAAATATATTCCAGCAAAGCGCTGGCTTGGTCCTCCCACACTTGAACTCACTGGAGAAGACAGTTGGTCAATTTAACTCAGAAGATATGGGTTGAACATCTATGATGTGCAAAGCACCACGCTAGGCTTTGCAAGTAGCGGAAAGCAGTAGCCAGTCCCTGCTTACAGCCCAGCTAAGTGAAAAGTAGAAGAACACTGCTAATTATGACACAATTCGAACACGTCAGGAGCAGGAATGGTGTGTAAACATGGTTCTTGGGGTATTGTGGGAGAGAGAGAGAGATTGCATCTAGTTGGCAGCTGGCTGTATGAAGAAAGCATCTTTTCAGGTGGAACAAGGCTGAGGTGCAACATTTGACAGAGATACAGGAAGGTGAAGGGCATTTAGATGGAGGAAAGGGCATAAGGGTAGGCATGGAGTGGGAAAGCAGGGGTGCGTGTGAATAACCACAAGGGGGCCATTTGGGCTGACACATAAAAGAGAGCCAGAGGAGGTAAGGCAAGGGAGAGAGTGGAGCAGGCTTGTGGACCTGAGAAGTAGGGATGAAGTGAAGAGGAACTGGGGAGCTCTGAGTGTGTCTCAGCAGAGGTGTCAGGATCAGAACTTTACCTTCTCGAGATTCACCTAGAGTAGAGGTCAAGAAAGAAGAAAGCCCTTTCAGGGGCCTAAGGCAATTGCTCTGGGAGAGGGTAAAAAGTGGTAGAACATGGCGGTAGCCGTGGAAATGCATCAGAAGAGATAGATGTGAGGGCTGCTGTTGATATGCAATGGAGAGGACTTTGCTCAGATTTGGGGACCTTACAATGACTAGATTTGGGGGACAAGCAGGAATCAGGAGACATTCCAGAGTTCAAGACTGGATAAATAGGAAACGAATCAATAAAAGAAACAAAAGTAAGAAGAAAAGTTGGTTTGTAGGAAAGGTGCAAAGTTTGATTAATCCTTTGAGGCAATATTCAATCATCTGGATTGACAACACCAAGAAAGAACTTGGAAGTGTGAATCCAACATGTAGGTCTGATTTAGGGCTCAAAAGAAATCTGGGAATTATCTACAAAGAAGTGAGTAGGAGTGGCAAAGCTCAAAAAAGGGGAGATTATTCTTGGGGAGGAAACCAAGGCACAGGCAAAACCTTGGCAAATGCCTAGATGTAGTGTTGGAGAAGAAAGAAAAATGGTCAAAGTAGGAAGGAGAAAACCAAGAAGGTGAAGAATGCTGGGATGCAGGAGAGAAGGAAGATCTAATAAGTGAAAACCAAGTTGGGCATAACGTTGTAGAAAGGCTGAAGAAACTAGGGTCTAAAAGTGACCAAGGGCTCGGGGCACCCCAAGACCAATTGGGGTAAAACATTCATGCAAACAGTTTCAGTTAGCTTGGAAGGGCCAGAAATTATGCCAAAATGGGTTAAATGGGAAAGTGGAGGTCTGGAGTGCAGCTGCCACTTTCAACAAATGTAGCAGTAAAAGAAGACAGAGAGAGAGAGAGAGAGGAAATATTTGTCTGAAGGGTGACCAAGGTTCAAGGAGGATATCTTTTACTCATGAATAGAAAAGTCCTACGGAATTAATTTGACCCCAGGAGGCTCACAATGGTCCCACAAAAAGGAAAGCAAACTCCTTCTTCTACTGGATTTCCCAGGCACAAACTGGAGTCCTTTCAAAGGAGAAGAGAGCTGAGGCTGAAGATATAATTTATAGCATATAAGGTCATTCATGGGGGTGGGGTGGGCTAACATAATAACTTCATTCTGCCAGCATCCCAAGAACCTTCTTGCAAAGCTCTTGGCTGGCGTCTTCCCTGCGAACACTCCTTTCACTACTGGGAAATGGGGGGAAGAGAGGACAAGGCAAAGAGACTGGGGGCTACTAGAAATAGAGAGAAAGGGATGAGAATGTAATAGAACATCCATTTTAAAATGTTTATTTCCCCAGCTGAGTTTGCCTACGGTTTTTCGCTACACAAAGTGGTTACCTCTTTTCTTGCACATAAAAATAATGGCACTCTGTTTCCACTGACTGAAGGACAGTCGCCCTATGATATTGGCTCCAGCCTCACTCTTTGAGTATTGGCTGGTTTATGTGCTGAAGGAACAAAATATATTTGTAAGTCCTCAGGCATGCTTGGGAAAAGAATGATTTTTTTAAAAAGCCATTAATGCTGTTACCAAGTTAACACTGAGGCAGCATTTTGCATGAGATGGTCCACTCCCGCCTCGTAGATTTTTAGATGACCAGTGATAACAGGTATGGCCAGTTAGCTTGCTCTAAGACCATGCAGGAGCCCTCGTTGGCTGGAGGCATGCTGAGCACCAGCTCCTATCTCTCTCTGGACATGTGAGTGCTTTTGAAATATTTATAAACGCCTCCTCCCAAGGATGCAGACATTATTGTTTACAGTCTGAACTTATTTAAGGAACAAACCTGCGGATGCACTTCCTATTGGAGTAATACCTAGGCTTTATTTAACCTGCTTCTCTTGTATTCATAAGGCACTTCCACTACATTATCTCATCAACACAGAGGTTCCGAGATAGAGAGAGGAAGGAAGGAAGTTGTTCTTCAGAAGGAGAAGGGGAAAAGATGGATTAACGCCGTGTCTAGGTAGTATTGGTCAACCAGGCCCTGGAGTAGCCAACCTAGCCTTTCTGCCGCCTTCCTCACTGCACATGGTCAAGGTTAGAGATCAACCTTGGCCCATGTGACCTGTCTCCTGTTTCACAGATGGGGGTGAATGGCAGAGGGGCAATTACAACCCACGGCCCGAATTCTCACCAGAATACTTGTTCACAGGGAGCTGCTAACACAGTCCCCTGATAACCAGAAATCCCCAGCTCGCTTTAATGAAGCCAACACACACATCAGGTATGGTGCTAAAGAGGGAAATGAGGATGTGTCGTGAAGGACTGGACCGATATATCCTAGCAGTTACTCAGTAGGGTCCCCAGCCACGGACAAAGCAATCAACACTGGAATAAAGGGAAAGAAAAACACACAGTGTTTGCCTGTAAAGAAAAAAACATGTTCCGATCAGTGCTTCAAACACTGACGGTTCCCTCAGCCTTCCATCAGCCTTCGTGGAAAAACACAATTACCGCCTGCCCTTTTGTAGAAGTGAAGAAGCTGCTGGGTTGGGGTGGCTGAAGTAAGGGGCTCCAATAGACCCAGGGGGCACCTGCGTCCAGGTTGGCAACCTGACCACATTGGCATCATGCAGGCACGCAGTGGAAGAAGGGGCCAGGCTGTGTGTGTCCAAGAGCCTGCTCCCACTGCTCTGCTGCTCTCCAGACCACCTGTAGCCTTCACCTGTGCTGCTGGGAACTGGACGTTCCAAAAGTCAAACTCAGATGCCTCTGACCACCCCAGGGGTGGGAGTAGGAAGGGGAAGGGCTGGCCAGATCCCTGGAATTTGTAAATGCAGCCACCACCTCCCTGTCCCAGGGGTGGCTGTTGCTGCTCTGAAACCTTTTAGAAAAAGTGTGCCTTTGAGTAGCTCTCAAAATTGCTCCTTTCACTCTCTCTTCACTGAATTTTGCTACGGTCCTCTCCATTTTACTTACTGGGAACCACAGATTCTATTCAGGGAAATGCTACACTTTTTCACCTCTACTTTCCATATACCAGATTTCAATTTTAATAAACTGTCAGCTGCTAAATTACACAGCAGCCTAATATGTGCAGAGCATCCTGCTGGATTATGGAAAGCAGAGAAATGAGAGACATGGTTTCTGCCCGCATAGAGTTTGCCACCCAAAGGAGAGACAATTGCTTACCTAAACAACAAAGGTGAAGAACCGACAGTTGAGTGTTAGAACTGAGGTGCAAATTGAGGGCTAGGGGAATGGGGAGGAAGCCAATTGTAAAATTACTTATTTGTTCTTTTAAGAAATTTTTGATGGCTACCATTTCTTTCAAAAGTGCGAACTGATCCAGAAATTGAAATTTTAATTTATTTTATTCATCTTTTCAGTGACCAAATTTGCTAATAAATAAATCCCCACCCCAAGTTACTGAAGAATGGATAGATGGATGAGTAGGAAACCAAGATAAAAGGTAAATCAGAGACCTAATCTAGTCAGGGGCTCTTGCATTTAAAACACAACTTAATCTCAACTTGGACCAAGTCAACTTCAGTGCTACCAAGTTTGTTGGATTTTGTGTCTGTCCTTCTTAGGAATTCATATCAAGTGTGTTCTTTTTTTTTTCTTTAAATTTGAAAATTTGGTGATTTAAAATTTTTTTTTAAAGTTACCTATCTACCGTTAAGAGTTTGACCACATCTTAATTTTTTACATGCCATTTCATCAATTGCTTTTGTCTTACAGCAGAGCCTCAGTGTTAGTGGCAACTGTTAGTTGGGAAATTAGACCAGGAGTTGCAATTGTGATTATATTGATTGACCTTTGCCATTTCTAGTTGTTTTTAAGGAATTTAAGAACTTGACTAATGTAACATTTAGCATCCTCTTTCACTTCCAGACTGGAAGCTCTTCCGTGACACATCCAATCTATTACAGAAGCAAGCAAGCAATCACCTCAAACATTGACAGCTGCTTGTACAAAGTATCTGCCTAGATAAAAACAAAATACTCTGCAGCATCTGTTTCTTCTCAGAAAACACCCTTTTATTTCTCATAGGAACCCCGTGCCTGAACTAACATCCTCCCTTTAACTCTTATGTGGCCTCTGTGGCAAATACAATTACTGAACTTTTACAAATGGGGCAGCTGCGGGAGAGCGAATCCTTTGCTGATGTTTGCCTGAGATTAAGTAAACGAGTGCTTGGAAGAGAACACAGGCTTCCTACTTCCAGGCCTGTGATTAAGCGCTAGGTGCAACTGTTATCTCCCATGTCCCTTTAACCAGTTGCATGTCCCTTTAACCGAACCTAAGTGCTGTCTGGTCATCAGCCTTCAAATAAATATTGTATTGATTGTGTGCTTTGTGATTTCAAACTCCATGAACCAATAGAGAATTTAGACAGGTCCTCCCCAGGATTTCTAATCCTAATTTGAAGCATGTTTCGATCGAATAAAAAAAAAATCACCAACTGGTTGGAAGTTTCTGTGCAGTTGTCACAAGGACATATTTAATCGGAGCTAAAAGTTGAAAAATCAAGTCCTTCCGCAGAATTAGTTGTTTTGTACTTAAACTTCTGTGTGAGATCTTTCATAGAAGAAGATGACTGCCTGAATAAAGAACTAAGAGACAACCGTTTTATAACAATTTTCTCAGTGAGAAGGTACATTGCGATCACAAAGGCGAAGAGACCTTGGGTGCAGCAGCTGAGCATTTGGGTTACGTTGAATCAGCTTGGGCAAACCTCAGTGCTGTCATCTGTGAAATGGGGACGATAGGAAGAGCAAGCGACATCATCATCTAGAGTGCTGAGGCTAGCGCAGAGTGAGGGTCCAAGAGTAAAGGCCCACCTCGGCCATTGCATTCTAAACACCCTCTATTCAAATTAAAGGAGGAAAAACATGGTGACTGAATAAAACAGAGCAATATGCATGGCCCTTGGCTCAGTGAGGAAGAAATGCATGTTACAAGGTCTCCTAGGTGAATTTGAGCTCTTTTAAAGGAATTGAGTGGATAGAAACCAAAGGATGGCTGTCTTTCCTCCTCCTTCTCATTCTCCCCCTTCTCCTCCTCCTTCTCCTCCTCCTTCTTCTCCTTCCTTCCTTCTCGCCTACAGAGTTTAGTAGAGTCCTGAATGTAATGTCATCCACTTTCCGCATTTTCCAGGCTACTGTAAGGACCCTAAATGATTTAACTCATTACAGCCTAACGGCTATAGCACCTTCATGGCCAGTTTGAGAGTTAGACCACTGACCTCCTGCCTCCCCAAGTGGCCTCAATGCTAGGCCCAAGTCAGCTGGCCAGAGGGCAGCAGGAACAACCTTCTTTCGAGGTGCTACTTTTTGCCAAATCACAGGCTTCTACAATCAGAATTGATTACAAACACCCAATTAAGAGGCATTTGGAACCTCCTATGAACGCTAATCTTGTCTCTTGTTCCTCAGGCTTAATTATCAGTCTTAGATGAATACTACAACTGCAATTAGTTAAGCTTATTTTTCAGCCTCCTTTACAAGCACACACATGTGTTTGTGTGTGTGCTTCTGCCCAAGTGCATCAGCACGCATGAAAGGATCACGTTTGCTGCTGGAAAGAAAGGAGCTGAGAGTGTGCATTCCAGCTGAAGGTTTATGTCTCGCTTGGATCAGTTTTTTAAGTGCCTGCTCCCCGAAGTGAAATCTGATTGGAGATGCCATGCACGTGTTGATTCAATTTGATAAGATTCCAACCAACCTTCTTTTGCTTCTCATAAAGGCTGTTTTTTAAATTTTATTTTAATTACAGAAACACCTAACACAAAATAACCTTGCAATACTCAAAATTCATTATGCTCAAGGGTGATTGCTTGTAGCAAGAAATAATAAAGAAAATTAATTTTAAAAAACAACAACACAGGGTCCTGTTCAAATTAAATCAGTGCTAATGGACAAAAAATTCAAAAGGAAAGAAGATAATTATCTGCCTGAGCAGTAACCAAAGCTGCTGCCGGTGCAAGCAACAACACTGGCCAACAGTTGTTCTGAGAAGGGTTCGTTCGTACCTACCCAATCATTTTTTATCTAAATTTGAGCTTGGAGGTGGCTCTGCTCACATTGCCTGTCTTGGGAATTTACCTGAGAGCAAAACCAGGAATGTAGAGATGAGAAAATATAAAACAAGGGAAGATATTTTTTAAATTTGCCTTGCATATAACCAGGCGCCAGATTGAAAAAATCTGGGTTTATTTTAATATAACCATGGTATATGCAACAAATATAAGCTATTTCTATAGTACCTGCTGAAAAAAAAAATCAGGATATGTTTCAAGGGGTCTTTGCTTTTTAATTAGAAAGAGAATAGGCTGCCACTTTCTATCTCCATTCCGAAAAGTTTTCCTGTCTATCTTCAAAGGATATTGTCCTCCATCCACCGCTGTAGTTTAGTCTGATTGTGAGATTTGTGAAAATGGAATCACACAAGACAGAACGACTGTTACCCTTGAGGAGAAAGGTTAGTGACTAAGAAGGACACAAAGGACCTTCGAGGAAGCTAGAAATAGTTGATTCGTGATTGAGTGCTGGTTACACGGATGTGTTCACTTAGTGAAAACGTCTCAAACGGCACACTTAGAGTTTGTGTGTTTTTCTAGATACATATTATACTTTAGGTAAAAGCCTAAGTATTTCCATGTTTCAGAAGGAAAATGGAGAAATAGTTTGGCTTAAAATACCCATAAAACAAGGGCATTAGTTTTTTCTTTGTTTTGTCTAAATTATGATCTAATCCACAAGACTAGGAGAAGGAAGGCAAGTGAGGCCTCACTTTGGGCCAATTTAAGACTGCAAAAGCTCAGTTATCAAGAGAAATAACATTTATATATATATATATATATAATATATATATACTCAAAAAGGATAGCTTTTCTGCTGAAACTAAAGAAGAACATGAATGTGTGTGAAATGAAGCTTATATTTATTTTTTTCTGAGCAAGGCCATCCCAAGTCATTCAAAGTAAATTCTCAAATCGGAATCACTTTTTTCCCTTTTTAGAGAAGTTATGGGTTTACAGAACAATCATGGATAAAATATAAGATTCTTATTGACCACACCACTACCAGCACCTTGCATTAGTACGGAACATTTGTTACACCTGATGATAGCGCATTTTTATAATTGTACTATTAATTACAGTCCATGGTTTAACTTAGGTTTCACTGTTTATGTAGTGTAGTTCCATGGATTTTTTAAAATAATTTTTATTCTGTTACCAAATATACAATCTAACATTTCCCCTTTTTATCATATTCAGATACATATTTCAGTGCTGTTCATTGTATTCACAATGTTGTGCTACCATTGCCACCAAGGTAAATGTTTTAATGCTACATTTTAAAAAAATCAAAATGAATGCAAACAATCCATGATAAACGAAGTAGTGAAATTTAAAAATAAAGGCTCAAAACATATTTTTTACTATGCAGGAAAACTAAAAATAGACCTTATATTCCCCAAATTGCCAATTAATTACTAAATGCCCATTATGTAACCAAACTTGCAAGTAAAACAAGATTTGAGAAACTCGGGGCAGATTAATTTTTATTCAGCGAGTTCATATTCTTTCAAATAAACGCGATTAGCAGTGTTTGAAAGTTTGCAATCACTTAGGTAATTTCCAAAACAGCACTAAAGAAACAATGTGTGATTTATTTCAACAAGATTCCCAAAGTCTGAGTATCATATCTATTTAATCATGTCACTGTGATTGAACTTCATGTACAGTTCCAAAAGCAAAATCTTCCTTTCGATGCATTTGCTTAGGAAAAAATACACACCTATAAGCAGCTCCTCAAATACAAGTTTGCAAATCTAAAACATATAGAGAAAAGCAACATATATGCTATGTTAGCTTTGTATTTTGGTTAAGTCCTATAAAACAGCCTTGTCATATCAGGTCTTGAAGTCAGGAACTTGTCAGTGGAAAGACCACTACTGGGCTTTCTCTCCTAACACTGCCACCTTTTTAGACTCTTTTTCTAGAGCTTCACATTCATTTTCTTAATGTTTTTAACCCAATGTCTGTGAAATTTTTATTGCTCCCCAGATGATGACATCTGATCTGAATGTAACCACACACCTCTTTGCTCAGCAGTATTTGTCACAAACCATTATAAATTATCATGCTGATAGTTTGCATTGCTGGGAAACCGGAAAAGTTTCATAAATTCTACCTACTGTATCAGTGACATTCTTGTTTATTATACAGATATAAAGTTTTATGAGATTCAAGAGGTCTACCTTTCCACCAAAGGAAACTTGAGGGGAGTCAAGTCCGACTAACTCAATGTAAACAGTGAGAACCTTTTGCAGGGTACAACAAATGTGGTTTTCTGAGCTACCCTCAGTCGGGTACTTCTTTCTTTCCCAGCTACTTTTAACTATGCTTCGACATTCCACCAGCACATGGGATTTTGCTGGTGTGAAAAAGAGAAATCATTCATTTCTTCCATACTCTTAGCATCTCCTCCCCCTCTCAGAATAATTTCTAGTTTCCTCTCTTATAACAAAAAACCTATAAGAACAGACAGTATGCCCAGCTAGAAAGCGAGCCCAATGCTACCCTGCAGGCAGATGCTGTACCATTCTACCTGTTTATTGGTTTGTACCACACCTTGTTTAATAGCAGAATTGAGGAAGTTATTGCAATATGTTTTTGAGGCGTTTTTTTTTTTTGTAAGGAGGCATGGTTCAGTGGTGACATGCACATAGACTACTGAGTTTTAAAACGGTCAAGCACAACCAAAATTTTTATTTTTTCTAAGGAAATAACCCCATTGATACCCACTGTAAAAACTGAACACTCATTTTGTGAAGTAAGGTCCAGAGTTCACTTATGAAATGAGTCAGATTTTAAGCCAGTTACATGAAAAATTGTGATTGTACACACTTTTACGGTATTGCTGAATTCATGAAATTATTTTTGTCTATTTCTAAGTAAAATAGTAAAACATATATTTTTCCCTACCAGAACTATTTGGCTGGTCTGTTTAATTACTTATCCATCCATACACCCTACTAAAGAAAGTTGCTTACTTGGGTATCAAGGATGATTCTCAATCAGTAAACAAGCTAAGAAATTGATTTCTTGAACTTTCATATGGTAAAACTCGATTGTGCAAATATTGACAATTTCAAGAGAAAATACAGGGTGTATTACATGCAGATCATCCCATTACTAGATCAATATATTTTGCTTGACATATATTCATATGTTCTAAAAATGACCAAGTTGTTAAAGATATCATAATAATAGCACTAACTTATTTTGTGAAGGGTTTTTAAAGTTTTACAGGACTTTCATATTCACCACCTTATTTTAATAGTAACCCTATGAAATAGGTAAAGCAAGCATTTTTACTGCCATTGGGCAAGTAGTATAGGCAAATCATGGAAAGATATTAAATGTCTTATGACATATAGCTCGCATACAACATGAGTGATGAATAAAGCTTACCAGCTTTCTGCATGTTGCTAACTATATCCGATATGCAGTTTTGTGTCATCCAATCCACTTTTGGAACCATTATAACATAAATTGTGAAACAGAACAAAAAACACCTTCCCCAAAAAACAAAATACAAAACTATGTTTGGGGGGCATCTAAAATAAACATTTGAAGTTTATGAATTTATTCTTCAAAGAGTTTCAGGTGTTTTAATTTTCTAGGGAATTCTAACCACCTTTAGGTTTTAAACCACCTTTGGTTTTAAAGCTGTGGATTTGCAGAAGGAGGTAACACTTGTGCTACCTTTGTTGACTCTCAACTGCAACCTTTGACACCGATCAAGAACATCTTTACATGGGGTTGGCCTGAAAGTTAGTTCTGGCAGTGTCTTAAATTGGTCTTCCAATATCTTTTGGGGTTTTCTCATTGATAACAAGATGAGGTAACATTACAAGAAAACATGGCACAAAGGTGTTTTCTACCAGCACCATCTCCATTGACTCCATCAGGATAAATACATCAGCTTTTCAAAGCTGGCCAGGAGATGACAACTTCACAGAGAACAAATCCTGTTACCACAATTAAGTCATCTTCTAGCATTAGAAAAAAACCTTGCTATCATAATTATTGAAACAATCTTTTCAGCAATATCAGTTTCCCAAATACCTTGCTGATCTCACTAAATGCGTGCCTTCCTAAAAAATTACAGTCGTCCTTTTTCTTATCATCTTAAAAAAAAAAAAAGAAAAAGAACTAACCAAGAAGGTACTCGACCAAACCCATCAACTCACACCATGATAATGGCACAGGATTATTTAGGATTTACGGTGGGCCAGGCACTGTTGTAAACGCTTTGCATATATCAATTCATTCAACCAGCATTCCCTTCTTAAACTTCTACTCCAGCACTGAGCCAACTCACCAAAGTTATTTGTGTACATCCCTTCCCAACTCCATGCACAGGGACATCAAGGTGGTAGCATGAAATCACCCATGGAGGGAATATTTATGCCACAGAAACTGGCAAGTGTTACAAATCAGGACTTTATCCTTATTTTCAAGATAACCAGTTGTTAACCATTTACCAGCACACTGCTGCTCATAGTTAGTGACTCTCTGGCTTCTTAAACTATTATATTACATATATGTATGGTAGTAATTTACAGGTCAGTAATTAGTAAACATAAATTGATTGAAATCTAATAGCGGGAAGCGGACTTGGCCCAGTGGTTAGGGCGTCTGCCTACCATATGGGAGGTCCAAGGTTCAAACCGGGGTCTCCTTGACTGATGCGAGCAAGGAGTGCCCTGCCACGCAGGGGTATCCCCCGCGTAGGGGAGCCCCACGCGCAAGGAGTGTGCCCTATAAGGAAAGCCGCCCAGTGCAAAAGTAAGTACAGCCTGCCCAAGAATGGCGCCGAACACATGGAGAGCTGACACAACAAGATGACGCAACAAAAAGAACACAGATTCCCAGTGCTGCTGATAAGGATAGAAGCGGTCACAGAAGGGCACACAGGGAATGGACACAGAGAGCAGACAATGGGGGAGGGGGTGGGGAAGGGGAGAGAAATAAATTTTTAAAAAATCTTTAAAAAAAAAAGAAATCTAATAGCGCCTTACTTTTCGGAGTAATGTTATTACTGGAGTACGTTTTGTAAGAGTTTCTTAAAATATCCCCATCACAGTTTAAGCATTGTCAAAAAGCAAACAATAAAAAAGTAAAATAAAATAAAGTTGAGAATAAGTCTACAGGTTGTCTAGGTGACTGACATTATAATAACCTCAGAATATTGGCAAAACAACAACAATAAAAAACCTTATAATGAACTCCATGTTTCCCAATAGTCACCAGAACACTCTATTAATGGCCACTTCTGCATGAGATTAAAAAGTTAATATAATGCCTTGAAGCATTTCTGAATCACAACAAAGATTAGACTGGAATCAGCATAATTATACTGCAGCACAGTTTATGCTGATTATTTGGAAACTGGACATCATATATGGATTTACGCTGATTATCTAGGAACTAGAGTATTGACTTCACCAGATGATCTCATTCCCTGAATGTGAAAAACTAGTCTACCCCACCAACTCAACAGGTTTATTACATTTTCATAGTCTCTGTCCTTCCCTAAAAGGGTGAAGTGTGTGCAAATCAAATATCTTTAATAATGAATATTCCAGCATAATAGTTATTTCCTACATATAAAGTTATATCAAATTGGCCCATTTTAAAACTTGGGAAAAATACCTTAGAACTGACATTTAAATAGATAATTTTCCTTTAATGAAATGATTTACATATCTAAATTTTATAAAAGACCAACATGCAGATTCAAAACTCTCTGGAGACCAAGTATCATGGAGTAGAATAAGATGATGGGGAAAAGAAAGAGGCAGGTGGTCTGCTGGGTGTCCAAAAGAGAAGAACAAATGGGGGTCTGAGTGGCCACTGCTTTTAATGCTAAAACATACTTTTCACTACAAGTTCTTTCATATAAACACAAGTTCATTCATATAAAGTGAAGAAATTGTATTTAGACTGTCTCTATGGTGAGAATGACGTTGTAATAATGAAATCTGGTGGCATAATTTGATGCTCAGTAACTTAACAATAGAAGGAGCTAGCAAGACTAAAGATAAGTGGATAAACAACTGGTTCATATTTGAGTTCCCATTGTATTCATTGAGCATTAAAATTAGTCTCCAGCACTTTTCAAAAGAGTTTTGCAATCATTAATCTACTATAAAAAGCCCTCAACTGATTCACCACTATAGGTCTTATTTTTATTCAATGGCATTTTGCATTTTCCATGTCAAATTCAATAAGATAGAGTTCTTAAATCACAAAGTGTGCTACAGATTTGTTAAAAATTTTTCTAACCTTAATGTCATGAATGCAGTATACGTTAGTGGCCCACATTATTTCATAAAATTGGGAGCGAGAGTTTGGGTTTCTAGTTTTTCCCCTTCCCGCCAAATATAAAATATGTGCTCATTGCTTAGCAAGAGCTCCCAAACCCAAGTGTTAACAGGAAAAAGAGTGTGCGAGAGTACACATTTAAATATAAGCTTCCTAGTTTGGGGAACTCAGAAATCACTTAACATAATTTAATTTCCATTCCATTGGCATACGATCTGGCTTAGATTGGAATCCCCCAAATCCATTTATACCCCACCTTGTATGCATACTTTCCCCACAGACATATACGACCACTAGATGGTGCTGTGGTGCCCTGTTCAAATACATCCTTCACTTACTTGCAGTCTCTGTCCTCCAAATCGAAGTGGGGGTTGAAGTTGATCATGATTCTCTGGTATGGGTCTGGAGCCTGGATCAGCCATTCACATTTTTCACTTGAGCGATAAGATTGAGGATAACCAGGAGACGTAAGGTAACCGGGGCTTTCGATTTTTATAATATCGCCACATTTCTCTGCAATAAAAATAATGTTTCAGTAGCTTTTCCTCTCATACCCAGTTCAGCAGTCTGCCGTTATATATCAATTATCAGTTATTAAACATTCCATAAGTTTTTAAAGGGACCTCCCGGAGGTCCCCGCAGGTCCTTCGGGTGACACGGATAGCTACACCCTACCAAGGACCGCTCTGGTCTCAGGCTTTACACAGCAAGGCAGGTTAGGGGTAGACTGAGCTCTGAGGGGACTTTTTTTTTTTAATCCGTCTCAAAGCTCCTTCCCAAGAAAAAGGTCTTCCAGCATTAAAAAACATTAAATCCCCTCAATTGATGTTAACATGGTTCCCCCCGGGGAGCTTCTGCTAGACTTAATTATCCCCAAGAAGTGTAATCGCATTAAGTAGCAAGTTCTAAGTGGAGGGGACTAAAAGATGCTGTTGGACCCCTTGTGTCACTTTTTGATGATAAGCCTGGTCTATGTCATTGATTAGCAGGGATTGTCTTCCAAGACCTCAATTGGCTTAAAGCCAAAACTTATTTGTGGTTGTCTTATCTGCCCATAAATCTAAGTAACTTTGAGTTGTCTCTGCTCCTGTGATCCTGATCAACAGAGAACAGTTTATTTGCTGAAGCAGAAAAAATTCTGCTTTACTTCTCTAAGTACAGTTGCTTAGGCTTGGAGACCAGATCAAAGCGGGGGTGGGGGGAGGGCAGAAAGAAAAAGGAATAGTCACCCAGATTAATTCTAATTACCCTAAATGTTGAAACAAAAGTTCACTCTATCGAGGTCTGGGCATCCCATATGGTAAGCCACATTGTCACCTTCTGGGAAAGGTGAGCCTACTGGTTTTGAGCTTTCATTGCCAGAAACCCAAATGTCGCTTTATTGTTCAGCATGGATTCTCATTGTCACTTTTCCTGATGGATTTCATACTGGACAACCTTAGTTTGCAATGTTCCACATTTATGGATGCTTAATTGTGAGCAATAAGCATTCAGTGCATAGACTATTTAAGAGAAACAGGTATGAAAACAGTGAAATATATAACCTATCAATCACGAATTTTCAGTAATGGCATATATAGATTTTAATATTCCATCTAATAGATTCCCTGAGGAAAAAGAATGGCATTCTTTGCTCTCAGCGTGAATTTATAAATCTACAGAATTTTATTACAGGAAAACCAGGTCAAATGGAAATGAAAGATGAAGTGCACATCAAAAATGCATAAAGCTACATGCATTACAGAAATCATTTCCCATAACTCAAAAAGAAGACAATATATATTATATTGTTTCTTTCTCAGTTGCTAGATGTTTCTGACCGTGTTTCTTAGACTGGGGATAGTCTTATTCTGGTTTCCTTTGCCTTGGCTTTTAATAGCTTGAGGTTTGCCAAGAAGAAATGATGTTGCAACTGGAGTTCAGAATCTCCGCTAATGATCCTATTGGACTCTGTTATGCGATTCTACCGAGGTCCTTGCATTATTTTAAATGTGCAGAAAACTTGGAAAGTGCCCCTGTCTCATTAAGGCCCTCCAGCTCTGTTCAAACATGGCAGTGTCTGGCATCTGTTAGAGGAGTGAAATAAAACAGCGCTGCTTCTAGTCACTCAACAGAGTCACTTCAGAAGACATTTAGGTGGATTCGGTACCACACCAGAGCTCTTTAATCTGTGACTTCTGAGAAAGTGACAGTGTAATAAGATAATGTGGACGGCTAGACTCCCTGGCTCTGTTAAATCTCTCTAGCAGTTGATTAAGAAAGAGCAATTTCTAATGACTCTGGACCATTAGTCCTAAATAAGGTTAATGAATTAATTTAGCAGACACTAGTAGTTGGAGGAGGTGGACGTGGCTTTAAGAGGTCTGCTGAGTTAAGAGGCGTTCACTGGCTCTGGGTACTCCAGTGGCGACAACATAGCTTTAACTAGTCAAGTCCCCCCACTGACAGGGCTCAGGGTCTCATCATCCCCCAGATGTCTGCTAAGAAAATTAAGAAATCATATAAATATGTATACAATTTATGGAATTCACACCCTAAAGTCTGAAAGCGTTTTGCATGAGCTTTCAAATGCATCCTGTGATCACCTCCCCCGCTGATTCATTCTCAGGAGTCGTAGAGGGTAGTGGGTGGGTTACTCTAATTTCTAAAGCCTCCTCATTTGAGGTCTTTGAATGGGAGGAAAAACCTTATTTCATTCCCCGCCAGACTATAGGCAGATGCTACCAACTCAGGTTCATCAACAAGATGAATGCCACAGTCACAATTTGTGCATGTGTTTTACTGGCAAGCCTTTTTTTTTACAGCCCTGCTTGATTGCTGTTGGGGGGAATCGATTGCTGAAATCACAAAACCTCCAGAAAACATATTAGAGAGATTAACTTCCATCATAAAGACATGATTTAAATTCCTCTTGGCTTGAACCCCCTCTACTTGTGTCTCTTATTAAAACAATATACTACGGTAAGTGGTGGATGTCCTTTCCTTCTAATTACTTTGATTGAAGTCGAAGCCAGATGAAAGTAAATATTGGATCATTAGTTAATAATAATTGCTGAAGGCTTCCTGTACAGATCATTTCATAGCCCTTGCCTTCACTTACTTAACAGTGGAAGTCACACATGCCTAGGACCAGATCCCATTTTAAAACACGTTGTTTATGTTACATGGGACTGTGGATGCCCCCTCGCAGCCTTTCATTCACTGAACAGTGAGTGGTTTGAAAAGCAGAGTGGAGTCTGCAAGTAGACTAGGGATTTTCAGATCTCCTGGTGCCTTACACTGTCTGTATCAGATTCCTTCATTGACACTGTGCAACTTTCATTCAAACTCCAGCCGGATTAGGGACCCTTTACACAGGCGGAGGAGGGGGCTCCCTCACCCAACAGACCGCTGTCTCTCGCAGGCACTCGCCAAGAGGAAATAGTTGGGGGAGCTGCAAGAGGAGCAGGAACTTCTCCGGGTACAGCGTTCATTAACTTTCAGCTGCCATCCGATTTTTGAAAGGGAGTCTCATCTAATTGCCTTGGGGAGGAAACATTATTAAGATAATTGGTGTGCTGATCGGGGAAGGCAGGAGGCTCTGCCTCGAAACAGAGGTGAGGAACCCCCCACCAGCGCCCGAGCAACTTCGGGGAGAGAGCCGGACGGCTGCAAGTCCTCCGGCCGCGAACCGACCCATCGCAGCTCTTTATTCCTGTGCGCGGCTAAAAGTTTCCTTCGCCTGGGGGGCCGCCGGCTCCCGGGGGCTCCCAGCAGCCCGGGTGGGAGCCGAGCCGAGCCGGACGCGCGCGGGCAGCCGGGGGAGCCCGGGGCGCGGCGCTGTCAGACGCGCCGCCGCCTGTCACTTACCGTTGCGAGGAGCGCCGGCCAGGGAGAGGGCGAGCGCGGCGCAGAGCAGCGGCAGCCCCCTCTCCATTCTTCCCTTCGCAGGACCCCCAGGCAGACGCGGGGGAGCCAGGAGGTGCGGGGCAAACCCAGCCAAGGGGGTGGTCTGCCCGAGCCCAAGCGCCCCAACTCCGCTTCGGCGCTGTAAAAATCCTCCAGCCGGTCTTGGAGAGAGGCAAGCGGCGAGGCAGTGCCCGGATCCGAGAGCAACGCTTCTCTTTTTGTGTCTCAAGTCGCCTGCATCCTGTCATTTAGCTCCGATTTCCTCTCCCTTTTCCCACACTTGTTCCTCTTCCAGGAGCCACTGCCCGGGCCATGTCTCAAAAAAAAAAAAAAAAAAAAAGGGGGGGGGGGTGGGAGGGGGAGGAGAGAGGGAGGGAAATACACAGCCAAGCCAATCTCCAGAAAGCGAATTAAAAAAAAAAAAATCCGGGTTGTTTCTGGACCCGTCGGAGCCGAGGAGCTGGCGCCCAGGGGATGTCCGGGGTGTCTGCGGGAAGGAGAGGAGCGAGCAATGAAAAGATGAGCGGGAGACGGCGGAGTTTCACCAACTGCACCCCCGCCTCCCCCTCCGCGCGCCCTCCCCTCCCCGCTCGCGCCCTTCCCTCGCTTCCTCCTCCCCTCTCCCTGCTTTAGCTCGCCAGTCATTGCCTGACAGCAGACGGGGAGGAACAAGTTTCTCTCCGTGGGCTTCCCCCCTCCGTCTGTCTGTCCCTCTGAGGGCCTTCAGAGATCTCCGCGCGAAGGGAGGCGCTTGGGGGTGGGGAGGTCTGCGGCTAGGGCGTGGGTGTGCTTGGGGAGGGGGCGTCGAGGTCGGTGCCAGCATCCGGGTAGGGTTAGCCGACCTCAGCGGCCTCGTTCTTGGACCCCCGCGGCGAGAGCCCGGGCCGCTCCGGGGCCGCGAGGGTCCCCGCCGCCCGGCAGTGACGAGCGCCCGGGAGGCGGCGGCGGCTTCTGGCGACTCCGAGACCCCGGGGCAGGCGCGGGCGGCGGCGGGGAGCGCCGCTTCTCCGCGCCCCGCACGGCCGGCGCCTCCTGCTGCCCACCTCGCGGGCGCTCCGGGCCAGGGCTGGGGGGGGCGCGGAGTGGACGGCCCGGCTGGGCAAGGGAGCGGCCCCCGCAGAGCCGGGCGAAGGGCGGGCTCGTGGGTGCCACGTAAAGCCGAGGCTAAGCGCCCGGTAGTGCGAGCTCCGGCTGCAGACGGCGCCGGCCTCCTGCCTGGACTCCCGCGCGCGCGGCGGGGTGCCAATCGCTCCCGTGTGCCCGGGGGGGCCCTGGTGCGCCGCCGGGCTCCATTGTTTCCCGAGATTTGATGACCTCTCTGGGACAGAGGGGACCTTGGCGCGTGGGAGGTGATGTGCCTTCCAGCTAGGGGGCAGCCGTGGCCCAACCCCGCCCCGCGCGGTGTCTCCGCGCCCAGGTGCTCCGTGGTTTGGAAAGGAGGAGTCCAATGGCCCTCGTTTCTCGGCATCCCGGGGGAGAAGCGACAGCGGGGGTGGCGGGGGAGGGGGTGGGTTAGGGAGAGGGCGACTCTTAGTCCGGCGCTCACGGTGCCGGCTCCCGGCAACAGGCAATTGTTCGCACCGGCCCTCCAGCGCCCTGCCCGCCCCCACTCCCCGCGGAGGCGCGTCCTCGCGGTCGGCTGGAAGCTCCCCAGTTCCACCCCCTAGGGCTTCTCGGAGAAACGGCGGACGGAGCGCGTCTGCGGAGACGAAAAGCAAGGACATTTCGGAGAAACAGGTCGTGGCCACGGATCGGCTCTTTAGAGGGTGGATGCCCGCGGGCGCATCCCAAGGAGTTCGCGGGGAAGGTGAAAAGGTCATGATACCTTCTGGGAATTGGCGTGTATTTACACACCCCGAAAACAGATCCCTCTTCCTACCTGGCGCAAAGAGCTGGCCAAGGAGATTTTAGGAATGTTGGCAAGGGGACTCGGCCAAAGGTTTTGGCGGAAGAGCTCGGGGCCTGCAGGGAGAAAGGCCGCCCCGGCGCGCCGGCCCGGGGCAAGGGTTTCCCGCGGGCGGGTTAGGGCCTGGCGCGCTGGCGAGCACCCCTCGGCGTCCAGGCGAGCCCCTTGCGGGCTGTGAGACGCGGGGGTCTCCACCGCTCGGTGACGGTGGCTCGCCACTTCGGGCTCAGTCTTTCTTCTAACCTTCCCCCGCGGCCCAGCCCCGGCCCATTTGGACCGGCCCCGGGCCCAGAGAGCCTCCTGGCCTGGCCGGTCGCCTCCTTCTCGGCTCCCAGGTCCATGGGAGGCGCCCCAGGGAGGCGCGGGGTGGGACGGTCCGCCTGGGAGTTCAAGGCATGATCGAGAGGAAGGGGCAGTGGCCGGGCCCGTGGGCAGCTCCCAAGGCCGGGCTAGAAAGAAAAGGAGCGGGGAGAGGGAAGGGACGGGGCGGGTGCGGAGCCGGCAGCCGCGCCCTGCGGGGACCCCCGGGGAGCGAGCGCTCGGTCGGGAGGAGGGAACCCTGGCTCTCGGCTCCCACCGCAGCGCGTCGCCGCCTCCCCGCCTTTCTCTCGGCTCTGGGCTCCGCCGTGCCGGTCGCCCGCCGAGCTGCGTCAGCTGCATCGTCAGATTTGGGGTGACCCCCTTCGGACTTCAGTCCTGAGATCGGTGGGAGAGGCGGCCCGCGGGACGTGGCGGGTTGTCAGGGGAGGGGAACTGGCGGGGGCAGCGGCCGGGGGCGTCGTGGAGTCCCGGGAAATCGCCTTGTTGCTCACGGGACCCCAGCGGCCGCGCGCGCTGCGGAGAGCGGGTCCTGACCCGCCCGAGCCGCGGCGGGGTGAGCGCGGGGGCACTCGCGGGAGACTTGAGCTGTGTTGTTTTTAGAAAACTGCCGCCAATCTCTCTTCCCCTCTCCCTGCTGAGTGTGCATTTCCCAGCCTGGACTCGCCAGGCCGATAAATAAAGCCACCGGTTCGTGCACTCTGGGAGAGAGGGTCGCCCGCCCGGGCCTGGCTCCCTCCTGGCTCCGGCGACCGCCGCTCCGCCGGCTCCGGCCTGCTTTGCAGCGGGTCAAGGAGCAGAAAATGCCCCCGTCGTCTTTCTTGCCCAGCAGCTGAGCACCTTTGTCAGCCCTTCTCCAACCACCTAAATAAGGCAGGTGATGTGTTCGCGGGGAAAAATATCATACTGAAGTTCTGCAGTGGTTTCCCTGGTCTTAGCTGATGTGAGGCGTCTGTGGACCGCTTGGTTTCCACACTCAGTACGAGTAGTAGAGCCTTACCACCCTGATGGATACCTGCCGGCGAGTGGGTTGGTACAGGGCACATTGTCCCTGCTAGCAACCTCTTCCCTCTACCGTGACATTCCACTAAGCACTGGAAAGTGTCAGGTCTAGATTTCTGCCATTTCCCAGCAAGGGGGACAGAGTGACCTCCATATAAGAACAAGTGGTAGAGGAAGAATTTGGCAGGGTTCCTGGGTTGATTTTATTTTCCTCTCTCAAACACATCTCTCTTCCCTGACACCACAAATACTCGAGGAGAGAGGTCCAGTTCACTGAAGGAAGATTCACTGAATCTTCCCTGGAGTGGGGTGCAGAGGCCCTGGCTCAGCCACATCCAGCCCTGCTCACTCTCACCCGGGAGCCACTCAAGGAATAAGGTACTAGCTTTGCTCCCTGGGAGCCAGGCAGGTGCATTGGGCCTTCTTAAGACTGGACTGGGTGGTAATGCTTTGTTGCTTTCATCAAGCTCTCATTGATTTGTCAGAAATGAGAGGAGACCCACTGCTCTCAGAAGGCCATTTGAGCCACTGACTTCCTCAAACATTTCAGGATTAGGTAATATGGAGATTCATTCAGGCTGGCATTTCCAAATTGTGTCAGGTCTATCTTAGTCAAGTTTTTAGAATCATCAAACCCACATAGTTCAGAAGAGCCATAAAACAATGTATTTTTAGTAGGATCTAATTTCTGTTTGAGATGTAAGAATGGAAACTGGAAAAAGATTAAAAATTGGAATTTAAATGAACTTACTATTATTTAAAATAATTCTATTAAAAGTAGCACTTATGTCAAACGTCTTTATGCAGGAGGTGTCTTTTGGACTCATTTATAGCTGTCTCCTTAATTTGAACTGAAAGAGGAAGAAAGAAATTTTTAAAAACCAAATCTTTACTTTATGATTCTTTATTCTCGGCCTTCAAAAAGTTACCTTGAAAATTCTTCAAATATTGAAGGAGACAGCCATCTAAGTTTTTAAATAAGATCACAAAGCAAAGTTTTTAATATAATCTATGCAATTGTGAGATTCAGGAATATAATGCTAAATTTTCAAGCATGTTGGGGATTCAAGACATTTGTTGGTGGTAGAGGTTAGGGCTGGAATTTGAAAACTGTGCCATAGTTAAAAGCATAGTCTTAGTTCATTCTGCATTAATTGAATTACTTTTTAGCTAGGAAAATTCATAATAAAAATAGAAATACTTGTCAAATGAAAAAAAAGTCACTAGAGAGAAAATATTCAAAATTTCAAATGAACTTTTTAAATAAGACTATTTTTAAAATATAATTTGTGCCATCAAAACGGGGGACTGGCTATCCCTTTAAGTTTAATCATAGATTTGTGCAAATAGAGAATTAAAATTTTAAGACATTTTAAAAAAAGGTGGTAAATAATTTAAAAATATCAAATGAAGACCAAATTTAAAAAAATAAATAGAAACCCACACAATTAGGAATTGTGGAATCTATCCTAAAAGAACCTAAGAAGGGAGCAGATGTTGCTCAAGTGGTTGAGCACCTGCCTTCCACATGGTATGTCCCAGGTTCGGTTCCCGGTGCCTCTGAAGGGAACAATAAAACAAACAACAAGCAAAACAAATGAAAAAACTTAACTCAGGGAAGCCAATGTGGCTCAGTGGTTGAGGGCCTGCTACCCCCACATACAGAGGTCCCGGTACCTCAAAAACAAAACAAAACAACCCCCCCCCCCAAAAAAAAACCTAAGAACAAACGAAGAACTGTAATTTGTATTTTTATTAGATGGCTGCCTGCCATGGAGAATGGGTTGTAGGTGGAGCAAGAGAGAAGTGAACAGACCAGTTAGGAAGCTGCTACAATAGAATCCAGTTGAGCTTGAACAAGGCTCAGGGCAGTGGAGATTGGCAATGGGTACATTCAAGATATACTTAGGAGGTATAATCAATAGGACAGTCGATCAGTTGGATATACCAGTGAAGAGAGGGTTATCAAGCATGGCCCTTGAATTTCTAGCTTCCATCACTGGTCAGGTGGCCATACCCTTCACATGGGCAAGGAACACTCAAAGACGACTAGTTTAGAAGGAAGATCATGAGTTTGATTTGGTTTAGGTTTAGCTTCGAGTCTCTTTGAGACAATCAAATAGAGTCAAAGGTAAGAGGAGGGCTTAGGGTTGGGAATCAAAGTTTGTACAGTCACTGAAATGTACATGACAGTCATCCTGGGGAAGGAATGGATGAAATTGCCTAGGGAGGATATATAGTGTAGAGAAGGATGCCTAGGATGGGACATTGAGGAACTTTGAAGGACTGGGTTATCAGGATGAGTTAATGAGAGACCTTAAGAAGGAGCAGCTGAAGAGGTAGTAGGGAAACCAAGAGTGGATCTTGACAGAAAAGCCAAGTAGCAAGGGTGTTTCCAAAAGGACAATATTATTGAGTGCGACTGAGTCAAGGTGGATGAGGATAAAAGAGTTGAGTTTAATGCCTTGGTGATTACTAAGAGTTGATTTCGGTGAAAGCCATTTTAGTGGAGTGATGGCAGGGCAGATTGGACCCCAGATTGGAGTGGGCTGGGGGTGAATGGAAGGTTAGGAAATGGAGACAATGGGTAAAGAGAATTCTCTTTGAAAATTTCTATTGAAGGGGAGGAGACAGAACAATAGCTCTGGGAGGAAGCCAGGGCCTAGGGGGCTTGATTGCTTTCCATTCTTTTGATGTTTGCTTTTAAGATGAAGCTCTGTTAACATTATTAAATGCCACTGGGTAGGATCAAGTATTAGGGGAAGATACCAGATTAAAGCAAAGAAAAGATAATCAGAGTGTAAATTGCCTGGGAAGGCAGGAGGGGATATAATCTAGAGCCCAGATGGACTGATTTACCCTAGACAGAAAAGAGGGTTAGCACTTCTGTTGTAAAAGTGGGGAAAGAGGAGCTGATGAGTGCAGTTGCGAGTAAGTGTGTGGTCCTTGAAGGAGCGCCTTTCCTTCTACTAGCTTCCATTTTCTCTGTGAAGTAGGTGGTATGGTAGAGTGATGGTAGAGGTGATAGGAGTTTGCAGAGGTCAGTGAAAGGTGGAGTAGCTGACTAGAGAAGCTTTGGTTGTTGTTATTATGGAGTAATTTTGTGAACTGGAACTTTGAGCTGGCGTTACCAAGCAAGTACACAGAAGTCAGTGCTACGACACCAGGATTTCAAGAAAAGAAAGCGTTTTATTGCGTGGTTGATGGGCGAGGAAGGGCTCAAATCTGACTCCCAGATGTGATGCGTTTCAGAAGTTGGTATAGGGCTGAAATACAGGCTGGCATATCCTGATGGGCTGTCTCCCAAACCCTCAGCGGTGGGGAGGGTTAGGGCTCGAATGTGAAGGCAAGGAGCATGCGCAGCTGTGCTACTTCACCTGATGGCTTTAGCCTGGCCAGTGGGGGCGACCTAGTTTTAGGATGTCATTAGGTTATTAGGTGGGAAGACCTTTAAGTGGGAAGAGGCAAATGTGGTCTCAAGGAATCTTAAAAAAACCTGGTAAAAACTAGTTGGGAAACCATAGAGGAAGGTCAGGATAAGGGGTCTAGATTCCAATAAGGAGTTAGGGTTAAGGAATGCTTAGGTTGCAAAGGTTTCACTAGGAATATCTTTTCCTAGAAAACCTGATTAACTAGTTTTCATGAATTTTCTTCTTTGTGCCTTATCCTCCTAGAGATGACCAAAGAAGAATTAAAAACTTTCATTTACAGCATATACCAGAATATCCAGAGACTGGCTGGTTTATATAATTCATGTGATGTACAATGGAAACATTTCTTTAATCCTGTAAAGTCAAGATTCAACAGCAATATTGTACATATTTTTCATAAGTATAGAAGTGATTTTTTTGTTGTTGTTCTGAAATGTTATACAATTTCCTGCCTTGAAGTTCAGTCAAACATTTGATAATAAACATTAGACTATTTGTAAGATGGCATTAGTTTCAACGAAGCCTTCTTTCTTCAATTTATGATGTCAAACTATCAGATGGCCAAAGTGCCTCGCTCACAGGAGGAGATCAATCAGTGCTCATGGTTGGCTTTTGACTAAAGTGCACTGTCCTGCTGAACTTGCCCTAAAAGCTACACATAAGCTACTATGACATGGGGAAGTCATGCAGAACTGGGCAGGAGTTTTTGGAACTTTAATATTTTAAGAAGTCTTCAGCAGTAGTACAACAGGTTACCTTTTGTACAGTCACATCTTCTTCTTGCTCAAATGCTTTAGCTACCCCACAGGGAATGAGAAATATCAATGGAGACAGTAAGGAAAAATATTTGCAAAGAACTACACTTGGACTTTCTCTTCTTACTTTTCCCAGTGTTTTAGTTGCTAGAAATGGGAAATAATAGAAATGTAAAAGTTGAGATAGCAAAATAGTAAAGTGATAGTATATAAATCAAAATAGATAGGCTTGTATTTTGAAATGCACAACAGAAACCAAGCACACAATGGGGCTTTATAATTATAATCTGCTTTCACAGAGTCCAAAGGACCCCACTGTTACATCTTCTAAAAGCATTGCTTTTCACCCTTACTCCATAGGCAGAGGTACATTGGAAGTTCAAATTCTCTTTGGCCATCTCTAGGAGGATAAGGTACAAAGAAGAAAAACTTATGCAGCAATTCTGTGATGCAGTAAAATATGGAAAATTGATGTTCTAAATGTGTTTGTATCTTAAAGAAGGTAGAAATAAAATTTATAATAAAGGTAAACATCACAATCATATACATGACATTACACATTTGTCAAAACCCACAGGAATGTACACCCGAAGAGTGAACCCATGGGAAGCGGATGTAGCTCAAGTGATTGCGCGCCTGCTTCCCATGTACAAGGTCCTGGGTTCAATCCCTAGTCCTCCTAAAAACAAACAACAAACAAACAAATGAAAAAATCAACTCGGGGGAGCTAGTGTAGCTCAGTAGTTGAGCACCGGCTTCCCATAGATGAGGTCCTGGGTTTAATCCCCAGACCCGGTACCTAAAAATAAAACAGAGTGAAAACCCTCATGTAAACATTGGTTCATCAGTTGTAATAAACGTGCCACATTAATGAAAGACGTTAATAATTGGGAAACTGTGTATGGGGGTGTGGTATATGTCAACTCTGTACATTCTGTGTAATTTTTCTGTAAACCTAAAACTGCTAAAATAATAAAGTTTATTAAAGAAATCACAATTGGTTTATTCATTTGAGAATTCATAGGAATTTCCAGTGGCCCACATTGTGTAAGATGAAATGGCTGCTCTCAAAAGCTGCCCAAAGCCACATGTGTCCACTTTCAGCAGACTACTCTTTGTTATGGCTAGTTGTCTTCAACTGAGAGCTTCTGAAATTTTCTCTTCTCATCTTATCTTATTTTATTTCTCTTCTTATTTTATCATGGTTGATGCTGGTGTGCTTTGTTTGCTTTGTTTTCCTTTGTTCTTAGTTTCGTATCTATATGTCCAACTGAAGCAGATAACATGAATCCATAGTTTTTATTTCACAATCTAAGGCTAGTACTATACCCAGGGTCAACTGTAAATAAAATTACGAAGCAGGTGAGAAAGTTGCTTTTTAAATCCATCTCCTTTTGGGTGTATGTCCTCCATTTTCATTCTCAAGAGTGTTCCCTCATGCAGGCTATTTGCCTTTTGAGAAATATATTACCATAAAGGCACAGTACCACACCTACAGAATTCAGGTTTCAGGTGTCAATTTTAGGGGCAGGGAACCTTCCAGAATATAAGGAATATTTAATAAGAAACCTGTGCATACCTGTCTCAGAGACGACCACTTGGGGTTCAGGAATTTTAAGTTGTCTTTGAGGGGGAAATAAGGAGATGTTTATACTCTGGGGAGATTGCTATAAAGATATAGCCTTGGAATCACCCACAAAATAATAAGGCTCCTTCAACAATTGAAAACTTTTAAAGTACTTTGATTGGTGAAAGTGTAAAGTTGGCAGTATAACAGCAATTGCACCATCAAAGAAAAGACTTGGGACAGCATGTTCTTTAGCAAATCTTGTGAGGTATGTTTTCTTGAAGTATGTTAAGCCTCTTGGAACAAAAGAATTGCTTGACTATATTAAAATATATTTGTAACAGGCCCACATGGGTCTGGGTGCTAGTTTATTTTTCTACAAAATGTTAGCCTTTTTAAAACATGTTAAGCCACATTCTGGATAAGGGCTGGCAATGGTGTCAAGAGGAGTCCCAACCATCATAGCATGTAATGGAAAACGCAACTTAATTTCAGAACTCTGAACTGGAAGTCCAGTTCCACCTGGATCTGCCTACCTGTGCAATTCTGAAGATGTAACTTCATCTTGCTAGGCCCCCAGTGTTTTCAGCTGTAAATGTTTTGAAGTGAGTGATCTCTCAGGACCTTATCAGTTGTAAAACTCATGATTCTACTCTTTTGATGAGCAGACTATTAAGCATTAGGAAGGGTTTGTCATTATCCAGTATTATGTAAGGGTTGAGTATCTGGGACGATGTGCCAGGAAACCCCACGAAGCACCTTACACTAACATTTGTTCCTTCACATGTCTGCTATTTGAAACCTCAGTCTATTTCCTTTCGAGTTGTTTGCGTTCCTAAGCTTGAACAACGAAGCTCTGAAGTGGAGACCATGCTTTATGTCCATCGGGGAACTACTGTCAGTTCTCAATAACAAATGAGATAATAAAATGAAGAACTATCCGGAGAATAGCAGAGCAACACCAAGAAACTGCAAAACCCATGCGCACTCACGCACAGGGCCGGGCCTCAAAACATTTCTCTGTCTCATATCTCCTGAGTGCAGGCGAAGTCAGTATTTCTATTCAGCTGAAGATGGGAATATTTATCATGCAGGCTCTTCATGAGTTAGCTAAATTAAAAATGAAGGACTAGATTTATTGAGTAAATGTGGGTCAAACCCTTGGATGTTCCTCTTGAGGTTCTCCGCAAACCTGGGGTTCTAGAAATTCCTGCTGCAAACAGCATCTACAGCAATCTGGGTTTCTGTTCCTTCATCCCAGTTCTTAAGCTCCTTCACCCCAGTTCTAAGCAAGGGCTCAGGATTGAGGGCTGCTGGTGCTAGGCAAAGTGGAAGACAATGGCAGTTTGTCCTGGATCTCCTTTTCTGTCATCTTCCAGCTTCTGCACCAGGAGTATGTTATCTCTTTTAGAGATTTACCTGCCCAGATTTTGTTCAGACCAATCTTGTGCTTAATTTTAGACTTGTTCTTGAGTTGGACGCTCTACCTATGGAATACCAAGCCTTTGATAGAGAAGGCTTTTGGGGCAATTTTCAGTTATTCGAACAGGTTGTAGATGGCCTCATGCAGATGAAGCTGTGGCTTCTCAGCAAATGTTCTCAATATTATGAAATTCAGGAGATAGGTTTTGTGGCAAACATAAAAATATGCCTCGGTGGCCTGCTGAGCCAAAGCAAGAGGTGCTTCTTCATCTATCTAACAGGGCCTATATTTGCTACAATTTTGACAAGCCATCCTTTCGCAAAGGCTGTCCTTGGAATACAAAGTAAATAAAATCAAGTTACAATGGCTCCCGAACATTCCACCTTTTCCCTGGAGGTTATAAATTCTCTCTTGATTTTAAAATCCCTTTTCTTACTCCTTCTGAGCTTTCCCATTTCATGCTCCCTGGGAACATCGCTGTAAAATAAGCCTGTGGAAAATGGGTAATGAGGAAACCGTTGCCTTAATTGAAGGTCACATCGACGAAGATCCAGGTGGGTGTACTTCGGCTGATAGAAACAACGCCCTCGGAGTGAGATCCTGCTGCCCTAAAATCGAGGTGAGGTTGTAATTTGTGAGAACCGCGCTGGTCCCCTGGTCAGTGTGCACCCTGCTGTCTTTCTTAATCTCACATCCAGGTAATTTTCATCATTGATGACGCCCCGCATTGGAAAAGAATGCAGGGGAGCCCCCCAAGAGCTTCCATAATTAAGCACAAACCCTTTTGCAGTATAAAGCCAAAGCTGAAGAGCTTCCAAATCCTCTTGGTCTTGAGATCTTATGCACGACACAATTGTGACCTTTAATATGTCTCTTTCAATTCCACCCAGAGCAGTACTGAGCCCCAGCCTCGTTAGTTTTCTGTTGCTTTTAGTGCTTTCCTTTTAAAAGAGGAACCAAGAGAGTAACCACTTTGCTTATTTGTTTTCTTTTCCTTTCTTTTTGGTTATCGGTAACATCTGGTGTCGACATGCTCATCTTAGTCTAAAGCAGAGAGGACACTCTAAACACAAAAGATACTACACTCCCAATAACTTGATTTCCTAGACCATTAGAAGATTCTGGAATCTGTTGGACTGCTCTGTAAGCATTTCATGGAAGTTCCCGTGACAGCATTATCAGCTAGTAGTTTTACCTAAAAGCCTTCTTAATTTGCTGTGTTTTTTGTCCCCTTATGTACCTTCTCTTTCTCTAGCTATAACCGTGAAATACATGTTTCCAATATTTTAGTTCCTCTTCTTTCCCTGGTGGAATATTTTTAATTCCATAATTTCAGTTCCTGCTCTTCTTATGAGTGATTACGGCCATGCGTTGTCCCCAGCCTAGGAATGGGTTGTGCTCTCAATATCTGATTCAGAATTAGTTTGCTAGAATTCCGCGTGGCCGCCCACAGAAGCAATGTCCTAGAGGATAGGGTCACAGGCCAGTCCACCGAGACGTCTTAAACTCACTCATAGCTAGATTTTCATTAGCGGCAACTCTGAGCTGTGAGGCCCCTTATCACCCGAGACAGAACCTTAAGCTCTGTTTAAAAAAAAAAAAAAAAGTAATACAGGCAAGGAGGATAAGTCAGTAGGTAGTAATAGGGGTAGGCTAGCAAAAGCCAGGCTTTGGCAGCTGGCTGCTGTCATGGGATTGCAAAGGGAATATCCTAAAGAGTGGGGCTCTAAATTGTGGCTAGGTTGGGCTCTTAGCAGCACTCAGAGCTGCTGGCAGGAGGCATCCTGACAGCTGAGTTCATCAATTTCAAGAAGAGGGTCAGAGGGAAAGAGTATCATCAGTGGGTCTGGGATGGCTTTGCAGTCTAGAGCAGACTGCAGGTAAGGGGCAATTGGGTTTTATTTGTAAACGTATTTGGAAGTTTGGGACTGTCTTATTTAATATGGGCATAATTAAGACTTTCATACCAACCATATGCCATTATTATAGGATCATTTGATGCTTTCAAAGACCTGAAGTACTCTCATCATTTTCTCTTAAAGCCAGAGCATATATTTCTCAAATAATGCATTATATTTTTGCTGCTGGATGAAAATGGTTATGCACAATGTACTATTTTGACATTTTCAAGGGTAGATTTGGAGGGTTATTATAATTACCCTCTACTCTTTTCCTTTCACAGTTCTTAATAACTTTTTTCACTTTCGTTTAACCTTTGAAAAAATAGAACTATAATATACCCAAACCTAAAGTCAATTGCAAATTGACCCTGGTAGCATTTGCTTAAAAATTTTTACATTGTGCTAATTATAATATCAGAGTGCCATTGTTTGGAGACAAAATGATCACTTCAAAATGGTTTCAACAATCTCGAGAGACATCTAAGGATATTACCCACATAAATTTTTCAGATGTGTTCTTATTGCTGAAATTGTTGTGTAAAAATCTTTGTGACTGCTCCTTTTGTCTTGTCTTTGAATCCTGTAGTCCAGAAATATTTGGACAGCTTGCTGTTATGCCTGGCGTGTACTTGAGGCCGTCAGAAAGGCTAGCTCCTTTTCCCAGCCCCGATGTGATATTTCTTATATATCCAGGGTGGAGTTTAGGAGACCTGGGTGACATGATCAATAAGCCTTTTTAAGAATTGCTCAGAACTCCATTTTATCTTTTTAAAAATCAGAAACTCTGGCACAGCACTCTCCAACTGTGCCACAGAAGGACATAAGGATGTTGGTGCTTTTTCCAGTCTATTTTTGTCCTCTACCAAAATCATAGCCCTGGAAGGGAGCCTTAGAAGTCATCAATCTGTTCTGTTGCCTTCATGCTAAACATCACAGAGAAGAGATAATCGACCCTGTTCTGAAAGACTGGCCAGTGGAAAGTATTCAAGGTCAACCAACACATATTTGTGCTTACTGTGTACATGGAACAGGATGGAGGGAAGAACATAGAAAAAGAGAAAACATTACCCACACACGTCCAGGGAGAATAGATAGGCATATATACGTAAAACGCCACCAGAAACTCTTTCATGTGGAGTAGATCTTGGAGCTCTAATGCCTTGATCATTGCAAACATGCCCTCTTGGCTTCCCTGCCATTTGATCTTGTCAGTTTACCACTGAGAAACTGTAATTGTCAATAAATTTCACCCATTTTTAAATCCTAAAGCCTTGAATGTATGAGAGATCTGTAGAGGTTAAATGTCTGTTCTAGAAAGAACCAGTGTGCAGACAAATCTTGGCTTTATCAATATTAACAGTGTGACATAGGATAAGTTACTTAATGGTTTTACTTTCCAGCTTTCACATCTGTGAAATGGGGGGAAATAGTACTCACCCAATAGGGCTGGAAGATTTACATGTTTAATTTTCAGAAGAATATCTAAAATAGCCAAGGCAGGTATTCATATTTTTAGACGGTATTATCACAATAGTCATTCAAATATTTGACTATACTTTTCACATACTATCCCCCCTGCTTCCCTCTGCCTGCTCTTTTCCAAGTAAAAGCATTCCATTTGTTCTTCAGAGCGATCAAAGGAAATGTTCTCTGTATTTGTAATATGCTATACAAAGGTAAGTGAATTATTAATCACGGAATATGATTTTATAACTGACTCAGTCCTCCTTTAGGTTTTAATGTCATCCTTACTCCAAATATTGAATGAATAGAAAGGAGTAGATTGATAATCATGTTTTAAACACAATACTTCTGATACTGCATCCCAAGTGTGCAATAGTATTTTAACAAAAAAGGTCAACAAACCACAACAGCTTATTGAACAGGAGGCAAGGCAGACACATAAACAACTTCCTTATGCCACCATTCTTAAATGTGAAGGGCCAACCATGGGTCACTGGCCATTTGAGAAAAACTTGAAGCATGAAAGAGAAGCACCATAAAGGAAAGCTGACCCCAAAGGAAGGAAAGATAATTCAGGGAAGCTAAAGAATTTAAAATATATGCAGTCACTATGAGTGGCACCCTTTGAAAGACTTGAGAAGATATTGTACCTCAAGATGGGCTGTATGGATTAGGGGGAAAGTGACATGAGGTGAATCTCAAGATATTTATTGATATCAGATAATGGGAGCTTTTAGGTCAATTTTATTGATAGTGTTTTTCATTAACTTAAATATATTCTGGACTTTAGCTTCCAGTTTTGTGAGATACTTGAACTGGTCCATATCTGTATTTTCATCTCCAATATATGTTTTTTTTCCCAAATCCTAGTTTGGTGAAGTGCTAGTGTTAGCACATTAATTTATTTGGAAGACATTTGGCTTCGTTCCTCACTAGAATATCATCTCTGTATATACATGCGTGTACACATGTGTGACTGTATTACAGTTTTGCTTTGCTTTCTTCTGCTTTAGAAATTCCTATGTCTTTAGCTGTGCACACACCACAAAGTAAAGGATTAAATGATTTTAGAGTTTGAGAACCTTAAAATTTATCTCATTTTAGAGAGGAGAAAACTGAGGTTCAGAGACATTTCCAAAGGTCCCACAATCGTTCGGCAGTTTAGCTCAAGTCCACTGGACTCAACCTACTTCCCCCAACTTTTCTTCTTCTCAGTCTCTCTGCCTCTTTATGATGTCCACCCATTGAGTCACCAAAGCTGGGTACGTTGGAGGCATCTGTGGATCTTCTCTCTTCCTTTTTTGACTTCTAAGACCTATTGATTCAACTTTCAGCATGCTTTATGCCCATTCCCACTGATTGGTCAAGTTTTCTCTTTCATTGTCTCTTATGATGACTATTTTTATGACCTCTTTATAATTTCCCTGCTGTGGTGTTCCCCTCCTCACCTTCTACCTCCAACCCATCCTACTGTACCACTGTCTGAAAGATAAATCTGCCTCTGGTTTCTCCTTGTGTGTAGGATAAAATTAACACTTGTTTTAAGAGAAATATAATAATACTAATCTGGTCTTATATACCTTCTAGGCTCGTGTTGTGCCAGTTCACTCTACTTACACTCTTGCTTTCAAAATGCTCACATACATACCTCTGAGACTTGCTCAAGCTTCCACCTCCTTGTGCTTCAAAGCCAATTTCAAATACCAACTCTCTGTGCCGTCGTCCCAGACACCACTGGCTAGGGTTGAGTCCCCTTCCTCCATGTCCCCCAATATTTTATTAATTCTCCTTCCTCTACATGATGTTCTAGTTGCTGATGTGTTTTTGCCTCCTTTGGTAGGCTATGAAATCCTTGAGAAGAGGGCCTTGTTTTATTTTTCTTGGTGTCCCTGGGCCTAGCATGTTGCCACATAAAAGCTTGTTAAGTTGAAAAAAGAAATAATGTAAAGATTTATGTGGGGATATTTTCTTTCTGATTTCATTTTAATGATTGGAAGGCAGAAGAACTGATTGGTGAAGAGCAATGGTTCTTTGTGCCATATGCTATGCAATGTACCCATATATTCTCTCATTGGATCCCCAGAGCAACTTTATAAGATTAGTTTTATTATCTCTACTTACATATAAGTAGAATGAAATTCAGACTGCTTGAGTCCCTGGCAGACTCTAATTTATTGATTCCGGGTCTTGGAAGTCAGAAGAAACTAGGACTAGGATTCAAATTAACATGATGTTATGCTAAAGCCAGAGGCATATCCAATGACTCTAAAGAACCTGAAGTGGTTTGAGATCTGTGGAACCATTTTCATATTCATATTCAAAACCCTTCAATAGCACTGTTTTTACAAAACCTTACAATTCCAGTTCCTCAGTCTGGCATTTAGGGCCTCAAGACTGGGTAGCAGGATTCATTTCTGTTCTGCAGTCATGTCCCCTCCCGCCTCTTCTCTCTGCCCTGAAACGCCCTGAACTGACGCATCTTCCTACTTCTAGTCCTTCTCTCACTCTCTTCCTCCCACCTGGAATGTACTTTGTCAAGACGAGTCATGAAATTTTAATTGGCTTGCTCAGCCTTATCATAAGTGAATATATGATTTTCTTAAGCTTTTAGAAAAACTAAGAATGTAACAAACCCCCATTGTAAATGTTGTGGCTCTCTGGCCAGGGGTCTTGGGTTAGAAAAATTATCCTAAAGGAAAATAAAAATTAAATAATTTTTTTTTTTTTTTGAGCTACTGGGGTCAGTGATTGAAACCAGGACCTCATATGTGGGAAGCCGGTGCTCAACCACTCAAGTTATTTTTTCATATTTGTTTGTTTTGTTTTTAGGAGATACCAGGGATCAAACCTGGGACCTCATACATAGGAAGCAGGTGCTCAACCACTTGATCTACATCTGCTCCCCAAATAGTTTTTTCAAAAGTAGGCTGGTACTCGTATCGAATCCTTATAAACCCTGCTAAAACTTAAGGATACTGAATGTTGGTTTTGTGTGTTTTTTAAAAAATTATTTTATATTTTTGAACAAACTATCCTCATCAACCACCTAATCTCAGGTTTCACTCAACAGATAGGTTCACTTACCCTTTGCCCATTTCTGTTATCTACAGGCCTGGCCTTGGTAAAAATATCAGGATTGTCTTGCTCATCTGCTGCTGGACTTGGTCCAGGATTAGCCACAACTTTGTCTAATTCCCTAGTTTTCAGTTCATCTGTGGCTCAGTATGTAGAGTACAGTAATTACACCATTACACATTGGAGCTTAATGTATATTTGCCAGCACATTCAGCTCTGTGCCTTTTTGATTACAGTCCAGTAACTTCGGGTAGCGGGTGGAAGAGAATATCTCTAAAGATGATTGAAGCGCAGCTGTTGGGTGGATGCTCCCCACAAATGAGAACCAGTGGGCAGGGGCTGACCAGAGCGACTCCAGAGCCGGCACTTTTTGGGATAATTCCCCCATCTCCTCCCTATGCTCACAGAAGTACAGTTTCTTTTGTTCATGTATTTTTATAGAAGGCTGTTTCATGGATTATATATACAATTTGGAAGTGGACTGTAATTTCTCGAGATAAGCCAGGCAAACTTGTACCATTCAGAGAAACAGGCTAAATTTTTGTCTACCGTTGGAACATTATCACTCTTTCTCAGGGATCGTGTTATTAGATTGTGCAAAGTGTCTGGAGAAGAAGAGAAAAGAAGAGAACTTTAAAAATCAAATGACTTGGGGCATGAGTAGGTGTTGAAACTGCAGGTCTAAAGATTGTATTGACAATCGCTTATCTGCAATCCTAAAATTCAAATTGTTCAGAAACAACCATCTGTTTATTTATTGGCCACTCAGAGGCAAAACGTGACCATATCTCAACTTGCTTGGCAAGGAAACCTGATCTGACTTGTTGCAAGAATGTTTGTAGTCTTTATTTCTCCTACTTAGTGTGAAAATTCATTGTTTTGCTGCATCCTTCCTCCACCAAGTCGAGCAATCTAACCACGGCTGTACCCACGTAGCATTCCTTCTCTCTTCTTTTAATAGATGAACTATTCCTGTTCCTATCAGAAGCTATCCTTCCACTTGTGTCACCTCCTTTGGCCTTCTCAAGGACTTCTCCTGCAGTTATGCTTTCTCTCCCTCTCCTGAATCATCAGTTTATTCACTGGCTCTTTCCCACCTGTTCACACATATGCTATTGTGTTTCCATATCCCTGGAAGGGAGAATGTCTCTTCTCTGGTTTTCTTCACAATACAATAAAAAAAAACCTCACCAGTACCCACCATTTCCTCCGTGTCTCCTCATCCCAATTCCATCAGGCCACCACTGCCACCAAAGCACTAAATAAAAGTCACCAGTGGCTTGCAGGCAGCCATACGCAGTGGTCACTTCTCTGGCCTCATCCTAACCTTTGAGTTGTCACACAGTTGACCTCTCTCTCTTGGGAACACTTTCTTTTCTGGTTTCTGTGACAATACGGTCACCAGATTTTTTTCCTGACTTCCTGGCTATTTCTCCTCACATTCTCTGCTGCCGCTTTGTCTTGTTTCTTGACTATGACCACACACAATGTCGTGGGCTAGCTTAAACACTTGTAACTAATGGGCTTACCATTCTGAGGCTGGGAGAAGTCCAAAATTGAGCTGTCAGCAAGCTAATGCTTTGTCCCTGAAGACTGGGGTGTTCTGGGGCTGGCTGTTTGCAATCCCTGGGTCGTTGGCTTTTCTGTCCCATGGCAGTGTCTTCTCATTTTCCTTCTAGGTCCCGCTGACTGCCAGCTTCTGTTTTTCCACCTGGCTTTGTTTTCATAAAACCTGCAGTAATAGGATGAAGGCCCAGTGTCATTCAGTTGGGCCACACACCTTTACTAGAAACATCTGCAAGAGGTCCTATTTATAATGGGGACATGATCAAAGAAATGGGTTAAGATTATGTCTTTTTGTGGGGTACATAATTCAACCTACCATACTGCCCAATCTTTGAAAGTTGGAGGATCCCAGGAGCTAAGTTTTTGTGCCTTCTTCTTCTGCCTATTTCACTAGATGGTTGCATCCAATCTCATGGCTTTAAGTAACTCCCAAACTGATCTTGAGTTCTGGATTCCTATATCTGATTGTCAATGTGACCCTTCACTTGGAAGGCTAATAGGCACTTCAGACTTCATACATCAAATACAGAACTCTGGACATTCACCCCTTCTGAACTTTTCTTTCCCAATGTTTCCCATCTTAGTAATTAGCAAGCAATACCATACACCAGTTGTTCAAGCAAAAATTTAACTTCTTCATTCCATTAACTACCAAATGTAATCCATCAGCAAGTCCCACCAACTCTGCCTCTAAAATGTATCTGATTTCATCCCCTTCTCTCCACTGCCCTTGCCTTGATTCTAGTTGAAGCTGGCAACATTCCTCACCTGGCTATTACAGCAGTTTCATGCATGTCTTCTCAAGTAAACTCTCATTAGTCTATAAGTCATTTCCACATATCAGATAAAATAATATTTAAGCACATGCATTTTATATCTCTGTTCTGTTTAAAACTCCCTGGTGGGGATGGAGTAATTCTGACCTTCTTTGCCTTCACTGGCAGGCTCCATGACTTGGCTTTCCTGTATTTCCTGTACCTCTTCCTACACTCTCCTCTTTTCCCTTGCATCCCACCATACATCAAGCTCATTCCCACGTCAGGGCTTCTGGACTTGATTTTTTTCCTCTGCCTACAACTCCCCACCTATATCTCCCCATGGCTGGTTTTTCTCTAAAACTCAGTTCTCAGCTCACAAGTCAATATCACATTCCTCTTCATGATAGTCATTGAAGTAATTTTTGGCATCTCTCCTTCATATCCAGTTAACTAATCTGTCTACTTTTTCTCCTAAATCTTGCTAAAATCTATCCACTCCTCTCTATTTCCACCACCAACACCCTAGTATGAACCACTTTCTTCTCTTGCTTGGATGATTGCAGTAGCCTCCCAACACTTCTCCCCCATTTATACTTGCTTCCTTCCAATCTGTGTCCATCTAATAATGTCACTGTCTTGCTTAGACCACTTCAATGGCTTTCCACTGCTCTTAGGATGAATTTCAGTATCCTAAATGTATTTGTTTCCTAGGGCTACTGTAATAAAGCACGACAAACTGGGTGTCTTAAAACAACAGACATTTAATGCCATATAGTTCTAGAGGCTAGAAATGCAAAATCAAGGTATCACTGGGGCATGCTCACTCTGGAGACTGTAGTGGAGAATCCTTACCCCTTTCTAGCTTCTGGGGGTTTGCCAGCAACCCTTGGCTTCCTTGGCTAGTGGCTGCCTCCACTTCTGACATCACTTGGCTTCCGCTATGTGTCTACATCTGTGTCCAAACTTCCCTCCTCTCGGAAGGATGCACACCATACTGGATTGGGGCCCCCCTTAATCTATTTTGACCTCATCTTAACTAATAACATCTTCAAAGGCCCTATTTCCAAATACGTCCATGTTCACACAGTAAGGTTTAAGACTTGAACATGTCTTTGAGGGGGATATGAGTCAATACCCCAAATTTACCAAGACCTCTATGTCTCTGAATAATTTGGCTCCGATGTTTCTCTTCAGCTGTATCGTTCAATATACACACATTCTCTTAGTTCCTTAACCATGTCACACCCCTTTCCAACATGCTGTCTCCTTGGTGTGTAAGACCACCTTCCCCTCTTCTTTTTTGCCTTTTTAGTGCTGCTCATCCTTCAAGTCTTAGCTTAGAAATCATTTTCTCGAGGAACCTACCCTGAACATCCCCCTCTCCCCACAAGAATGGGTTAGCCCCTCTCATACATAGTATCATAGTGCCCTGTGTTTCCCTTTCATAGGACATGTTAGGAGTTCACTGATTATTCATCTTTAATGTCCATTTCCCCTACTAGAAATAAGCTTCATCAGCTATAGTATTTACAGTAAAGGGCAAGGTCTTAGACGCCATATTTCTTTGGGACCAAATTCCTGGTACCTTTTCTTACTAGGACATTTCTTAGGAGGACATTGAGTAGAATACCTGGACTTTCTCAATGAAAAACTAAGGCAACGACAGTGCCCACCATATAGAGTTGTTTTGGGGTTTAAACGCATTCATAAATGTTAAGCTGCTTAGTATAGTGCGTGGCAAGGAATAAGCATTCAATAAGTCATCATGACTGTCATTACAGTTATGAGGACCAGAATCAAGTCTGCTTCATTCATCATGGCACATCCAATAAGTATTTGTTCAATAAGTAAATAATATTTTTCATGAGTCAAGTAAAATAAGAAGTAACCTAATTAAATGCCTAAATGTGTGCTAAGCTCTTAAGGATGTAAAGATTAATAAGGTTTCCAGGATCAAAGAGTTTTCGACTCAGTGAATGAGTGAGACACATAAACGGTGTCTCCTCAAAGCCCACATCTGCAGGCTACACATCTTTGCATTAGGAGCAATTTACGCGCGCCTACCGCCTAGTTTGTGCTCCTTGTGTACATGCTGAGTGAACATGCACACAGATGTTTCACAGAAGAGAGAATGGGAGGGCTTTGGGGAGAACCAGAAAAACCTAGCTGGAGGAAGTGGCAGTGGATTTTGCTTGAAGGACAGGTAGAATTTTAACAAGCGAGGTTAGAAGTGATAGGGGATGGGAGAGGCATTTGGGAGGAAAAAATCAAAACTACAGATTTGGGAAAACAGAGAGAACACAACAGTGTGTTATGTTTGTGCAATGGTTCTCAAAGTGTGGCCGTGGACCCAGCAGCAACAGCATCATCTGAGAATTTAGAAATGCCAATTTTTGGGCCTCACCCCCAATTTATTGAATTAGAAAATTCTGGGTGTGGAACCCAGGAAACTTGTTTTAACAATCCCTCTATAGCTGATTCTGATGCTCCATAAAGTTTGAGGACCATTGGTGAACATCCGGAGACTCACAAATGTGCTCCGAGGGATTCACGAGGCAAAACAATGGAACAATTTAAGAACCCCCAAGGCACACCCAATAAGCAAGGGTGGCAGTTGGTGGAGATTAGAATGAGGATGATTATGAGTTGCCTGAACACCACTGGTTTCAACCATCCTATGGTTTTTAATGGACTTTTCAGCCAAATGTTTGGGCTGAAAAAAGGGGACTTTGGTTTAAGGCATAATATAAGGAATGCTGATGTTAGAGTACAAGTTACCGAGAAGTAAATAGCAATAATTCTGCAAATTTGTCTCACAATGATCTTTATCAGACCCACAAGTCATCAGTAACAATTTCTAGAAAGCTCATCCAGTTGTCTCAAACACTTAAAAAAAATAAACAAAAAGAGTAATAATCATATCTAGTTTTCCTCTGATAAAATGTATTATTTGGAAAGTGCTTGCAAATAATAGCCTGAAAATTCCTTCAATAACATCATTAGAACTTAATTATAAAAACAAACTAGTTAGTTTTTAAAACTGAAAATACAGGAATTCTAAACATCACCTACTAAAGTAATTTGAGTAAAATCCCGATGATGTAACATGCAACTAAATTTTAATATACATCAGTCCCCAAATCACATACATTATTATTTTGAAATTTTAACTTTTGTTATTAAGTTATCCTTTCCTCTTATATAATTAAAGTAATCAAATAGTATGGTGTCACATTATAAATGAAAAAAGCTAGAATTTTTTATACATAGAATGTACATTATAGATTACATTAACATGAATTTTATAATATGATCTTTAACGATATACTGACCTGAAATTTAAAAAAAACAATTACTTAATTTTAAATTACTTAATTTTATACCATGAAAAAAATTTTAAGGGAAATGATTTGCAAAGTTAGTATGAAAAGGGTTCATGAATTATAAGTGGCGGGAAAATGCCAGGAGGGAGAGAACTCAAGGAGAGGTTGTGGGAAGATTTGAAATCCTCAGTAGAACCGGAAGACTTAGTTTTGGGGAAGCAGTGAGGGGTCATTTCTTTTTCTGAGATAAAGGGTGTAGCAATTTGATATAACTGATGAATTCCAAAAAGAAATATTGGATTATGCTTGTAATCTGATCTGTACCTGGGCATGATTGAGTCATGATTAGGGCGTTGCTTCCCCACCCCATGGTGGGTGGAGACTCACAGATAAAAGGCATGGCGAAGAACAGAGCTGGGGATTTCTGATGTTGGAATCTGATGCTGAAGACCTGGGAAATCAGCACCCAGAGGAAGAGAAGCCAGCCCCAGGAAGGAAGGAACCCAAGAAGCCTGAACCCTCGCAGACATTAGCAGCCATCTTGCTGTTCCAAATAGACTTTGGTGAGGGATGTAACTTATGCATTATGGCCTGGAATCTGTAGGCTCCTAGCCCAAATAAATACCCTTTATACAAACCAACCAATTTCTGGTATTTTGCATCAGCACCCCTTTGGCTGACTAATACACTCTCCCAGGTGTAATCGAACATTGGTATGGATCCCAATTCTCTGGACTGGGCCAGAAGAACCCAGGAACTCACATGGTCCCCTTCACCATCACCTCTATATGCTTCTGGCACGTGGTTCCCTTAGTTACCATTCCTCTCCCATGCCTTCCACCTTTTCCTTTCCACTCACTTACATATGAATAGAAAGCTATTTTAAATCCCTTCTTCTGCTTGCCTCCCTCCCTCCTGTTTTTGCTTCCATGCTCTGCCATGGCTTCATATTTTTAGAGTAGTTTATACATGCCACACAAGCTGACCATGTTTCACTTTCTGTTTCTTTTGTAGAAGACTCCTTTTGTACACACGTGGCACTGGAGACCATCTTTTTCTTATGCCATGCGAGAACCGAGGCACAGACGAGTCTTGATTTAAAAGAGAATCTTAATCAATCTGTGTTTCTCTTGGTGTATTTTAGATAGATAAAACTCTTCAATGAATAATTATTGAGAGTAAATTCTATTTTAGTTACACACTGCCTTTAGCCATTAAAGAATGTGGCATTTGATTGTGGCTGAATCCCACTCTGTTTCTCACCTTTATTACTTTATTCAAGTTCATCACAAGATTGGAAAGTCTGATGGTCCACATACTGATATTGATTAGATAGATTCTGGCTCCAGATATGGATAGAAATAGAAAGGGTGGGGGTAATAAGCTAGACTCTTAGTCTAGAATGCTTATCTCTATTTTGAAGACTCAGATACCAAATAATGTAACTTTTCATATAAGGCCAATGCAAGTATACTGAGTTAAATTTCTTTTTCTGTATATATTTGGATAATTGAAATGCTTGGGTGCCAGTTAGTACACAAAAAAAGAACCTTTACAAATTGTGCTCTGTAGAAAGGATCATCTTTCAGGGCTTTCAAAGATTTCCTCTAAGTAAAAAATTCTATATTTTATTGAAAATTAAGATTTGTGCAAAAGAAACTTAAATACATGTTCATACTATATATTTTTGTAGTATATAAGTTATTATAGTTCAGGCGATATATTTATATTATATATAATATATATTTAAACTCTTCCATATTCTTTTTCATATTAAACACTCAGTATGCAATTTCAAAATAGTTTTTTACTTTTCATATAATGCTAAACTAATCTGATGGAATTAGGGAGAACTTTTGATTTTTCTTTAGAAGTGTCTAAATTGTTTGAATTGTTTTAAGAATAAGATACATGTTATGTTTTTTTGTTTTTTGTTTTATTTTTAAAAAGATACATAAATCACACAAAATGTTACATTAAAAAATATAAGAGGTTCCTATTTACCCCCCCCCCCCCCCGCCACATCAACAAATTCTTTCTTTAGTGTGGTACATTCATTGATGAATACATTTTGTAACACAGCATGGAATATAGTAATGTTGTAGTTTATACTCTCTCCCAGTCCATTCCGTGGGTTATGACAGGATATATACTGCCCTGCATCTGTCCCTGCAATATCATTCAGGACAACTCCAAGTCCCCAAAATGCCCCCATATCATACCTCTTTTTCCCTCTCCTTGCCTTCAGCAACTCCCGTGGCTACTGTCTCCACATCAATGATTTAAATTCTTCCATTGCCGGAGTCATAATAGTTCTATAGTAGAATACCAGTAAGTCCACTCTAATCCATATTTTATTCCTCCATCCTGAGGACCCTGGGTTGGCAATGCCCACTCCACCTCTAAATCGAGAGGGCTTAGATGTCACAGGGCTGATGGATGGGATTCTCCTGCTTGAAGTTGTAGACTCAGTCTATTCCTTGAGGTCCTTATGTTGAATGAAGCAAGCCTGGCATTGAAGGACAAATACTACATGATCTCTCCGATATGAATTAAGCAAATCACGCTGTCTCAGAGAGCTAGAGACTGGAAGATGGGCCTACAGAAAAGAGGGGGGGAGAGAAAGGTTGTGAGCCAATGTCCACACAGGCAAAATCTATGATGAAGTGGAGGTAAGTAGTTGTGCAGTGAAGGGATAAGACGGGGGTAGAGGGATACTATTGGGTTGGGCTTTGCAGGTTTGATGGGGGCTAGGGTTGGGAGGATGGGTCAGATGGTCCATGGAATTGGGGGGAGGGTTGCGGGAGGCCAGGTGAACACAGGAGATTGTCACATATGTGGTTGAAACTATAATTGAGAAAACTCTTCAGAATATATAATAAGCAAGAGTTACGGGTTTAAGGTGTTTGATGGGGGCACCTGGCACAGGGTGCACCTGGGGTAGGTTTCTAGGGAGTGTGTGAGTGCTCGTCTTGTCATAGTGTCTTATATCAGTGGGTGGAGACCCATACAATGAGCAGGAAGGTGTTGTACCCCTATCCAGGGAGGCCTGATGTTCTCAAACACAGGGGAGGGGTGGCTCCCAATGGGGGAGGACAAACTAGTGTAACAAGACACATGGTTTTCATAATGAAAGAAATAAGGAGAGAAAGAAACAAAGAAACAAAGAGAAAGAAAAGAAAGCTAACCACGCCTGCGAATCTGCATATTTTCCATTTTGACTTGACATCCTATGCTGATGACAGGATTTCTTAAAAGGTCATTTGGTAAAGTGAAATAAATGACTTGGAAAAATAATCCTAAAAGAAAATTGTTTTGAACAATTAAATCATCATAATAATAATTTAAACCACTTTGCAATTAGTCTCTTTATGAACATCCACAACTCCAAAATGATTTTTGCAAAAATGAATCTTGGCAACCAATTAATCCCCAGTCTAGTCTAATTTATTTGATGTTCTTGAGGGCAGAGAGAGTGGAAGAAGAGCATAGAAATGATAGACTTTAAGTTATTCACCCACAATAATATTTTTTTTAAAAACAATATTGCATGAATTTTTATTACAGATGAAATATTTCTTTTCTTCTTAACACACTGCAATAACTCTGAGGCAGTTGGTCAATCCTAGTTCATGCAGATATACACTATACATGCACAGATTGAGAGTTATTATTTTTATTTATTTTTTAAAAAGAACCTGATAACTTATTTTCAGTAATTATTGTTAACTTTATTTAGAAATGAAGTGTTACCATCTGTATTCCAAACTCACTGCTACATTAAATTAAAAAAAAAATCCTCTTACTTAAGCATACACTTAGTTATTTTACAAGTCAAACAATAGAGGTAAAATTGCAATAAGACTGGTATTAGATAGTGATGTTTGTATGCCAGATTTCCACATGTGTGTATGTACATGTAGTGACTATAAAGATTTCACGTGTAGCTTATTACATGGAAATAACAGGCCTCTGCAAGTTTATACAAATATATATGATATTTTAGGTGTACTCTGTGAAATATCTTGCAAACAAAATACCTTTTAAATTCTTTTATATGTATCCTTTCCTCATTCACCAAAAAACAACATTTAAAAACAAATATACATCTCTGTTACTTTATTCATCCCATACGTTTGAGCAAGATGACTGGGTGGACAAAGAATACATCATGATATAATTTTTAAAATTTTATTCTTGGTAGTTTTTATACATTTTTTAACAGGTAAATGTTATTGATTCATATTAATAAAGCATAAACACATCCAAAGTATTTAATTAATGTTACTCAGTGTAATCATGTATTTGTGCATTCATCACTTCAGTCATTCTTAGAGCACTTTCATTATTTCAATAGTAATAATAATAAACAAAAAACAAACAAAACTCATCACCTCTCAATCTCTCTTTGCTTCCCCTGCCATACATAACTATAGTTCTTTTTCCTTCTCTCTAGTATATTTGTATTTATATTTTGTATAAACAATCTTATATACACAATCTCACCTTTATTAGTGTTTTACATGAGGTTTTACTATCTTATACAGTCCCATGTTAGAGTTTTTAGCTTTCCTTCTAGTGATAGACATGACCTTAGACTTTCCCTTTCAACCACTGTCATACCCATACCATAACACAGCTAGTAATAAATACAAAGGCCACGATATGCTTTCACCATTTCTGTTCATTTTCAAAGATTTACAAACAACTTTTTTGCCAATTCTGCACACGATATACTTTTTTAAAGGTCCACAACTGCCATTTATTTCTGAAATGGTACCTTTGACCAAGAACTAAGCGAGTTTTATGGGAATGACTACGTCTTGAGACCAAATAACCGAAGTCACCCTTGGTTTCTTAAGGACTTGTGATGAAAAAAAACTCAACAGAAATCCAAAAATAGAAAAAACTACCTTTGGGGGTTTTAGTAAAAAACAGGAATGTCTGCTGATGTGGGGGTGCTCTCTCCTCCCGCCCTTAGTGTGATGTCAGTAGCAGGGAAGGGTCAGTGAAGACAGAGGAAGGCTCGCTGGCGCCGGCAGCCCACGTGTTCTTGGGAAAAGAGACTCAGCGCGCCCTGGCTTCGCTCACCGTCCTCCCCGCCTTGCCCACGCAGCCCCCTCTCCGCCCCCCCACAGTGCCTGTTGGGGGCTGGACTGAGACAGTGGCCGAAGGAGGGTGTGATGAGTGGAATTGTGTCCCCCCCCGAAAGACTCGGTGTAGGTCTAACACCCGGTTAGGCTGTGACCTTACCTGGAAACAGGGTCATGGCCAACGGAATTAGTTAACTTGGAGTGAGATCGTGTTGGGGTAGGGGGCCCAGCGTCTTAGTAACATGACTGGTGTCCACATGAGAAGGGGACAGAGGGGAGCCATGGCGGCACAGTGGAGGGCTGTGGCTATGCCAAGGCACGCCAAGGACCGCGGGCAACACCCAGAAGCCGGGGAGGGGCCGGGAAGGCGTCTCCCCTGCAGGTTTCTGGGGACCTCTGCCTTGCTGGTGGCTCCATCTCAGGCTCCGGGCCTGCAGAACCTGAGGCAATCAATTGCTGTGGTTTTGAGCCACGTGGTTGGTGGCACTTTGTCACAGCAGCACCAGGGAAAACTCAGACCAAGAGCTTCACTAAATGTCGGAAGATGCCTGAATAAAGATCTGTTAGGTGTTCATGTTCTTGGGGAAAAAAATTCGCTTCTTTGAGCTTCTGTTGTCTCTTTCAAAAGTAGGAAACCTGCTGATGCTACAAAGCGTTTTGGAGGAACCCATAACAAGAGCAATGGCCACACACAAACCCCCACACATACATGCTCCTACGTGGAGCTAGAATTGAAATTCGCATAATACAGAACTCCATGGCATGAGCTTTTAGAATTTATCTTCAGTGGGTATACCTGTACATATTTTTATTCCAAAACACATTTGAACATACCAGTCTGCAACTTGCTTCTTAAATGTGACAGTACAACTTGGACATTTTTTTCATGACAATACACATAGATCTATCTTACTGTTTTTCCTTTTTTTTTTCAGGAGGTACCAGAGATTGAACACAGGACCTTGTACATGGGAAACAGGAGCTCAACCACTGAGCTACATCTGTTCTCTAATGACAGTTGTTTTTTGCATTTGTTTGTTTGTTTCATTTTTAGGAGGTACTGGGGAATGAACCGATGACCTCATACATGGGAAGCAGGCACTCAACCACTTGGGCTGCATCCGCTCCCCGTTCTTACTATTTTTAAAGGCTATGCTGCACTGTGGCTATATTACCATTTGTTAGAGTGTCCCCTCTTGATAGGCATCTAGATAGCTTTCCATTTTTTGTTCATACAAGCAATGCTGTAGTTAGTGTCTTTGCATGTGGATTGTGCCAATTTTCCCATAGATACATTTCTAGAGTAGAGTGTGAAAGGAATGCTCCATTGGAAATTGTGATCGATAACACCGAATTCCCTTTCCAGAACTAGGATAACTTATTTGCAATATTTTAAATTTCAGTTTTCCAAGCTAGAAACTTCAGGATCATGATCAAATTTCTTCCTGTTATCTATTACTCTTCCAAATTGTGCCATATCCCATGATGATACCTCTGACAAATCTTCCTATTCCACCCTGCAGTATTATCCCCTCAGGTTTCGTAAAAGAAACTTTCAGTTGTTCCCCCAAAATCCATTCTTTATGTCTTCCTGGGCACTCTCTAGTACATTATTTTCCAGGTTCTATTGTAGTCCATGTGATCATGACAATGGAAAGAGAACAGAAATGGCCTGTGCCCACTCCAGGTTTGGCCCACAGAAAGCTGCCACACACGCGCTTCTGTGCTCTTTCATCTTCTGCCAGCTCCACGCTGCTGCTGACAAGGGCCTGGGTGGGTGGGGAGCTGGGTGTGGAGCCACAGATGAAAGAAAGAATGTGTGGAGGGCAGCTACTCCTCTGTCTTCGTCAGCTGTCCTGAGCAAAGCCTTATGTGTTGAACTATTATGCATTTGACTCCATTTGTTGTAACTATTAGCCTACAGTAGCTGATACACATAGGTCTCCTCAGCTTTCATTCACAGTAGTGTCATTCAACAGCCTTCTTCTTGGCTCCCCTGCCGCCAGCTTCTTCCCCTCCCGGTCACCCTTCCACTGAATCAGACTGACCAGTAACTTCCTGCTCTAAAGCCTTCAGTGGCTTATTGCCTATAGACACACATACAGAGTCCTTGGCCTGGAATGCAAGAACCGTTGTAGTATGGCCACAGCCCAGGGGCAGTGACCTCACCTGCTTGTCCTCCATGCAATTCCCAGCGCTTGGCAAAGTTTCCAATAAATATTTGCAGAATAAAACATCCATGATGTTAGCTTTAGAGACAAATATACAATACATGGAAAGCAATTTTCTAAAAAATCCCACTTGCTTCATAGGACTATTCATTTGTGCCTAACATTCATAAAATATGGACTTCAAGATTCACCTCCTGAGGCTTGGTAAATAGGCACTTCTCTTCACTCCCCCATGCCAGCCCTGAGATGCCTCCCTCATCTGTTTGCTCATTGTCTGTGCTCATTGTTTGTGCTTGTTGTCTGCTCTTTGTGGGTTTTTTCTTTGCTCATTGCCTGCTCGTTATTTTTTTTTGTTCTTTCGGAGGCATGGGGAACTGAACCCGGGACTTCCCATGTGGGAGGCAAGAGCTCAACTGTCGGGACCAAATCCATTCCCTGCTCGTTTTGTTTTTACTCGTTGTTTGCTCATTGTCTGCTTGTTTTTACTCATTTTCTGCTTGTTGTTTTTGCTCAATGTCTGCTTGTTGTTAGTGCTCAACATCCACTCATGTTTTTGTTCAATGTCTGCTCGTTGTTTGTTTGTCTTCTTTGGGTGGCACTGGGAACAAAACCTGGGAACTCCCATGTGGGAGATGGGCACTCAGCTGCTTGGGCCACATCTGCTCCCCCAATAGGCATGTTTTTGGTACTGCCATAGAGACAGACACTTCTAAGGCTAAAATAACCTTAGAGCTCATCTTGTGCAATGAATGGCCTCAACTTCCAGATAAGAAAACTGCCACAAAGACAGCTGAATTAACTTGCTCCAGGCTGCACAACCAGTGAAGGAGAAATTTAAGAGCTGCTCCCAAACAGACCAGCTCCTAGGGGTAGTTTATACAAAGCAAATTCTATCTACTGTCTACTGCGTGCTCAGACTCCATTCACTTCAGATTCAGCTACAGGTTCTAGTTAAAGCTCCAGTGCCTTGTTTCTCTGGCTGCTTCCCTCTTTGGTATCTATTGGGAATAAGTAGAGCCGGCCCACTGTGCAGGGAGCAGGGTGTTAAGTTTGGCCTCTGGAATCTGCATTCCTTCCTCATCAGTATAATTTATTGGCCTCTCACAAGTACGTGGCCTTCCTCATCCGTCAGGGCCTGAAGCTTCCAGGTGTAGGAAAAGCACTTTCCTGATGGTGTGGAAGCAACAGCAGGTTTATAACTATAATTAAGCCCCATAGAAAGCAACTGTTACTTAAAAGGTTTTTTCAAAATTTATTTATTTTATTTTTCCTTATTTACTCTGCTCCCCCACTCAGATACTTCTCTTGCCTGTCTACTCATTATTTGCTCACCTTCTCCAGGAGGCACTGGGAACCGAACCTGGGACCTTCCACATGAGAGATGAGTGCCCAACGGCCTGAGCCACATCTGCTCCCTGCCGGCTGTAGCGTTTGCTTGTTGGGGTGGGGGTGGAGTCCAGCTCACTAAGGCAGGGGCAACATCTGCTTGTCTTCTTTTAAGAGGCACAGAAGTTGAACCTGGGACCTCCCATGTGGTAGGCAGGCACCTGACTGGTTGAGCCACATTCGCTTCCCTAGGTGGATTCTTCATACATAGGCCTAGAGGCTCAGGGATGGGTCCATTTAGAAACTGATAATGCAGTGAGCTAAGCATTCAGCTCACGCAGCCTTGGTTTACCAGGGATTGGCCCAGCTGTGCTTTCAGCTGGGGTCACCCACTATGTGAACAAGTGGAAATGCTGGGTCCTTCTAACTGCCCTGCTCTCCTTCTGGGTGTGCTCACTTTCACAGGTACCTTCCTTCTCCTTGCTGACCACCTCCATCACAGTTTGCTTTATCATTGTTTCAGTTTGCTATAGGCTGCCAAGGCAATATATAGGAAATGGGTTGGCTTTGACTATGGGGATTTAGTAGCTCATAAGCTTACAGTTCAGAAGTTGAGAAAAATGCCCAGGTCAAGGCATCAGGCGAAGATCTCTCCCTGAAGATATGGCTGCTGGTGATCCTGGACTTCTGGCATGTGGTCAGGCGCAGGGGCACTTGTCTGTCCGTCTTGGCCTTCTCCTCCAGGCTCCAGTTGCTTTGAGCTTCTGGCTGCTTTTTCTGTGGCTTTCTTTGCCCCAGGTTCCATTGATTTCAGCTTCTTGCTTTTGTGAGTTCCTCTCTGAGCTCTGGAGTCTTTTCTCTATCCTGTTTATAAAGGACTCCAGTGAGAGGATTAAGACCCATCCTGGGTCACACTTCACTGAAGTAATCTAATCAAAGGTCCTTAAGTGAAATAATCTATTCCAAAGGTCCCACCTACAATGAGTTCACACCCACAAGGATGGATTAGTTCTAAGGCCGTGATCTTTTCTGGGGTAAACACAGTCTCAAACAACCCCAGTCATTTACCATGGGATGCAGTAAAGAGTTTTCCAGCTAAACACTTATTTCAGTTATGTCTTAACCAGATTATTTGCAACTACATGCTTGGAAGTTATAAACCCAGTGAAGGAGTCACTGCAAAGGTCAGGAATGAAATTGGACTGTTGAAATCCCAGGTTCCAAGGGACTGCAAGAAGAAAACTTCTGTTTTCAAACAAGGTCAATTATGAGAAGAAAAAAAATCCCAACAACCTCAAAATGGAAATATCTTTATTCCTCTTCTTATGACAAGGTATTTAAAATTTCAAAACGGTCCTGAGGAAGGTTGCTTGGGCTAAGCAGCATATTTGTTTGTGAACTCTGAAGTTCACATCCATCCAGGCATTTGTCAAATATTTATTGAGAATATGCTCAACACCAGGCATTGCTCCAAGTAGTAGGATTTAGAATTACGGCCGCGGGGGAAAAAAATGCCTAGCCTCGTGGACCTTACATTCCATTGGGAAGATCACATTAAGGAAAAAAGCATGCCATGAGACTGTCCTGGCTATGTCTGGTATATACTAAACCACCCCCAGATGGCACAGCTTAAAACAGGAACAGTTTATTATTTCTTCCAATTCTGTGGGCCTGCCAGGTGGTTCTTCTGATGGGCTTACCTGGGTTTGCTCATGCAGCTGCTTTGAACTCCAGGTCTGGGCTGGGAAAGCTGGGATTCCCAGGGCCCCTCTGTCCATGGGGACTTCCTTTGCAGGGTTCGGGGTATCTCGGGGTTCCAGGAGAGCAAGCACCAAAGAGCATTTACCAGGCTTCAGTGTGCATCCTGGCTGCTAATACCCACTGGACAAAAAGGGTCAAAAAGGATGCCCAGAACAGATGTGGGAGGGCTTGCCTCTGGGTGTGGCTACAAGGGGCCGCGCTTCTTGGGCAGCCGTCACTGAAATAATCTGCCACATTAGGGATAAAAGTTATTAAGAACAATAAAGCAGGGGTCAATAGAGAGTGATAGGGCAGCTATTTCAGATATGGTGGGCACAACCAGCCTTTGCCTTATTTATTTATTTTTTTCAGAAAGTACCCAAAATTGAACCCAGGACCTCATCTATGGGAAGCAGGTGCTCAACCGCTTGAGCTACATCCGCCCCCACCCCCACCCCAGGCCCAGCCTCTTTGAGGAGGTGACATGGAACAGAGCCCTGTGAGGGATGGTATTCAAACCAGGTGGGTGTGGAGGACAGGTGTTCCAGCATGTGCAAAGGTCCTAGGGAGGAACATGCTTGGCAGGTTTACAGAACATGGGGCTCAGCGTGTCTGGAGGGTCATCAGCAGAGCTGATATAGAGGGTGACATCACACAGACCACTGCAAGCTGTGGCAAGCATTTTACCATTTATCCTTAGCTTGAAGGGAAACCTGTGGATGGTTTTTGTTCTGGGAAGGGGCAGGATTTAATTCATGTCTTACATGGATCACTTTGACTGCTGTGCATAGAATACAATTTACAAGAGCAAAAGTTGAAGCAGGAAAATAAGTTAGGAGGGAAGATAAAGTGATGTGGCTTGGAACAATCTGATGACAGTGCAGATGGCGAGAAAGAGTCAAAGTCAGGATTCAGTTGAAAGTTGATCTCGGGGTACGTACTAATAGAACATGGGGTAGGAGAGAAAGAAAGGCTGAGTGGTTCGAGCCCCAGCTGCATGGTGTTTTCATTGATGAACTGGATAACCTTGGGAGAATAGATTGGATTGGGCTAGAAAGCAAGGTAAGGGAGATATGTGAAATTAGTGACAACAATTTACATTAAATTTCACAAAGTTCTAAAATAGATGTAACCCTATCACCTTGTAGATAAAGAAATTGGGATCTGGAAAGAGGAGGAATTTCTTTTTTTGAAAGATCACATAGGGAAATATGGAAGATTTGGTATTAGGAACCTGAGCTTGTTTTTCGTCCAGTGTCTCAGGGCAGAGCTTCCTCCATGTCTTCATCCTGGTGTCTTAGCCTTGCTGAGATCATTCTGGAGGAAAGCTCCAGGGTATGGAGGAGGGTGGGACTCATGAGAAATAGGAGGAGGCCAACTTGGCCTGGGTGGATGGGCTTGGAAGAGGTGTCAGTTCTTTGAATGGATTTCACCATTCTCGAATTCACAGAGACACACGAAAGATCTGTGGGCATAGCTGAGTGAATCTTCAACAGAGTTTAGTTGTTCTGTGTATTTTTGAATGTTTTTTTATTAAAAAACTTGAAACTGTTCTTTTTCATTTGACAAAAATTAGGCTAAATTCCATGAAGCCTGCTGAAGTAGTTTGTTTATCCAGGTCATTCACCTCCCTCTTTATTGACTGTGCATTTGATTGTTATTTTTTCATGTTGCAGTTGATATTTTTGGTGCTAATGGATACTCAATGTTTAATCTCCAGAGAAGTAGAAGCAGCATAAGGAAGAAGGCCAGCAATGATCTAAATCAAAGAGCTGGGATAAAAGGGAACTAGTTCAATGGGGCAAGAAGTGCTTTTTGTGAATTCACAGAGGATCCACCCTATGTGAAATTAGTAGCCCTCCATTACTCAGCAGCCCCTCTTCTCCTTGAACCTTATTTTATTTTCTCCATATCCTTTATCACACTGAGGTCTTTGAGGACAGAAACTTATGATGCATTTTATTAGGTATTACAACATAGCAGGTTTGGAGCTAAATGCTTTGCAAGCGTTATTTTGTCACTGTGTGTGCAGAATCAACATCTACCTGGCCATCATCTTCCTAGAATTTGGGGTCCTGTTTTTTTTGAAGCATTCACCCATACAACCTCAAGCAAGTCACTACATTCTTTATACCTCAAATATCTAACTTACAAAATGTAGATTTTTTTGGTATATGCCCTCCAAATTTTATTTCTCTCGAGAGCAAATTACTTTTTGTATAATTCCACATGTTGGTCTTTAGGCATGGAGAAGAGGAACTAGATGAACTCGACATTTAAGGGACAAAGTAAAACAGAACAAGGTGAACAAGGAATGTGGGGTGTGAGAAGTGAAAGAATTGAACAAGGTTATTCCAGAAGTTCAAGTTTTTGTTAAAATTAAGTGAAAGAGAAATCTCCTTTGCCATCATTCCATTTACTGCTTTGGTTGGCCAGATTGCCTCATGTGTCTTCTAGTTCAAATTCAAATTTATTCTTTGTTAAAATTGCCTTGTCCTGTCTCTTGGAGGCAAGCATAGACTTCCATTTGCAAATTAGTTTAAGGAATGTGAGTAGCATACCTTCTTACACAAGCAGATATTGCCAAGAATGATGGTTAGGAAATATGGAAGGACAGTTAACCTTCAGTCTCCAGTACAGAATCATCAATAAAGTAGGTTCTCCCAAATAGAGAATCCACAGGAGAATTCCATTAATCAATTATGGCTATGACCTCCCAAGTCCTCTCCAACCTTGACATTCTACGGTTCTACGAGATTCTTTTCTAAGTGATTCCTAGGTTTTCAGAAGGGCACTTTGTCTTAGTTTCCATTTCAAACTTGCCATTTCTTCTTAACATGAAAAAGGTTTTGATCTGGACTTTTAAAAGGTATACTGGTGTCCTAGTTTTATATTATGAATAGACAACCTCTAAGGCTGAAGTATAACACTTTCACTAAGTTATGCAATCTTAGAGTTCAAGTTTACGATTTTTATTTCTCCTTTACCTCATCTCTCATGTGTTTGTTATTTTGTCTATATTCTGCATAGTGAAAAAGTGCAGGATGACACTCAGTAAGGGTTTAAATGGGTTGTTGCAGTTACTGCTGATGATGACGTAGTCCTTTCAGTGGTCTAGCTTTGCTGGTTTCAGTACAGAGGGCAGAGTGCTGCTGGGTCAGCGGGGTGCAGTGGGGTGGTGGGTGGTATGGCTGTGTATCCTGTAGTTCCTGCTTCTGAGATCCCATCTTCCATCTCTCAATCTCCTTTTCAGTGTTATTATGGACTATACAGGGCTATGAGCTCCTCACTAATAAGAAAGTTGAGGCACCCAATGTAGATATGTTAGCCAGCTTTGTACAGATCAATAGGCCGTTCTGGGACAAGGGACTTGGAATTGGCTCCTTGCAGTCTGTTTTTCTTCTTTTTTGAGCTTAAAAAAGTTAACCCCTTTAATGCCATCCTCTTTCTACCAAATCCAGACCGGGTGTTGCCTGGTGCCCTTCTCTCCCCAAATCCTCTATTCAGAAGTGTCAACTCTTGCTTCAGAACCACCGAGCTACCAAAATGATTGCAAGATTGTAAACTCTGGGAGGGAAGAGATTATGGATTATGCATCATTGTATCTTTCCTAGGGCTTAAATCCTTACAGATATTTGTTTTATAATTGGGTGTATAGAACCAATATATACAGAGGCAAGTCAATGTACATGATACTTACAAAAAACAGATTTCCCAACATTTCCAATATAGGAGATATATATGTCCATCCTTCTCCTCTTCATCTTCAGGTAATAGCAGGCAATTTGCTAAGCTGTGTACTTGTTAGTATTAGAGATTATGTTTTATGTACACTTGTATCTTCCATGGTACTAAACCCAATGCTTGGTATATCCTAGGCACCCATGTAAATTCCTTAAATGTTGAATGTTGCTCTTCAAGCCAAGTTGATTAATTTTCCATAGAACTGAATTTTAGTAAATTTAACTTTTATAATTTAGCAAATTCTTTATACAAACCAGTTGGGAAAACACCTATAATTTATGCTTCACAGACCTTCTGTCTACATTCTAAAATTTTATTTGCAGGGCCTGCACTGGTTTGAATGAAATGAAAAACCAAGATTAAGGCATACAAATACATATACACACACATGCAAAACAAACTGGGGTTGAATATTTTTAGAGATTTAGAACTGTAATAATTTTGTTCCTTTCTTAATTCTTTGTTTCTCTTCCTGGATTGAAATGCAAAATTTAAAATTTGATGATGTATAAATATATTTTGTACTTGTTTCAGACTAAATAGGAGTAATTAATAGAAATTCTAAGTGGAAATCACCTAATGATTTTTGGCTCAAATTTTGTTGAGCTAAAGTTTTGCTACTAATAATTTAAATAATTTGCCAAATGCAGTTGGCTTTTATGAAGGATGTTGAAAACACATCCTTGTTAGACCTATGGGATCCAAGAATGAAACCACAGAAGAAAGACCTAGATTCACTGAAGGTGGTACAGCAGGGTATGAGTATAGGTTTTGGACTTCCTGCCTGCATTTGAATTCTAATCCCAGTACTTCCTGGAAGTAAAGTTACTGATCTACTTTGTACCCAAGAGAAGGGCACATGTTGCAGGCCTTCCCCAAAGTCTAGCCCCCTTCATATCTCTGAAGTTCTTGGGATCCCAGAGGGGCAGTCTGGAAAGAGAGGAGTCCAGGAAGGAAAGAGAAAGGCTCATTTCTTGAGCATGATCCATTATTTTACAAGGACTTGCAAAAAGTCAGAAAATGAAGTGTCAACCAAATGAAGGAAAGCTAATGCCCTCCTCCCCTACCCTCCTCATGTAGCTATTTCTTAAAAGCAAACACGCTATCACTCTGCATTTCCATCACAGCATATATTGATTGTAAGGACATGAAATAGAACGTTTTCCATGTTTGATTATATGAGGTTCGAATGGCTTCCTGAGGAGGGACATGCTGCATTTCACCCAGCCCATATGTCACTAATGGGATCAGATGGCAGGAGAGTAACACATGGGCTGGTTTTTAATGCTTTGTCCAAAAGCTCTGCAGTGGCAAGACAGCTGGATTTGGAGTCAGGAGACTAAATTTGTCCCTGCCTGAATGATTTTGGGCAAGTCGCTTCATTTCAGTAATGTATGTACAGCTATTGCCCTGTCTCCCATGACTGATGAGCTGGAGTTGGCAGAATTAAGAACAAAGAATACCCATGTTTGATACTGGAAACCAGTGAATATGTGAATGTGGGTGGATTTTATCTGTACCAGGAGAGGTATTCTTCAGAGGTGTAAGAGAAGCAAGGATTAAGTTGATTAACATTTGCTTGGGCTCACCTAGAAAGCAAGCATAGACATGTGTCAAGCTATCATCCAGAGTGGAAGATGAGACTCAAGAACCATGAAATATCCAGGGGATAGGAATAGCCCAGGGTCTGGCAAATTCCACTGCTTGGTATCTGCTCACCTGTGATGTCTTTTGTTGCAGCCCCAATTCATGGAGAGTTTCTTACCCCATCACTCCCAACACTGCCCACAGTAGCCAGGTATTACGGAGGACATTATAAGTTGTGCAATGTTAAGCATGATTTTCAAAAGACATCTGTTATTACAGGTAGCCTTTCTTAACAGCCTGAGGCAGCATGTCCTGGGAAAATATGAACTTTGGGGTAAGAAAAACCTGCTATATGAATCCTTCCTCTGCCACTATTAATTTGCCTGACTTGGGCTAACTTTTTTGAGGTTCATTTCTACATTTTTAAGTGAAACTAATAACTATCACCTCTAAACAGTGCCAAAATATAGAAGTAAAAATAATACAACAACATTGCAACCTAAGTACACAAAGTTCCAAGTTTCCTTTCTGCTGAGATGTATTATTTGCAACTACTTTAACCTATGTAATCTAAGTTAATCTTCATAGAACTTTGGGAAGGTGGCAAGGCACCTACCGCTTTGAACAGTTTAATAAGTGATTTGTACCATTCTGAAAGCCAGGCTGATAGAAAGGTGGTATAACATAAGCAAGAGGGTATTCACGTACCTGAATGCACAGAATTAGCTAAACTGTGATAAGATGGGGATCCCAGCTCTTGTCCCACATCAGTCTTGGCAGCAACAAGTTTTTCTGTGTTATAAATTGGATTTCCACATATGATTTCAATTGATGAAAGTTCTAGTCAAACACCATTTTGTAAATGGTGAAAATAAGGCCCATTGAGGTTGTAAATTATCCCAAAGTAATATTCCCCTAAATCTCTGTGGATTTGAAAAAAGACGGAGAGAGAAACTCAAAATTCAAAAGAACAATTTATCCATTTACTCACAGATACAATAGTCCTCTCCTCTGCAGGCTCTCTCCTCCCTGATTGGGCAGGTAGCAATTTAGCCCTCAATTAATTCACCTGAGCATCGGTTTAAATTACTGACCCAGTTTCTTCAGGAAACAATATGTTTTTTGAGGGTTTGCTCCGTAAAAGTCACTGTCTAAGCACAAAGATAGCATAAAAATAAAAATCTACACATGTGTAAGTATAACTCAGATGGAACTGATGACTTCAACTTACGATAAAGCAGTATGTAATGCCAAATAAGTGTGATAGTCTTAAAGGGGAGCTTACTTTGAGTTGGAAGTGATCTAGGGACGCTTCCTCCAGAAGGCGAGGTTATAACTAGGCCCTGAAGAATGGTTGATATTGATACAGGGTTCAAGAGGAAAAGACAGTACAAGTGTGGAATATCTTCTGTAAAGTCATAGATCTAGGAAATCTCAAAACTCCTAAAGGAAGGCTGATAACAGAATCATTTCACCTAGAGCTGAAGGCTTATGAAAGAAAGTTGATAAGACTGACTTTGAGTTGCTAAGCACTGACCAGTGGATCACCAGGTGACAGATGAGGTCATTCTTTAGGATGGACAAAAGGTAGATGCTCAAGAGTCGACTCCGTGGTCTCCCCTGAGGAACAGAAGAACTGACTGTGCCCTCTCCTGGCCATTTCCCCCCACCACCTCTTCCCTCACTGTGTTAAATTTATGGATAGCAAGATTTAAGAGACCCCCATCTTACCATCACCAGCTACCCAAGTCCCAATAAATTGGGAAAAATATTACGATGAGAAGAGAGGACCGATAGAAAAATGTGAAGCATTGATTTGGTCATGGGTATATTTGAACTGGAGGACTCCATAGGCAAATGCAGGTAGATGTGTTTTTTATTCATTTTATAACTTAATTTCAAGGCAACTGCACAAAGTTGATAATAATATCCTGATTTTTTAAAATAGGGAAATTAAGTTAGAAAGAGATTTAAGTAATTTTCCCAGTAGCAAGTTACTAACAAAGAAGAACTGGGATATGAACCTAGACTTTATGATACTAAAGTTCACCCCCTTTTTCAGTCTTTATTTTGACATCAGATGCAGATGGGTGAGCTTGCCTTTCTTCTCAGCTCAAGCCACAGTATCAACTTTGATTTTCTCTGCAAGGCCCTTTTCTTATTCATCAGTTTTATTTTATTTTTTTTTAAATCCCCATACCCTCTCTCCATTCCCTCTTCTCATAGGCAACAATTCTAGTGAGTTTGAGGTGTATTTGCTTTTATAGTGTATAGATTCTCTTGAAAAAGGAAAATTAGTATTTCGTGTACACATATTTTTAATATGTGTAAATGATATTGATTATCCCATTCTCTTTACTTTTTTCACTTAGGACTGTATTTTTAAGGTCCAGCCATACTTCTGTGTGTGCTTCTAAATTATTCCCTCTCACTGCAACTTCTGCCCTTTCCATTACCTACGATACCTTCCCTAAAGGAAGGGACAGACTTGGGAGGCTTCACTCATAAATATTAATTAATCAATTAGCATGTTGAGATCAATTCAGTCAACATAACATTTGTTGAGCACTTATTACCAGACATTGTGCTTAATGTTGGGAATAGTGAGATGAATAAAGTTCATACCCTAACCTTAAAAGACTCATGGTTCAGTGGGGGACCTGCCATGCAAATAAATAATTACCATTTCCTGATTTATGTGCAATAATTGTAATGAACCTAAGAAAGAGTAACAGCACAGAACAGGACATGATTGGTTTTGGTTAGGGAGAAATGTGGAACAGAAGAGTGACTTTCTGGGATTAGAAGAATGAAGGTGAAGGGTACTCTGAGGGCATGGGCTAAGGAAGGGTATTCTAGGAAATATTTTTGATGAGAATCATTTCATCCTATCTTTCCCATGGTGCCTTCTAAAGACCTGACTCTGCCCACCAAATCTAAAAACAGTAGCAGTCCTATCAATCCCACTTGCTGAATAAGGCTGAGTACCTGGTACCTGACCCTAAGGCAACCGAGGTTGGTCCAGCAACCAAAGGCATGCATGCTCTTGGTACCCAGGTGCATTGGTTCAAGCTATTCTTTCTCCTAAGAATTTAAATTTAGAGACCCAGGCATGTTGCCAGGTGGTGACAAGAAGTGCAGCTATTATATCCTGATGACTAGTAGTCATTTGAATGTTGACAATAAACAGAGAGAGTTGACCTTCAAGCAAAGCAAGAGAATGAAGCCCCTCTTGGGAAAAAAGAAATGCTATTGTTGGTTCCTGACATTTTCCCCATCCTCAACTCCAGTCCTGTGAGCTGGACTTTGCTCCCTGCTTTGAGTTCCATGAGGTTCTTCTGAATCTTTACAATCAATCCTCCCTTATTGAGAATAGTTTTGACTTTCTATTGCTTATTACCTGAGGAGGTTTGTCAAAAAGCACATATTCCAAGGCGTGCTGAAGGATAAAAGATGTGCATAAGGTTGAGAGAAAGTCTGAAGGAAGAACTACCAGAACTTGGTGACAGATTAGATATGGGACTTACAGGTAAAACCAATTTTGAGATTACAAGCTTGGAAGTCCCAGAAGAATGCTGGTGAGATTGAAGTAAAGCTAAGGAACTAAAGGAAAAGGGGAGAAGTATTCAGTTTTAGATAAGTGAAGCCACTTTGGGAGACATGAAAACATCAAATAGTAAGTTGGAGAAAGTTGAGCTCGAGGGCTATGTCAGTTCCTGGAACCTGCTGTAACAAGGTGCACCAAGTGGGTGGCTTACAGTGACAGGAACACACTGTCTCACCGTTCTGAGGGACAGAGATCCAAAATCGAGGTATTGGCAGGGCCATGCCCCCTCTGAAACCTGTGGGGGAAAGTCCTTCCTTGTGTCTCCCTGGCTCCTGGTCTGGGCGGGCAGTCGTTGGCGTTCCTTGGCTTGCAGTTGCACCACTTCACTCTCTGCTTCTGTCATCAGGGGTGTTCCTCCCTGTCTCTGTGTTTGTGTCCAAATTCCCTCTTCTTGTGAGGACAATGGCCACACTGGATTTGAACACACTCTAATCCAGTTTGGCCTCATCTTAACCAATCACATTCCCTACATGTACCCTACTTCCAAATTAGGTCATATCCACAGAATTAGAGGGTGGGACTTGAGTGTGCCTTTTTCAGAACACACCATTCAACCTAAAGCATGGTTCTATAGCAGCATTCATGATGGCTAGAAAGGGAATTAGAGAAGAGGAGTGACAAGTGAGACCCAAGAGTGGTCAGAGAGGGAGAGGGGAAGGGGAAAACTTTAAAAGGCACAAAGCTGGTACTGATATAGTCTAAACACAGTCAAGATGCCAGGGAAATGAGGAACCAGGAAGACCAAATCCATATGCAACAGAACTATAAAACCCCTATTTTAGAATCATTTTCAGGGCCCTTAATATCCCTCTACAGATTTGCCTATGATGCCATGGATGTTATCTTGGATAGTAAAATCCTAGTCCCCGGGTATCTGTTCTTTTGAAATTTGCTATATTTAATACTCAATACAATGCCATATGTACTTACCAAATATATTTTGATTAATAAGATGGAGAAGATCCCTGTGCTAAAATTATCTTAATAGACTGTTAAAATTAGAAGGCGGCAATCTTGCCATGCACAGTTACAGGGAGGGATATTTGAAGACCTGATGTTCAGAAATGACAAATAACGAAGCCTTCAAGCAGTCATGGCTAATTTGGGGCTGGAGCACTCTCTGGAATTTTGAGGGAATTCAAATTTGGGGATTTCCCATCTGAAGCTTAGCTAACAAGGCTCCTTTTCTAGGAACGCTCATTCTGGTGATGCTCTGTTAGTTTGGAAAGCGATGAAAGGACAAATGTTGCTGTCCTTCCTGTGCGGCAGATTTAACCAACTAATTAAATCCACTTTGCTTTCTGAGCTTATGGTGACTGTGTAATTCAGACTGGAATCTTGTCACATCCAGAAGATCGGTCGTTGTCCAGGTTGCCATGGCAGCTAATTTTTTTCCTTTTGTGAAATTATCCCGAGCCTTTGGCTTCCCTTAACCACATAAGCCAGTGTATTATTAGCTTAATGAAGGGGCCACTTCTGCAGGCTTCCTCCAACACTGTCAGGTACTGTCCAAATGGTACGCTGTTGCTACGTTTAGGATCTTACTCTCAGTATCCATCTGGAGCTCCCTTACAAAGCCTGTGGGTTGCTTGCCAAAGAACATCTCGCTGCCTCCAAAGAAAATTCATTTCCTTCTTCCTTAAACGCAACCCAGGACACCACATCGTCCTCCCCAGCCCAGCCCGACCTCCACAGACTGAGGGGTGGCTTTGCCGCCATCTGAGTATTTACAGCTATTGTCTGTGTGATGCTTCATTGTTCACATCTGTAGCTCTAATGCAACGTGCTCTGGGATCCATTTCAAGCCCTAATGATGAACACATGTTTATTCATTCCAAATGGAGCCACGGCTGCAGTCCCTGTTGCACACGTGTTCTTGGGGTTGTTTTCCTGTTGTTGTTTTTCCTCTCTTGGTCTGGTCTTTACCAGGCCCAGAAGAAGCACCTGGCGGTTCTCTCAGGAAGTCATTGGCCCCTGCCTTTGCAGCACTTCTTGGCACTTGCCATTTACCTGTGAGGTGCATCTACAGGTCGCTTCTGGGCCCCAGGAGAGAGTCATCAAATGCTCAGCTCTGTGTCCTGCCTCCCGTGTCACCCTGCGTCTGTGCTCTCCCAGCTAGTGGTCTGGTCACCCTTACAGACTATAGGCACTAATCCATGCCAGGAAGGCAGAGCTTACCAAAAGCAAACCTTGATTGGGTCTGAAATATGAGAGTTCCAACATTTAATGACATCAAGGCAGGTGTTTGCAGATGTTAGGATGATCGGGGACTTCTTTGTCAGCTGAAAAAAGTCAAACATACCCTTGTCACCATCAGTTCCCACAGTGGAGCTCACACCTTACTGGGAGGCCTCCCAGGGCACAGGGATCAACTTCTGGGCAGAGATGGTTCAGCTCCTACCCCTCATCCTCAGAACGCAGCACTGTCAACTCCAATCAGTGACCCAGGAAGAGAGTGGGATCAACCAATATGCAAAAATGCAGATGATCTGGGAGCCAGTGTGATTTGCTGAGGGACTACTTATGGTTAAGTGATTTCTTTCTTCTTTGAACCCCATCCCAAGCCCGATTTTGAGATAAATTTAAGTTCTGCAAATGTATCCTAGCAGCAGAGGTTGAAGAGCAACTGCGAAATATATTTCATCCCCGAATTTACAGCTTTGTTAAGCAAAACTATATAAAAACCATAAAATGAAAGACTAAAAATAAAAAAGGAAAAATCAATAGCAAACAAGCAATCCCAGTCAACTCCTTTTACCCTGCTCAAAATGAAATGAAAAAAAAAAAAGTGAGGGAGGCACATAATAATAGATTGAATTATATCCTCCTCCCACCCCAAACCTGGAGGTCTAACAGAGCAATCATTTTCAAGTCTTGAGAAAGAGTTAAGCAGGGAGTGTAATTTTTTGCGTAGTACCTAACACAATAGGAATGCACAAGAAATGCCAAGTCTTAATCATTTAAACATCTTCTTTTATTTATCCCATTCCTGTTCTACATTTGAATGAAGACTCATGGAGCCGCTTGTTTCCAAACAGAACACATCTGATCACCTGGGGCTCTGGGTACTGCTCCAGCCCTGGCTCCTGCATGCAGCCACTAGCAGGTTTTCTGCCAGGGTGGATTCATCCTCTGTATACTTTTCAGATTTTCCATAAATAGTATCACTTGTGAGGATTGTTGAAATAATTTGTTGCTATAATTATAGTGACATTTCTAGCATGTTATAATCATACAAAACTGCAAAAATAGAAGGATGCTATTTTGGATTTTTTTTTTTTCCCAACTCAATTTGTGTTTCACGGAACGGAAGAAAAGATTCCAAACGGCACTTGTTTAGAGAAGGAGCCTGCAGCATTATAATAGGAGAGAACAATGACATATGAAAATCAAAAGTACTTCCTTAAGAAGAAAGGCAGCTGGAGACTTTGAAATTGACATGGTTTTAGTCAAAAAGGAAAAAAAAAAAAAGGAAAAAAAAAATCCCCGAAGTACAATTCCATCCATACAAGAGAAGTGAAGACATGTGATGATATCATTCCAGCTGAGGACCACAGCCAAAGCAGAGCCGTTTTAATTTTTCATAGGCTTTTACATTTTTGATGACAACATCTTAGTTGAGGAGTCACAAATGTCTGAAAAAGAAATATCTAGGAGAGGAGCACTGTCAGAATCTTTGAAAAAGGTTGTGTATTTTGAGTTGACAAAATATCTCCATTGTTTTCAAAGGTTTAGTCGACATCAATTACACAACATAAAGGTCAGTTGATGAAAAGCTGTTGGGGATGAGCGATGACACCGTTTGGGGACTGGGACCCAGGCAGGGCTGCTTTAGATCCCTTCCTCAAGATTCTTAAATGGCACACTGGATCTACAGAGCCGACGTGGATGGACCCAAATTATAGGTGGCAAAGTTTACTTTGGATGCAATTCTTCTTCCTTTTTAGCATGGAATGCACAGACCTGACTAATAACATGAAATAATAGCAAAACGGGGATTAGCAATATGGAGCTTTCACAGCACGCCTCAGCGTTGTATTTTCATGTTTGTGTGATCTATCCCTATAGATCTGAAAGCTCCAAGACGGTGGAGATCCTGCCTAGTTTGCAGCATAGTCATGTTTCCAGTCCCTTCTCAGGGCCTACCATGTGCTGGACTGACTGGCTGTAGGTCAACAGGAGTTGAGTGAATGAAAGAAGGATGGAATAGGAGGGCCTCGGTTCCGTCTGGGCTCTGCAATTTACGAGTTGGGTAACTTGGGGCAAACTTTTCTCGTCTTGGAGCCTCAGGTTGCTTCTTTACTAAATGGTTGGTTTGGCCTAGAAGACCTTGAGGGTCCCAGCCTTGAGCTCCTTCAGAGAGTTGCTACTGGTTCTCCCGGGCCCTCCAGCACCTCTTTTCTGGGAACGGTCTGCCTCGTACCTGACCCATCACTGTTGCCCGGCCAGAGACCTTGCAGCCAGGGTGGCCCCGGAACCTCCTTGGCAGGAGCACATTCTCCACTTGGTGTTTGCATGAAACCTGAGCACCAGCCCCTCAGAATCTGCTATGGCTGCTCTGGGACCTGGGGACCTGGGGACTCCTGCCCCATGTGATCTGCAGAGAGAGAAAAGCAGCAGAGTTGGTCCAGAGCAGAACAGAGACACAGGTGGAGGGTTCTGGCCATCCCCAGGCCCTCGGTGAAGCCCAAAGTCTTGGACCCTAGGTCCTCTAAGAGTGACTTGGGAGGTGATGGCACATTTCCTTCCCTCTTGCCCCCCTTTTGGATGAAAAGTAGCTCTAATTCATTTTGTTATGTGTATCCAGTGACCCAGCTAATACATCCATACATTCTTCTCAATAATTAAACATCATTTAGTTGGTTATAAAGGTGAAATCCACTTGATTCTCGAAATCCTCGTTCAGAGTTGTCCACACCCAGCATTTGTTATAAGCAGCATTTATCGGCACTGATGAGGCACTGCCTGTCTCGGGGACCAAGCCAAGTTAGGGCATTCTTTGGTGTTTCCACACAGCTGAAGAGCCGAGAGCCTGGGCCGGGAAGAGTGAGGGGCCCTCTGAGCAGCAGCCTGGACTGCCCGCTTGCCCTCAGGCCTGTGTGCGGCCCTCAGCCATTCCCTTGCCCTCCACATACTCCCGGCCCGGACAGAAGCTGCCTCCCTGACAGATGCCAGCACAAGGCCCTGTCTCCCCTCAGTCTCCTCCGAACTGCCCTGTCTAGTTGTCACGCACATCCTGACTTCACGTTTCCCTTCCTGATCTTATTGAGGAATGAGAAATTGGGTTAGGAGTTGTCTAATTCCATTAGTCTCATTACTCCTCAGAAATCTGAGCCTCGGGGAGGTGATGCTACAGAACAGAGAGGGCCAAACGACCTGGGGTCTTCTGGCAAGCCTGCCGTCGTGAACACATCTTCCCATCTTACTTGCAAAACTGGAGTCAGATTCCACAATTTCTGGGGTGCCTCCACCTCCACCCCAGCACCCATTCCAAACACAACTGCACTAGCCTCAATCTGTGAGCTCCTACCATACAGCCCCTTGGCATCCTCGGCCACCACGGAGGGTCAGGCGTCTTGTTGCCCAGGTGGGCCTTTTAGTGAAATGGGGCTCTCAGTTTTAACGTGTCATCTAAAATGAGGTTCTCTAAGAAGGAGAACCCTGAAGGATGGAGGACAGACAGAGCCTGGGAGCAGCCCTGCTCTGTAAGCTGAAGTTCCCCTCTGCACATGCTGTGGGCACTTTCTCCCAATTCTTCTCCCGCCTCCTTCCTTGACCTGCCGCCGCCCAGGTCCTGGTAGTTTTCTGCCCTGACCCCACATTAGGCTCGGCATGGTGCTTCTCCCTCAGGGTGCTTTTCTAGGACAGACACGAAACCGCCTCCTCTTAAGGTCTCACAGCCATCATCTAATCTTGCATGGGATTCGAACACCGGAAATGGTTTTAATAACACTTTTGTCCTTCTGTTGCCATCATGAGCCCTACTTAGTTCTTTGGCCAATATCCCCTGAGCTCAGGCAACACTCTGGAAGAGCCCAAACCCTTTTCTTCTTCGGACAGACCAGCCATCCACATCAGACACCATGAACTGACACAACAGCTTATAACACGGGCAAGGTCAGCTTCCTGCTTCTGGCTGCCAAAAAATGCTGTGACCAGAGGATAGGAAATGGCCACCAAACTGCCCAGCATGTTGGAATTCCCTCATTACTCTAATGTAGGTTATGAGTGATAATAGGGCTTAAGATACTTAAATACTTTTTATAGGTTTCCCAGGGCTTTATCATGCCTCCATCTGCTGGGCTGGGATCCTTCGCCCTGGCCAATCTCCTGAGAGTCTCAATCCCTTTCCCCCAAGAGCCGAAATCATAGCAAGGGAGAGACTCAAAGTGAAATAACTCACCAAGAGTTAAAGAGGAGATTTTCTTATGGCTATCAGTTGGCAAAAATGAAATTAAAGATAATACACTGCAGTTTCATGTAACGTCATAGATGATGACAACCATCTAGATAACAGCCAAGAAAAGGCAACTTTATTGCTTTCTTGCAAATAAGCCAAAAACAATAGTTCATCAAGTTTCCACGACATTCATAATGGAACATTTTTTGATCATTTAAGGAGAAGAAGTTGAATGAAATGCAAGACTTGTGTTTTAGAGAGAAACGTCCATTTTTGCTGAAAACCTTTAAATGTATTTGTCCCACTTTCTTTCTAAATTCCAGACGAATTTCTTTGGGTCTAAATGCTCCACTAATTTGTTTGTTCCTTTTGTAACTTAAAGGCCATGAAATTTACATTTAAAATGACCACTGTTTTTGCACTGGATGTTCTTGGCCTGATAGTGCCCTCATAATTTTTACTATGGCTTTTGGGGACGGATTCATTGAGACTTGGCAGTTCCTGAATATTCTTGTCCTTTGCAGCTATAGAGATGCCTCCAGTTGGCAGGAAGGGGAGTGAAGCCTTTATGCTGTTGAATACCAAATCTGGCCTCTATTTCAGTGCCAAAGGAGCTCTTTTTTGGAATGATGTTGGAGACAGCCACAAGAACGTCCTGAAGACCTTCTGTCTTTGATGGAGACAACTTCCAACCGAGACCTCAGTGGTCCGGCAGGCAGGACAGCTATTTCAGTTCCAGGGTCCAGCTTCAGTTAATATAGTTCAGAAGATAACCAGAGTGGAAGGTGAAGCCTGAATGTTTGCCTGTTAATCCAGTCGAACTTTGATGGAAGAATTGGCGTTGGGAAGGTTGGCCTTTTTGACTTACTCCAAATGTTTGCCTAGCATCAGACAGCAGGGATATCCCAGTGGCCAATTAGGGAGATGGAAGATGTCACAGCTAGATGATCCTCACAAATACCCCTCTCATCAAATATTCTGCCATTGCCTGCCGCTCAGAGTTTAAGATACGCTTTACAAGGGGATTCTTTGCAGAGTAACAGGTACAATTGTCACTGCACAGACCAGAAATTAGGAGTGGATGCTGTATTGGGGAAGTCTGCGTGGCGGATTCTGCAAGGTAGAAAAAGAAATAGGAGAGATTCCTGAAGCAGTAGGTGGGGACATATGGCAGATAAACCAAGCCTTGAGTAAAGGCAGCCTAAAGGAAATCAAAGGGTTGGCACTCATGGACAAGGATACAGGAGTCCTGGCTGGGAGCAGGAGAGAGAGCAAGCGCGAGTGAGAGAGGGAGTGAGAGAGAAGCGTGTGCTAAAGCAAGGTGGCCTTTTGAGGTTGTGACTGGCTCCCCTGCAGGTCTGAGCAGGTGCCCCTGAGTTTGTGCTGCCCCACGTGTCCTGATGGCATGGCTTGGCAGTGACTTGGGAGAGGCAGGCCTATGGGGGAGGGGGAGGGGGGATACAGAGCCTGGTGACGGGCTGCTGTTGGCATTCTTTAGGGGAGGAGCTCAAAGACAGGCACCGCGCCCTGACTTCCACTCTTCCATTCTCTGAATGAGCTGACTTGCTGCAGAAGGAAACACTCGTTTTTCTTCCATTGATCCAGATAAACTGTTGGGGTTATTGCACCTGGGCCAGAGATCAGAGAGCAGTAACAGAGCTTGTGTGTGTGTGTGTGTGTGTGTGTATGTGTGAAGATGGCATGGAGCATGTCCACACTGCCACTAACTCTCCATTCAGAAAGCAATCATCACCTTTATGATCTTGCTAATTAATCCTGCCTCAGTGTGGGGACAAGATATGGAAAAGAATGAGAAAGGTTCATAGTTCATTTGATCCTCTGCTGCTGTCTCTTCTCTGTAAGTTACCATCACAGGAGAAAGGTGGTGGAGAGGTATGGAATGAGACAACAAATGCCCTGTGATAATCACAGGTCAACCAAAATGGTTTTGCCTAAATTGAATGCCATTGAATTTGTAAATTTACAGAGGAAAAGAAACAGTGAATGCCTCCTCAGGCATAACGATAATATATGCTTTAAAAACTCATTACAACCATTAACATGAATAACTAGTGATTTAGAATTTGAGTTAAACAGTCAGGCTGCTACATTTGTGCTCTTTGGATGTTTGCATATAATTATTTGAGCGTTAAGCTGAGAGACATCGATCAGTCCCAGAAATAAATAGCAGGTTTGCTTGCAAAGCCAAAATTGGAACGGAGAAATGAGAATTTCTTGGGAAAATGTTGTATGAATGAATGAATAAAAAGTAGATATTCTGCACTTTAATGACAGGAAGATTCCAGGAAAGGAACTGATTAAAGTTTTTTGAGAAGAAGAGAGAATAATATATTATTTTAAGAAACAGTTAAGCCTTTCTGTTTTGTTTTTTGTTTCTATGATTTCTAGAATTGGGGAAGGGATCTATTGAAGGGAGTAAATATTTATTTTTATTATTTATTAATCTTGATTTAGGCAAAAAACTAATGAGAGGCTACCTTTCTTGGGATAAAAGATTATCAAGACTCATTTAAATATGATATCAAATAGCAATTACTTACATATGAAATAAAGATAAACCCATTGCAACATCCTTATTTCCTAGTAGGCAAATCATTAATAGTTTATCTAGTGCCTGGGAAAGTGGAATTTATCATCAAAGCTAAGCAAATCAGTAGTTATTTGTTTCATTACAAAGATAACCTTGGGTCTGTGGTGTTGAATATATTTAGACTTCAAGATCAGATGATTACATATATTTTTGGAAAAAAGAAAATCCTTTCAATTAAAACTTTTTGCAGTAACAATGTGTTTCTGGTGAATGAAGTCAGACCCCGAAGGCTGCTTTTAATGTCTTTTCATTAAGGATTTCACTGATGTGACTTCAGGGTACTTTGGGCTGAAAATATTATCTGAGATGTTAGTGAAATGTGAAGCGAGGTGAACAAAATAACAAACTCACAAACAGAATTCTGAAGGTATCACAAAGATAAAATCATCAAAAAGAAACTTTGAACAGAATGTAGGAGGCATTTTCAAAGGCTCTGCTGCCTTTGGACTCCCAGACAACCAAATATTGCAAGATTCTGATATATGGGAATGTTAGGAAGTTCCTGGGCTCACTCATCCCTTTGAGACTAAAAAGCCAACAAAAATTCAAACCATCAAACCGTTTTATAATATATATAAAAAAAGGATCCCTTCCACGCATGCTTGTAATTTCCATAAATTAGCTTGTAGGGCCAGCGTGGTGTTTCGAAACATTGTCAAGTGATGCATCATACAAATTAGACTGAGGGTTCTGGCCAAGAACATTTTAAGGAAAATTACAGATCCTCTGCCCTTTCTCACACACTGAGCTCAGATCTCCTCTGTCTGCCTAGAATCACAAAGAGGCAACTGAACATTTTACCCAAAATATTATGGCAAAACAGTGGCACAAAACCCCTTGCCACAAGCCAGCAAGATGAGGGCGAAGGAGAGTCTGTCCACAAAGCCTCCAGTCAGTCTCATTAACAGGCAGTCGTCCAGACTTAGGTGGGTGAAGCGGTGGCTGGATTTGCAAATCACATTTCAAAGGAGCAGTGAGATACAATTAGGGAGATCAATGTATGAAAACAGCACCTGAGGCCACTGGAGTGGGAATACAAAATTGTGCTGAGGATTCAAGAACTGTTCTGACACAGTGGTTAGATGGGGTGACATGTTTTTAAGGCTGTCATTCCTCACCAGAACTCCCAGCTCTTGTTGGGAAATTCACCTCCCCAGCTGTCTCTTCCTTTCCTCTCCCCTTTATTCTCATTCCCCACTGTATTTCCTAAAGTGTAAGCCAGGCTTGGATCGCCCTGTTCTGTTTACATATTCTAACATGCAGCCAGCATTCCCTGCATGCGTATTGTGTGCAAACCACTGGGCCCGGAATCCAGAGAACCCAAAGATCTCTAAGATTCGGTCACTTTCCTCAAGGAGTTTACAATCTAGTAAGGCAGTTAAGAAACCCGAGAATGGTGAGCTGATGCTCAATCTGGACAGACACTAAGATAAGGTGGATGGGGGTGGTTTGGCAGTGGAAGAGGTATTGGTGGTGCAGAGATGTGAGTGGAGTCACTGCTGGAGGGTGAGTGTGAGTGGGGTTGGGGGTTGGGGTGGGCCATTCATGGAGCTGGGGGGAGGCCAGAGGAAGGAACAAGTGAACTCTGGGAAGGTTGAGGACTGTGGCTGAGAATACAATTGTAGGAGTATTCTTTTGGGATCTATGGCAGGGGAGGGTCACTGGTGTGGGTGTCAGTGGTAGGTGGATGTGTGGGGAAAGGTACACCTGGGGCAGGCCTCTATGGAATATGAATGTGGTCATGTGGTCATAGGGTATTATCTCACACAATAGCCAACAAAATATTAAACTCCCATCCTGGGGAGTACTGCTACCTTCTCAAATAGAGCAGCAAGAATCTGTAGATTACACAGGTAGTGCCTAATAAAAGAAAACAGACCAATATGCCAGAGCCTTCAATATTAATGCTTGTACTTATGAACCTCATTCTTCTAAAATTGAAACTTAACCCAATAGTAACTATTGCTTAAGAGTTACCTCCTGAAAGCCTCCTTGCTACTCAAATATGGCCTCTCTCTAAGCCAAACTCAGCAAATGAACTCGCTACCTTCCCCCTCTACCTCCTGGCATGGGACATGACTCCTGGGGATGAGCCTCCCTGATACCTAAGAGCTAATACCAAGTGCCAACCAGGGATAAATTTGGAAAAAGATCTTGACCAAAAGATGGAGACATTAAAAACAAAAGATTTTAATGGCTAAGAGATTTCAAAGTGAGTCAGGAGGTCATTTCAGAGGTTGCGTTTTTGTGTCTCAGGTGGTTCTCACTATCTGCCACAGTAAATAAAACCTCAAACAAGGAGGATGTTCTTGAGGGCTCTAGAGGCATCTGGACACTATAGGCAGGACACAAGAGCCCGTGAAGTTAGCAACCTGTTGGTAGGTCTTACCTGGAAACACTTGATAATCTATTTCCCTAATGTAACAGAGTTAGACTCATTTATAATTTCCTTCCACATGATTCTTTACCCTTTTATTTGAACCTATAATTAGCACTATGTCCATTAAATATATGTCCTAAAGATGTAAATCTTTGGTCTGTTCATATGCCAGTTGAGCCCTGAATCTCAACCAACACCTATTCTCCAGTTCATTGAACTTGCCCAGGACAACTAACAAAATTATGGTGATTGGCAACCCCCATCTCCAATAAACAAATAAGCAAACAAACAAAAAAAGCAAAACAGTTCCTTCCATCTGTTCCATAAGATCTAAACCCCCTCTCAATCTGAAGCAGAGCGGGCATCACCATCCTCAAATCCTCAAGATGGAGGAATGAACTAACATAAGGGGGGAATGCAAATATGGACCATAGTAGACTTATTATTGCAGTAACAGAATAACCTAAAACATTGATATAAAGATAGTGGTTATCAGAGGTTCTGAGGAGAGGAGAAGGGAAGAATAGGTGGAGCAGAGGGCATTTTTAGAAGACTGGAATTGTTCTGCATGATAGTGCAATTATGGAAACAGGCCATTATACACTTTGTCAAAACCTATAAAATTGTGCAGTGCAAAGTGTAAACCATAATGTAAACTATAGACCTTGATTAGCAGCAATGGTTCAATATGTGTTCATCACTTGTAATGAATGTGCCACGCTAATGTAAGATGTTATTAATAGGGAAATTACTGTAGGGGGTATATGGGAATCCCCTATTCTTTCAATGTATCTTTTCTATAATCTAAAATTTCTCTAAAAATAAAGTTTATTATATGAAAAAAGATATAAGAGAAATAAAATTGCTGAATGTGTGGGAGTGATTGAGGAACTCCCAGGAGAGAGGGCATCACCAGGAAGCCCAGAAGACTTCATAGAGGTGGGATTTCACCAATCTGGAGGAGAAGCAGAATTCTGATAGGAAGAATTGGTTGAGGCTGGGGAGCTGGTTGACATTGGTGCTGCAGGCTCAGTATGAGCAAAGGGAGACATTTAGGGATTCAGGAAAGAGACAGGGAGAGCTGAATGAGGCCTGCTCACCCCATCCAGGGCAGGGAGCCAATTGCTGCTGGCTGAAGAGGCTACATTTTATTTCCATTTTATTTGCTAGATTGCTAAGGAGGTAAGAGGGAGACACCAGGGTGAAGGGGCCTTAGGGGTTTTGGTTTGGTGACATAACTTGCCGGGGGCCCAGGAGAAAATGAAAATGTGGGGTCACTTGTTTAAGAAGCATGAAAAATGTAAGAAAGGTCCTACAATAGAAAGGTCTTTTTTTTCCCTCTGTGATCTCTTTTTCTACCTTTCATGGTATTTTTTATTTGCTTTTTTTTTTTAAGATTTATTTATTTTATTTAATTCCCCCCTCCCCCGTTGTCTGTTCTCTGTGTCTATTTGCTGTGTCTTGTTTCTTTGTCGTCAGCGGCACTGGAAGTGTGGGTGGCGCCATTCCTGGGCAGGCTGCACTTTCTTTCGCACTGGGCATCTCTCCTTACGGGGAGCACTCCTTGCATGTGGGGCTCCCCTACGTGGGGGACACCCCTGCGTGGCAGGGCACTCCTTGTGCGCATCAGCACTGCACATGGGCCAGCTCCACACGGGTCAAGGAGGCCCGGGGTTTGAACCGCGAACCTCCCATGTGGTAGACGGATGCCCTAACCACTGGGCCAAGTCCGTTTCCCTTTATTTGCTGTTTAATGTCACACTTCAGTGGCCACATGACACTCACAGGGAAAGCGCAGTTCCCCACAAGTGTCCGAGCTCCCCCTCTGGCCCACTGTCAGGTTCCCCCTCTGGGACTGGCTGCTTAACCATGGTGGCTGGGTGGGGAATCAAGCCAGGCATCTGCCTTCCCCATGGCCCACTGTTCAGTTCATGGAAGATACGCGGACACTGGGCAGAGCATCCTCTGTACTTCATGATGCTTGTACTTGGGTCAGAGGTGATGAGAGGCTCATCTTTACCAAGTTATTCATTGAGTGCTCTGCAGTGCTGTCAGCCTGTGGCAGGGCTGGCCATGGCCACCAGGGAGCCAGGGCCTTGGAGAGACCCAGAACACATTAGTGGAGATGGAAAGCTGCAGAAAGTAGGATTGTGGGTGAGCAGAGGCCCCAAATTCCAGCCATGCCCCATTGTCCCATAGGACTTTGCTTATAAAACACAAGTTCAAAGGTACAATTATTAAGAATTTCAAGACAGTGATCACAGAGCACTAAACTCCAGGCGCCTGAGATTGGAGTCAGGTGTGACTGTACTGGTTGCTCATCCGTGAAGCCAATCCTGTGGCCAATGTCCACCCTGGGGGAGCCATGGTGTGAGAAAGGTAGAAGCCATAGAATGGGGTGGGGGAGAAAAGAAGTCACGCAACTCTTGGGTTTAGAATGTGGGTGTTACAGGAAATAATGACACGATATAAATAAGAAAGTGAAGAGAAGTCATTTATTTAAGTTTGGATTTTAGTTTTGGAAAGAGGTTGTAGGAAGGGCAAGGATAAGCAGATCCATTTTGGATGTGACACATTAAAGGTGATAGCAGTTGCTCCACGAAAATGTCCAATAGGCAGGCAAACATACTGAGAATAGGAGAAATGTCAAATGAAGTTCTGAGGGATTTTGCCCAGGGTAGAGCTCCTAAAAGCATGGATGAGGTCTTTGAGGAGCAAGTATAGGTGCTTGTCTGATAAGTGCTTTTAAGGTATAGAGAAAAAGAGGATTCCAGGAAGAGAGTAGAGAGGTCAGAGAGGAAGGAGGAAACCCTGGCATACGACCAAGAGGAAAGCAGATTTTAAGGTCAGTGGAGTCAAATAACCCAGAAAATCTTGGAGATTGAGACAGTGTATGTATGGGGAAGGGGGTGACAGAAGTTACACTGTAGGTTAAATTGTACATGGATGTTAAGGAACTTGGATGGAAGAAGTGTGAGAAAGGGCTCCATAATTAGTGACATTTGAAAATTAAGAATATGCTCATACATTTTGATACAAATGAAAAATTGTATCAGTGTTTATTAAACCCCTACTTGATGCCAAGCATTGAGAAAACACTAGTAAATAAATCAAGGTTTTTGTATTCAAGTTGCTTGCTCAGTGTAGTCATTATCCAGTATTCTGCTTTAAAGCAGTCTGTTTCCAGACTGAGATTGAATGCTGATTCTACTACTGACTGGTTGCATGACCTTGGCAAATTACTTCTCTTTACTTCGGTTTCATTCTCTGTAAAACAACAATAATAGCACCTACCTCATAGTGTTGTTGTAAGGAATAATTGAGCTAATAATTGCAAAGTATATAAAACAATGCCTGACACTAAGTGCTCAATATATGTTAGCTATTGTAGCTGTTAACTATTGTTTACTGTATTAGTCAGTCAAAGGGGTGCTGGTACAAAATACCAGAAATCTGTTGGCTTTTATAAAGGGTTATTTATTTGGGGTAGAAGCTTACAGTTACCAACCCATAAAGTGTAAGTTACTTCCTGCACCAAGTCTGTTGCCACTGTTGGAGCAAGATGGCTGTCAATATCTGCAAGGGTTCAGGCTTCATCTTTCCACTTAAGGCTCCTTGGGCCTGGCTTCTTCCAATATCAGCTGTAGGCTGGGATAAGTCTCATCTCTCTCCTGGGGCTCATTTCTCTCTGGAGTCAGCTGCTCAGCTCTTTCTACAAGGCCAGCTGTAAATGATCGTGTGAATGGCTTGTCTTTCTTCAGGGGCCTCTGCTGTGTCTAATGGAGCCTTCTCTCTTTCTTCACATATCTGCTTCTCTGTGTATTTACTTCCTGGGGCTCCAGGATCACAACTCTAACTAACTATTCTGCCTTGTTGTTTTTTCTGTCAGTCTATCCCCACCAAGGGGGTGAGGACTCCACATCCTCCTGACATGGTCCAATCAAAGTGCTAGTCATAATTTAATCAAGTAAAAGTGAAACCTCTGAATTCAATACATTTTAAGGGTATCACTAGCCCAGAGGAACAGACTAGTTTACAAACATAATCCATATTTCTTCTTGGAATTCATCAAGAGTATCAAACTGCCATGGTAACAAACTACCCCAAATTCGGCAGCCTAAAATAACCACCATTTACTTATCTCACAATTCTTTGCGCTGGCATTTTAGACTAGGCTTGGCAGTGTGGTTCCTCTGATCTTGGACATACTCCTTTATGCACCTGCAGTCAGCTGCAGCTCAGTGGCTCTGCTTCTGGGAGTTGGTTAATTTCTACAGTCATCAGTTAGGGGGTGATGGAGGCAATTGAGAACTTTGTCTTTCATACTCCAGCAGGATTGTAAAACTTGTTCTCATGGTGGAGGCAGGACTCTAAGAGAAAATGGAAGTGTGAAAGGCCTCTTGAGGTCTAGGCATGGAACTAGCATAGTATGACTCCACCCATACTCTATTGACCAAAGCAAATAGCAAGATGAGCCAGATCCAAGGGGTGGAGAAATTGCTTCTGGTTCTCAATGTTAGTTGCAGAAAAGTCACATCATGAAGGGTGTGGACACCAGGAGGTCATTAATTGTTGGGCTGAGCACAATCAATATACTACAGTCTGCATTGTGGTCCCAATTATTCAATCATACTCTCTCAACACTCTTAAGATCTCATCCATGCATGCCATCAAAATCATGTCAGCTTTGCATGTGGCTCTTGGGATGTGCCCCCTTCTGATCTGGAGATCTATGAAATACAGACAAGTTACTTGCCCCCAGACAACATATAATGGTGACACAGGGCAGGACAATTGCAATATATACTCCTATTGAAAAGGGAAATAATGGGAGACACTAGCAGTCACTGGCCCATAGCAATTCTGAAATCCCGCTGCTAAACATTGCTAGGGCCCCCAAATATGGGGAGTGGGCTGTGCTCCTTGACTATACCTTGGTTCTGCTCCTTGTGAGTGGCTGCTTGGTCCATTTTTTTTTTTTTTCACACTTCTTAATCCACCCTCTGTACCCCTGGTTCTGCCCTCTGAGATGTTTTCCTATTTCCACCACCCTTAGCTATTTCATTGCTGAAGAAATGGTGCATGCTGGCAGATGAGTAGTTTTTCTTAGCCTGCTCCTGCCTGTACAAAGTAGATGGCTCAGAGCCCTTTGTGCATTTTGAACAATCTCGTCCCTTTTAATCCAGATTGGCAGCATTTTTGATTATATAACCCCTTTTAAAATGTAGTGGGTTTCTTATTAATTTGATTATTTCATTCACTTCATGGGACAAAAGCCAATACCCACAATTGCTTTCTAGACATGGCACTCTAGATTTACTCCTGGTACTTTGGGATTAGGTTTCTGTGGGATCATGCCAGTAAGATTTGTATTAGGCAGCCAAATGTTGCTGATGCAAAATACCAGAAATCTGTTGGCTTTTATAAAGGGTTTTTATTTGGGGTAGAAGCTTACAGTTACTAGTCCATAAAGCATGAGTTACTTCCCTCACCACAGTCTGTTGTCATGTGTTGGGGCAAGATGGCTGCCGATATCTGCCAAGAGTTCAAGTTTTCTGGGCTCCTCTCTTCCTGGGGCTTGTTTCTCTCTGGGCCCAGCTGCCTTGCTTTCTCCACAAGGCCATTTGTAGACTCTCAGGTGACCAGCTCTGTGTCTCTCCCTGGAGCTCGATTTTCTCCTGCTCCTCTGTGTGCTTACTTCCAGGACTCCAGCTCAAAAACTCCCATCTCTTTCCTTTGCCATGCCTTTTATCTGTGAGTTCCCACCCACCGAGGGGCAGGGACTCAGTGCCCTACAGACATGGCCCAATAGAAGCCCTAATTATAATTTAATCAAGTAAAAGTGAAACTTCAGACAGATCAGTTTACAAACGTAATCCAATATCTATTTTTGGAATTCATAAACAATATCAAACTGCAGCAAGATTCTAGAAACACTTTTGTCCAACCAAGATAGTCTACCTTCTTTCAGAGATATAGCAATACCCTTGATGTGACCTATGCCTTAATGTTGCATTTTACTTTGAGAATCCTTTGCGGACTGAATATAGACTGGAAATAAGTAGCAGTTTTTGTTTTTCTTTTTAATTTTAATTTTTTTTCAATCTAGCAAGTTGTGGTATTTCTCTATTCTAAAATCTGCTTGCAAAATGGTTGGTTCTTTCTTTATCTCATCTCTTTCTTGCTGTACCTTGTCATATGTAGTTAGAGGCAATGAGATAACACTTTCAAACTTCTGCCTGGCCACCTTAGCAAAATCCTGAACTCTGTTAGATATATTTTTATCTACTTATATCTATGAGAGTTAGGTCTTATAAGAAATATCCTATATCTTTTATCTTGCTTCAGGTAATGATTTTTAAAATAGCATCATTATTGAGGAAAAATTCACATCTCTTAAAATCAACTCTTTTAAAGTGTACAATTCAGTGATTTTGCAACTACCACCTCTACCTAAATTCAGAATACTTTTATGACTCCAAAAGCAAAACTGGTACCCCCTAGCAATATTCCCCATTGCTTCTCTCACCCACCCCAGCCCCTGGCAATGATTTATCTAATTTCTATGGATTTGTCTATTCTAGCCATTTCATGTCAATGGAATCACACAATATGTGGCTTTTTTAGACTGGCTTCTTTCACTTAGCATAACATGCGGACGACACGTTTGCAAGTAGTTTTGATATTACACAACACAGGCTGCCATTTTTCTGGCTTTCAAAACAGTTTCCTCACCATTTCTCCAGACTTCGCTAGAAGTGTGTTCACTGATTTTCTGTTCTCCACTCACTGGCTAGTTTTAACATTAATGACACACAGTTTAAAACTTGGTTATATCTGCTTTTCACTTCTGGTATCATAGTCCAGATCATTTTAATTGCCAAAATAATGTCATCAAAACAACCCAAACATTAGTAACATACAATAATAAAAATTTACTTTTTCCGATGAGTCTACAGGTCCGTTAGGTGGTCGTTCTGGTCTCAACTGGGCTCATTTTTCTATCTGCTGTCAGCTGCATGTCAGATAAATAGTTCTCCTGGATTTTTCGGTGGTTGGCTCACTATAGGCTTGTCTAGGGTGCCCTGGGTTAGGATAACTAGGCTCTTATCTTGTGGTCTCTAATCCTCCAGCAGGTCATTCTGGCATCTGGGGAGGTTTCTGAGAGAGAGCAGAAGCGCATAAGCCTCTTGAGGCCTAAGTTCAGAACTAGCACACTATCGTTTCTGCCACGTTCTATTTACCAAAACAAATCATAAGGCTAGCCTAGAATCAAAGGGTGGGGAATAGACTCCATCTCTTGATGGGGGAGCAGCAAAGCCACATTGCAAAAAAGGTCATGAATTGTAGCCATCTGTGCAATCAATCACAGCTGTTCTTATTATTTCTGACACCAAATAGCCACGGCCAATTCAATCATAACAGGCATTCCATGATTTTCCTCTTAACTCAAAGCAGGAAACATTTATTAGGTGCCTACTTTTCAAAGGCACTGTGTGTGGTCCTGAGGAGATAAAGATAAAAAGATGTGGACTCTGTCCTCAAGGAGTTCATAGTCTGTGAAGGGAAATAGATATATAAACTAACAGTGACAAACCAAGGTTACGAATTCGACAGTATGTCCAAGACAGAAAATGTGAGAAATTCTACTTGGGGTTTCAAGGAAGATTTCATAGAAAAGATAATATCTATGTTGGGTCTTTGCAAGAATAGGAGCTTGCCTGGGCGACAGGTGGGTGGAATGGATTCCTTAGAGAGGGAAGAGTGTGGACAAAAGTCTGGGAACATATGTGCTTATGATATCCATAGGATTTCCAAGTAGTTCAGATCCTTGACACATCAAGTGCTGAGAAGGAGCAAGCAGGAGATAAAGCTGGAGGTGGAGGTATTGAGGTACTAGAGGGCCATATGGGGGTTCTCTCTCCTGCTCAAGGACTTGATTATTGTCTTGGAGGTAACTGGAAGCCAGTGAAGCAGGGGAATGGCATTAGCAAATTTCCTTTTAAGAAAGATGACTTAAAAGGCATTTTGGATAATGTACTGGAAGGAAGACATGAACAAAGGCAGAGAACCTAGTTGGGAAGACTGGAATGGCCTTTCTGAAGGATGATGACACCTGTACCAAGGCAGTGGTGGTGAAAACAAGGGAGAAACTCAGATTTAATGTACGAGAAGTAGGCCATGAGGATTTAGTGTGGAAGAGGATGAAGAAAGGGGAAAACTGAGAATGATGTGTGGATCCATCCATTGCTCCAGGACCCTGAATTAGGTATAAACCCGTAACTCTTCTACATACCCCTAGGGTGGTCATTTCTCAGAAGAGTAGATTTATCAACCTAAAATCTCAATCCCATCAATAAATGTAGCCTAGAGTATTATTCTAACATTTAAATTTTTTAGCTTTCTATTTTGAAATAATTGTAGAATTGCAGGCAGATGTAAGAAATAATACCAAGAGATCCCATTTGCCTTTCACCCAGGCCCTCCCCACAAAGATAACATTCTAACTATAGTACAACATCACAATCCAGGAGTTCACATTGATACCCTCTACCAATGTTATTCAGATTTCACTAGCTATGCACACAATCATTTGTGAGTGTATTTAGTTCTATGTGATTTTAGCATAAATGTAGATTTGTGTGACTATCACTACGGTTGGGATACAGAGTAGTTCCAGGACAAGGTTACCTGTGCTACCTTTTTTAGCCCCAACCACCTTACTTTCCTTCACCTTTCCCTCATCCCTGGCAACCACTACTCTGTTCTCTACTTTTATAATTTGGTTATTTCAAGAATGTTATATAAATGGAATCATGCAGTATGAAACCTTTTGATATCACTTTTCTCGCTTGACATAATTCTCTTAGACTAACTAAAGTTGTTGTGTATACTGTTAATTTGCTCCTTTTTATTGCTGAGTCGTATTCCATGGTATGGTTGTGCCACAGTTTATATAGCCACTCACCATTGAGGTACATTTGGGTTGTTTCCAGTTTTGAGCTGTTACAAAACATTCATGCTCAAATTTTTGTATGAACAAACATTTTCATTCCTCTGAGTACAACTCTTGAGTATTTCATAAGGTAAACACATGTTTAGTTTCGTAAGAAGCCACCATACTTCTTCCAGAGCAGCTGTATCATATTGCATTCCCACCAGCAGCGAGGAAATAATCCAATTTCTCTGTGTCCTCTGGCATTTGGTGTTGCCATTATTTCTTTTCCTAGCTATTCCTATGGATGTGTAGGGATAGCTCATGGTTTTAATCGCATTTCCTTAACATCTGACAATGTGGAACATCTTTTCATGTCCTTATTTGCCATCTGTATTTTCACTTCGTGAAATGGCTGTTCATGACATTTGCCCATTTTCTAATTTGATTGCTATATGCTAACATTTTTCACTCCCAGTCTCTCATGCATTCATCTAACCACAAAATAATTCAAATCTTACCTCAGATTTTTAATGAAGAGATTTTTCCCTGGAAGAGAATATTTTATTAAATCTCAAATACATTTTATTTATATAGCTTCCTCTTATTATGCAAGGTAAGTCATTTTATCTTAAAAACAAATGTAACTGGTCTTGTGCATTAGCTTTTTTCTCAAAGCCACTGGTTTCTGCCTTGTCTCTTGGGATATATAAAAGCCACTATTTGAGTAAGCTGGTACTACAGAACTTGTGCTTACAACAAAAAGTCTGGTTTTAAGCCCAACTAACATTTGTTATTTGTGTGTCTTTAAAGGAAATTGTTGGCCAGTCCCTTAAATTGTACAGTGGACAGTGGCCACAGCAGTGTAGTCTTCCAGTGATCTGTGTTCGTTTTGCAACTGGTAAATTCTTCTCGCTCAGAAAAAGCAAACGCCCAGCTCCTGACTCTCCTTACCTCCTCTGGTGTTTCCTGTGAATGCATCTGACATTGTACTACTTGTGTTCTTTATCCAGTGAGTTCAATAGAGACATTAATTTTCACTTTCTTTAATAAATCATAACCACTGAATCAACATTTATACAAACTGCTAAGCAACTATAAGATCAAGCTTTAATAAATAGTTTAATGGAATGAGGAGAATTACTGAAGACTCTTGTTAGAAATTTTAAGGGAAAATTTTTTTCCAATTTCCTTCCTGTTAACTTTCCTTTTTGCACAGATTTTTCTCCCCAGTATAGCATATAACCAAAAGAAGGCTTTTAGGCCTTGCAACTTAAAGTTTTCTGAAGCAAACATATATATAATAAATATGCATTGAAAAGTTAATCACATTCTTAGTGGAAGAATAAACACATATTGCGGTCACCAGTCGGGCTGAAGTGTGGTTTGCTGGCCTGGCAGGGGAGCAGCCGCAGTAGGCCTAATTCCGCTGCCCCCATAATAGGGTGGCTGGTCGGACTCACCGCCACCCCTGAAGGAAGCTCGGCATGGGCGCAGAGTGCCCTCGGGTCTCCCCTTCTCGGCAGCCATGCTTCCGCGGCCACCCCTCCTCCCAGATGGCGCCACCCGATGCCTTGTGGGGCGGCACCCTTCTTCTTCTTTCTCCCTGCGCAGGCGCAGGGCGGAAAATTCCAGTCTGCCCTTTTCCCCTCCCCCGACAGCAGCAACAGCCAGGTGTGGGCGGAAAAATCCAGCCCGCCCTTTTCCCCTCCCCCAACAGCAGCAACAGCCAGGCGTGGGCGGGAAACTCAAGTCTGCCCTCCACCCCAGCAACAGCAGCCACCAATCCCTAAACCCTGCCCCTTCCCCCAGCAACAGCGACAGCCAATCCCTAACCACCACCCCTCCCCCGTCCAGTACCGCCCACTGACCTTTTGCCGGCAACCAATCAGAACAGGGCGTGGCTTCGACCAATCAGCCTTCCCCAGCCCCTATAAAACTGTTGCCTCTCCCTCAGTAAAGTGGACTTGCGTGTTTACCTTGTCTCCGCGGTAGTTCTTCTGCCGTGCGCCCTCCAGTCCTGAGAGCCCCCGACAAGGGCCTGGCCTCCCTTGTCCCCAGTTCGTCGCCGGCTTCTCCGGGCGACCCCTACGTCGCCGGCTTCGCCGGGCGACCCCGTCAGCCGAACCGCGCAACCCCTTGTGAGACCGATCCCTCGTCTGCTGCCGGACCGACCCCTCGTCCCAAGTGGGACTGACCCCTCGTCCCAAGCGGGACCGACCCCTCGTCCAGAGCTGGACCGACCCCTCGTCCGCAGCCAGACCCCACCTCTACCGACTGAGCAAGCCGTCGCAGTTGGCGCCCAACGTGGGGCAAGGCAACCCCACCACAGCCTCACTCCATAACCTGGCAGCCCCCCCCTCCTCTCTTCTCACCGTGGGACTTCTCTCGTGCAACATTGCTGCTACCTGAGCCTTGGCTACCTCATACGATCCACGGCGGTCTGGGAGAATCGCTGGATGGCTTTCTCCTTCCATGTCGGGGGCTTATACCGACCCGCTATGATTAAGAGGAGCCTTGGATTTCTCGGGAGTGTGCGCTTGCATGTCTGAAGTAATCCTACCACAGCCCTACGCCCTCCTCTCTTCTCACCTTGGGACTTCTCTCGTGCAACATTGCTGCTACCTGAGCCTTGGCTACCTCATACGATCCACGGCGGTCTGGGAGAATCGCTGGATGGCTTTCTCCTTCCATGTCGGGGGCTTATACCGACCCGCTATGATTAAGAGGAGCCTTGGATTTCTCGGGAGTGCGTGCTTGCACGTCTGAAGTAATCCTACCACAGCCCTACGCCCTCCTCTCTTCTCACCTTGGGACTTCTCTCGTGCAATATTGCTGCTACCTGAGCCTTGGCTACCTCATATGATCCACGGCGGTCTGGGAGAATCGCTGGATGGCTTTCTCCTTCCATGTCGGGGGCTTATACCGACCCGCTATGATTAAGAGGAGCCTTGGATTTCTTGGGAGCACGCGCTTGCACGTCTGAAGTAACCCTACCACAGCCCTACGCCCTCCTCTTTTCTCACCCCTATCTTTTCGCTCTGCATTGCTGCTCCTGAACCTTGGTGACCTCATATGATCCACGGCGGTCTGGGAGAATCGCTGGATGGCTTTCTCCTTCCATGTCGGGGGCTTATACCGACCCGCTATGATTAAGAGGCACCAATAAAACTCTCAGGAGCGCGTGCCTGAGCACCTCCTCTCCTGCCTTCACCTCTGCCTCCTCCCCTCCGCGCTTGCTCCCCTTTGCCTTGCTCCACTGCTCGTCGTCCCGCCCTCCCCTCGTCGGGGCCTTCTCTTGGCCCGCGACCACCGTCGGAGCCCCACCGGCTCCGACCCCTCGTCTCACCGCGCACCTCGGCTCCCATCGCCACGCTCTCAAGGTAAGGGCCCCTTTTCTTATCAGCTCCAAAAGGCCATTAGCAATGGGTAACATCCTATCTGCTAAGCAAGCCCCACAAGTTCGGGCCCTCGCCGGTCTTCTAGACACTCACCGGTGTAAGATCTCTTTCAAACAGCTTCAAGTATATCGGGACCTTCTTCTCCCCTTTAATATTATATATTTCTGTTAATGTGTTGTAATTGTTCTGTGTTTGTCTGTCTGTTCGCTCAATGTCAACATATATTGTGATACCTCCGGATGGTAAATATAAATTACTGGAAATCTTTAAAAGAGCTCTATTCAAATGGCCAAAAATTAAATAAGCGCTTATATTAATACTTAAGTTTATTATATTAATACATAAGTTTAAATGTTAATAAGATATCTACAATTTAAAAAAAAATTGTAAGTCTTAATTAACAAAATTGACTGTACGTCTTCATAAAAAGTTGTTCTTGCCTAGATTAAAATGAATAACTTATTTTTCTTCACAGGATAATATAAAGAATGTAAAACTTATATGAATATTAAAAAGGTTAAAAGTTTGTAAAAATGCTAATGGAAATGTAATAAGTTTTGCAAAAAGACGTATTTTGTCCTAAAGTAAGATTGCTAATTTTTCATAAACTCTTGAAATTTAATTTGCATGCGGCAAGTGTAAAAGGTATTGTGATAACTTTACATAAGGGAATGTGTTCTGTAAAGATAAAATTTATCTTCAATAGTTTACATTAAGGTATTAAATGGCTAATTCCAAAAGGTCATTCTTAAATATATATATATAAAACTAAATTGATGATAATAATAATAAAAGGTAATTTTATAACAGGAAAGATTAACAGCAACCAAGCTCCCCTGCCAACTTGCTTTTAGGAAACGGTTTCTAATATTGCATGCTACTAAGTATTTAAAGAAAAGTTATTCTTAAGGAAACAGAGGATGATTTTGTCTTTGCAGCCATTGTCTACTTAGCAACACCCCTCGCTATCGGCCTAGCCACTGTTGCGCCGGACGATTGAAACCTTAAACAAAGACTCCTCCTCACTGTCATCTTCCTATCTATCGTTACTATATTTACTGCCCTCATTCTCCTTCGTTTATAAAGCAGTCTCCTACAAACCACAAAGCTTCTGTCTTAAACATACCATTCTCAACCCTATCCTCTAAATGATCTTCTCACTTCCCCCACAGCCTTTAATACTCTATTTCTTCCTCATAACCTTTGCTTTCTTGATAATATTTCCCGCCATCTGTCTAGCCACTACCACCCCAGAAGATTGTAACCACGGCCCCCCATGCCGCCATCGCTCTCAAGCAGCTCCAGCCCCGCGAAACGGCCCGCAACCTGCTTTCCCCGGCCTGCGGCCTGCTTTCTAGCATCTAATAACGTTTCTGCTTTTAACAGCTCCCCATACTTCTGCGGAGCTTCCTCCTGTCTCGACCTCACTCCTCTTCTCAGCCATCCAAAGCGTCCTTTCTTGTCCCCCGCCCCCCTCCTTTTTTCGCTTGAACCCCTACTGCATTGCAGATTGGGCCGCCCCATGTCGGCCCGCCCCATTAACATCGGCCTCTCTCGCACCCGTGAAGACTTTGGCCTTCTTATTGTCCTCGCCTACGTCTCCACCACTCCCGACGCTGCCGCCACCACCACCGCTGGTGCCCTGACGCGACTTGTCCTCACAGCTGCGATCCTCCAGACCATCACACAGTCTGCCTCTACCGCTCTTCGCCGCCAAGAAGAGATCAACTACCTGTAACGCGCTGTCATTCGGGACTTTTAACAACAGATAGACCTTATAGCCACCGAGATCAACGAGAATTGGACATTGGCCACCCTTGCTTGCAACGGCAAGATACCGCCCCCCAAATTGTACATTTGTATCCCCGTCATACTCACCTCCCTCTTCAGCCCCACTTCCCTCATTGCTTACTGCCTCTTGGGCCTCGGCTACTTGTTGCTGCTGCCATCCTGGCCCTTATTTGAAAAGAAGGGGGAAATGCGGTCACCAGTCGGGCTGAAGTGTGGTTTGCTGGCCTGGCAGGGGAGCAGCCGCAGTAGGCCTAATTCCGCTGCCCCCATAATAGGGTGGCTGGTCGGACTCACCGCCACCCCTGAAGGAAGCTCGGCATGGGCGCAGAGTGCCCTCGGGTCTCCCCTTCTCGGCAGCCATGCTTCCGCGGCCACCCCTCCTCCCAGATGGCGCCACCCGATGCCTTGTGGGGCGGCACCCTTCTTCTTCTTTCTCCCTGCGCAGGCGCAGGGCGGAAAATTCCAGTCTGCCCTTTTCCCCTCCCCCGACAGCAGCAACAGCCAGGTGTGGGCGGAAAAATCCAGCCCGCCCTTTTCCCCTCCCCCAACAGCAGCAACAGCCAGGCGTGGGCGGGAAACTCAAGTCTGCCCTCCACCCCAGCAACAGCAGCCACCAATCCCTAAACCCTGCCCCTTCCCCCAGCAACAGCGACAGCCAATCCCTAACCACCACCCCTCCCCCGTCCAGTACCGCCCACTGACCTTTTGCCGGCAACCAATCAGAACAGGGCGTGGCTTCGACCAATCAGCCTTCCCCAGCCCCTATAAAACTGTTGCCTCTCCCTCAGTAAAGTGGACTTGCGTGTTTACCTTGTCTCCGCGGTAGTTCTTCTGCCGTGCGCCCTCCAGTCCTGAGAGCCCCCGACAAGGGCCTGGCCTCCCTTGTCCCCAGTTCGTCGCCGGCTTCTCCGGGCGACCCCTACGTCGCCGGCTTCGCCGGGCGACCCCGTCAGCCGAACCGCGCAACCCCTTGTGAGACCGATCCCTCGTCTGCTGCCGGACCGACCCCTCGTCCCAAGTGGGACTGACCCCTCGTCCCAAGCGGGACCGACCCCTCGTCCAGAGCTGGACCGACCCCTCGTCCGCAGCCAGACCCCACCTCTACCGACTGAGCAAGCCACCGCAACATATTTTTAATGCTAAGAAAAAAGACCCCACAGAGCAATATGTTAAATGGATTACAATAAATATCAAATTCAGAAATTAGCTTGTGTCAAGAAGAAATGATTGAAGAGAGCTGACACATGCTGAAATATGCACTAGTCTAGAGAATGCTTGAAGAAGGGAACTGAAGCAATAAATAAGTGATTATACTATTTTGCTTTTTGGGGTAAATGATGAATTGATTAAAAGAGAGAGTGGGTTAAGTAGTCTAAGCACCCAACATCAACCAGAGATCAGATTCTAGTTTGTAAGGTGCAAACTACTAGTTTTAAAGAGTTCAAAGGATTATTCTGGGTTGTTTGTACTAGGTAAGTCATTTCCAAGTTTGGAAGTTCTGGGGTTGCTTGGGTCTATTATGAACAGTAGCTCACAAAGGATGGTATCCTGGAATGGATCTAGGTGACTGGAGTAGGTTGAAACTCTAATGCCCTGTGCTTGTGCTGAGCTTTGAAGAGCACCATTTTGGATGGGTATGTGGCAAAGTGTCTTAGTAGCATAATGACAGATAAACAGGTAGACAGAGGGCAGGCAAGGGCACATGCATAGTGTGACAGTTTGATGCTGGATGGACTCCAGAAAAATCAGGTTCTTAGAGCTAATCCATTCCAGAATCTATTTTAGGTGGGAACTTTTGATTAGATTACTTCAGTAAGGCCTGACCCAGGGTGAGTCTTAATCCTCTTACTGGAGTCTTTTATAAACAGAATGAATACAGAGATAGGCAGAGAGAGACATAGGAGCTCAGAAAGGAACCCACAGAAGCTGAGTGAGAAAGCCACAGATGAAGCAGCCAGATGCTGAAAGCAGCAGAGCCTGCAGGAGAAGGCAGAGACCAGCAGACCCTGCCATGTACCTTCCCATCTGAAAGAGGAGTCTGAGATCACCGGGGAGAGAGTATCACCTGACGATGCCTTGATTTGGACACTTTCCTCAGTCTCGGAACTGGAAGCTTGCAAGCCAACAAACCCCACTGTAAAAGCCAGCCCATTTCTGGTATATTGTTTTTGGCAGCTTTTAGCAAACTAAAACACATTGTTTCCAAAAAGCAGGAGCATTTATCTTTTCATTCAGCTTGTATTCACTGAGTTTCTTTCCTGGCCTAGACTATGTGCTAGCTACTTGTGATAGAGGCATGAAAGACCCCTGTTCTCCAAATGTTAAAAAACTCAGGTAGGGGAGGGACAATTCATAAATAGGGTGCAAATAACTATATGACCATAGTAAATGCAAGATGTTACTCAAGTATGGTGGAGATCTGATTCACACCAGTGGTGGTGGCCAAGGTCAAGGAAGAGGTCCTGAAGGAACTGAACATTGGGAAGGGATTTGAGGGTGAGAAATTGTCTTGGCAGACATAGGGAGCAGGAGTGGATTACCAGGGAGCTGTGAGAGTGCACCAGGGACACTGCAAAATTGTTAGTAGTTTGGTGTAGTGGGAATAAAGTGGAGGTGTAGAAGGGGGCAGAAGGTGATGACAGCAGAAGTGGGCAAGAGCTAAATAAAGACAACTATTGGAGGGTTTTATGCAGGGCAGTGGCGTGATAAGGAAGGCAGAACGAGGCCAAAAGTTCTGCTGCATGCTAAGGACATTTGTTATCCTGAGAAGGTGAAATCAGGAAGGCCACTGCACTGTATATTAGAGATTATCAAAAAGTTTTTTACCACCAAGTGTCTTGCCCTGAGCTCAGATTACTCTCTGGCACAAGGTTACAAAGAGGCTATCCTTTGAGTGCCAATGGGCAGAGGTTTATCGTGATCCTTCTGGGGCACAGCAGCTGGATGGGAAGTGAATGGACAGGATAGATGCTGGTCTCTTGTTCTTCCCATTCACAGGCATAGAGAACCCCTCAAATAAATCCTGACCTCATCCATGTGTCCTATGTCTACACTAGGGGTGGGGATAGAGTTTGAGACTGGAAAAATAATGCAGGAGCTTTAAACCATGACATATGAGTTACAGCTGAAGAATATGGGAATGTTTAGCTGGGATGCATGAAGACTCAGACAACACTGCTGAGTTCAAATATTTGAAGTGTTTCATATGTAAGAAGAGGGATTACATTATCATTATGGCCATAAAGTGTAGATGACACAAATGGGTGAAGCTGTAGGAAAACTTGACTGGGTTCACAATATAAATGATGGTGCTTATCATTTGGTGAGTGACTAATCTATGCCAGGCATTAAGTTAGGATTTTTAATCTTTTCAACAACCTTAGAGAGTGTGGGTTTTTATCTCATCTGCAGGTAAGGGGCCTTAGGTGTGTTTGGGATTCAATTCTATCTGTCTGGTGGTCTCTTTCCATTACACTGAGGTTCCTTGAGGAAGAGCTATTTTGTGAAGTGAAATGGACTCTAAGTGAGGTATATGGTTCCCTCTCTGGACCTAGCGACCACAGCCATGGGTGCTGTAACGGGGATTCAAACATCAGGTAGCTTGTTGGACTAGTGGCCTTGAAATCTGAATTTCAAAAATTCACTGTCATTTTATACGTGAGTTAGATCCATATGAGATGTGGTATGGGTATCAGTTTCCTGCTGTTGTTGCAACAAAGAGCCTCAAACTTGGTGACTTTAAACTACACACATTTCTTCTCTGATAGTTCTGGAGTTCAGATGTCTAAAACGAGGTTCCTGGGCTCAAGTCAAGGGGTCAGGAGGACTGATGCCTTCTGGAAGCTCTAGGGAATAATCTGCTTCCTGGCCCTTTCCACTTTGGTTCGGCTGCCTGATTATTCTTGGAGTTTCACCGCTTCCTCTACTTTCAAAGCTCATCAACCCAATCTCTGCTTCCATCATCACACAGCCTTCTCCCTCTGCCTTCCTTGGATAAGGACCCTTGTGATTACATTTAGGGTCCACCTGTATAACTCAGGATAGTCTCTGTCTCTAAAGATCCTTAACTTGATCACGTCTGAAAAGTCCTTGTTACAATATAAGGTAACAGTCACAGGTTCTAGGGCTTAGGACCTGGAGATCCTTGGGGGCCATTACTCAGCCCACCCAGCACAGAAAGGCTAAAGCATGGGCAGAGTTAAGGATGATGAAATCTTCCCAGACTTAGGAAAATTCACTAAGGGATGAATTCCAATCTGCATATGTCCTTCAGATGCCCCAAACAGATCCCATTAAAGATGTTCTCTAGCACATGCATTGCTGATAAGACAAAGAGCAGCTCCACAGGGAGAACAAAAAAAGCATCCTGACTTATCTGTTCTCACAAAGGATGGTGGCATTTTAAAATTCAGATAAATAAAATATGTGTCCAGCATCAAAGTCTCAGGAGGGAGATGGAACGCTAAAGAACAAAAACTAACCAAGAAAAACTCATCACAAATCACACAAAGACTGAGTGCTACCATTGTTCTTGCATTATCCAAAACTATCAAACCCTTGGACTCAGGGGACTGGGAAAGGGTAATACATAGAGATAAAAAATATAATATTAACACTGAGGATGGGTTTTGTCACACAGCTAACCCAACTGGCAAAAAGTGGCAATCTCAGTCCAACACCTGATAATATGGTATCATTTACTCTGGATGCCAGCGTTTTCTCAATCCCATTTTAGGCTGACTTCTCCAGGGAGCTATTCAAACTCTCAGATCACCATGTAGGAGTCTCTGAAAGTGGCATTCATGCAACAAGAATTTGTTGAGTATCTTAAGTGGGTTTGCATTACCATATTAGGCACTAAGGGAGATATAAAAATAAGTAGAAGATAAAACCCTATTCCTGTTGGACTTTCAAATAGGCAAAAATCTCCCCGCCACAATCTCAGATTCAGTGGCTTACAGTATCTTCATGGTCTCTGTGTCCAGAGCTTCCACTCCTGCTTTTTGCTCACACGCCAAATTGAACAAAGCTGTGTGTTGTTTTGGATTGAATTGTGTCCCGTCCCCCCCCCGAAAAAGATATGTTGAAATCCTAGCCCCCAGTATCTAAAAATGTGGCCTTTTTTGGAAATAGAGTGATTTCAGATGGGAATGAAGCTAAAATGAGGTCATACTGGAGCAAGGTGGGCCTTTCCAGTACGACTTGTGTGCTTAGAAGAAGGGGAGAGAAGACCCTGGCAGATGGAGAGAGGAGTCCATGTGAAGACGGAGGCTGAGCTTGAAATGCCACAAGCAAGGAACATCAAGGATTGATGGCCAGTCAACACCAGTGCCTAGGAAGAGGCAAGGAAGCCCTCTCTCCTACAGGTTTTATTTTTTTTTATTATTATTATTTTTTTTATTTTCTTAACCGTTTATTCTAACAACATATATACAACCTAAAATTTCCCCTTTTAATGTCATTCAAATTTATAATTCAGTGTTTTTCATTACATTTACAATGTTGTACTACCATTATTACTGCCCTCTTAAATATTTCTTTTTTTTTTTTTTAATTTTTTTATTTTTTATTGACTTTGTAATAATATTACATTAAAAATATATATGTGAGGTCCCATTCAACCCCACCCCCCCACCCCCCCTCTCCCCCCCCCCCCAACAACACTCGTTCCCATCATCATGACACATCCATTGGATTTGGTAAGTACATCTTTGGGCACCTCTGCACCTCATATACATTGGTTCACATCATGGCCCATACTCTCCTCTATTCCATCATGTAGGCCCTGTGAGGATTTACAATGTCCGGTGATTACCTCTGAAGCACCATCCAGGGCAGCTCCATGTCCCGAAGACGCCTCCTCCTCTCATCTCTTCCTGCCTTTCCCCATACCCTTTGTCCATTATGTCCACTTTTCCCAATCCAATGCCACCTCTTCTATGTGGACACTGGATTGGTTGTGTCCATTGCACCTTTATGTCAAGAGGAGGCTCAGATTCCACCTGGATGCTGGATGCAATCCTCCCATTTTCAGTTGTAATCACTCTAGGCTCCATGGTGGGGTGGTTGTCCTTCTTCACCTCCATCTTAGCTGAGTGTGGTAAGTCCAATAAATCAGATTGTAGGTGCTGGAGTCTGTTGAGGCTCAGGATCTGGCTATCACATTGTCAGTCCAGAGATTCATATCCCCTAAATATATCTTAAACCCCAACATTAACTGCACCTCCAGCACATTAGCATGAAAGTCTTATGAAGGGAGATCCCATCTGAGTCCAGATTCATCACACATAAACACCATTTCCAAAGAGGGGCCATCTGCCCTGGTAGTTAACCCCATCGGCCATGACCATAACTCCCATGGGTCTCTTTAGCCCTCAAAGGAACCAATATCTGGGGGTTGTATCTGCTTTATCTGTCTCTCTGACTCTGCTCAGTTGTGCATGAGGGCAAACCTTCTGCCAGCCTCCAGACTCTTTTTTAGAAACTCGTAGCCATATAAACTCATTCCTCCTTTCCATTTCCCCCTTACTTTAGGTCAAACAGCATTTTAAAGTCATGGTATTTTATGTAGACATGGATATTCTGCTGATCCGCATTGAACCTTCCGTATAAGGTCATTTTCCAGTTGCATCATCAGTTGGTAGTTGATAGTGGTCCCTCGTTGCCAGGGAGGCTCATCCCCGGGTGTCATGTCCCACGCTGGGGGGAAGGCATTGCATTTACATGCTGAGTTTGGCTTCGAGACTGGCCACATTTGAGTAACATGAAGGCTGACAGAAGGAAATTCCCAGGCACAAAGTTGCTCTAGGCCTTGTTATTATTTTGGGTTTATCAGCTCACAAGCATAGTCATTAGTATCAGGGGCTCACTGTTGAACCCTCACTCCCTCCCGGTCCCCACCACTGTACCTGGGAGACTGTCGCTGCTCCCCTAGGGACCACGACAGAGCACCACTGGCCTCTCCTACAGGTTTTAGAGGAAGCACAGTCCTGTCACCACATTGCTATCAGTCTTCTAGCCTCTAGAGACACTAAATTTCTGTTGTTTCAGTTTGTGGCCATTTGTTATGGCAGCCCTAGAGACTAAACACCACCAACAAATAGCAAGTGTTCATTGTCCAACTGTGAGATTGGAGAACCTAGAAATAAGTTGATTGAGCACAAATGAAAAAAAATACCGAGGTTTTTCCTGTGCACCTGTGCTAAGCTCTGACTTTGCGCGGATGTAGAGCAGAGTCTCTGATCTTCAAGGCTCTTTGTGCCCAATTCTGTAGTAGGCCCTTCAAAATACTCTTTACTATCCAGGGGCTTATAATCTGACTGGAAAGACCCAAATTTAGAGTAAATCTATTTAGTAAAATTAAAAATGAAGCTATGAGTATTATATGGAATACTTTATGTAAGGCTATTAACATTGGTGAAAGGTATCTAGATCTTTTTAAGTACCCCAAAGTTGGATATACTGCTAAGAAAATATATTTCCTCTTCTTTCTAAAATTCAGTGAAATATAACTGTGAAACAAGATGGTCTCCTTCAAAACATAAAACTATGAAAATTACTTAAAAACTGTAAAATATTATTAAAACTATTGCTACAATGAAAATAAATTCCTTATAATATTACATCTATAGATATATAATAGCAATTTTTATCACCTCTTGGTAGATCCTGACTATGTGGTAAATAAAGCACAAGGAAATCAGCATTCTATGGAATTGTCAAATTTTATTATCTAGTGATTACAATCAAATCACAATTGCTATAAACCATGGTTCTTCTAAATAGTTCCTCAACTAATTATTCTCTGCATGATAAATTTCTATTTGCCAAGGATCTATAATATTTGAGAAATTCAAAGGAGAACTGGAAGAGTTTGAGTTAAAGCATTTGAAAAAGTCTTTACCAGGGAAGAGAGAGTTGGGCTAAGCCTTAAAGGAAAATACAAAGGCAAATACAAAAAAGAGCATTTCAGTGTAGGATATAGCATGGGGCAGGCATGAAAGCAGGAATAAATGACATGGGTTAGCTTCCTAACTAAATGAAAAAAATCTTATTTTGGGGAGTAGCTGGAAGTAAGTTTGGATTTCTTTCAAGGTAATGCTGGTGAGGTAGGCTTTGATATGCCTCCTGTCTGTGTGAACACTGAGAAATAAGAGATTAAATATGAAAAGTGAAAATTAAAAAAACCTAGCTGAAATACCATTTAAATATTACCATGGACCAAAAATGAAACAAAAATACAGAGTGGTAAGCAGGTCAACTCATAGGTGAAATAGAGCTAGGTCAGGAGGCAGGCAATGGCAGCTGGGAGTTAAAGCACTACGGGGTAAGAGACAAAAACAAAAATTTCATATGAGATGAGAACAAGTGCCAAGCCCAGAGCTTATAGCTAAGTTGTAGTTTTCCCTGCTTTCAAGAGAATGTTGGGGAAAAAAATGTTATTAAGGCAACTGGAAACCTAGGGAGGTGGGAGGATAAATACACAGTCTCAGGATTAGGAACTAACCATCCACCTGCTGGTTTCCTCACTCAGTCTGTCATATCTCCAATATCTCCAAAGGGCCAGGGTCTCAAATGCCCATTATAAGGTCTGGACTTGGATCTCAGGTGCCAGCTGGAAGAAGTTGCAAAATAGCTGATCCAAGAAGTTAAAGATGTGAGGAAGAGTAGGAGAGAAAAGAGAAAAAAAAAATCACAAAACAGGATGGCCCAGCAAAACAAAATTCTAAGACACAGGCAGAAACCTAACATTAAGAAAGGCAGTGGACAAAATGAACAACTCAAGAAAAGAAATTAGTATGGCTGAAGTCTGGACAAAGACTTACATTAAAGTTGTTGAAAGAGATAAATGAAAGAATAACAGACATAAAAAAGAATAATAAATTATGAAACCAAAGGAGGCAGGAAAAAAATCAGAATGTAAAGAAATGGAAAAGAACCAATTCCAAAATCTTTGATTTGAGGAATATCGCATTTGAAATAAAAAGGAAAAACCCCAAATACAGGATAGAGTCTATACTTAGTACTATGGAAGGACAATTCAGAGATCTTGACAATATTGTAATGTACCCAGAATGCAGGAGAGAGAAAGGACACACATACAACATATGAAAGAGAAAAATTGGGAGATAGGTTAAAAGTTTCAACATACATCTAATGAGAGTTTGGGAGTTCCAGGAAAAGAGAGCAGAGAAGATGGTAGGCAGGAAAAAAGGGATGACATGAGGGTTAGATTGAATGTGTGTTTCTGTGTATCTAGAAAGAGAAACAAAAATAAATCTCTACCTATTTCCTTCATAGTAAACTTGTAAAATATCAAGGATAAGGAGTAAATCTTAAAGAAAAAACAGAAAAAACAGAAAAAAGAGCTTGCTCAGAATGGAATCACAACTAAATGAATAGCTGAAGGAAAAAATTATTAACATGATTTAAAAGCCAGCTAAACGATATTGAAGAGAGAGCAAAATAAAGAGATTTTTAAAACATAGTAAAATTAAGACCTATACTAATAGCATGATGCACTACAGGGAGGAGACTATTTCAAAGGATAATTAAAAACAGTTACAGCATAGAACTTGATTAAATTTTGGTAAATGTAATTATTTTAAAATGTAACTTTTAAAAATGTAAAACCACATCTAGATAAGAACCATAAGAAAGAAGATGGGGTCATCATTCAGTGCATTGTTAAAACCATGCTAATATGCTTGTCATGATCAAGAGGAGGATAAGTATTGAAAGTTATGGTTTAAAAAAAAATGAAGGATTGTCACTAAAAGATATTTTGGATGGATGAAAAATACTGTGCCCCTAAAAGTTCAATCATGAGATTGAGGTTTTATACTTCTGTACAAGTTCCTAAAAATCTAAGGGAAACCGGGGCTGGGCCTGGGAGGCTATTTTGTACAAGAAAGAGGGAAGGAAAGGGCCAGTTCCTAAGGCAACTACAGAGAGTGACCACAGGCTTGAGGGGTGGGGGTGGGGGAAGAGTTCCATCGAGGAAATCAGAGCTTGTAAGGAATGTCAAGGGACAAAGCCAGAGCGGGTGGTGCTGCTGAAAGCAGGATCTTCCAGTAAGGGCCAGGAGAAGGATGTACAGGAGACCTCACAAGGTTAATTGCTCCTTGAAAGAAAAAGAAGGGATAATGGGGAACTGAGAAGGGTGGGAAGACATTTGGTTTAGAAAGTTAAGGTTTCTAGTATTAATAGAATGAATCCATTAATTCTTTTAAGGTTTCAGGGGGAGAAACTAGCTGACTGAGGGAAGAGTAGATTTGTTAAGGGTCAATGAGAAGGAAGAGGGCAAATCACCGGACAACTGAAAAGCTGATTCATCATCAGAATGAGGTTCAAAAAAGTCTGTAATTGTCCACACTGATGGCATCGGTTGTGGAGTTTTCATCATTCAAGCTCTGTCCATGACTCAGAGAACTTCAGTTGTGATTTAGATTTCAGAATTGAGAGAGTATAGAGTAAGGTTTAGCTCAGTTTCTGATTTATTCTAAAAGGTAAGATGAGGGGTGACTTGGCAAAAGTAATGGAAAGGGGCCAAGGACAAAAACGTTTAGTGTGCTAAAGTCATGGCATTTACTAGAGATGACGCACTTGGAGGGACAGAAACAAAGTTTGTCGAGGATGACTGAACCGATGTGGGGGTAAAATTATAGGTGTTACACAACAAAGTGAAACTGGAACGAGTCTTTGTTCTCCTATCATTTTCCAGTAAGGAGGGGGAAATGTTTACAGAGAGGCTGTGTAGCTGCACGCCCATACCGAGTATGTTCCAGGAACATTTTCTTGTTAATTTTCTTTGACTTACATGTTTTGAGAGTGAGCCCCAAGTAGACAAGTGGTGTTTTGTGATGTCATGTGACAGGAAAGGCTGTTTTTATTTCTGTTGACCAGAGTGAGAAGGAAACAGGCATATGAGGAAGCAACTGGAGAAGGGAGGGACAACTGAGAGTGATCTTTCTTGAGACATAACTTTGTTTCCTCAGGACTGTCAAATTCTAAAAAGTGTGTGTCCATAAATATTATAAAAAATGTATTGGTGTATAAGTGTAATTTCTAGATATCTATTGTCAAAACTATAGCTGGGGAAGTTTAAATCGTATTCCACACATCTGATAAATAACAAAAATGCATTTTTAGTAACTCAGAAAATGGTAGTTCACCAGTAGTCCTTGTTCCGACGAGGCTGTACAAGTCTCACAATCCATTCCTGCTTTCTGGCAAATCGTGCAAATGGAAATGCCATATTTATCTCAATGGCTAATTCTGACCCCATTAGCAGAAGCCACTTGGAACTGCAAGGTCTGGGCAGAATTCAGAGGGAGCTGGTAACGGATCCCGGAGCACCCATCCAACCACCCAATCAGAGGAGAGTGGGGGGAGGGCTGGTATTATGCTTACAGAATCTTTCTTGAAGTCTGAGGGAGAGGGAAAACAGTAAATCACGTAAGCAAAGAAGTGAGCAGAAAGGGACTCAAAGAGATGGGTAGGAGTTTAACCCATCAGACAGAAACGGAGGGGAGGGCTGGAAGGAAAGGTATGGAAAATGTGACATCTGCAAACTGTATAACAACAGGAACTTGGCTGGGCATAAAAGCATAAAGCATGAATAATATGGAATAATGAAGGATGATGTGAAATATGTTCTATGTTGGGAACCTCGATGCTGAACATTGCAATGCTCAAAGGAATGAAAGTCTTTGAAAAGAGAAAGAATTACACTTTTAATGTGTAGCAAACGAACCCAGATTCTATTAGAACCGTCTGCACATTAGATGGGGTTTTGAGGTTGGGAGAATGTTAGAAGCATCCCTGGGTCAAGAATGACTCAAAAAGCTAGCACCAGATTCTTCTTTCATGAATTAGTGGCATATATATCAACAGTGGATGGGTGCAAAACCCGATTATCTAAAAGGAAGATAAATGAGAGGGGAGACAAAAGCATATTATAATGTCTTAGAACAGACAGGAAGATTGATTTTAGGGACAGATGAGGTTCTACATAGTATTTGGCACCTGATACAAGGAGAAGCATGTGGCAAATTTCTACTCATAAAATATTGATACCAGGAAGATGCCTATAACAAGTGTGAGGAAGCACATCTCATGGAATAACTAGAAGAAAATACCAGTGTAAATGTCACCCAAGTAGCCAGAGCATTGAAAGCAGGATTAGGCAGGGCATAAGTAACGTGCCCTTTCGGTGGACATCTGTTTGTTTTGTACTTTAAAGTTAATGGGACTTCCAGGGCATTTTTGTTTAGGGTCACAAACCCTGAAATTCTGACACTAGGAAAAAAAAATGCATTGATATTACAGGATAAAGTAAGTAAATATCTTTATTAGACCTTTCTGTGCTACAGGTTTCATTTAATTTTGAATAGCCATAAAGAGTGACACTTACAATGGGGCCAATTTTGTTTAAGCTCAAAGGCAGGTGAAAGATGAGAACAATGTAAGATTCTAAAATGAGACAAAAGCAATAAAGAATATGAGCAGTGGAAAGCAATTTAGGGAGTAGCAGTGGCAGCTTTCAGAACGACCCACAGGAGGCCCCACACTGCACAATAAAAGAAAGGAGGCCAGCAGATGGCTTAGTCAGCTCAGGAGGAACAGAGGGGCCAAATCAAGTGCCTGAGCAAGAACTTCTGACAGTGAGCAAATATCTTTTGTCCCCATGGAGATTATTGAGTTTATGATACCCATTTCAAAATGGACATAGGAGTGGCAGCTAAGAAGCATTTCGTCTAATGAAGGAGAGGTGACACAACATAAAGACACGTAGATCCATTCCCTGAGTGGAGAGGCAGAAATGGCTTATTTACTGGGTCTTAATCCAAAGAAGGCCTTTGACAGGGAAAGGCATCTCTCCCTGCCTCCCAAGCCATATAAGCATATGAGTTGCTATTAAAATTTGTACATAGAAATATAGATAGGGATAGAGAGGTAGAAAGATAGATAGGATATACATATATAAGTCATATAATGATTTTTATATTTAATAACTATATATGCTATAGAATCACTAAGATACTCAAATCAATTAAGCGAATGGGCAAATATGGCTCTGAGGCATGTGCATTTTTCAGCTAAATCAATAGTCAAAAGACCCCTTAGAGAAAAATCAGGAACACACTTAAGGTCAGAACAGGATAGAATGGTTAAAGAGGGGGAGGAGATACATCAACCCTCATTGTACACCTTTGGAGGATGACAAAGTTCCCAGAGCAGAAGATGGAAGGTTGATGTGTATGTATGACTACTGGTGACAAAATTCAGTTAAATAAAATCAAGGGCATTCAGGGTTGAGAATGAAAAAGAAACTGATAATGAAAAGGAAATACTGTGGAAGAGAGACCCATTGAAATCCTAGCGGTGTTCGATAAAAATTGGAAAAGGGAATTCATTACTCAATGCAAGATGCTTGCAGTCTACCCAGCATTTGCATAGCATTGGGTCCAGTTAGCCTGGAAGAAAGAAAATCTCATGTCCCCGGAAACAGAGAGAGAAAACCCTCTCTCCACGTGCAGGGCTCTCCAGATACCCTGGTGCATTAGCTGCCGCACAGCATATCTCAGACCACAGTCAACCTTGGCATATTCTACTTACACCACATGGAGAAATAAAATGTATTTCTAATTGGCTTTCTAATAAGTACTAATTAGTTCAGGCCTTTGTGATCCATAAAGAGATAAAGAGTGAGCTTGCATCATTCCATCAAAGCTCTAAAGCTGCAGCTGGCAAAGTGTCCCACTGCTTTTCCTTCTTATGTTTGGGAAGAAATTGAAATTACCCCAGTGAAAAATCTCATTTAGATTTGGCTAATATCTATTAACAATCCAAGAGATGAAGCAGCACAAGCTATTGTGACCGAGTCCCCGGGAGTGGTCTGTGGGAGACGAGCTTGGCACAGCATTTGGACAATAATTGACCCTTCCAGGAAGTGAAATTTAAACCATGTTTCACATTGTGACAGTTGTACAACACCAGCATTTCAGTGCGTCTTTGAGTAGAAGGACTCTGAAGGGGCAGCCTAAGAGTTGAAGAAAAAGTCAATACACCAAATTGACTGGTGGGGATGAACGAGCTTAATTTGAAATGGAGGAAGGTTGGATCTTCCTAACCATCGCATCCTTCAGCCAGAAGAGATTGTTGCCAACACCACAAAGGGAGGAAGATGGAGGGCCGTCAGCAGGTTGCTGGATCCGCTGAATTCCTGCCCAAATTAGGTTCCAACTCCACTCAAGTCCTCCTCCATTAAGTGAGCTCAGAGATACTCCTGCGGTTTTCAGCTCATGAAAACTCCCTGGGAAATAATTCAGACAGTCTTTCTCCTACTTCGGCTTTCACCTGGGCCTTAGGAAATGTCTCACTTTATCCCCATAGCAGTTTCCAGAAAAGGACATTTTCTCAAGGCTATTCTCAGGCCATCCCACTTCCCATTTCCTGTCCAAGGCCGTGAAGTAACAATGGTGTCTTATGGCACTGCTTGTTGTGATTCAAAACAAGAAGTGTTTAGGAATTGTTTGCCACGTCCTAACAAAACATAATGCCTCCTGGTTTTGGAACCAAAACTGTTCCAGAAGAGGACCTATTACATAGGCTACAAATAATGTAGTGTTTGGGCTTTTAGTCAAGCGTATTAAAATCAAATGCCTCTCCAATTGCAAGTGTGCTATGATAGATTGCCTAGGAGAGCAAGTTGCTAATGGCAGGGCATGAATGAAGAATAGTGCGTGGCAGACGATGGAGATGAAAAGGAGGGTCATACAAAGATGGTGAAATTCTGAATTTTATATTGAGGAACAAAAAATCAATCTGAATCTAAGAGAAGAAAAACACCCCAATGGTATGTCCGCGGGGCTGAGGGAGATGTGATTGGTGGGGGAGGGGGAGGGAGTTGGGAGGATTGAGAAACTGAACAATTTTGGTGGTAAAATTTTAGCTTCCAAAGAATGAGAAGAGATAAGCAGAAGCATTAGGGGGGATAGGAAGTGGGGTCATATATAGGCTCAGCAGGAAATTATTTCAGCCTAAACTACAGTCACAGTGGAAGTGAGAAAGAAAGCTCTCAATTTGTAAGATTTCTATTCAGGAAGTGGAGAGAGGGTCCCCTGGGGAAGCATGTGGCAGGAGAAGGAAATGGAAGAATAATAGATGATTGCAAGCCCCTGAGTTCGGGGGAACTGGGAGGTGTTATTGACAGTCAAGAAGGGAAAGAAGGTGTCAACAAGGAAACAAACAGGGTTCATTTTTAGGTTGGTTATGTGATGTATGAGGAGAAACATTTGAAAGTCAAGACTGAGGGGTGGATGTGCTTAGGAAATAGAGGGCAGAGGGAATTGTTACACACAAGGGATGATTGTGTTTACTGCAGAAATACAGAAGTGTCTTAAGAGCTGAATTTTTCCAGGAGGTGAAACCATGAAGAACAATTGCCTAAAAGTTGACAAGAGGAATTGCATTGTCCAGCTTTTATTCCTTTTTCTATGCATCTATGTGTGTACTTTTTAGTGCATTTGTCTGAATCGTGGAATTTGTGGAATTGCTTTTTGTAGATTAAAAGAGTACAGCTTTATTGATTATAGTAAAGAGAGGGCTGGGTGGGGGATGGGGTCAACTTTTGGAGAAATCAAAAGACAGAAGTCATAATTTTCATGTATCGAACTGAACGAAACTTGGGAAATATCTAAAATGAAAGCAGAACTGAAGACGGACAAGATTTTGACAAGACAAGAACTAGATCGATTTTGAGAGTACAGAGGAAATGGCAAAAAGAGTGTGACAAAGGCGGAGAGGGTGTTAAGAAACAAAAGGAGAGTGAGTGGTTAGGGGCAGAGGAAAAAGACCAGCCTCTGGAAGAAATCAATGCAGTGGGGAAAATGTCTAGGGAATCAGAGTAAATGTTTGAAGAAAATGGCACTCAGCTGTCGAGTGCCAGCACTCTCTTCCAAAGGCAGCCTCTACGCCATTCTCACCAGCAACTCAAAGCAGAATCGGAGTATGAAGATTCCTCAAGGAGCGAAGTTTCTGATGCTTGCTTCGTGCAGTGGAGTCAGAGGTTAATAGGAGCAGGAAATTGATAAATGATCAATAATCTGGAATAATCTAGAAGTGAACATTTGACTTTAAGAGCCAACAGTGAACAAAGCTATTGCTGAAGCTGCATCCAAATGCCTGAGAGTCAAGAAAAGAACCATTTAGGACTCTGCTGAGGGTTTTGAGAATCTGGAATCTGAAATAGGTATCATGAATACTGATCAAGAGACAGAGAAAGGAAGTTTTCAAGATCCCCAAGAGGTACAAACCAGTTTACCTACCATTAACAACCATTTTTACAAAAAGAAAACTCTTTATATACCTATGCATACATATATATACACACACATACACATATAAAGACTAGAAGGTGGTTAACTGCATGTGGTGATTTTCTGAATAGGATTCATTTTTTTCTTTTGTGTTTTTGCATCATTTTAACTTTGAATTACTTTGTACTCCAAAAAAAGTAGATATATTTAAGTCATTTGGAAAGCCAGCTAACTTTGAAAATCAAGCCAAATGAAGGGGTAAGCCATTTTAATACCCAAATATTTAAACAGCTAATCCTTTTTAAAAAATCTTTCTGATGTAGCTCCATGAGAATTGTGGCATTTTTGCCAGTAAGTAAGTACTTTAAGGCATTAAGATTTCAAAATGCTAAGACCAATTACCATTTAGGTTTTTATTGTTTGTTTTGTTTTAGGTACCGTGGCAGGCATTGAAACTTGTATGTGGGAAGCTGGCGCTCAACCACTGAGATTTACCCGTTCCCCTACCATTTAGCTTTTACTTTTTCTTCACCTTAGGTAGTTAGGCCTGGGACAAAGACAGCCCTCCATCACAATTTGTTGAATAGAGCTGAAACAGGAGTAGAGTTGAATTATACAGGCACATATTCTACTGAGTGGGAAGATCTGGTCTCTCCTTCTAGAAAATCTCATGGGAACTCCTCTCTTTGTGGTATTAACAATTCTTTGAGGCCACCTCATGACACACTCTGATTCAGAAGGTCCCTGTGAGCGACCTCTCAGGCAAACATACCTTCAAGGTTTCCTAGGCCACACTCGATTTCAAACGTATTATTAAGCCATCCCACAAATCGTAGCAATGTCCAGCGAGCTCAGTGTTTCAGACTTCTGAACTCCATGACTCAGACTGCTTTGAGAATTTGGAAGCAACTCCCAAGTCCCTCGTAGATTGTGCGTTTGAAGCTCTGGTTGGAAACTGCAGCTGCTGTAGATAACTCGTGGCTTATCAGTGCCCCACCTTTGTCACCGGCTCCCCCAACTCCTTCATCTTGACAGAGCAAGGATAGCTCGAACCCTTGCAATTTGTAGTTTGCTTTACGAAGCCACTGCAGAAGAAGTGAGAAAAGACGCCCCTCTTGGCAGTGTTGGGAAGGGCTGGCAACCACTGCGCGTGAACGAGTGCTCTGCCTTGAGTGGGTAGAAGACTCAGAAGGCTTGGCTCAAAAAGGCAGAAGTGGGAAGTCTCCTTCGGTGACTCACATGGATGGCATGGACTTCAGTTCCTCTTCTTTGTGCCTCCCACTCCTTGCCCCAGCGTGCTGACAGACCCGGCTCCTTCCTGGAAATTGTTGTCACCTCCTGAGGATGCCTGGCTCGTCGCACACCACGGTGTATGAACCAGGGAAAGGTAAAGCATAGCATCCCCCGGCTTCTGAGCTCTGGACTGGCTCTCAAGTTACTTTTCTATACCTGTGTGTTTTCTTTCCATTGTGTGCGTGTGTGTTTTCCTGCTCATTTCCATAAATAAAATGTTCTTTCTCAGCTGCTTAGCTGCTTCCTCTGATTAATTCCTAGTGTGGTCTCTCTGTAATGGTGTTTCTTCTTTTGCTTAAAACCGCAGGCATCTGCTTTTTGCGTTGAGTTAATGGGGGTTGGAAGGGAGCTGGCCAAGTCTCCATGGGATCTCCAAGAGCCCCCAACCCCCTTATAGAGCTGGCTTACAGTTTCAGCTAATTTCTTTACATTTTGTTTATGCCTCACCAAGGTAGACTATTTTACATGCCACTCAGAATTTCCTGAAACAGCTCACACTGGGTTGGATTTTAAGCAATACCTTCCAGGGAATTCAAATGCGTCCAGTTGTCATTACAGCCATCATAACCCTGTTGGTTCTTTGCCATCATCTACAGAATAAAGCATTGCCTCTGCTTTCCTTGCCTTAGAAGGCGCTTGTTCCAGGCCCACTGTGAGCTTTATTATCTGCTGGTCACAATAGATTGCATCTATTTAAGTATCTAGATCCCTTTGGAAACACAGCCTTCTTCTGACACACGCAGAAAGGATTTTCAGGCGGCAAATCTGCAGGTAGTGATTTTAATAGCCACTAATGTGAATTAATAATTCTAATAACCTCATTTCAGATGTGTTATTGGGACGCTGGAGAGGGTTGCCATGGCTGCTGTATTTTATTGCTCACAGCTGTGCAAACTCATTTTGGCCAGCAAAATTCTCCTGTCTAACCTCTTCTTTCATTGCTTTGTACAATCGCAGGCAGTGTTGAGTTTAAAAAACAAAACAAAACAAAACTTAAGGAAAAGTTGTGTTCTCAAGACTCTCTAAGTAAATGGCATTGGTAAATAACAATGACAGAGCTCAGTGCTTTAGAAAGTAATCATTTCATTTAGAAAATGAAACAGTATCATTGCTTTGGTGTAATTATCAATATCAATGTCCAAATTAGAAGTTTTCAGCAATTCCAAACCTGCTTCCTCCCCCAAATTCCTTCTTTGAGTCCTTTGGGACATAAACAGTATTCCTTTATAAACTACTATAGGGATCATAAGCCCCTTACAAGATTCCAAAAAAATACATTAATTATTAATCTCAGGTTTGGAAATTACAACAAACGAGTAAATGTTTAACCACGTGTGCCTAGCATGTACCAGGGGACTGTGATGGGTACAAGATAAATTCCAGGGTAAATCCCACCCGAACCTTGTCTTTCAGGAGTTTACAGCTTGGCAGGTAAGACTTGTACATTACTAATTATAATGGGAAAATAACCAGAGCTCCATTTATTAATCATTTATTAATTTCCTGATACTATGCTAGCATTTCATGTCTATTTTCTCACTTAATTCTCACAACATTCTCACAGGCTTGTTTTATTGGTGGTTTGAAAACATGATCACAAATTCTTTAATACTCCCATTGAGAGGTAGGATCTCTGTTTTCTCCCCTTGAATCTGGGCAGGCTTGTGACTGCCCTGACCAGTACAGTATAGCATAAATAATGTGACATGACTACCAAGGCCTTTTTTTTTTCTTAAGATATATAAAATCACACAGAATGTTACATTTCAAGGCCTCTCAAAAAGGTCCGCATCTTCTTCATTGGTCCCTAGAGCTATCATGTAAGAAGTCTGAGCACCCTCTGAGGCTGCCGTGCCATGGGCAAGTCCAGGGCATGTGTAGGTGCTCTGGGTGAGAGTGTGAGCTCAGCCCAGGCTTGGATTCATCCTAGTCCTGGGGCCACCAGACATGTGAGAGGTAAAATCTCCAGATGATTCCACCACCCCATTGATTTTCATTCTTCCCAGCTGAGATTCTTGACAGTGTGAAGCAGACAAAAACCATCTTGGCTGTGCCTGGCCCAACACGCTCATCTGCAGAATCCATGAGCAGAATAAAATGGTGGTTTGTCTCTAAGTTTTGGGGCAGTTTGTTACACAGCAAGAGCTAACTGGAGCACTAAGGAAACTTAGATATTATACAACTTGATCAGTGTCACAAGGTAAGTGGCATGCCTGGGGTTCAAAATCGGGTCTGTTTGATGCCAAAACTCCAGATCTTTTTTTCTGTCAAATTACAAGGGCACCATAAGAGAAGTCTATAAATACTGCTATGAAAGTTTGTGAAACAGCTATTTTTCTCTCTGCCCGTGGTCATTAGCGTGGACTTACGATGGGCTTGCCAATCCTAAACACAGAAAAGCTGTGGAAAACATGTTGTGATCTTTAATTAAAAAATATTTTAAAACCCACCCCTGGGATCCTACCAAATTTTCATGTATCTGATTTGAAGGGTAGCCAACTCATTGCCTTTAACATTCATCTGAACCCATATGGTAATCTGGAACTCAGTACTAAACTCCAGGGTTGTGTCCAACGCTGGTTGCTCTGTTTGAAGCCAATCAAGGGAATTGCTTAACAGCTTCCCCTCTTTGCTGCCATTTAGATGCTGTCTTCTTGGTTGATGAACTGTTCTAAGTTTTTACAAGCCTTGGCCTTTTAGATTGCAGGAAGGCAAAAGAAGTGCAGATCTGAGGAGATTTAGACCGTCCTCCCTTCAGAAAGCCCATTTAGAATGTGGTGGTCAAAAAACTCCAGGCTTGTTTTCCCATCCGCCTTTCCCCTTCTGGCCCACAAAGACCTGTAAAAGGGTAGGGTTAAGTTCTGTTCACTTCAAGCTTTGCAGAATTTGAGAAAACTGTTGATGAAGCTGGGATAATTTAATAAAAACCGCAGACCTCACTGGAACTGAACTTTAGGCAACGCAAACCAGCACTTTGCAAACTCCTCAAGGCAGAACTAAGATTTTACCTGAACTCCATTTTCCTGGAACCAATCCGCTAACTTTGCAAAGCTTTCCTTATAATGAGAGGGCTCATTGCAAGGTCACAGGTGACAGAACTGCTTAAGCAATTAGTCACTAACTGCATCTAGAAGCCTTTGGGAATAAGGAACTTTGCCGGCTAAGGAGACTTATTTATTAATTGTTAATTATACTATCTCTTATCAGCTTCTCTGTGGATTTGGTGTCTACAAAGAAGGACTGAGGGGAAAAAATGATAAGGACTTTGGTAAAACACGTCTCACCAGTTAACAGTATCCTGTTAGCAACAGGGTTCACCAGCTCAAGATGAATTAAGAAAGCAGACACATGTCTTTCTGCTGTGTTTGCACAGCACCTCCTGGGTAAGCCACCCAGTTGAATTACTTAGCCCTTTGGAGCTGCCACTCACGTTTGGACCTCCGGAAATGACGAAGGAATCCTTTGTTTTCCCTGAAGTCTTCAGCATCCCAGCGAGCTTCAGCTGCAGAAAGTCTGTGAGCACAATCTTTGTCCAGAGCCCCCAGGTCTGTTTTCAGCCTCACAGCCTGTAAATTTCATTTGATCTGAAAATCCCATCTCTTTAACTGTCCAGGGCAGGGCGATCAGTGATGATGGATCACGCTGGCCTCTCTCCAACATCGTGGGTTCTCTTACACCAGCGAGTAACACGACATTGAAATGTAACCTGCTGGGAGAGACCCAAAGACTGCGCAGGGTCATTTACGTGAATTTGACAAGTCTCCTCTCTTTAGGTGGCAAGGAACTGTGTATAAACACTTCCTAGCACAAACTCCTGGTTGGTAGGATTCACAGTTTTCATATAAAAGGAAAAAAGTGCCGTTATACTTAAAAAAAAAATGTGAGCATGACATTAAATGTCACCAGCTTACTTTTTTTTTTTTTTGTCCCAATAGAGCAGTCTTCTTCATAGGGTGAGTGGTACAATTATTTTGCAGGTTACAAAAGTACATAATCTCCTTTGACAAATACAGATACACATATTTCCCCACTAGCAATAAGTGGATTAGATGATATTTCAGATCTAGACAACCCTAATTAAATTGCTCCTAACTTTACTGGCCTCTGTGGATTGATCTCTCATTGACCTTCACAGTCCATCAGAATAAATGAAAGGAAAGCATTCTAATATTTTTTTCACGTTAAAACTTTTACCCGAACCTTCATATCCATCTACTACATGTATATATCAACTGGAACCAGCAAATGTTTGCTTGTTCTTTATGGGATTTTTTTTAACCTCTACTAGTATAAATTAGCATTATGTCAAGGAAATACATTAAATTACTGCAAATAAAGGCCAGTTAAATTATATTATTAATGTTTCTACCATCAGGTCATAACAGAAAAAATATTACTTTTTGAAGAAATATCCTGCAGTATTACTTAAGAATGTAAATGTATTCTGATGCCTTCATCTTTTCAAGAGTGTAGGATGAAAGTACTGTCCAACATAATCAACAAGAGATGTTTTCTTTAAATGGGCAAAGCTGTGGACATTTTCTTTACAACACCATGCACTACAAATTACCTTTCATGTGAGAGGAACTTTTTTGCTCCTTATGAGGTTTCTTTGTGGTAAAACACTGCAAGGGAGCATCTTTTTGCTGTTTATGAAAAGATAATGTGCATGTTTCATGCTTTTTAAAAAAGAATGTTGGCTACATTATGTTATTTGTTTAAAAAATGGTATTTCATTACATATTAACAGATTTGCCCTGTTTTAAATAATATAAAATTCAAAAGTTACAAGTCAAATAAACTCCTAGAACTACCAAAATTGTTTCCTTCTTTTCTCTTTTCCTTCTCCTTTCTCTGCCATACTGTTTCTTTGCCTTATACAAGGCAATTTATCATTTTCTTAAATTAGCAAACTTTCCTTAAGCAATTAAATTATAATCCTATTTGTAAACATTTGCAAACTCTTTAAGATTGCACCATTATGTAATTCAGGATATTCCCACCCTGGGGATAATATTTTCACGTTCTTGGGTGATACCATTTTTCCATACATTTTAAACAACTAGAAACAGGATTTATGTCTAATTTAGTTTGTGTGCTCAACAGTGGTAAGACAAAGCCTTGAACATAGGGGGTATTTAGTAAATATTTGAATTAACTCAGACTATTACATTGACCAATGTAATGAGTGCTTTAGTATTTTGGACTATAATAATGGATTAATGTGATCCATGAACTCATAGGATGGCCTGGTGATTTTGTTTTACTGATTGTCATAGTAAGCATGCATCTACTTGGTTAATTGAGTGGTGGTTTGCCTTCTTGGTGCAGATATGCAATCATCTTGATCACCCACCTAATGAAAAGCTACCTGTTACCCACAGGCATTTTGATGGGCTTTTGCCCACCGTTGGTTACTGAGTCAATTGTGTCTCTAGTTCCCTAGGGATACATGTCCTGGTCCCCTTTTATCTCTCTACCAGAACGGGCCTTTTGACTACAACACATACATTACTAGAGGTTTCTTAAGATTACCCATTGTCAGTTATAATATGTCTTTTTCTTATCACAAACCTTCCATTGTAACCATTCCTAATTCCCCTCCCCTGCGTCTATTCGCTGTGTGCTCTTCTGTATCTACTTTTCTCTTTTTTTTTTTGTCTTCTCTTCTCGTCTTTCTTCTCTTGGATTCACTGGAATTCGATCCTGGGGATCTCTGATGTGGAGAGAGGTTCCCTATCAATTGCACCACCTCAGTTCCTGGTATCTGCTGTGCTTCAACTTGACTCTCCCCTTGTCTCTCTTTTGTTGCATCATTATCTTGCTGCGTGACTCACTTGTGCGGGCATTGGCTCACTGCACAGGTACTCGGTTTGCCATGTGGGCACTCGGCTTGCCATGCAGGCACTGGCTTGCCATGTGGCACTCACACAGCACTTGGCTCACCACACAGGTACTCACACGGGCACTCGGCTTACCACACGGGCACTGGCTCACCATGTGGGCACTTGCACGGGCACTTGGTTCATGGTGCAGGCACTCAGCTCACCACATGGGCAGTGGCTTGCCATGCAGGCATGCTTTTTCTTCTTTAATTTTTTCTCCAGGAAGCCTCAGGGATCGAACCTGGGTCCTCCTATATGGTAGGTGGAGGTCTTATCCCTTGAGCCATATCTGCTTCCCCCATTGTAACCAAATAAAGCGTACACTTGAACAGTATTAATTATATTCACAATATTGTGCTACCATCACTGAGATTCATTACCAAGACTTTTATATGACTCCCTGAGTAGGAATTCTGTACATATTAAGCAAAAACTCCCACTTCCCCTTCCCCACAGCCCTGGTAACCTCTAATGCACTTTCTGACTGTATGGATTTGCCAATTTTAGGTATGTTATATGAACGGGATAATATGACATTTGTCCTTTTCAATCTGACTTTTTCATTCAACATAATGCTTTCATGGTACATCTGTGTTGTAGAGTGCTTCAGAGCTTCATTCCTTTTTATGGGTGCATATCACATTTTGTTTCTCCATTGGTTATTGGAGATGGTGTCCAGGGGGTGCTGTACAGTGGCTATTGGCTTCTGGCTGCTGTCCATGACCTCTGCAGGGTGTGGATGTGCTGCCCGGTGGTGATTAGCTTCTTGTCACTGTCCATGAGGTGTGTGATAACCTGAAAGCTGGGTGGGTGGTGGTGCTGCCCCTTCTACCCACTCCCTCTTTGCTGGCTGCTTCTGATATCACGGCCTTTGGGCATGTGCTGCAAGCTGTGGGGTGTGTGTGTTTGTAAGCTGCCCCTTCTTAACCTGCCTGTATGACTCAGCAGGTGAATGCTAGCCAGCAGGCCAGTGCCTCAGTTTCTCTTAAAAGGCTTGTTAGGTTTTCTACCCTCTTCCTCTTTAGGTCCCTATTCTATCCTGCTTCATATTCATCTGCTGATAGACTTTTTTTTTTTTTTTAAGATTTATTTATTTATTTCTCTCCCCTTCCCCCATTCCCCACCCCGTTGTCTGTTCTCTGTGTCCATTCGCTGCGTCTTCTTTGTTCGCTTCTGTTGTCGTCAGCGGCACGGGAATCTGTGTTTCTTTTTGTTGCGCCAACTTGTTGTGTCAGCTCTCCGTGTGTGCAGCGCCATTCCTGGGCAGGCTGCACTTTCTTTCACGCTGGGCGGCTCTTCTTATGGGGCGCATTCCTTGCCCGTGGGGCTCCCCTATGCCGGGGGACACCCCTGGGTGGCAGGGCACTCCTTGTGCGCATCAGCACTGTGCCTGGGCCAGCTCCACACGGGTCAAGGAGGCCTGGGGTTTGAACCGCGGACCTCCCATGTGGTAGACGGACGCCCTAACCACTGGGCCAAGTCTGCCGCCATGCTGATGGGCTTTTGGTCTGTTTCCACCTTTTGGCTATTGCTAATAATGCTGCTCTGAACATTGGTGTACAAGTATCTAAGTTCTTCCTTTTAATTCTTTTGGATGTATACAGAATTACCAAGTCATATGGTAATTCTGTGCTTGTCTTTTTCAAGAACTGCCAAACTACTTTTTCTACAGTAGCTGCATCATTTTACAATCTCACCAACAATGTATAAGGGTTTCAATTTCTTGCATCCTCACCACGCTTGTATTTTTCCATTTTAAAAATTACAGCCATTCTTTTGTAGTATGAAGTAGTATCTCCTGGTGGTTTCATTTTGCATTTCCCTGATAACTAATGACATTATCTTTTCATATGCTTATTGGACATTTGTAAATCTTTTTGGGAGAAATGTCTATTGAAGTCCTTTGTCCATTTTTAAATTGTGTTTGTCTTTTTGTTGTTGAGCTGTAGCAGCTCTTTCTATGTTCTGGATATTTACCACTTATCCGATGTATGATATGCAACTATTTTTTTCCCATTCTGTAGGTTGTCTTTTTTAAGTACTTCTTAATTCAAAGAATTCTACACAGGAAAAAGATTGATGGAAGAAGAGAAAACATCTTTTGCTCCCTGATTTTTCTGATTTGGCATTTTTAGACAATACTAATCTTGAGGAGGTGTCAAATTCTCCAAAATAAATCACTACCAAAAAACATCTCCTCTCTCTTTGGCTCCCTCCCAAGGCTCACAGTTTCTAGGTCCTACAATTCCTTCCATTAAAGAGGTGGTCTCTGTTGCAAAGGACTATAGGACTTCAATATATAGCTGAGGAAAATGGCAATCAGAGAGGTTATAAACAGCACTTGTCATAATGGCAGCAACCTCAGAGTCAACATGCTTAAAATGATTTTTTCCCCCCTTCAATAGCTTTCTACTCATCCATGAATAAAAGTAAGTTTTACAACAGAAATAATTACTCTTCTTTTTTAAAAACCCTAATGAAAATCTGGACATATTGGCAAATTTGCAATGCCTCCCCAACCCCCACCTCCTCTTTTCCCTCCAAAAATGTTGCTTCAGCTTCCCAGTACTTGTGCCTTGAAGAATCAAAAACAAAATAAAACCCCAATAACTTGCCTTGTGTATTATACCGTTTCCTCAAAATTACATCCTCAAAGGTTATTTGAATTCTCATATCACTTTTGAAAAAATTAAATTCCGTGACTGCTTAATTCCCTTCTCCTAATCTTTCTATCTCCTTCTACTCCATGTGGTTAGTTTAACTCTTCCCCCTGCTTTACGTTTTATTCTTACTATCCAGGGGACCTGGCCTGCCTCCTACACAACATCCTCTCTCTCCCCTTTTGAAAAACAATTGAAAACATCTTTGCTTGCTGCCCACAGGGAATCCATCCATTTAGCAGAAAATTACACAGGAATTCCCCACATAGAGAACATAAAATTTTCCTATGGTGTCAAGTGAGTGTTTCTATAGATGGCAAGCTCAAGAAATGGCAGCTAATTGTTGGCCAGTGCCCAAACGCGAGTGGTTACTGAGGCTGTGAGTGCTGCGTAAGCCCTCATCCAGTACATTTGTTTTTGCTGAAATACTTCCTACTGCTCACATTCTTGTCTTCCCTTTCCCCTTATTTGCTTGAATAATCACTAGCCACAGCAGAAGCCTAGCTACCCACACCATCCTGTCCATGCTCAAATCATGGGTGAAAGGGGGCAACTCCTTCCTTATGAATTCATCACCTTCTTAATGATAAATGATGTAAGCAGTGTCCTATGAATGGAATTTCTGAGCAGAGCCTGGGAGCTCATGAAGTTAACCCTGGACTTGCCTTGGTGGCAACTATCATCTGCCCTTCTCCACTTTCCTCCATGTTGCTAGCCAGACCAGGACTGGGTTGCTTAAGCGGTGCCTCTGGGATGTTCCCACCATATGGCAGCTCTGAGAATGTCACCCTATGCCCTAGGGTATTTTTTTCCCTGCAGCTTACACAAATGGTAAATTATTATCCATAAAATAATGGTAACGAGAGACAAGGGCAGGGAAAGTATCTGCTGTAAAGCCTCCATTAGTAAATGAGATTGGCTTCCCTATTCATGTGAAAAGTTCAAGGAAGCAATCCTGTTAAACGGCCATTTTGCATACAGAAATAATATGTCATAATGGACCTTTTAAATAAGTTTGATGTTTTCCAGAACAATTTATTAATACTGTTCTTTGGAGGAATAAAGGGTGAAGGCTCCGTGAGATAATAAACCTGGTGATTTGGGGGCAGGTGGTCACGGTTCAGCAGATTTCACGGCTGTCTGAAGCACACGAGCGTCCTCCCCTAGATGCTTTACGGCACCGTTCCCCCACCCTCTTTTTACCCTGGAGCTGTTTTACACCAGAGAAACACAGCCCTGGTTTTCAATTTTCTTTAAATGATAGCCCAACCAATAGTGATGTCGCTTCAGTCTGACCTCTGGCTCTCTTCCATCCCCTCCCTCGGTAATCACTGGCCTTCCTGAGATGAGAACCATGGCAGGAAGAATAGAAGGGGAAGGATGATGCTGGGGGAGCCCCAGGGCTGCAAGAAGTAAGTTAGCAATTTACCAGTTTGAAGAAGGTTACACAAGCAAAAACCCATAATTTGGCTTCCTGGCTGGATTTGTCCCTGCTTATCGACAGGAGCGTGATGAACTCACACAAACCACTGCAGAGCACTGTTAGGGCTCAGTCCTAGTGTCTTGTCGCAAGAGACTAAGATGAGATAAGATACTTCTCAACTGCTTTTAGTTTCTAGGTTTTGGTACATTTTCCGAAGTGCTTACTTATCATTACAGTAATTAATAATACCATATTCATTTATGCAAGTATATTCTGCACAGCACTAGCTTTGTAGGTTTTTAAAAGGGTTCCTTGTCAGAAACCATTTTTGGAAACCCTGGAAAAATAAAGTTAAACAGTTTTCTTTAACATATTTGCAGAGTATTTAATGTATTTATTCATCTGGTGAATCTCCTTGGGGGTGGGGGTGGGGTGCTTATGCAGTTTGTTACATTTCCCAAACTTATTTGACTTTCATTGAGGACTAACTTTTGTCAAACACACTTGTATTATCATGAATTACAGAGGGAAATGAATTGATTTTTTTTCAGCCTCAAATAGCTTATATGATCTAAGGTGGATTGAGAAGCAATAAATAGGATGAGAGTGGGATGGTGACACTTCGAGGTTCTAGAGATACTCTCTCTTCCTGGCTTTGATGAAGCAAGCGGCCATATTGGAAATGCCTACATAACAAAGAAGTGAGAGCTGCCTCCAGCCAACATCCAACAATTAAGGAGGTCCTGGAGCCCACAGTCCTCAAGGAACTGAATCCTGTCCACAGCTATGTGAGTGAACTTAGAAGCAGATCCTTTCCTGTCGGTGCTTCATAAGAAGTTGCAGACCCTGAATGGACATCTCGCGTTCAGCCAGTGGGAGACCCTGAGCAGAGGGCCTAGCTGGGCCATGTCTGGGTTTCTAATCCACAGGAACTGTGAGATAATAAACATGTGTCATTTTAAGCCCAGAAATTGTGTTTGTGTGTGTGTGTGTGTTTTGGGGGTGGAGTATATAGCAATAGATAACTGTATAGATTTTGGTCTAAAATCTATTATAATGTGAAACAGTGCCTCAGTGGAATTAATTTAGAATAATGTATTTGAGGATATAAGTCCTGTGCAGAGTTTTGAAAGAGAAAAATGGATTACTTTTCTTAGGATAAGAGAGTATATCCCACATATGAAGAACAGAACATGCGAAGGTTTATAATGTTAATCATTGCAGAGACTATTTCTTTAGAACTTATATGCATGGTGCTCTGGGGAGTAGAAAAATGAATACTCTTTCCTGTCTTCAAGGGACTTTCTCCTTGGAAGTGGAGACAAATAATTAATTGATCATTTATTTTCACAAGTAGGACTAAGGTCTTATTTAAAAATACAGGAGGTTCTAAGTAGGACTAAGGTCTTAGTCCTACTTCTGAAAATAAGATAATCATTTGGCTCTGGGGTTGATGTATGCTCTGGAGACTTGAATCTCTGGACTGTTCATGTGCCAGTTGGATCCTGAGCCTCAGCAGAGTTGCAACATACTCTCCTGTTTTTGGACTTACCCAGGTCTGCTAACATGGAGGTGAGGATGGTTAACCACCACACCAGGGAACCAAGAGTCTAAAACTGCAAGCAGTCAAATTTCAGGGAGTTCTGGACCACAGAGTGGTTCAACAAAGGCAATGGAGGAATACTGGTATGGGATACCATTGACAGGGGATATATGGCTGACAGGGAGCTGTACAGAACATATGTCCAGGGTGCATGGCAATGTTTGGATATACTCATAGTGGCAACAATTAAAAACCACAGCAGGGGGGGTACTGGGTTCCTGGCCAGTGGTGCTCTGTCGTGGTCCCTAGGGGAACAGCGACAGTCTCCCAGGTGCAGCGGCGGGGACCGGGAGGGAGTGAGGGTTCAACAGTGAGCCCATGACGCTAATGACTATGCTTGGGAGCTGATAAGCCTAAAATAAGAACAAGGCCTAGAGCAGCATTGTGCCTGGGAATTTCCTCCTGTCAGCCTTCATGTTACTCAAATGTGGCCAGTCTCGAAGCCAAACTCAGCATGTAAATGCAATGCCTTCCCCCCAGCGTGGGACATGACACCTGGGGATGAGCCTCCCTGGCACCGAGGGACCACTATCAACTACCAACTGATGATGCAACTGGAAAATGACCTCATACGGAAGGTTCAACGCGGATCAGCGGAATATCCCTGTCTACATAAAATAACATGACTTTAAAATGCTGTTTGACCTAATGTAAGGGGGAAATGGAAAGAAGAAATGAGTTTATATGGCTACGAGTCTCTAAAAAAGAGCCTGGAGGCTGTCAGAAGGATTGCCCTTATGCACAACTGAGCAGAGTCTGCGAGACAGATAAAGCAGATACAACCCCCAGATATCGGTTCCTTTGAGGGCTAAAGAGACCCATGGGAGTTATGGTCATGGCCGATGGGGTTAACTACCAGGTCAGATGGCCCCTCTTTGGAACTGGTGTTTATGTGTGACGAATCTGGACTCAGATGGGATCTCTCTTCATAAGACTTTCATGCTAATGTGCTGGAGGTGCAGTTAGTGTCTGGGTTTAAGATATATTTAGGGGATTTGAATCTCTGGACTGACAATGTGATAGCCAGGTCCTGAGCCTCAACAGACTCCAGCACCTACAATCTGACTTATTGGGCTCACCGCACTCAGCTGAGATGGAGTTGAAGAAGGACAACCACCACACCATGGAGCCTAGAGTGATTACAACTGAAAGTGGGAGGATTGCATCCAGCATCCATGTGGAATCTGAGCCTCCTCTTGACATAGAGGTGCAATGGACACAACCAATCCAATGTCCACATAGAAAAGGTGGCATTGGATTGAGAAAAGTGGACATGATGGCTGATGTGTATGGGGAAAGGCAGGAAGAGATGAGAGGTGGAGGCGTCTTTGGGACATGGAGCTGCCCTGGATGGTGCTTCAGGGGCAATCACCGGACATTGTAAATCCTCACAGGGCCCACTGGATGGAATGGGGGAGAGTGTGGGCCATGGTGTGAACCGTTGACCATGGGGTGAGGGGGTGCCCAGAGATATACTTGCCAAATGCAATGGCTGTGTCATGATGATGGGAGGGAGTGTTGCTGAGGGGGGGGAGAGGTGGGGTGGGGGAGGTAGGGTTCAATGGGACCTCATATATGTATATTTTTAATGTAATATTATTACAAAGTAAATAAAATAAAATAAAATAAAAACCCTTTATAAAAATGAATAAAAAATAAATAAAAATAAAACTGCAAGCAGGAGAATCCTATCCATCAGTATTGTGGGATCTAAGCCCTCTCTCGATTTAGAGGTGGATTGGGCATCACCGTCCCAGGGTCCTCAGGATGGAGGGATAAAATATGGATTAGAGTGGATTTACTGATATTCTACTATAGAATTATTATGACTCTAGCAAGGGAAGAAACTGTATCATTGATGTGGAGACAGTGGCCACGGGAGTGGCTGAGGGCAGGGAGAGGGAAAAAGAGGTGTGATATGGGGGCATTTTTGGGACTTGGAGTTGTCCTGAATGATATTGCAGGGACAGATGCAGGACATTATATATCCTGCCATAACCCACTGAATGAAATGGGAGAGAGTGTAAACCACAATGTAAACTATAATCCATGCTGAGTAGCAGTGCTCCAAAATATATTCATCAAACACAACAAATGTGCTACACTGATGAAAGAGGTTGTTGATGTGGGAGGAGTGGGGGTGGGGAGAGAGTGGGGTATATGAGAACCTCCTATATTTTTTAATGTAACATTTTGTGTGATTTATGTATCTTAAAAAAAAAGACAAAAAATAATATTGAAAAAAAAAAAGATAAAGATACAGAGTGCTACAGAAGCTCTACTCCTATATGTGAATTTGGGAGAGTTTAGTCTCAATCCAGTGGAAGGAGAGACTGAAGGAAGTTTAGATGGAGAAGATGCCACCTAAATTGGCCTTGAGGAATAGGTTGTGTTTTAGCAGGTGGAAAGGGTGAAAAAAGGCATTCCTGGGGAGGAAGAGAGCGTAAGTAAAGGCATAGATATTAGGAAGTGTGGGGCGTGTTCAATGAGAGAGCAAGTATGTAATGAACATCAGGTAGGGTACCTCAAAGAAAGAACTGAAACCAAAATTAACAATGCAAATGATTTTTATTTGTACTGGGTGGATTTTTCTTTCAATAAATCACATCAAGGGAATGACGATTTGGTTTCCAGAAGGAATGACTAGAGTCTCCATACCTATCCTTTGGTTCCAGCTCTAAGTCTGACACCCAGAATAAGCATCTCCCTTTAGATAAGCCTTTTATAAATGACCTCAAGAGGTCCATAAGTTTAAACCTAGGATTTGAGATAACATGAGATTGAAACCAGCCAAGCAAATAACCATCAAACCCTTAATCACCGCCAGATAAGATTCTACAACGTCTCTTGGAAACGTCTTCTAATGTTCAACAACCTTAATAGTCATACTACTCTTACTGATTTTATGTTTCCCAATGGTTAATTACCTACTTTTAAATTATGAAGATACTTACGTCTTCTCTTGGAAAAGTTATGAGTTTCTCCGACCTTTCTTCATAGGTCCTTTTTCTAAACCCATTAATAATTGTCATGTTTTGCTCTGGACCTAGTCCAAATTTTCTGTATCTCTTTAGTAGTAAAGACCCCATCTTGACAGAGCACATTAATAAAGGGCCTAACGTGTGACAGGTAGGGTTAAACAATGACTTGGTTTCCACATTTTATATTCCATGCTCATGTCATCACGTGATGTTTACTTCCTAATGTCAGTCCCATGCCATGGGTCCACAATTGGCCTGTCATGAATTCCAAAACTACACAGGAGTCTTGGCTCCATGAACGGCTCACTAAGCCTCCCTTTAGAGTCCTGGAATTCAGGAGTTATTACCCTTCACAGGGGCTGTATTATAACAAACATCCGAAGTGACTGGAATTTTAATGTTTGAAAACTGAAAATTAAGCACATTAAAGGTGCCTTCTCTTGGTAACGTGGCAAAAATGTTCCTATGGCCCAGAGTTCCAGAGGCATTATCTTAGTGGATCTCACAAATATCCTGCCAGGGATGTTGAATGGTTCCTCATTTGATCATCATTTTACAATTGAACAAACTAAAGTTAAGATATGGTAAATTATTTACATAAGTAAATTATAATGGGCACACTCCTAGAAAATCTAATCTAATCTAAACAGAACTTTGGGACTTGGCCCTTCAAACAAATGCTTTGTCTGCAGATTCTTCCCTGAATTGTTGAAGCATATAAGCCCTAAATAACTAATAAGGAAGTGCAATTTAATTATAGTAAAGTAGCTAACATGTAGGCACAGATGCTATATTTGAATTATTAGACAATGATAGGATTAGTGAACAGTCTTTGTGCATGGGCAGCTCAGCCACTAAGTGTCCAGCCACTGCCAGTAAGGGCCACTGTACCGCTCAGCTGATGTAAAAAGAAGAGCCTTGCTACTTAGCTAGCACATAAAAGGAGCCTGGCAGAATGGCTGACTTCCTTTAGGTTTCCTGGGGTCTCTTAGGTGACAGAATCCTGTTCCCTTAATACCTATCTGTGTGCATCATAGTTGGTATTGAGTGAAGAGATCTGTAAGCCTATTCTCCTTCAAAGTAGGGGACCTATCTTTCTTTCCCACTGGTCAAGCATTGGGTGGTAAATGGTAATGTATCTGCTGCAAAGTAAATATCTCTATCTCTATCTTTTTAAGTCTATCTCTACCTCTATCTATCTATCTGTATACACATAACCCTATATCTGCGTTCTTAGTGGAAGGTCTTATTTTGTCAGGTGAAAAATTTTATTTCCCTTTAAAACTCAAAAACTTATTTTTTAGCCAAACTGAAAAATCAAGATGATCTAACTAGTTAATGGTTGAGGGAGCTCTAGAATACAGGTGATTGAATTCTAGTTTTCTTTTTTTCAAACCATAGAAGCGGTAGTGTAAGTTAATTGGTAACTCTGGTGCTTGAGAATCACATTACTGTATGATTATACTGTTTTGTCATCATAAAATTATGGAAGTCATTGAATGCTTTGACTCACAATAGCACAAAGCAAGTCAGCAAATTATATTCTAGGTATTCCCTTTGGAATCAATTAAAGCACATCTTTAACAAATTAGTCTCTTTGTTTCATCATTAAAAAAGGAATACATAAACAGGATATTTAGGCAATGAAATATTTTTAATTCAAATTAATTATAGCAAATTAGGTAAGGAATCTGTAATAAAGTGCAAAGTTTGACACCTTACAAACTTATTAACGTGAAAGCTTTCCTTATCGCCTTTAAATTATTCATTTTCATGGTCTGAAATTATAATTTAATCGTTTTATTGGCATGTAATATTCTTTAAGTTACAAGAATAAAGTGACCTCACAAGTTCTTTATATACAAACTGAAAATTATCCATAGCATTTTAGTAGCAGTATAAAATAACGAATGCTCAAATCTGATTGGTTACTAAGTCTTTCAACTTTTTTTGCAAAACAGAGATAAAAACACTTCAACAAATGACTAATATACACTTAACAATTCCTAAGAACACCAACAAATTTATTACCTCCATTCAATTTATGAAATTTTCCTTTTGTACTGATTTTTTTTCTTTTCCCCTTCTTTCCCTTGAACCAAATTATTGATTTCCTTTATGACAAAAGAAGAAAACAGAGTACAGCATTTCTGCCTAATTTCTCAGCTCCTCTTCTGAGTAACACATTTTGAAAGGATTTTCTATAGTAGGTGTCTACTCTTCACCTCATTTCAGCACTCAACCCTCTCCAATCAAGCTTCTGTCCCCTTCATCCTCTGAAATTGCTCCTTTCAAAGTCAACAAAGGTCATTTCTTTTTTCTTTTCTTACTTGACTTCTTAGTAGCTTTCAAAACACTTGAACATTTTCTACCTTGTAAAACACCGTCTTCTCTTGGTTTCCCTGACACCTATGATCTTCCGGTTTCCTCCTACTTTGATAGCTGCTGGTTCTTGGTGTCCTTTGCAAATTGCTCTTCCTTTTCTTAATATCCAGATCATACTACCAGACCTCTCTTTGTCTATGTTTTTTCCCTAGGTAATTTATCAAGTCCCCTTGCTTTCAATATCATGGATAAATGATAATGAATCTCAAATCTATTAATTCTTTCCCTGACCGCCCCTGTTTTATTTTTAATTTTAAAATTTTAAAAATATTTTAATTTTAAAGAAGATTTCTATTATTTAAATGTTATATCAAAAATATAGGGGATTCCCATATACCTTACCTGCTCCCCCTCTCACACTTTCCCCCACTAATAACATCTTTCATAAGTGTGGTACATTTGTTACAATTAATTAACACATATTTAAGCATTGCTACTAACCACGGACTATGGGTTACAATGCAGTTTCCACTTTGCCTGGCACAATTTTAAAAGTTTTAACAAAATATATAATGGCTTGTATACATCATGGCAGTGCTATGCAGGACAATTGGAATTGTCCTCTGGGTTTTTGACTTCTATATAAAGTGTCCCCGTCCATCTTTTTGAACTCATCTCTCATCGCTCTCCTTGTCCACTAGGTAAAACCACAGTCCTGTTGCAGGTGACTCCACCAGTCTTTGTCGATGAGTGAGAATGGAATGGAGTAAAGTTCTGTTGTGCCCCATAATGAAAATATTTTAAGCTACTAAGATGTTCAAGTTTTTGTGTCTCCTATATAATCTATGTTATTTTAACTAGTACAGGGCATCATTTATACATACATTCATAAAACATATTTTTTTGAGTGTATAGTATGTCAGACATTATTCTTGGAACAATGAATAGAAATACAGGTAGACAAATTCCCTGCTCTCATGGAATTCATGGTTTAATGAATGAAGCAGAAAATAAACAATCACACACAGAAATGAATAAGATAATTTTACATAATGAAAATGAGCATGCTGTGTCCCAGCTCTGCTTCAAACACAACTTGAGGGCTACAAAGTCAAATTCCCATGGGCAAACATCATAGACAGAGAGATAACAGTGTCAAGGTAACAAAGATGGCCCCCAATTTCCCAAGATAACTAAGAAGTTTAAGTTCTTTGAAAGAAATTTAATAAACAGAATAAATGAACAAAGTCAAGTATTTTTAAGAGAAATATGGCTACGAATTCTTGGATTTTTAGAAAAGTATAAGAACTCATATTAAAAGATTGGGTAGGGTGCTGTGTAGGACAAATGAATGAAAAAATCATATCTTTAAACACACTGTAGTGTAATTTAAGGAGACTAAAATCAATCTAAACATTTTCAAAATAAAGAGAATCATCTAGAAATGAACATGAATCAGATAGACATCAGACTTTTTAATAGCCAGATTGGAAGAAAGAAGATAATGGAGTAATAGTTTCATAGTATGAAGGAAAAGAATTTTAATATATTCTATTCCACTAGAGTGTTGTTTAAATGTAAAAACTGAGATAAGGAAAATGTTAGATATTTTACAACTCTTAAATATTTATCCTCTGAAGATCCATTCTGGATGAAATTTGAAGGAAATTAAATCAAGAAGAAGAGAAATTAATAGAGGAAAAAACAATGAGGTATTGACAACCAGGCAAGTACAAAATACATCAACTTTATTACTGATTAAATAACGACTGCCTAGAAAATTGTATGTTCTACATAAGTAAAGCCTCAAGCAGACTTAATTGCCTGGCAAGAGAGGAGGAGCAGAGTTCTAGTCCTAAAAAATATATGCAAGACTTTAATGGAGAAAAATGATAAACTCTATTGAAGGATATTAAATAATGCCTAAACAAATGGGGAAATATAACATGCTTAAAGGTGGGATGACTTAACATTTTAAATTTGTTAATTTCCCCCAAATTAATATATACATTTAATATGACTTCTATTAGGAGAAGAGGGGGGAATTATACCAACCTTTTTTGAAGAAATCATGCTGGGGAAACTAGTTTACCATATGTGCCAAAATAAATTAGATCCCTATCGTACATGATACAGCAAAATAAATTCTAGGCATTTCAAGTTCTAAACATGAAAGGCAAAAATAAATCTATTAGAAAACAATGTAGCAAGCTATTTTTGTGATATTGGTTTGGGAAATAAATTCTTTAGTAACATGTAAAAACCATAAATCATAAATGGAAAACTGATGAAATCTATTGGAAAAATATGAACGATTTCTATTCAACAAAGGTGATGGATAAGAAGACAGACTGAGAGAAGATACTTCCAATTTACATTGCCAAAAGATTATATATATGATATACATGAAACTTGGCAAGTCAGAAAGAAAAAGAAAAAAAATCAAATAGAAGTGAAAAACTGAATAGCTAATGAGATATTCGACCTCATTATGAAGCAGAGAAATGCAAATTAAAACAACAGTGAGATCTACTCAATAAGCATTAGATTGGTAAAAATGTAGAAGATGGACAATATCAAGTGTTTTATACAACACAGAGAAATAAAATAGAGACAAACATTGGCCTACTTGCTGGCAGGAATGCAAACTGGCGCATCATTTGGAGAGTGATTTCAAAGTGTTTTATGAATTTAAGTAGCATGCACATACCACCAACCCAACAATTCTACTCCTGGATAAACACTTTCTTAAAAACTCTCACAGAGATTGGCAATATCACTATATATATGTACATGTTCAGTTATATACATGCTCAGTAAAATACTACTTGGGATAACAGATTTGGAGCAAAACCTCAATGTTTATGAATAAGAAAATGGATAAATATGCAATGTCTGTAAATGATGGCATACTATACTACACAGTGGTTAAAAAGAATGAGCTAGATCTTAATGGGTACATTTCAAAAATCATAACGTTAAGTGAAAAAAAAGAACAAGAAGCAGAACTTATGGGATAATGATGGTAGAACTTAAAGGATAATGATGGTAGAACTTATGGGATAATGATGGTAGAAGTCGAGCAATGTACGATCAGTTCTGTGCACCTTTAAACCAGAGGTGAGCATTGACCTGGTGCAGAGTGGAAAGTAAGAGAGAAGGAAAGTGGGTAATGGGACTATATGAATGAGCCTGGGAAGAGTGAAGTGGGAGAGACACTGTGGTCGGGATGTCATCTCTAAGGAGGTAATGTGTAAACTGAACATGAATGATGAGAAGAATCACATGAGTCAAGCAGTGACTTTGAAGAAATGAATTTCAGGCAGAAGGCTAAGACAGGGACAGGCAGGGATGCTGAAGCATGGAACAGTAGTTTCAACAGATGTTCTTTTCTTTTGTTTTGTTTTTTTAAAGATTTATTTTTATTTCTTTCCCCTTCCACCACCCCCTCCCCCCAGTCCCAGTTGTCTGTTCTGTGTCCATTTGCTGCTTGTTGTTTTTGTCTGCTTCTGTTGTTGTCAGCAGCACAGGAATCTGTGTTTCTTTTTGTTGCGTCATCTTGTTGTGTCAGCTCTCTCTGTGGGCGGCACCATTCCTGGGCAGGCTGCACTTTCTTTTGCACTGGGCGGCTCTCCTTATGGGGTGCTCTCCTTGCGCGTGGGGCTCCCCTACGTGGGGGACACCCTTGCGTGGCAGGGCACTCCTTGGAGCATCAGCACTGTGCATGGGCCAGCTCCACATGGGTCAAGGAGGACCGGGGTTTGAACTGCGGACCTCCCATGTAGCAGACAGGTACCCTAACCACTGGGCCAAGTCCACTTCCCTCAACAGATGTTGAAACAAGAAAATTTAGGGTGGTTGGTGGGTGGGGAAGGGGGCTGGAGAGATTATTAAGTAAAATTTGACAAATAGGTAGGATTAGAGTGGCCTTTAAAAAGATTGGGAGGAAATAGGTGAAACTTAAAGTAAAATGGGAGGCAATAGGAGAACTTAAAGCAGAGGAATGACATGATTTGATTTACATCTTCAAAAGATCCCTTCAGATTTTGAGCAGAGAATCAATTATTGGGGGCAGGAATGGAATCAAAGAGAAAAAGGTCATATATGAGTTGTTAAAACTGTTGGGTCAGACGTAGACACAGTAATGCTTAATGTGAGGGATAGTGAAGAAATAAAAGACAAAAAGTTTGAAGAGAAGAAAATGTGAACCAGAAAAGTAAAAAATTTTATACCCAGAAAAGTTGTTCTTTATGTGTAAAAGCAAGAGAGACACATCTTCAATAGGGATTTAGCGAATAAATCTCACATGAGCCCTTCTTGAAGCCCAATGAAAAGATGGAATCCAGCCAAGAAAGATACATGTCAAACAGGAAGTTAGGAAATAGAGAAACTGTAGTTAAAAACAAACAAAAATGAAACAACAGCCACAACAGTCCTAGGCCTTAGCATTAAGTCATTTCAATATAGAACGACATCCAAGCAGCCACAAAAAATTTTGGGTGCAGATGAGAATGTAAATGTTAAAATAGCATCGCACAGACAAGGAGGAAAATGAAGGAGAAGGAGTGCAAGTATGCTGATTTATTCACTGTTAAAGTGGGGAATCAATAATAATAAATGGGATTCCAATGTCTTAATCTTTTTAAAAAATCTTTTGACTTCAATGTAACTTTATGGAAGCCATTTACGAACTAACCTCTGATTTGGTGAAGAAGCATTATCTGATGTTCACAAGTTCCTCCAGTATTATTTCAACTCATTTTTCCTTCATTAATTTCTGGTTAAGTAAACTTTAATGTTCTATATACAATGGCTCCTTTTCTATTAGTATGTTGGTCACTACGTATGCAGGTATAAATGTGTGCACATCTTTCTGTCATCAGTCTATCTCCATGTATATGTGTCTACAATGGTATTAACGATAGTGGGTTCTGGGTGGTAGATTTGGGGTGTTTTTTTCCGCTCTTCTTATTCATTGTCTGTAACTTCTCAAATTTAAATGACAAGCGTGCGGCATGTCTTCAAAAACAAATAAGGCATTACTGTAAAGACTAGAGTAAGTGAAAAGGAGAAAGGAGGAGGAGAGCAATAGTTCACATAAAAGTGTGATCTAAGACTGTCAGTTTTCAGGACAGTGCGTTTTGCTGAGTGGAGGCTTCATGAACAGCAGCAGTGATGATCAGGGTGAGTATTGCCCTGACTTTCAAGCAGAGTTTCTCCTACTTCCTTCAATATCTCTGCCATCCCCTTGATAGGCTCAGTGGACGGAATGTGTTTGACTGCTAGCCGCCCTCTGTGGGGCTGTGCTGATCCGGGAGAGAGGTGGAGAAACAGAAATGAGCAGCCATCTTTGTTCTTCCTTAACTTTTTGGAGATCAGAGGATCAAAACAAAGGGCAAGCAGAAGCCTTTGAACTTCATTGTAAGCATCACAATGACTGAAAATAGGCAACTTTAAACAAATTACCTGGTGTTTTACAAATCCCCAAACTTTAAAAAATTGTATTTGTTTGCTTGGCTTTTAAACTAACATCCATAGGCACCAACTTATTTCAAAAATGCTCTATTTTCTCTTGAAAATAGGAGTAAGTTCCTCAAATCTCTTCTATTAACAGAGATTTCAAAATGTTTCTTCTCTAGTTGGTCCCTTCTCCACCTACACAATCCTGTGGAGACGGCTCTCTAATTTCAAAGACATCTGGGAGTAGAATTCCAGACACAGGTCCTGGGGTCTAATGCCAGCATTCAATACACCAGCACATCTCTGATAGCCAATCGAACTTGTCTAATTTCAGTTAGAGATACAAACCACAAAATCCTCAATTTATTCTTTTAGTAACTTGCCATTGTCAAAGCACTTGCATTTACACTGTTTGATCATTTTAACAGTCTTGAAAAGTAGGCAGAGAAGATCTAATTCTAATTTTTAAATTTTTAAATTTTTAATTTTTAAAAAATTTTATTTATTTCGCTCCTCTTCCTTCCCCCCTCCCATTGTCAGCTCTCTGTGTCCATTTGCTGTGTGTTCTTCTGTGTCCGCCTGCATTATTGGGAGGCACCGGGAAACTGCGTCTCTTTATTGTTGCGTCATCTTGCTGCTTTAGCTTTCCGTGTGTGAGGTGCCACTCCTGGGTGGGCTGCGCTTTTTTTACATGGGGGCGGCTCTCCTTGTGGGGAACTTTCCTTGAGCGTTGGGCTCCCCTATGCAGGGGCGCCCCTGCATGGCACGGCTCCTTTAGCACGACAGCACTGTGCGTGGGCCAGTTCACCACGTGGGTCAGGAGGCCCTGGGGATGGAACCCTGGACCCTCCATATGGTAGAAGGATGCTCTATCAGTTGAGCCATGTCTGCTTCCCTCTAATTCTAATTTTATACAAAAGAAAGAAGATGGGAAGTGTCTTAACAACAAAAACAAAACCTAGCAAGGTCAGAGCCAGTGATAAAATCCATTTCTTAAAACAATTGGTTAGTGGTTTTCCCCTTTCTTCCCTTTAGTGTTTTTCCTTTGCAATGTTTCAACCATTAAACAACTGTTTAAAAATCATGATTTTGTTTTTTAAAAAAAAAAAGGCATGCAGGAGTGCACTGTGAGAGAATAGAAAGACAAGGAAGATAAATTTTCTATCCCCTACGAGCTTATATTAGCTTGTACAATATTTCCTGCAATCCAAACAAAGCATTGCTGCATGAGGGCAACCACTTATTTTCTGTTACCCTTTAAATCAACTTTCTCTGTGAGCACCCCATAATTTTGAGTTATGGATTACTGTTCATTTATGGTTGGGATTATGATTAATGCACAATTAGTCTGTGATAAAGCTATGTTGACAGAGATTCACTAACTCAATTTTTTTGGGGGTAGATTTCTCTTTTATTACCTCTTTAATAACTAACTTCTGGTCAATCAGACAAGAACTGCAATAAATCCATGTGTGATTTTGATGTTGAAACCTCTGATGTTTTAATGTTTACACTACCATCTTGAATAATAAATTATTTTGAAAAGTACCTAAAATATGGCTTATAAATCAACAATCAACTTTTTTCAGAATGAAGCATCATAACCTTCTGATTTCCAAGCAAAAGACACTTTCTTCTTTCTTCTGTAAATTATTTCCAAAATACTTACTGAAACATTTCTTTAAGTTTTTTTGTCTTTCAGGGAAATTCACAAAGATCCATCTATGCCCACTGATACAAGTTTATTTTCAATATTAGGCCTTACCTTTTTGGGGTAAATTGTTGAGTCACTGACACTCTGTTCATGAAATCTAAATTGCAGATGATTTAGCCTCAGTGTATCCTTAATGATAGAAATCACATATAAATTGAACTTAAAATTTCAAAGAATAATTTTGAGGATTGCAGTATTCCTGGTCATTAGAGAGTCTGAAAATACCAAGTTGACCAGGTCAGATCTGTTGGACTTGAATTGCCCTGATTTGTTTTATTTTTACAGCCTCTACACAAAAATTTACAGCTTTCCAGATAGCTTTGTTCAAATGTGGGAAACTGCGTTAGGCCTTTAAAATCAGTAAGATGGCTGGTCATATTTGAATTAAGCAATCAACAAGGATTGAAAGAAAACCTCCCCAAGAAGAATTTGAAAACCTTTATTACAAACTTCTTAAAGCAGGTTATAACTTCCAACAAATTGCTTGTTCCAGTATACTGCCATTTGAATCATGATGCAAGAAATTTAATCATAGCTTTAGCAACATGTTTCTGTCTCTGCCTTGATAGATTATTAGTTTTGAACGACCTGCAATGATTTTCCTAACTTGGCCATGCCCAGCCAGTCCTCTCTATCTGCAAATGTTCCACATATGGGCCACAGAGAACATTCAAGGCGACCATAATCTGTTCATTGTGGGATGCTCCGTCTGGCATTTTCAGTCCTCTTAGTCATTAATTGGGTAGCATCTGAATCAGTAATTCAGTGATCTGATTTGGTCAGTAATGTGACCATGTTTTCTTGATGATTGGCCTAGTTACTTTGATTTTTAGGAACTTGCCACAGAAATAGTGAAGTTTTCACTATCTTCTTAAAAGTATTCATACAACGTAGCTATACGGAAATAATTCATACACATATAGCAGTACCAGTGATAAGGGTGAAGAGCAATTAGCCCAAGGAATGAGTGATTTGTTATCCATATGTATTACTAATGAGGTAACTAAATACACCATTCCCATTATAAGAATGATATCTCAACATACATATGTGGAGAGAGATAGAAAGAGCTTAAGCATGAGGACAATAGTTTTGATAGTTATGGGGAAGAAAATTCAACATCCTTGTTTTATTAATAAGAAAAATAATTTTATGAGAAAGAAGTTATGTTTATTCAGTCATATATATTTATATAGATATATTAAAATATATTTATATTTGAATAATAATGTCCCCTACTCCACTTCTACTCTCCCTACCATTTTGCCGCCTAAGATATTAAGATCCAGAAGTGTTAAATACCTAAATGTACATACATGTATTTAAAGTTAGATAATTATTACTATCTTGAAATGTTCTTACAATAATTCAGAATTTAAAAATAATTTAGGGTCTAAAAACCTCTAAGATGTAAGAAGCAGCAAGAAAATAAATGGTGAAATTAAGTATAAAATATTTTTGAATGCTTTTTTTATCCCATGAACTTTTCCATCTGACAAAAGGCTTAGCCATCTCTTAGCAGAGTATCACTTTCATACCTGAAGATAAATATCTACCAGTAGCTTCTAAACAGTGCTTGTCATGTTTGTCATTTATGAGGCAGCCTCATACGTAAAATTAAGTTCTCTTAAACTGTAGCTATGAATTAGGGTCCCATGAAATGTGCTATTGCTAACACACTGTGGTGGTATGTTGCTATCAGTACAATTGTGTTAATGATAAATTTCCTTTAGAAAGGGGAAGAATCTGTTGACAGACAAAACCAGGAACTAACAATGGACTATTTAGACTTGCAAATGATGGAACATTTAATTATTCCAAAATAGCATTCCCCAGTTAGGGTATGGTCATTAAATCCATCATCCTTCAGTTTATATGCACGAAACATTTATCATGTCTTCCTGCAACAGGAGTCAGTCATCTAAATATAGATTTTGGACCATCCATTTCAGCATGACATTTCGTCGAAAGCCCGGAATTTCATTTATTTTCGTAACAGAGATAAAGTGTTTGTAAACGATGTGATAAGACCATAAAGAGAAAGGAAAGTAAAATCCAGCTTCCCACAGCAGCAGATACAGACTCTACCGAAGACGCTACCACTACATAAAGAGGAAAATGAGAGCCAATACATCAACAACCACACTACCCGTAAGGCTGGCATCCTGTCCTCTAGCTGTGGCTTTCAGAAAATGTGTGGTCATTCATTTGCAAATGAGTTTGTATTTGGGCTTAAGACTGAGGCAGTGTGATGGTGACAAAATACAACTAAATATACTTGAACTTTTTTTGTCAATCCTCAAATACCAAAAAAATGTTTATCTTTCATTTGAGAGATAAATGTCTCAGAAAGCAATGATTTATGAAATTCAGAAATTGACTTTTTTTTCTGCAGACTCTCATTTTTCAGGGAGTATAGATTGTAGTTAGATATTCATTATGTTAAGTCTCATTGAAAGAAACTTGTACTTGGAATCTGGGCAAATATTTCATGGGAAGACTTAGCCTTAGCTTTCTTTGGCAAACAACAAAAAAAAACACAAATAATTCTCCTTCTGTGATGAGCCTCCCCCATTATGTAATGACTTGCAGTGCAAGAGTTGCACAGGAAGGATTTATAAACACAGTTTTCCATAAAATTCCTTGAATGGAAGGTTCTTATTTAGGTCAACATTACCAACTGTACCCCCTCCCATTCCTTCTCTCTACTGTCATTTTATAGTCCAAGAGATGAGACAAGACCTAGAGAACAGAAGTGACAGACCCATGACCACATATTGATGTCAAAGTCAGGCCCTGAGTTCATGCTTCCTGATACTTACTGAAATGTCATTTTACTTCAGCATTCTGCCACTGGGAAATATATGTGTCTATGCATGTGTGGGTAAATGTGCATGTCACCAAAGGGTGTTTATCAAATTGGGAACTAAGGCTCTAGTGGCCTGCACCTAATTAATGGTGCCAACTCTAGAAAAAATTCCAACCAGTTTTCTCAAATAGATTTGTATATCTTATGAAAAGGTATATCTTATGTATATCTTATGAAAAAGTCTTCATCTTTTCTTTGAAATATTCTTGCATTATACACATATAGATGCACATACATGCATATATGTATGCAAGCTTATGTATGTATTTGCAGTAAAATCTTACAGTTCTGAAGCTGCAAAAATGTCCAAATCAAAGCACCATCAGAAATGCTTCTTCATCAAATATTGCTAGCAGATTCTGGAGTTCTGCCATGTGGTGAGGTAAGATGGCGGGTCTATTGGTCTCTCTTTACTTTCTCCTGGAGTTCCGCTGTGGGCAATCAGGTATCTCTCTCTGGGCCTCATCTCCTGAGCCTCTGGGGCTTTTCTGTCTTTCTGCAGCTGTGGGTATGGCAAAACTCTTTTTCTTTGTGCCTCTTGTGTTTCTGTGTGTTCTCAGTTTATACAAGACCCAACCAGAGGGTGGAGACTCAACCTGGGTCACACCTCACTGACCTAGTCTAATCAAAAGGTCTAAAGTGATCTAGTCAAGTGATCTAATCAAAGGTATCTTAACCTGAATCTAATCAAAAGACCCATCTACACTGCATTCACAGGCACAGGAATGTGTTAGCTTAAGAACATAATTTTCTGAGGTCCACAAAAGACAAACCAGTACAACCCTCACTCAAAATAGGCTCAAAATGTAATAAATTATTGTAGCTAACAACATATGCACTCACCTGTCCTCAGGCCTGAACTTTTAAAACTATAAGGACTTAGTTCTTTCTACTGATTCTCCTTCTCATGGAGCTCTCGCTCTCTCTGAACCTGGTTGACAACTTCCTATTTGAGATCAGCTCAGACTCTATGATGGATGTCAAGAAAGAGGAGAGGAGTATTTTGGATGCTAAGTGGTACAGATGGCATTGACAGTGTTTAATATTTTTCCCATTGTATCTACAGTCTATGGAAATTCCTGTAAGATTTAATTAACTGGCATGTGACCTTGCTAAGAGCCAGTAAACGCTCCTCTTTCAGATTTGTCCCTTCATCCTGGCAGTAGAGGCATCGTTCATTATTCTTTGAGGAAAAAATTGGTAAGTACCGCCATTACTGTCCTGTTAGAGAAATGGAAGATGCATCTTTTTCTTACAGAGGAAATTGAGATCAATATAATGAGATGGTATGAACTTTTAGACACCATGGTGCTTTAGCTGACTAATTGCCATGTAAAAGATATAAATAAATAACCAAGGTACCCTTAGTGAGGTAAGGGTAGCCCAGCCATTTTCTCTGATTGGGCTGGTGAAATGGAGCTGAGGAGAAACAACGAGAGAAGATTTAAGCTAGAAAATCACTGAGAAGCTACACAAAGCCACAACGGACACGCAAGAGCATCCTATTTATGTGGTAGCTATGGAGGCAAATAAATGTCGGTTGTGTATAATACTGTCATGTCTACAAAGACAAAAGTCTCATCATTTTGATAGGTGTTTTGCATACATATGGACCATAAGATCAAGCGTGGTAGGTGTGATTTCATACAATAATCAGTATACAGATCTTCCTTTAGTTGGCATGCAGGACTGTGAAAGATGTTACATTTCTACTCTCTGCCTTACATAAAATGTGTGGAATGTCTATGCTTAACTTCTAGCACCTGTCTCTGTTTTCTTTTTTCAGCTCTGTTAAAATATCTTATAACAATGTCCCCATGTTTACCAGTTTTTCATGCAATGAGTTTTGAAATGTGGTACCTTAGAAAATTTTGTCAGAAAAAATCCTTTGCCTGGTGAAAGCACTTTATAGTAAATCTACACATCTACAGAAACATTTCTATGAAAAACAGAAAGTACCACCAGACATTTTATAGAACTCAGTACTGAAATATGGCTAACATGGACAAAATCTGGTTCCAGCAAAACATGATTTCTCTCTGAAAAAAATCCTGTCACTGCTAGTTCCCTAGCTCCCTTTATAATGCATCTTTTTTTCCCCAGTTCTCACCAATATCCCAATCTCTACCCCTTCAATTTGTTCCGCTTTCTACCACTTATTGGCAAAATGTTTAGAATCTATTCTTTTACTTTTCATAATCCTATTCCAATTCCATTTCCATGCCATTTTTCCATATCCTTACATCCTTCTCTCATTTAATTGTAAAGGATCATAAAAAAGGCAAAATAGGTTCGCAAGAAGGTAGCTACTACCTGAACATTATTTAATTTCTCTCTTCTTTCTGTTTTCCCCACCTTTTTGACTGTTTTCTCACATTCATTAAGTTGTACAGCTCCCAAAGTGGGGTGGTGATGTACAGAAGAAAAACAGGTATAACTCTGTGTATGCATGACCCACGGCATAAATAGCACGCAGGAAATTGAAAATAAATTAGATGGAAGAATCCAAAACTGAGGGGCAAATTATTACATTCTGACTTCAGAAATGAAAAGCAGGTCAGGAGCTAAGGCCGGCCTTTGAAAACGGAAAGTGGGATGAGCCATCCATGCCAAGCCTAGTGGGGTTCAAAGGGGTGTAAAGCTCTAGAGAAGTCTAGTTCAGAGGCTGGGTATGACCCAATTGGAGAATATTTCAGACCCAGGGAAGTGGTGTGAGATTCCCGAGGTCAGTTAGCATTTGGTACATTGAAGTAGAAAGGACTAATTTGGAGAACTACATTCTGCTCAAGTTTATAGAAAGAAGAGGATGAGGAGGGCCAGTGACTTAGGGAGGTCTGTATCTTTATCACTTTTGGGTGCCTTTTTAGTTTTAGCTTCAAAGGGATAGAAAACAGAAAGAATCCAACATCTGATGCATGTTTCCCAAATCTGTGTATTTCATTTGCTCCCAGAAAGTAAGGAAGGTTCCTTATTCCTACAAATTTAAAATTATTTTCCCTCTTCTACTATCATGGAAATGAACCCCAGGCAAATATATATTAGATTTGAAGACTTCAGGGAAGACATAAAGGGAAATGAGACAATTCAAAAGCCAGGACTGAATGTACAGAGAAAACAAGCTGGATGGTCATTCAGCTATTTGCTCGAGAGAACGTTTAGACATTACCATTAACACAGAAATATAGGGCACTGCATTTCCCATAGCAGAGACTGTTGAAAAGTGAAGGGGTTGGGAAAGAGGAAAAGGGAAAACAGTTGATATATGGTCAAGAGTTCATAAAATCAGGAAGAAATACAAAGAAAAACTGCCCATTTGAAAAAATGACATATGGAAAATGCTCAAGTATTTATGCCACTTCCTTCACATTTTCTTTTAAAATCTTTAGTTTCAGAGTAGTAAGGAAATATTTTTAGACTACACTCCATGGAAAATGTTTTCAGGTAATAACACATAGTGGTAAATTTGTTTTGTGAATTAGACACCAATACAACAATATGTTTGTTTGGTTTAGTATAATAGTCCTCAAAACATAGATCTGTGTTTACAGGTTAAGATTAAATCAAGAAAAGACTTGGTTAAATTGTTAACCCATAATGACCTCTTTTTCCTGAAAATGAAATAAATCTAACAGGTAGTCCTTTTTGCTAAGCCCTTGAGAGAGGGCTTACATTAGTGTTTGTGGAGTTTGTTAAACTCAAGCAAGAATTAGCTATTTGCTTCAGGTTTACTTTGCTTTAATATTTCAATGATGCTATAAATTTGGGAGCTACTTAACATCAGAAAAAGTTCCAAACAGTTTTCTTAAATGCTTTTGGACATTCTTTGAATAGTTTCAGAAAGTATTCATATTTGTGTCTTAAAATCTGTCCAATTTATATCAAAATAACTCTTCCACCCTCCACCGAGAATCATTTACCCTCCAGCTTGGAACTACCAAAAACAAAATATATGGGAATAAAACAATGTTTAAGACCTGGATGTCAGATAAGAAAGGAGAGGGATTCTTGAGAGATGGAGGGGGCAAGCCCTGTGACTACCCCAGCGTATTGTCATCACAGAATTCCCCAGCCACTGTGCAAGGAGCAGGGATCCAGGGTCTCTTTGAGTTGAGGAGAGGGAGTGGAGAGTCTTGGGATAATAAAGCAGCTAGAGTGTACATATTGGAGAGGAAAAAGCTGCAGAGGAGATGTCAGGGAGAGTGCTCTGAAGACCTGAGAGAGTCCTTCTACAGGATTTTATGTGATATTGAGAGCTTATGCATATGAGGTCAATACCTGAAATCATGGGGGAAAAAAACCCTTCAAGGATTAGCAGAGATACAATGGAATCATATAAAATACTTAATTGATCCAAAACAAATCTTAAAAAGAGGAAAAAGGGAACAAAGGAGAGATGGGACAAATAAAAACAGGTAACAAAGTTAAGTAGCTTTAAATTTTTCCATATTGATAAGAATATCAAATATAAATGGTTTAAATACCTCCATTAAATGGCAAAGATTATCAAATTGGAATAAAAAACAAGACCCAGGGGAGCAGATGTGGCTCAGTGATTGAGTGTATGTGCTGCCTACAGAAAACACACTTCAACTATGAAGGCACAAATAGTTTAAAGGTCAAAGAATGGCAAAACATATGCTGTGCTAAAACTAATTAAAAGAAAGGTGGAGTGACTCTGTAAGCATCAAAGTATATTAGGGCAAAGAATGTTAACAGGCATAAAGAAGGTCATTTAATAATGACAAGTGGGAAGCGGACTTGGCCCAGTGGTTACAGCATCCGTCTACCACATGGGAGTTCTGTGGTTCAAACCCCGGGCCTCCTTGACCCGTGTGGAGCTGGCCCATGTGCAGTGCTGATGTGTGCAAGGGGTGCTGTGCCATGCAGGGGTGTCTCCGCATAGGGGAGCCCCACGTGCAAGGAGTGTGCCCCGTAAGGAGAGCCACCCAGCGCAAAAGAAAGTGTAGCCTGCCCAGAAATGGCACCACACACACGGAGAGCTGACACAACAAGATGATGCAACAAAAGAAACACAGATTCCCGTGCCACTGACAACAACAGAAGCGTAAAAAGAAGACAACGCAGAAAATAGACACAGAGAACACACTCCTGGGGGGAGGAGGGGGAGAGATATAAATAAATAAATAAATCTTTTTAAAAAAAATGACAAGTGGGCCAATTAATCAAGAGGGCATACTAATCCTAAACATTTATGCATTGAATAGCAGAATATGTGAAGCAAAACTGATAGAATTACAAGGAGAAATAGATAAACCTACAAGTATAGTCAGAGCTATCAATACTCCTCTCTTAATGGTGGTGAATTGAGTTGAGAGAAAATCAGGATATAGAAGATCTGAGCAGCAGGAAAAAACAGAAAAGAATATTTTTTTCAAGTCCACATGAAACATTTATCAAGATAGAATCTTCTGAGCCACAATAAAATTCTCAAAACATTTAAAACTTTTCAAGCATACTTTATATATATGCCCTTTGACCACAATAAATTAAGTTAGAAACCAGCAACAAAAAGATGGTTGGAAAAGTGTCAAAAATTTGGAAATGAAATATGTCTATTAAATAAATTGAATTTGTTGTTAAAAGCTGTCCCAAAAAGAATGCTCCAGGCTTAGATGGCTTTATTTGTCAATTCAAGGAAATATTTAAAGATGAAATAATCCCAGTTCTACACAAAATCTTTCAGAAGATTGCAAAGGACAGAATACTTACCAACTAATTTTATGAGGCCAGCATTACCCTGATACCATATGCAAACAAATGGATTTCATCCATATGTTACAGTTACATCTATATGGAAGAAACAGAAAAAGGAACTTTGACTCATACCTCATGCCATCTACAAAACTAACTCAAAATTTATCATGGATATAAATGCAAAATCTAAAATGGTATAACTTTTGAATAGGAGAAAATCCTAATAACCTTGTGCTAGGTAAATATTTATTAGCTACAAGAGAAATGAAATTACTTGCCCAAAATCTCACATTAATTTAGTGGATGGTCTAGAAAAATGACGTAAATTCTTTCTTTAAAAGGCCAGATAGTAAATATTTTAAACTTTGTAGGCTGTATTGTCTCTGTTGCAATTCCTCAACTCTGCCATTGTAGCAAGAAAGCCACCATAGATAATACTTAAATGTATTTATAATGTATTAACGATGGTCCAGTAAAACTTTATTTGTAAAACCAGTGACAGGCTAGATTTGGTCTGAGGTGGAAAGTTTGTGGACAACTGAGCTAGAATTAGAGCTTAGTAATTAGAAGCAAACTTCCTCCCTCCCTCTTTCCCTTCTTTCCTTTCTTTCAACAAGCGTTTTTGACCGCCAGGTATGTGCCAGGTATTGTCTAGTTTTTGAAAACGCAACCATGAACAGGACATGATCCCTGCCCTCCAGAAGTTTAATGGGCTGAAATTTTTCCCTAGGAGTGTAATAAGTACTACACAAAGATACCACGGCTATAACATTTATCTCCATAAAATGTGAATATTTTAATGTCCATCTTTAATTCAAGAACTGGATTTTGAGTACTTTGTACTAGAATTAGGGAGACTGATTAAGAAGAATTTGCACTGAGAAATATATTCTTGCCTATAGAAAATTTATAGTTTTACAGGGAAAATGAGGCAGAGCTATGATTAAGTTCCAGATGGGAGACCCTGTCCTCCATTTCTAGCTTCCCTTACAAGAATTTTATACTTGCTAATTAGTTTAGCAGCATAATTTCCTGCCCGTGGTTTTGTTCAGGAGATTGTCCCACTGGAAATGTTTTTCTTCCATATCTACAAGTCCAAATCCCACTCATCCTTCAAAGCCTGGTTCAGATGTCATGCCACCAATTTAAGCTTTTCTGCTCTTCCCTTCTCTCCCGAGCCGGAAGAAACCTCCTCCTCTGGATCTGGTGGTCACTTTATTACTGCCTCCCATAGGCCTTAATTACCTTGTCCCTTCATAGTGAGATTATCCGTACAGGCCTCAGCTCCATCTCCTCATCACTTCCTTGCTTGCAGGGACCACACTCACTGTTTCCATCCCTCTACCATGCCTTGCTCAATGTACAGTAGATTAACAAATATTTGCAAAATAAATGAAAGAAGAGAGAAGAGAATGTGTCTCCAAGCACTCAGTAGAAGTGAAAGAATCACCAAGAGCTCAATCACTCAAGGTGCCCAGACAAGTGTCCCTGAAGAAGGAGGGCTTGAGGTGAATTGCCTGATTTGGTTTTGTCCCTACTAAATGTCTTGCTGATAGCACTGTGATTTTTGAAAGGCTTTGCTGCAATCGGCAGTCCCCAATGACCATCTTCAATGGCCACCTGGTTGATCGCAGGCTCTGGATTGGGGCATGCTTATTAGGGCTGCTTCTCCTGGGACTTGAGCCTTGGAGATAACACGGGCGTAAGGCTTCTTTGAATTCCTGTTCTCAATTGTTTTCTAAATGATCAGCAGGAGTGCAGTATAATTTTTATTGTCAGACATGATTTGAGATATAGTCATATTGAACCCCATAAATCCTCAGAGTCTGAATCACTTCAGAAATTGGTTTACTGTTTTCTGAGGTAATCTCACCAGAATCTAGAATGTGGGCTCCTGGCTGCCACTCTTAAATTTCTGAGCTCATCTGAGCTTTGTGAGAATAGCCTTCATAATTCTGGGAATTAATTTATGCTTTTTCATTTTCAAAGGACTTGGCAAGCATTTGCTACTCGACCCTGAGTTCCCTTTCTGGAGGTCCACAAGCAAATATCCCTGCCCCATTTTAAAGGTAGGGGAAAAGAGACAAAAGTTAAAGCTTATAACTCACCAGGTTAAAGCAAAAGACAGCCAGGACCAAGACTAGAACCGGCTCCAGCCCCGTCACGTGGGCTTTGATTGCATACCTCCACCCACGTACTTCCTTGAAATCATGAACCGATTTTATTTTCTTTTCGTAAGGAACGTGTGTGACATAAGCAGTTACTTTGGCATGACAGGATTTATTTTTTTATGAGTCTTTGGGGCTTTTCACTGCATCTTCCCTCTCACCTAAGATTAACCTCTAGTTTGTGCATCACGTTACAGTGATTTTAACCCCCTATTTTAAAGAGACTTCTCCTGGTCCATATGCATCTGCACAGACCACGTTTTGATCCATGACAATAAGCACATAAAACTAACTACGACTGCAAATGCTTAGCTGTAGTCTCTCTTCATCTTTTTGTCCTCAATCTATATGAAATGGAGGCTATCTGAATGCTTATCAAAATCTACCAAATGTCCCTTTATTTGTTAAACCTAAATTTAATATTTCCCCTGCTTCCAAATTAACTCACTCGAATAATTTGGAATGTCCTTCACCATTGCTGCCTCTCTTACCAATTAACCTGGCAACCACATGTGAAAAGCTAATATTGCTACTGCCCCTGTGCAAAATTCCAAAAATAATACTGCTTTAGTATCAACAAAGATTGTTTGCTAACCAGTTCAATCATGAGCTTATGTTATAACTAGGAAGGAAATCTGTTAACCTTTTTTTTTGAATTTGTGTACTTTTCCAAATATGGTACCCACTGTGCCCCACGTTATTGAGAATAAAGCACGTGGAACAGAACTGCAAGCGTTTGTATGAATCTGGCCTTGAATGTACTTGGTGGTTTCCTTCTCCACTAGCCGTAAATTTCAACGCTTATAAGAAATGACCTTGAATGGCTTCATTGCAATAAAGTCAGCCCATTTTGTGCTGTGCAGCCAGATCCAGGTCTTCCTTAAAATAGGCCACCTTCCCTGGGAGCATTTTATGCCACTATTTCAAAGTGCTTGGCAAATATTAGAGAACTTTTGCAATGGTTTTGGAAGGCATTGGAGCAATGGTTAAGAGCAAAGTTGTTAGATGGGGAAACTGACTCAGAAACTCTCTACTGAGGTGAAGTTGGACAGCCAATCAGATGTGTGTCTAGTGCTTATTCATGTATATATTCAACAAATGTTTATGGAGTGCTTATTATGGTGAACAAGACAGAAAATAGACACAATCCATGCCCTTCTGGAATTGATGGCCTAGTGAGACTATGAGCTAGCCCAAACAATGTAAAAACTTCCATTGGTATAATGGATGCTCTGGCAATACCTAAAAGAGTCATCTCATTCCAAGTTGGCACCTCAGGGAAGTCATGGGTGAGGAACTGGCTTCTAAAGGTAGGTAGGGGCTAATTAGACAAAGAGGCAAAGGTAAGAGTGCTTCAGGCCAAGGGAGTCATGTTTCACTCTGACAGGACCACAGTGCAAACCAGCTGAGTAAGAAGTAAAGAAAGAGGAAATGAGGCTGGGAATTATACTGGAACCAGACACTGCAGGTTTTGTCAAGCATATTGACATGGTTGGACTTTTTCCTGAGAGTCGTGGGAAAGCATTGAAAGATTTTAAACAATGACTATATGATTGGATTTGTATTTTTTAAAAATATCACTTGTATTGCAGAGTAAAGAAATGATTGACAAGGGGCTAAGACTAGAGGCAGATAAGCCAGTTAGGAGGCTGTGGAAGTTATCCATCTGGACAAGTAATGATGGTGGCCTGGATTAGGAAAGCAGCATTGGAGATGGGAGAAAAGGGAATGGATTTGTAGAAGATACAAAAGCTAGGTCTTCCAGAATAGTTGGATATGGCATGGAAGGAGAGTGGGGAGTCACCTCCCAGTTTCTGGCTTGGGTTGATGTTGGTAGCATTTGTTGGTTTTAGAAACACAAGGAAGAATAGATGGGAATGGACAGGTAAATGAGAAATGGAAATTCAGTTTCCATTTCTGGAGATGGCCAGTAGGCACCTGGATGTATTGGCTTCAACTCTAGGAGAAAGATGGAGACTGGGGCTATAGATGGTAGATGAACAGGGAAATTGACCAGGGAGAGAGTAGTGAGAGAGAAAGGGAGAGTGTAGAGAAAGAGAAAGAAAGGAAAACCTTGGAAAAGCACCCCAAGGAACAACATCCTAGAAGGGACAAAGTGGACTCTGCAAGGAAGCTCAAGGAATAGCTGGAGAAATAAGAGGAAACCCAGAGAGCAGAAAATATTGCAGACACCAAGGCAAATGTGCTTCAAGATAGAGGAAGTAGAAATGAATGTATAAGGAACTGAACCATAAGAATGGGATTTAGGAACAAAGTTATTGTTGACCTTTTTGAGAGCAGGTTCAGGGAGGCTTTATATTTGAAAATTAAATCATATTTTATTGAGAGGAACAGTGAATAGGAAGTGAGAATATATGGACAATATGTGTTGACCACTTTTGAGAAATTGACTGGGAGGAGGGGAAGAGGGACAGGGTAGTAGTTGAAAGGTGAGGAGGGACAGATGGACAGTGAGTTTACAATGAGAAAGACTTTAGCATGTTTAATTGTTTAGAGAAAGGATCCAGGAGAGAGAGAGAATAAAGGCACAGGATGGAATACACAGAGGTTATGGAGCAAGCAGGGCTTGTAGTCCTAGCAGGCTTACTTTTAGAGGTCCTACCTAACTTCAGGTGAAATAATAAAACATACTCTTATGAAGTTGGGGGTTCCTTTGGCTTTGCCCAGGCTGCTTGGGACGAGGGGCTAGACGGATGCACAGCGGGCGCCAAGAATGCTGCGGAGACGGCAAGTGGTGGCAATGTGCAGTCTGCTTTATTCAGGAAGTGCTGGACAATATATATTGTGGGGTGAGGGGACGGGGCAGGCAGGAGACGGCGTGTGGGGCGTTGGTTGGTCGGGGCTGGTGGGAGTTAGGCGATGTGAAAGTTGGCCGGCGGGGATTGGCCGGTGGTCGTTGGATGACGTGGCCCCGGCGAGGGGGAAGAGGGGGAGGCAGTAGGTCGGGCTCGGCGGTTAGGCAGGAACGGTCGAGAGGGCGTGGCTCGCCCGTGCCTCCGCGAAGAGCGGGCGGCCCGTTCGCCAGACAGGGAGGGCGGGACTCGCCCATGCCCCTGCGGAGAGCAGGAAGCCCGTCCGTTCTACCGGTTCCCTTGGCCCACCGCAGCTCGCCTAGATAGCCTTCCCTCACTCTTATCTCACATTAACACCATTTTTTACAGTGAAAAAAATTTAAATGACTTTTATAGTTTTGCTTTGGAAATTATTTGGTTGTGATAACTCACTCAATTTATGATTCAATATGATTTATCAGCAATCAATATTACATACTCAGGAATTTTGGAAAATTAAGACCATCCAACTCACAAATTGTTTTCAAATGTAGTAAACATGTTTATGAATACCAAATTTAATGATGCTTACATAATATTACGTTTTATATATATTCTATTATTTATTTACATCTGATTTTCATTATCCGTATTTTGGATTCAATGAATATGTTTTTTCCTGGATCCCAAAATATCTGTAGGTAATTGAAGAGCTCACAGGCACCAGGAAGTTTACCTATATCGCTTAATGACTGAAATTGCCTAAAGAATGACGCTCCTGAGGAGGCTGAAGGGCACAGAGTAGAGTACAAGTGACAAGACGCATCTTCAAAGGAAGGGGATTTTTCTTCCTTTTATAGGACACAAGAACAGGTCAAGAAGCAAATTGATAAAATTCTCATCCCATTTCTCTATGAACGAGGAATTGAGATGCTTCACTTCTTGTGTGTGTGTGTATGTGTGTGCATTGGTGTATTCCAGTCTTCTCTGGAAATTCATTTGGAGACAAACATCTTGAAATTTTTCTCTGCTCGAAGGTATTTCAGACTGGTTGGCTCTTTCTCTTTTTCTTCCGCCTGGACCCCACTCTACTCAGTGGGGTTGGGGAGAGGAGATACAGAGAAATGCTGCCCCACACACTGTGTGAACTTTGGAGAGTGCTCCCTGGCCTCATTTTTTTCTCAGCACAGCACTTCTGTCCCTATTCCCTCACGTATAGGGAGGAAAGTAGGGAAATTGCTAGTGTAACGACTTCATTTCACTTCTCTTTAAAGTCTTTAGTAAAAGAAAGAGAAAATATTTTAATATTAATTTTAGTGTCTCTTTTTCCTACTTCCCTTTTCATTTAAAAATACTATGTATTTACTATAAAACAATAAGAAAATGTAGATATGAATTTAAAAATACTACTGTTGACATACCAACCATGTTATTTATTTATTTATTTTTAAAATTTATTTCTCTCCCCTTCCCCCCCACCCCGGTTGTCTGTTCTCTGTGTCTATTTGCTGCATCTTCTTTATCCACTTCTGTTGTTGTCAGTGGCACGGGAATCTGTGTTTCTTTTTGCTGTGTCATCTTGTTGTGTCAGCTCTCTGTGTGTGTGGCACTATTCCTGGGCAGGCTGTACTTTCTTTCACATTGGGCGGCCCTCCTTACGGGGCACACTCCTTGCGCGTGGGGCTCCCCTACGCGGGGGACACCCCTGTGTGGCAGGGCACTCCCTGCGCACATCAGCACTGCACATGGGCCAGCTCCACACAGGGTCAAGGAGGCCCGGGGTTTGAACCGTGGACCTCCCATGTGGTAGACGGACGCCGTAACCACTGGACCAAGTCCACCGCCACCAACCATGTTAATACATTGCTTTTTTCTTTTAAAAAATTTTATTATAGGAGCTGTTTGATAACCTTTTTAATATCAAGTAAAGTATTGTGAAGGTCAATAAACATTCTTCTACACCAAAATGTTTAATTGCTACCTTGTATTCCACTGTATAATCATTTCCGTATTATTGGATATCTTTTTTTCAAAATTTCAATATTATGAAGAACTTGGTGATTATCCTTAAATTTAAATATGTATATGCATAACTGATTATACATACTGAAGATAACTCCCACTAGTAGAGTTACTAGATTTAAGAATCTGTGCTTTTTAAGACTTTTGATGTATACTGATTTTGAGGCCGTTTTAACATCATCTCCTTATTCCTCTGAAGGTCCCTAGAGTCTTGGCATTTATTTTTGTTACCTTCTGTTAATATTTGGAAAAGAAGTCAGAAGTGACTCAATGAATTTTGGAGCCAGGTTGGGAACTATCAAATGGAAAAAAACTATGCCCAAGTGTGTGCTACGGATCACAGTGTTAATACTCTGATTAAGTTCTTTCATAATCTGTAAAAAATGTTCTACAACAAAAAAAGGTGTTGGTAGAAGGGGGATGTATGGGAATTCTGCCCATTAAGCATCATTGTTTTGTAAGTTCACAACTTTTCTAATAAAAAGTAAAAAATATAAATAAAAAGTCAAAAACTGAGCCTTCTAAAGATCTCTACCTCTTTAAAAATTTGAATCACTTCTGCACTTGAAGTTATCTCCACAAAACGGTGTCAAACTCCAAGACTGCAAGCCTTGTTGCCAAACAGGCCATTTCACTAACATGAGGCCCAGTGATGTTTTCAGCATTTGCATAAATTGAAGGTCATTTGTAGTGAGAACAAGGTCTTCTCTCTGGATGCATCTGATTATCTCACTCACCTCAAAATGTTGGACTGCCTGTGGGGAGACTGAGCATAAGCTGGGCACTGTTATTAAAAAGCTCCTAATTATTTAAAAAGCCTTTTGGGAGACTAGAGTACGTTTCCTTTTCTTTCACAAATGCCCCTGGGCAGGCTATATAGGAGTTAGAAAGTCAGAACTTCATTGCTTTTGGCCAAAGGCCGTTGCAGTACTTTCAGATGGGGAATGAAAAACAAGTACAAAGTATTTTTCAAAAATGGTTATAAACCTGTAGGCAATGTCAGATCAATATACCAGCATGTCAAATTGACTGTAATGTCTAAAATGACTTTAGGTCTAACTTTAGGAGGAGCTAATGTGAAAAAAAGAGAAAAGGAGTTACATGAATGCCAGTGTTGGACAATAAGTAACTTGTCTTTTATGGAACAAGTCATGATAGCACACTGGATAAATTACCCCAAGAAATTTCTGGAATTATTCAAAATGCATGTGACAGAATTCTAGCGTAATGGGAAACAAGTGCATGTCATTATTCAGCATAACATATTCCATTTGAATTAAGAGCTTTGCATTGTACAGATTTTTCTAAGCCACATAAATGGTTGCACCTTTATGTCTTATAATTTATATGACAGAACTAGAGTAGAGTGATATTAAGGGCATAGTCACTTGAAGGTCATAGCAATGTGATGATGCTGGCTGTGAAGTGTCAGCTGAATAACCCATGGGAACTGATGGAATAGGACTGGATTTCTTCCATAGAGCAAGCCTGGCAAATTCCCATGAAATTAGATCACTAGGAGAATGTTCCAGGCCTGGCATCACACTTATGATTCTCGATCTCCTTTCTAAGTTGTTAATAAAAAAAATGAAAAAAAAAAGAGAAGCCTCTCTGATACTTAGAGATTCTGAGATTCTGCTAGGCAGTAGCTGAAATAACAGAATGGCTTTCTTGAAAGGACACCAGATGAATACTCAGTATGAAGAAGAAATATAGCATTGCATTTAGAGAGAAGCCTAAGAGTTAAGAGAGAAACTTAGCTATTGAGGGTAAAAGGTAAAGTCAGAAGTTTTCCACTCATCCAATTAACGAGTATTTTTGAGAATCTACAAGAACCCTGATAGCACAGTAACCAAATAAGAATAGAAGTAGACTTTGGTTGGAGATCTGCCTTCAGTTCATTTGGAAATTTAGTAATAACCCAAACAGGTCTACCATATCTAAATAATGCACATGTTCTAATAGATTAGAAATTTCGAAAGTGACCTTAGAGGTAGATGAAGTCAATTGTTGAAGTCAGGGGCTACTAAAGTGAATTATAAGGTTCATGATCTTTTCACATCTCAAATCGTGACTTCCGTTTTCAGAGACCCATTTTCTGGCACATTTGCTTTAAAAAGTGTCTTAACAAATTTCAGTTTTAGACAACTATACCTAAGTCCTTTTTTCTAGCCAGTGGCACAGATAAAAAAAAAAAAAAGCTTTCCTCTTATCATTAAACGTTTCTTTTAAATGTTAAAAGATCTTCCTTATTTTAATATCTTATTTTGGTCAACCAGTAGTGGGACAACTTCCTAGGAAAGATTGAAGACCAAATGTCCAGAGTAATTGAGCTTTCAGTTTCCCAGTACAGTCTCAGAGAGAAGGTCCTTGTTACTCCAGGTTGTGGTCTTTGCTATCAAATTGCTTGGAGAGATTACTTACACTAGTTCAACTATATGGATGAAAATTTTCTCCCATAATAAAAGTGGAAAAAGGTAATAAAAGTTGACTTGCTGTCACAGTAATGAGAGCTGAAGTATTTGTCACTTGACTATTCAGTTTATGGGTTTCTAGTTATGAATTGTTATGCATGGGAGGGTCTGTAACATGCAAAATACTTATTATCTGCTCCAGTGACCTATGGTCAATGCAGTTAGAACAACAATAATAACAAATTTTCTTTTCTTTGAAGATAAACTTGAACTTGGATCCTAGACTATCATTGAATTTGCTTGTTTGCTTGCTTGCTTGTTTTAAACCTAACTTATAGTAACAGTAGATATTCACTCTTGGCTAGAGACCTTGTCACTAAAGCAATGTTCTTTTGTGACTGAGATACTATAATTTCTTTTCACATTCTTTTAGTTTCATCCTATTGACAACTGATTTTTATAGTTCTTATGAATTTTTTATTATTCCCTGCTATCAGACAGTTTGGGAAATTCTAAACATTACATCACAAGCCTAATTATTTTTTAGGATGATTTTGATGTCATATATGACTGACTGATTTTCTATAATACAGAAATTATAATCTTATTTGGAAATAACCACAATGGTCTGTTAAATTATTGAGAAAGTAAAACTTATTTTATGCCAAATTATAAAAATGAGAAAAATATTGAAGAAATTTGTTTGGGGAATTCTAGTTTAAAAATAAGCCACTGATTTTCTTATTAGAATATTGGAAGTAATTCAATTTCCTATTTCTTGAAGAAATCATTTGATAATTATTAATGTGTTTAATTTTCCAAAGTTGGTTTTTTTAGTGTATTTTTAGTGTATGTTTCCTTGAAAAACATAGGCAAAATGATATATGAGAATTTTATGATCTCTCTGAGAAAGCAAAAAATGAATAGAAAGACTAATTTCAGATAAGGATAAGGACATCTAAGTTCTGATATTTGCGCTATCACTAAGAAATCTTTGACAAATTGTTTTAATCTTCTAGGGCTTTATTTCCTCATCTAAAAAATATGGAGGCTAGATGTAGATCAGCCCTGTTAATAGTCCTGAGTTATGCTTTGCAAAAAGAAAGAAAAATTTCATGGCCAAATGAATTTGGAAATCATTGTACACTGCATTCTCTGTAGTATATTTATGAAGTACATTGGTATAGTAATAGTTTTGAGAACCCTGGAGTAAAGATACTTTATCTTTGTTTATGCTCAAATTTCTATATTTGGCCACAGGCCTCTTTCTGCATTTCCTTTACATAACAACAAATAACATTCTCTGCTGGCACATACTTTGGGAAATGGCTAGGTGATCTATGGAGAGTCTTCCAACTTCCTCATTTTGTTGTTTATTGTAGCTCAAGGCAAGGCAATAGAAAGCTAAGTCTCATTCTTATTCTGAGAATCAAAATGGAATACCATGTATGTATAAAACTCCTATTATTCTCCCAAGTAATTTCTTATCATTCCTACTCTTTAGTTTCCATGTTAATCAAAAGTCTTGGTATGTAACATACCAAGAACCACAGCTTCATAAGCCATGAAGACTTCTTGGGCACTAATAAATTACCACTATTATGTTAAGCCTTACTTAACTGCTAAGCAAATTTCGAAAAGGACAAATAACTAAAGTCCTTAGAAAACAAAACCAAGTATAACAAATCATTGGCCACATTTAACCAACAATTATTTAAATATATCCTGTCAGGGCACTATGACAAACACACTAAAAGATGTTTTTTTGTCTAACAGGAAATGAGATATGATAACATAGTCATCAAACAGTATGTTATCATTAGCATATATTAGTAATATCAAACTTTAAAAATGACTACACTACTCTTTATTAAGTACCTATTATATGGCAGACAATATAACTACATTGTCATTCATCCTTTAAAAAAAGCCTTATAGCATGAATCTTATTATTGATCTCATTTTACAAATGAGGTTTGGAGGAGTTTGTGATTTCTTCAAGCACAAACAGCTCTCAAATGGCAGAAAGGATACAGACCAAGGACTGTATATTACCTCATCACACTACCTTTCAAATTAAGTTTAAATAAGAATGTAGGCAGAATAGAAAAGACTAATGTTTTAGTTTGCTAAAAGCTGCCAAAAGGAATATACCAAAAATGGGTTGGCTTTTATAATGGGGGTTTATTAGCTTGCAAATTTACAGTTCTGAGGCTATTAAGATGTCCAAATCAAGGTTTCATCAGGTGATGTTTTTCTCTCCAATGACCAGTTTCCAGCAATCCTGCACTCCTGTCACACAGCAGGGCATACAGGTGATGTCTTCTGTCTCTCCTTTCTCCTCCAGATCTCATTGCTGTCAGCTTCTGCCTTCCTCCCACTTTCTCTCTGCTCCTGTGGCTTTCTCCCTCCTGGATTCCATTGATTTTAGTTTCTTGCTCTCATAACTTTCTCTCTCAGCTTCTGGGGGTTTCTCTCTGTCTCTGCCCCTTTCCCATATTCATTCCATTTATAAAGGACTTCAGTAAGAGGATTAAGGCCTCACACCCTACCAAAGTAACCTAATCAAAAGAAAAGCCCCACCTAAAATAGGTTCACACCCACAGGAATAGATAGGCTCTAAGAACATCTTTTCTGGGGTCCATAAAACCTCAAGCTATCACAACTAATCATGTGGGGAAATGGTGATGGGAGAAGAGGACTAACTGGTAGAATAGGGTCTAGTAGAAAGGATCAAATTACAAGTGTAAGGAGAGCAAGTTGGCCCTTGAAAAAGGAATGGATATTTCTCTGAGATAGGAGTGACAAAGGGATGGATGAAGAAAGAGATAAACCAGAAGTATGAGGAGGAAAAGGACTTCCAGACTCATCCCTTCCTCATATGAAGGTCTGTGTACAATTCCTAATATTTTTTTCCTTCCAGATATACATATTTGAACTTGACTTGCCTTTCTTACTGTGAACCCTAACCTGAATGAACTGAAGTCCTCTCCATAAATGATCAACTCTACCTTATCAGATCAAGTATCATGCAAACAATCAGTATCCATGGTTTTCTTTTAAAAAATTCAGAGACCAAAGTCATAGCTATTTTTTTTCTAAAAAATGAAAAAATAAAAAACAAAAAACAGGCCACAGATTATATACAAGAATCACATATAACCAAAAACTATTCTTCCTGACTTCATGGGTACCTACAGAAGTTAACACAGGTTCTCCATCTTTTCGTCAAGGAATCCTTCCAAAGCAAAACATCCATTTATTTTTTAGAGAATATCACTTTTATATTGGAAGCCTAGATAAAGAACATCTTATATCCCAATCTATTCCAAAAATTTCTCTTTTTCTTGGGTGCAAATATTCCCAACAAAGTGTCTGAGATGATGAGTACTCCATTGGAAATTGCTATGTGTCTCCTCCAATGTAAACTTAATCTACTTAAGAGGGTTGAGCAAACAGCCCTCTCTTAACCCTTCATCACCTCTTCTACTTACAACCTTTGAACTTCATGGGGCTTAAGCAAATTAAAGTATTAGATTGCACCATAACTCAAGATAACAAAAACCTTTCTCCAAGGCCTCAGTTGAGATGCAGAAAATAAAGACTGTATGTCAGTTCCTTTGGTCCATGATGTATGGTTGTTCAGTGGATATTCAAAGAGGCTCAGGAAGTATCTTACCCAGGCCTCACCCAAAGGTAAAATATGGCTCGAGACCCAAGAGCTCTGTGCTCCAGTTCCAGAACTTCTGCTAATTCACTGTGTGGCCTTGGTCAATGTAGAAGAGTTGGGTAAAAGTCCTTAAAGATCCTTCAAGTTCAAAGATTCTGGAATGGAAAGGTGGGCAATACAGTATCTACATTAAAGAAAAGTCTAACTTTGGATGTGTGTGTTTCAGAACATAATTCTCACATCTTTCAAATACAAAGATAGCTTGTCCTTAGGTCACTCAATGATTAAAGAGTGTGCATTTAAATGAAATAGACTCATGGAAATGACATTCAGTTATAAAAAATGTATAAAAAATCCAAATAATGCAATAGCTTCTCAACTCTGTTCTATAAAGTGATGAAGATCTATTTCTACATCTAGATAATCTGAGTGAACACAGCAATTACCATCAGGAATTTGCAAGTCAGAGATTCTACATGTGTGGATGCCTGAGTCTCCTAGTTTCCTTCTTACTATTTGTGCCCTTTTACTTTGCAATAGGGAGTAGTAAATGTAGTTTCCAAACTTAGGGAAGGAATGAGGCTCACGAAGTCTAATAAAACTACCCAAACATCTACAATTTCATAGAATCAACAATTTACCAAATTCAAGAGAAGGAATTCATGTGTTTTCTTTCTGTGTTGTTTTCTAATAAAAATGGAGTATTTAAGTATAGCTACATCTATTTGCATGTCTGCTACCTCCTGAAAACATAAGCATTTGTAAAATGCTGGCCTTAATCCTGGGATGACACATGTAACCTTGGAAGAAAAGGAATACTAACTGATAAACTTGAAGTTGGCTTCATTGTTTGATCTTGTTAAATCCATGCTGCATTTAAAGATCAAAATTAAATCTAGGAAAACTCATTCTCTGTATCTTAGCTGCCATTTTCTATTAGATTTCACAAAAATATCTAAATGTACTGTTTTCATTCTTTGAGGAAAATTCTTAGTTTTTTATCCCCAGGCAGACTTTCTACCATGTGATAGGAAACCTCAAAATATGCTAGACTTTACGTTAGAGGAGAAAAGGGGAATGCTTTTGTGTCCTAGACACTGATATGGTCCTTGGTACTAGTAGATGCTCACTAAAAGTTCCTTATTGGATGGGTTACTAAATTAATGACTTAACAAGAAAATTGAGAATTTGAAGGTCCTAACACATGAATGCATGGAGCTTGCAAATGTCTTTGTGAATCATCTTGATCCTTTCTAAAATGCTGAGTCAAGTTTGGGTCAGGTGGCTGCATTTAGAGACTAACTTCCTACCATAATCCTATAGGTTGATTCTAATTCTATAGCAAATCTAGAAACATACCTTCTGCATAGTCTCCCTACCAGAAGTTTTATGAATTCCTGATGCAGCAATTCTCATCAAAAGTCAGCAAAACAAGGTTGTGAGAAAAATGTTCTAAGTTTACTGAATATGAGAACAAAGCATTTTTTTCCTTTGCTTCTTCCTAGAATAATTTATTATAGCCGTATAGCACCACTCTAGGGTGATCTCTACAAAGTTCAAGTTTAGATTTTTCTCCCAATGTTTCTCAATAAACTTGTCTGGAATGAAAGATACTATTAGGGCAAAATCAACTTTGCAAGAAGTAAACATGGAATCAAAGGAAAGGAACATGTCCCCAGCTATCTCTTCAGTTTCACAATGATATCCAGTCCCTGCTATGGCAATCCTGGGTTCAATTACTAATAATTCTGTCAGCATATCAACATTTCTTCTAGGACTAGACAGAGGAAGGACAAAGGTGATTTATTTATATATGCTACCAATGCCTTTGTTCTTTCTTTCCCCCCTTGTTCCTATGTGCCCAAGACCTCAGCAGTCATTATCTACAACGTATCTTCTCTTTGTTGTGTCAAAAGTTAGTGAAGGGAAGCGGACTTGGCCCAGTGGATAGGGTGTCCGTCTACCACATAGGAGGTCTGCGGTTCAAACCGCAGGCCTCCTTGACACGTGTGGAGCTGGCCCACGTGCAGTGCTGGTGCACACAAGGAGTGTCGTGCCATGCAGGGGTGTCCCCCATGTAGGGGAGCCCCACATGCAAAGGAGTGCACCCGTAAGAAGAGCCATCCAGCACGAAAGAAAGTGCAGCCTGCTCAGGAATGGCTCTGCACACACGGAGAGGTGACACAACAAGATGATGCAACAAAAAGAAACACAGACACCCGTGCCGCTGACAACAACAGAAGCAGACAAAAAGAACGCGCTGCAAATGGACACAGAGAACAGACAACTGGGGTGGGGGGGAAGGGAGAGAAATAAATAAATCTTAAAAAAAAAGTTAGTGAAGAGTTTTGGGTAGATGGATGAACATTCCAATGTTTTAGGATCCTCAACCTCATTGGGGAGACCAAGAGAACAGCATAGAACTCTTCCTGTGAAGTGAATTAGCAGCTTTCAAATAAACAGATGGCTCAAAATTATTTTGTCTTTCAAAAAGAATTCATTCATGAAGATAAGAAAGAAGTTTGCTTTTGGAGAATCATCTATCCCTCTGAAGAATGATAACACAGGGTTGTAGGAAACCTATAGAGGATGTGTATAAGAATTTATTCATTTATTTGACAAATATTCATTAAGTACTTATTATGTGCCAGGCATGGATCTAGTTGCTGAGTATACAGTGGTGAAAAAGACCAAAAATTCCCTGTTCACAATAGGGAGGCATTTATAAAACAAATATAGGGACACTTTAATATAATATCAGGTGATGCTGTGAAGAAAAATAAAAAGAGGTTAGCAGAAGGTAAGGGTATGTGCTTGTCTGAGAGGTCAGTATCCCAGGGGAGATACAATTGATCTAAAGCAGCCTGGGAAGGTCTGGGGTGGGGGGTGTGTTCTATCAGAGAAACATCAGCAACGAAAACCCTACTATAGCATGAGTTCGGAAGGTGCTCAAAACCTAGTGTGGCTGGAGAGAGAAAAGAAGGACGTGGGTGGCTCAACTGAGTACAGAGAAGATGTGCCAATTAAGTAGGACTTTTAAAGTCAAGGTTAAGAGTTTGAATTTTATTCCATGTGTAATGGGATAGCATCAAAGACTTTGAAGAAGAGCGATACAATTGATACATATTCTAAAAGAGCACTTTGGATATTTTATGGGAGAAGAGAGCAAGCTGGGAAGCAGGAGAGGTGGGTTTTGTAGCAGTACAGGGAAGCAAGAAATGATGGTGAAAATAGCAGTGTCAAAAAGTAATGACATTCAGAACCTCTTCCTCAGTGTTTTCTTGGCATGGATATTTTCTCATAGCTTCTGTCCTAGAGTTGCAGTACCTGAATCTCAGAAATAAGAATCTGTAATCATGTCTCCTATACAGGATTTAGGTGTGATATTCATTTTTTAACCTTCTCATTAAGCCTGGTTAGACTAGAAGAATGTTTATGTAAGCTCTTAAAATGAAGAAAAAGAAAAGAGATGAATCATGCGCAACACATGAAAACACATGAAAACTGGAAGGAATTGTTGTTCAAGCAAGGAAAAATACTTGTGAGCGAGGAGAAAAAACACAGCAACCAATCCTCAGCCTTCCCAATAAAGATAAATGGGGTTGAGGAAAAGAAAAAATAAGGAAAAGTTAAAGATCCCATAGAAATATATACTAACTTATAGTTTCAACACCAAAAAGAGTAGTGTCTAAGAAAGGACTTTTTGTTGCATTTCCCATGTTTGGTAGTGCTGGAAATAAAACTGGGATTTGAAATATTGGAATGTCCAGGAAATGTTCATGGCTTTACGTAGATAAAGGGACAATTTATTTAATTTGAGACCATTCAGAACAATTGGGGATACACAGATTATATAGTGCAGTTTCTTATTATACACACGTTTCTGCTGATTTGTTCTACCAGACATAATCTTGGTGAAGTGAGAGAAGGAATTTTTATCTCCAATTTGTGAGTAGGAAAATGAAATACAGAAAGGTTAGGGAAATTGCCCTCTATGATGGCTGTTTTCACGTGTCAACTTAGCTAGGTTGTTTGGTCAAGCAAGCACTGGCCTGATTGTTAGTGTGAGGGATTTACATCTCCAATCAACAAAAGATGTTGCCTTTGTCAACATCTTCTTATCCAATCAGTCAAAGGTCTTAGAAGCCAGACCTGAAGATTTCAAAGGTCAGAAGAGGAATTTCTGCCTCTGCTTTGGCCTTGGCTCTCGATGGAATTTCCAGTCTACCAGTTTTCCCTGGGAAATTCTGATTAAGGACTTCGGCATCACCTTTATCTGTGTTTCCAGCTTGTGACCTGCACTACGGAGTTTGGACTTGCCAGCCCCACTGGTCATGTGAAACAATTCCCTATAATAAATCTCTTTCTACGTACAAATCTCTTTGTATATACTAATAAATTCTCAATTATAGTATGATCAGATCAGTTCTAGAAACTTCATATCCAACTCCCCGTTCACTACTCAAGTCTGGTCATCTAACAAGAGTCTTCAAGTCATTGCATTCTTTTCTTTTTCCATGTTGTTCCATTTAGCAGAGGAATGAATTTCCCTGGCAGGGAAAGTGGAACAAAATGAAAAAATGTTTGTTTGCCAAGAAAGCTTTAAACTAGCAACTATGTCACACACACACACATACACACACACACACACCATTCACCCCTTAGAGGGAGTGTATTTTTTACCATATTATTTCTAACCATCTGATGTTGTTCAGTAAGGATTCAAGTAAGAAAAACAATAGAAAACAAAACCCAGGAATAAAGATGAAAAGGTAGTGGAATTCTTAATTCTGGAAGACAGAACCTGAAAGATAATTCCATCACCATCTACAAGCATAAGGACTTAGTCAGAGGTTTGTAACTAATTGTTAACATTGTCATAAAAATTGCACACTTGCTTGTCTCCTCCATACTGAATACAATATGAGCTGCTGATCTATCTCCACTATGAACACCGGATTGGTGGATGGATATAAACTTCATTCTTGGTTAGTTATAACTAAAACTTCTGGGAATAAAAGAAATCCACTTGTTGAATACTGGAATGGTTTACACCAAGTGAGAGCTTTGAAAAGTAAAACTCTCCTTTCTGCTGGGTCCATTTCAGTGCTCTTCTCTACACCTGTCTCAATCATTTGCTTTTCTGTATCATTGGATATATTGTCTGTGATGGTTAAGATCATGTGTCACCTCTGTAGGTTATGGTGTCTGGTTGTTTGGTCAAGCAAGCATTGGACTGACTGTTACAGTGATGATATTTCATAAATTTAAATCATCAGTAAGTTGATTGCACTTATGGATGATTATATCTACAATCAACTGAGGAGATTGTCTTCAGCAAATGAGAGAAGTCTCATCCAATCAGTTGAAAACCTTAAGAGGAGAAATGATTTTAGCAATCAGAAGGAAGATTTTCCATCTCTATTCAGGCAGCTGGATTCCCCTGGGAAATACATCAAAACCTTCACTGGAGTTCCCAATTTGTGGCCTGCCCTACAGATTTTGGTCTTTCCCATACCCATAATCATGCTAGCTGATTCCTATAATAAATCTCATAATATTTACATTTTATTAAATAAGGATTGCCCTGGGCAACCCTGACTAACACATTGTCTCATGTATCTTTTCCATTTTTTTCTATTTTCAAATTCTAATCTATTTCAAGACATAGTTCAACCTTCACCACGTTGAAACTCAATGATTTCACCTTTTATGAATCATGTAATAAAGAACACTTTGGAATTTATAGATATGATATCCATACTTTCAACTGCTTACAAGAGAATCCAATTCTTGTTACTCCTGTTGGGAATGGACTAACATGGTATCAGTAAGGTGACTTGCAGGAGCAAATCACTTGTTAGTGAGGGAAATAGCCCACTGTTAAGAATCTACAGCTTAATGAGGTTTTTTTTTTCCTCTGCCTATTTTTGTGCATACAGGAACTTCTGAACATTAAATTTGGGATCTTCAAATTTCTCATTTTGTATCCTGGGCAGACCTCAAGGATTTTTGTACCTAAAGTCTATTAAATAATGTAACTCTAGATAGGGTCTACTTCCCATACTTCTTCTTCAGGAATTCTGGGATATTGTGGCATCCTTGTGGTCCTTACATTTATATAAGGAATCTTTTGGGCCAATGGGAAATGAGGCTAAACATCATTTTGACCTGTTTCTGGTTAAAGTGAAAGCTTTTGGGGGAAAAATCATTTTGGAGAGTTTAACGTTGGTATACAATAATGGGTACAATCACGCTACCAAAAGTACAGTATGGAGAAGATACCTTGAAGAGTGAACAGTACTGACTCTTATCCCAGAGAAGGCTGGTGAGAATGGGTTCCACTTTAAGTCATGGAGAAATGGAGGGGAAGCAGAAATGGCAGTGCAGGAAATGTGGGGCCATGCCATAGATATTTCCATAGTCCAGCTCTGTAAAAACTTGGCCTAAGTCCTTTAAAAATGACTTCTAACATAAAAAATTGAGATTACTATACAGAGGCCAAGAGAGCTATTACAAGTATCAGTGAGATAGAATTTTGGAAGTGAAAGGTGAGTAGTAGGAAATGGTATTCTCAGCATTGGGAGAAAACCGACCAATTCAGCAAAAGCTAAATTGACTAAAAATCAAAATAACAATAATAAAGACAATAATATTAATATATATCCACTGTTGAGTTCTCTTCATGGGCCAACACTGTATACATTATCTCCATTGATCCTTGTGACTACAGTTTGAGGTATGTATCAGTAAGCCACTTCACAGATCAGGAAACTGAGCCAAAGAGAATTGTAAGAACTTGCCAAGAATCACACAAGGACTAAGTGACACGATCAGAATCAAGTCTAAACTTGTTTGGTTTCAGAACTCTCATTCTTGATCACTATGCTCTATGGTCTTCTACAAATGGGTACAAAGGCAGAGGAATACTCTTGTATTAAATTATAAAGTCCATGCAAATGCTCCATATAAGGGGAAGACTTAAATCTGGTGGGGAGGGTGGAAGCCAGGACATAATCTTTAAGATATATGAATCCTGAGGATGACATCAGTTAGTAGGGAGCTCAGCCTTGAATTTCCCACTAATAGAGATAACCCGGAACACAAAGATTTCCCTTATATTTTTCTCTGGCTCTTTGACCTGTGATGTGTGTCTAGTGAGAACTAAATCTATGATAATAATATGTAATTAAGAATATTTAGCATTTAATTGATAGACTCGCATCTCTCTAGGATGAGAAATTTCATTATGGCCCTATAGAAGGCGAAGGATTGAGCCTACTTACTTTTAAAGAGGTTTTCATTTCCCACGGAACTTGAGTTTTAATTATATCTTCATTTGTAAAAGACGTATTTTAAGAAGAGACTCTTATAGCTTCTGGACAACAATTTTTTTTCTCTTTTGGATGGCTATAACCTTCACCTTTACTTTTGATTCTAAACTTTCAGAGAAAACAAGGCATAATCAACTCCTGCTCTCAGCCTACAAATCATGCATATGTAGATTTATGTAAATAGACATGCAAATCAGGCTCAGCCACTGGGCTTCTGGGAGGTTGCAAACTGAGCTCTTGGTATAGCAGAGGTCAAATGTCCTTGACTTAGAGCTCAGTTCTACGTACAGATTTTTATAGGACAATGGCAGCCCTTTAAACACAGCAGTTCTTAAATGCTGCAGTAATTCCATGCTTGAGTAGTCTGCAGTCATAATTAGGAAGGGGTGACCTGGTTCACAGGAAAATGAAAAGCAGGATGAAACTGAGCTCTAATATTCCAGTTTATCTAAGTTGGATACTTATCATCTTCCTGTCTCTGTTCTCTCAGTTTTTTAATGTATCCAGCAAGAGGCCTCAGGTGGCATGGAAAATGGATTTATATTTTCAAATGGCTTTGATTTGAGTCCTGAATTTTCTTAACTTGCTGAAAGGCAGGCTAGACCAAGGACCACCATGCCTGAAAATGCCTTATGAGGAGGAACCTCCTGCCTTGAAGTAGCGGCACCTTCCCTGAGATGCCACACCACTAATACCAGTCAAATGATCCAAGGCGAAAGCAATGAGAGAATCTGTGATGGTGATTGCTACTGTTATAAAGAAAGGTTATGAAATCTTAACTCTTGGGTAGTGGGTAAAGACTGTTGGGTCTCCCCAAAGCTGAAGGAGCTTGGAATATTGTTGTGGGAGCATCCCCCATACTCTTGGGCATAGTAGGTCATGTGAAGGCCAGTCCTTACGTCTTATGCCAGAGGAGAGGGTAGGTGGAGCATGGAGGCTGATCATATCAAATCAGTGTCAGTCCTGGGAGGATAACAGGAGCCAAATTGTCCTTTGCCATCCATGTGTGTGGATTGACTATTGAGTCACACCCTGGGGGTTTGCTCTGTTATGCTGTATGGTTTTAATTAATTACGCAGACTCTGAAAGCTTAAGTTGTTAGACTTTGAGCTTTACCAGTATTTCTTGCCCACAAACAAAGTTTACGTAGGGAAATTCTAACAGTTCCCCATGCTGACCACTCCTTAACTACCATCACGCAACACAGACTGCCCCTCGTGTCCCCAAACACCTTGTCCTATAGCCTGACATGTGAGAAGATTCCTGTAGTCCCAGTACTTTTCCGGGACTGGGGCCAATGGCAGACACCAGGTCATTAAACACATTCACAGCTGAATGACTAAAGAAAAGACATGATAGTTTTAATGAATTAATTCTTTGCATTTGAGCCCTATCTTCCTTGGGTAAGATTATTACTTCTGTGTTTCTCTGATTTCACATCTCCAAAACTGAGTTCAAAGTGCCAATTTTCTTCATTGAAATGGCCTGGAAAATGAGAGAGATAAAAATCCAGAAGTGTTTACAAATATCTGTTTTTGAGCTGAGAAAAGGCAATTAGCGAGCTTAAAATTAATCAAATTCCATGAGGAGCTTCTGTCAAAATCTAGCCTATAAGAATTAAAGCTATGGTTCTGGCAAAGATTAAAATAAGAAAGCCAAATTAAAAGGGATGGGGGGGGGGACACATCTAAACAGTGAGAGAAGGAGTTTGCTCAGTTTAGATCAGAAAGTCAAGGACTTGGAGCAATGGGGGAAGGGATGTCTGTCCTTTAAGTGAGACAAGGAAAAGCAAACAAATTATGCCATGCATAAAGGGAATGGACCAAAATCCAGCTTTCAGTTTGCCAGCTACATACTTTCACTAAGACTGTAAATAATTCTCACCTGTTAGGTATAAACCATGTAAGCAGTACCAATATTTGAAAGGGAAAATTGTTCTCACTTCTAATTAAAAGGTATTATATCCTCAGTCAGCTGTGTTGTCCAAGAATCCATTAATCAAAGAAGCCATTACACCTCTACTTACATTAATTCCATTATTGTATCATGTGAGTTATGTTCGAACATTTATTGCTCAATAATTTTCAGAGAAAAACGTAATAACTTGGGTGGAGGCACCATTAATGTGAAGGGATTTTTGGCTGAGGAGTTAATGAAGTGCATGGAGGAACCCTCCAACCCCAATTATAATGAACTTTTCCAAATTCCAAGACTACTGGGTAAGCTCCAAATGCTGTAAATGAGATTGCTGGATTCAGGCAGCACTCTGTGAATGTCAATTTCGTCCTAGACTTTTGCAAGGATATTATCAGGAGAGCAAAATCAGGGCATCTTTCTCATCTTCCAGAACATTGGAGGCTATTTCTTATATGCCCATTCATTTTTTTCCCCAGCAACAGCACAAGGAAATTCCTCTCTGTAAAAAGAAAAAAACAAACAAAAACATTGCTTTCTAAAATAGGCAGTGGGTTGTTCCTTTTTAAATCTCAAATGGTAAAACAAAATATTACAAAAATAATTCAAGACTTTGCAGTCTATTATACGAGAATTGAACATATGCGCTGCCTTTTATCACTGTGCCTTATCAAATTTCAGAATTATGAGATAAATGATCATGTAGTCATGTAATATTTGCTGTAGGAAGTTCAAGCAATTGTAAAGACGCTATACTCCCTGCTGAATACCTGATGCTTGAATCCCAATTCCTGAAATGCCATAGGTTTCCTATAGGTCTGAGACAGAAAAGAGAAGAGAAATGAAAAAATGTGGGCAAAGAACAGTCGATCTTAGCATCTTGATGTTTGACGTGACCTCAGGAATTATCGAGCCCAGGTTCTCCCAGGGAGAGATGAGGCGAGGCCTGAAGCTGAGGAATTAAATTGCCTCCACCATGGAAATGGGTAGGATCTGTGACCAATGGGTCCATAGAGATGAGTTTTCATTTTTTTAGCAACATTAAATCGGTAGGACATGTTAAAGGTAAAATAATATGTGAAATCCCAATCTATCAAACATCTTATAAAATGGAAAGGCTTGGGCTCAAGCCAGAAGGGGGTAGAGAACCCACAAGGCTCTTCTCCCAATCCCATTGCTGTTTCTTGGCCAGAGGTTATCAGACACTCAGATCTCTGTGGAATTGCCGGACGCAGGACTTTCCTGGTTGCAAAATAAAGAACTCCATCTGAGTGAGCATGGGATCACGTGCAATCACAGTAATGAGGCTAATGACCGTCTCATAGGCCCAGAGGAGCCATGCAGCTGCCTTTGGGGGAAGGACTAGCAGTGGGATGGCTGGTCCCCAGGTCGGTCTCCACCCTTAAGCACACACATCCCCCCCAACACATGTCCAAAATTCCATGGGAAAAGATTCTGATTGGTCCAGTTTGGGTCAGGGCCTACCAACCACGATAATGAAGGGGGTGGGCCATAGGAAGAAAGGGGGACCCCAGGATCCTCTAGCAGAAATATGGCTGTGAACTGGGGAGAGGATTGGTTTTCAGGGAAGAGTTCCTTGAGTCTCCTAGCAGTTGGCAAATCTTGGAAATAAAATGCCCCGAGTGGAGCTGTACACATAGTGGAATGGGGCGGGAGCTAGGGGGTCAGCTGAGGTGTAGACTGAGAACAGAGCACAGTGTCTGGGAACCATGACGGCCAGTGGTCAGTGTGGTAAAGGCAGGCAGGAATCTGGGAGAAGTAGGGGTGTTATTGGGTACTGGAGGAGATCATGGTGATGGGAGCCCGAGATGGTTACTTGGAAAAAGCAGGCAATAGGTCAGCAGCAGAGAACTTTGGGGGCATATCCCTGGGCCCTAATTTCTGGTGGAGGCTCAGAGATGGAGCTCTAGGTCGTGTGGGGCTGAAGTCAGGCAGGGCCCTTCCTGACAGAACTAGGGAACCAGGAAAGGGGCCTGGAAATAAAGCCAGGACTGAACAATACACCTCCCAACTCTTGGCCTTCATCTCAAGGGCAGGCGGAGAGAGACTCAGTCTGTTGGGACACTGAGCCCCATGAGCTTCTGCCTAGGGCTCTGGGACCCTCCTGACCAGTTTGGGATTGCTTTCTGAGTAGAGGCGGGCTTAGTGGAGCTTGCAGGAATGGATGACACTCTGAGGATGGTGGCCTTTCCTGGGAGGGAAACAGAGGGGTCCTTTGAACTTCCCAGTTGTTTTCAACCACATTGAGGGGTGCGTGTGTGGCAGGGAATAGCCCAGTGCCTCCTGCTCAGTGGTGGAGTTCCCTCTTGACCTTTCCTAACTGGATGAGTGATCCCCCGAGAGGAAAGAAACTATCAGGCCCCAGTAACACGTAATACCTGAGCCAAATCAAGATGTGCCATAGATAACTTTCTCTGAAAATGAACTAACACAACTGGTATGCACCTTCAAAGCTAACATTTTTGATATATGTAGTTGTAGGGTTTATAAAGACCTCTACAGAGAAATCTCATGAAACAATTTGTGATATTTTTCATGCATAGACAGAATAATACATTAAGCCTAGCCACATCTGAGTGCAGTACATGTTTTACTCATTTGCTTAATTTGCTGAAGATTTGAATGTCACGTGGTTGCCAGAAGAAGGACATGGAACCGTTTAGGAGCAGGATTCAGGGCTTTAACTTCAAACGCCCACTCTTGATGCTTCTGCCAAGAAATAACAAAATATTTGTCTCTAAGATAGTTAACCTCTCTTCCATATACAATCCACAACACATTGCATTGGCAAGATCTACACAACACCCTGCCCTTTCTCCTCCGTGGAGTAGGATAATCTTTTCGCTTAAGTTTTCAGCTTCACTCACAAAGATGAGAAACACCAGGACCACACCATTCCCGGACAAATTAGCTTGGCCAGAGACTATATTTCATCTAATTTAGGGGTAAATGCCAGAGAAGTGTTTCAATGTCCTGGAGCTAAGGAGCTAAAATTCCAAACATAGACAAGAAATGCGATTTGGAACTCCTGGAGGGAGGAGGAGCTGGGGGCCCTTTATCTGCTCAGGGCTCTCCACCAATACCCAGAATTCAGTGCCCAGACAAAGAGTAGACAACGCTGTTTGTAACCCTAGGACTATAGAGTTAGCATCTTCTTTTGTTTCCCAATTCCTTTCCTTTCCCCATGGACTCCAGATGTATTACATTCAAAACCAACCCATGGCTTTTCTGACATATTTTACCCAAGTTGGAGTTATACATATGTGCCAATCACCAGTGAAAGGTGATTACTTATTTAGCAGAAAAGAGCTTTGAAGAACAGTGGGACATAGTTCCATATAAATGACACGTTTTATCTGTTTTTCAAATAATTCATGGAAAATACTGACATAAAGTGCCAATTATTTTTTCCTGTTGAATAGGGCTGGCAGTCTTATTGTAGACTTTAAAAGTCACTTACAATTTGCTCGCATTTTTTAATTCCCCAGGGAAATGGATGTATTTTCTTTGCTCTAAAGATTAAAGTTCAATTCGACTTCCCTTTTCGTGAAAGGGACTCTTAAGACATTGCTTTCTCATATCCTCCTAGATATCATTACAAGCTGTAAATTTGGTGATTGATGTCTACCAGGATAGCCTCCCAAGGCTGCGTGCTAGTTAAAATAATAAAGTGCTCCTTATCCTCTGGATGCATTCGAGAGAATAGCAGGTGGTCATTGTTTACCGTGCTAAAGTGAGCCACTCCATTTGAAACAGCTCATTTTGGACCCGAGCTGAATGCCATGCCTGAGCGATTCTACTTCTAACAAAGCTGCCGACAGACTCATTCTCATTGTTTAATTTGAATGAGAATTAGCTGCTGCTGCTGCATGCAAGCCCGAGACCCTCTATTATGAAATGGTTCTTGAGACACATTTATTGAAGTCTAGTGGCTGCAGAATTTGGAGGGGGTAGGAATGATTTCCCAAGGGGAGCCCATTTTTCAATTCCAACCTCTCCATTCTAAGTTAGACTCAAGCGATGGTAGTGGCAACGACAGGGAGAGGTGGTGACACCCTTGGGCTAGTGTCAGGGGAGGTTGTGTGACTCAGACTCCCCAGAAAGGACGCAGACTCCGGGAGAACAGTGACCTATATATTCTCATTAAAGTGCCGACTCCACAAGCCATCAGGGTAATTGCCAGAGAACCAGCCCATTTCAAAGGGCCCAGTGGCCGCAGAAGCACAAGGCCCACCTGCACGGTGGCTGCTGAAGTTCCAGTTGAGAGGGTAAAACAAAACCAACGGAAAAGAAAACTGGGATCTGCAAGACACTGTTCTCCCAAATTATCTCCTGGATACATTTCTGAAGACTCTTCGGGATGGCCAGTAACTATTCCTGGATGTTTGGCAAATCTAGCCACTTGAAACAAAGAACATTCTAGCCTCGAAACCTTACAATATGCATTTTTTAATGTGATCTGGAGACTCTGAGTTCAGACACAGGGTGACAGGGCCCTTTAGAAATGATTCACGGGGGACCTGTTGTAAGCACTCTGGCCAAAGCACGGTAAAGCTCCAGGAACCAAAATGCCTACTGCTAAGCAACGGCTCCAGTTTGAAGGACCAGCCTGTTGTTATTTATTCATTTGTGATGCTGCTTACCTGTCTCTGCTCAGGCAACTGCTAAAGTCAAAGTTTTCCTCAAAGAAGGCAGACCATTTCTTTAAGACAAGATGAAAGTCACAGAACTCAGAGTGATCGAAGTACAAACAATCACAATATTAATGCAATCAGTGTTGATATTTAATACTTGAAGGGGAAAAAAGATGCCAAAACCCTTGGACACTGCAGCAATCTTTATTTGCTTGTTATTACCACTTCAAAGTTTTTCTCTTGGCTCATTTAATACAGACCAGCACACACCTAGACCTTGCTTCCTTTGGCCTTTATTGGCTCACTTACTGAGTTTGACCAGTGATGCTGGGCATTTTCAAGATTCAGCATCGCAATGTATTGGACAGGCTTAATCTCCTCTATGATTTTCTGCCCTGAATGGTGCATTTTCTAGAAACACATTATATGATAAATGGGAAGCCCACCCATATGCTTCTGAATTGAACCTCTACTGGTTGGAAGACTGTTCTCCAATTTAAATAGCCTTAACTTGGCTTACATTTCTCTAAAACCTGTTATCCAATCCCTTATTCATTCTGATTTATCTTCTTGGGATTCTTACACTAATAATTCCATTAAGGCCGCAACAATTCTCCCAAGCTGCAACCCATTGCAGGCAGTTCTGGGTAACAGATCAAGAAATCCCTTCTATTTTCTGGAGACACTGTTTCTTGTTTTATGAGCCTCATTATCTTAGAATTTGGCTAACTGAGGAAGTAGGTTACAGAAAACACTTACTGAGTCTCCACTGATGTTTCTAGAGGAAATAAAAAATATAATAAAAAATACAATAAAATAATAGACAAAAGGCACTCCCCCCAAATGAAGGCACTTATTGATTGTTTTCTGTGGAGCCTCTAGTAGAGGCAAACTCTCTGGCTCCCAGGCAGTATGGTGCAGTTCTCTTTTTCATTGATTTTGATAAAATTGAGAACCTTGGATGGCAGCTACTTCATGGGCCAGGTGGGACACTGGGACCTGAAATCTGCAGAAGCAGAGCCTCCAGAAAAAACATTGCCCCTTATCAACCTCTGCATTGAGAGAGCAAGAACATATTGGGAGAAACCAACACATCTAGAGAAGAATCCAGGCAGGGGCAGGCAAAGGAGTCTTTTAAAAGGAAATATATGCTAAAATGGCAAGAGCACTAGAGTGAGGTCTGGGTTTCAGTTTCAGTTTTATAATTTTGAGCAAGTCTCTTAATCTTTCTGGTTCTCAGTTTCCATGAGTATAGACCAAGATGCTTGACAAACATCAATTGGACATGATTATGTACCAGCCACTGCACTAGATGCTGGGGAAGTAGAGAAAGGAAGACAAGGTCCCTGCCCTCAAGAAGTTCACAGTTCAGTAGAAGGGACAGGCATGTAAATCTTTGTCCTGTAGGTTACTGGGTGTCGTAATAGAAGTATGCACAAGTAGGAGTGGCAAAAAAGACAAATAGACCAATACTGCCTGGGTGAGGGATCAAAGCAGGCTTTCCCAAACATTTGATTGAGCGGATATTTCAAGCAGAAGGCAGCAGAAGCAGCTTTAACAAGGGCCTGAGGAATTCACTCTTCCGTGCATTCATTCATTGAACAAATTATGTACCTAACACTGTCCTAGAAACTGAAACACAGCAATAAACAGGACAGAAATGTCTCTTCACTCAAAGCCTACAATGTAGTGGGAGAGAGAGAAAGCAACATTATCATGAAATAATATGATACAATAAAAAGTTTCATATAATAAATGTTATGAGAAAAGACAAGGTAAGATAAGAGAGAATGATGATAAAAAGTGGCAATTATTTTAGCATGGGTGGTTACAGGGGAACTCCATGAGAAGGCATCATTTAAGTAAGGTCCTAGAGAATAAGAAAGAACCAGAAGTAAAAACAACTAGAGGAAAATTTCCAGTAGAAGTAGATCAGCACATGTAAAGACACTAAGCTGGACACAACAGGAACATGCTAAGTTATGTGAAGGTTAAGAAGAGGTGAAGTCAGACAGTCAAGATCCAGCTCTTATAGGGCTTTGTAAACATGGTAAGAAGATTTAAATTCACTCTAATTCATTCTCTAATATAGTGGAAGTCAATGGAGAATTTAAACAGAGGAGTGACAGGATATGATTAACATCCTTAAAAGATCACTCATGGAGGATGGGTTGGTTGTGGGAGGCAAGAATGGAACCAGTTAAGACAATGTCATCGCAATAGTCCAGACCAGAAATGATGGTGACTTTGTAGTGGAGGTGATATGAATGGTAGGATTATTTGAGATATTGTTTTCCATGGAGTCTACAGATTTACTTGGATGTAGAGAGGTAGGAAAAGAAAGGAGAAGAGGATGACCCCTAAGATTTTGGCCTAGAAATGGTGCTGCTTATCACTAATATGGGGAAGGCTCAGAGTGGAACATGCTATAGGGAGGGAAAGTAAAGTTTTGCTTTGGACACGTTAAATTCAAGTTACTTCCTAAACACTTAATCAGAGATGTCAAGTAAGCATAAAGAAAAACAGATACATTCCTTCAACTACAACTCCTGCAGGGTGGTTAAGTTGCTGGACTAGTGTAAGGGAGCAGCCAAAGTCTAGACTGAAGACGAAGACAAAGACAAGGGTCACGTCAAGGAGAGACTCGTGTGACAAATGGGGTTGGATTTTATGCTGTAGGTAATTAGAAACATTGAGATCTCTAACCAGGGGGCAAATAAAATCAGATTTCAGTTTCTGAACATCCATCCTGATGACAGGGTGGAGGATGACTCAAAATCTAGCAAGGCTAGAGAAGAAGGACTAATGAAGAAACTTATTACTAATATAAAAGAGAGTTCATGCAAGTCTATGTTAAGGCAGTCATAGCAGGAAGGGGAAAACATTTGGAGGATTTTGGGTGTGAGATATCAGTGATCCACATAAAATAGAGACTCTAATAGCCAAGCCCAAGAGAAAAGGTTGATTTAGAAGTCATCAATGTTTGGGTAAAAACTACAAACTCTTGCAGGGATAAATGAGACTGCCATGGAATAATGTGCAGTTAGTAGAGGACCAAGGAAACATTCCTGAGAATGTCCAGTGGGAAAATGCTTTGGGGGGTGAGAAACCCAAGGAGATTGTGTTGGACCATGGTATCTCTGAGATGAGTAGAAACTCCCATATTCTGTAATAACTGCATAGGTTTAAAAAATGGGCATTGGGGAAGCAAGATAATAGATACATTACAATGTTCAGCCTTACGCATCTGAGGTATGCAGTTTTATGAAGAGGATAACTTTTTAGCTTGAGTTAATCAGAAATCAGATTCTGAGACAAACAACTTTTTTTTCCTTAGAAAAGTTGTGGATTTTTCAGAGCAATCATGCAAAATACAAGATTCCAATATACCTATTATTAAAACCTTTCATTGATATAGAATATTTGTTACAACTGAAGGAGGTACATTTTTATAACTACACTATAACAACAGTTCATGGTTTAACTATATTTGTACTACAGTTCCATGGTTTCTTAAAAAAAATAATTTATTCTGTTACCATATGTACGACATAAAATTTCCCCTTTTAACCACATTAGGATATGCATTTCAATGTTCTTCAATGTGTACTATCATCACCATCATCCATTACCAAAACATTTCCATCATTCCAAATAGGAACCCTATACATTTTAAGCCTTAGCTTCCCATTCCCTAGCTGCACTCCATCCCCTGGTAAATTATGTTCTAGGTTCTGACTTTATGAGGTTGCTTATTCTAATTATTTCATATCAGTGAGAGCTTAAAATAATCTGTCCTCTTTTTTGGTCTGGCTTATTTTACTCAACATGTCTCATGTAACAGAAATTTTTTCCTTTTTACAGCTGAATAATATTACATTGTGTAAACTACATTTTGTTTACCTATTCATTGGTTGATGGACAGTTGGGTAACTTCCATCATTTTGCAATTGTGAATAATGCTACTATGAACATCAGTGTGCAAATATCTCTTTAAGACTCTGATTTCAGTTCTTTTGGGTATTTGCCTAGTAGTGGGATTGCTGAGTCATATGGTAATTTTACACTTAACTTTCTGAGGAACTTCCAGACTGTCTTCCACAGTGGATGCACCATTTTACATTCTTATATCAATGAATGACTGTTTCTGTTTCTCTGCATCCTTTTCAACACTTGTAATTTTCCATTTTTTTAGCAGCAGCAATTCTAATGGGTGTGAAATGGCATCTCATTGTGGTTTTGATTTGTATTTCTCTGATGGCTAATAATGTTGAAAATTTTTTCAATTGCTTTCTGGCCATTTGTATATCTTCTTTGGAGAGATGTTGATTCAAGTCTTTTGCCAATTTTCAATTCGGAAAATTTTGGTTGTTAAGTTGAAGGATTACTTTATTTATTCTAGATATTAAAACTTTATCAGGCTAAATATAGAACTGCCATATGATCCAGCAATCCCACTATAAGGAATATATTCAGAAGAACTGAAAGCAAGGGTGTGAGCAGACATATGTACACTGATGGTCATAGTGACATTATTCACATTTGCTAAAAATTGGAAACAACCCAAGTGTCCATCAACTGATGAACAGATAAACAAAATGTGGTATATACATGTGATGGAAAACTATTCAGCTACAAGAAGAAATGAAGTTGGGAAGCATATGACAACATGGATGAACCTTGAGGACATTATGTTGAGTAAAATAAGACAGCCACAAAAGGACAAATATTGTATTTATTTTATTTTATTTTATTTATTTTTGGATGGAGATCCAGTTTTCCTAGCACCATTGTTGAAGAAACTACTCTTTCCCAACTGAGTGGTCTTTGCCCCTCTGTCAAAAATCAGTGGGTCCATAAATGTGAGGGTTGATTTCTAAGGTCTCAATTCAGTTCCACTGGTCTATATATCTGTCCTTGTTCCAGTACTATGCTGTTTTGATTACTGTGGCTTTGTAACAAGTTTTAAGTTTGGGAAGTGTGAGTTCTCCAACTTCATTCTTCCTTTCCAAGATGACTTTGGCTATTCAGGGCCCTTTACCCTTACATATAAATTTGATAATTGACTTTTCTATTTCTGCAAAGAGAGTTCTTGGAAGTTTGATTGAGATTGCATTGAATCTGTAAATAACTTAGGGTGGAATTGACATCTTAATAATATTTAGTCTCCTAATCCTTGAACACAGAATGCCCTTCCATTTATTTACGTCTTCTTTGATTTTTTTAAGCAATGTTCTGTAGTTTTCTGCATACTACAAAAAGTGTCCTTTACATCCTTTGTTAGATATATACCTAGATATTTGACTCTTTTGGTTGCTATAGTAAATGGAGTTTTTTTCTTGATTTCTTCTTTTGATTGTTCATTGCTTGTGTAAAGAAACACTAGTGATTTTGGGGTGTTGACCTTGTACCTGTACTTTGATGATTCCATTTATTAGCTCTAGGATCTTTGTTGTGGATTTTTCAGGATTTTCTGTATATAGGATCACATCGTCTGCAAATAGGGTAAGTTTTACTTCTTCTTTTCCAATTTGGATGCCTTTTATTTATTTTTCTTTCTTCATTGCTCTGGCAAGAACTTCCAGTACAATGTTGAATAACAGTGGTAACAGTGTCATCCTTGTCTCATTCCTGGTTTTAGAGGGAAAGGTTTCAGTCTTTCACCATTAAGTAAAATGTTAGCTGTGGGGTTTTTTTTTTTTTTCCATACATACCCTTTTATAACTTTGAGGAAATTTCCTTATATTCTTAGTTTTCTAAGTGTCTTTATCAAGAAGGGGTGCTGGATTTTGTCAAATGCCTTTTCTGCATCATTTTAAATGATCATGTCTTTTTTCCATTCATTCTGTTGATGTGGTATATTATATTAATTGATTTTCTTATGTTGAATCACCCTTGCATACCAGGATTAAATCCCACTTGATCACTGTGTATAATTCTTTTGACATGCAGCTGGACTCAGTTTGATAGTAATTGTTTTAAGAATTTTTGCTTCTATATTCATAAGAGATATTAGTCTGTAATTTTCTTTTCTTGTGTTATCTTTGTCTGGTTTTGGTACAAAACCAGGATGATATTGTTTGGCCTCATCGAATGAATTGAAAGTGTCCCCTTCTCTACAATTTTGGAAGAGTTTGAGTTTTCTTGGAATTTTTTTTGGTAGAATTCACCTGTGAAGTAGTCTGGCCCTGGCTTTTTCTTTGTTTAGAGGTTTTTGATAACTCATTCAATCTCTTTACTAGTAATTGGTTTGTTGACATCTTCTATTTCTTATTCAGTCAGTGTAGGTAGCTTGTATGCTCCTATGAATTTATCCATTTCATCTAGGTTATTTAATTTATTTGTGTTAGTTCATAAAATCCTCGTATAGTTCTCTTTATTTCAGTGGGATAGTTATTAATAGAAATGCCTTCTTTTCATTTCTGATTTCTGTTATTTGTATCCTCTCTCTTTTTTTATTTGTCAGTCTAGCTAAACATTTGTCAATTTTATTGATCTTTTCAAAGAGTTAATTTTGGTTTTGATGGATCTCTGTTTGTTCTCTGTTTCCTCTATTTTATTTATCTCTGCTCTAATCTTTATTATTTCCTTCCTTCTGCTTGCTTTGGGTTTAGTTTGCTCTTCTTTTTGTAGTTTTTCCAGTTTTGAGGTTAGGTCTCTGATTTGATGTCTTTCTTCTTTTTTAATGCAAGCATTTAGAGCTATAAATTCACCTCTCAGCACTGCCTTTACTCCATCCCATAAGTTTTGGTATGCTGTATTTTCATTTTCAGTTACCTCAAGATATTACCTATTTTCCCTTGTGAGTTCCTCCTTAACCCAATGATCATTTAAGAGTATGTTGTTCAATTCCCACATATTTGTGAATTTTCCATTTCTCCCTTTGTTATTGATTTCTAGCTTCATTCTGTTGTGGTCAGAGAAGGTAATAATAAAATAATTGAATTTATTGATACTTGTAACAAAACATAGGTCTATCCTGAAGAATGATTCATGCTGCACTCAAGAAGAATGCATATTCTGTTGTTGTTGGGCCAAGTGTTCTATATATGTCTTTTAGGTCTATTCATGCTTTACGTTTTCTTATTGATCTTCTAAGTAGATGTTCTATCCATTATTGAAAGAGGTATATTAAAGTCTCCTGTCAGTTGGAGGGGCAAGATGGTATCAGATTAAGTGCACCCACATCATCTCTCCTACAGAAAAAAAAATAAGCTGAGTGGGGACAAAATCCTTCCTGAGTGAGCTGTTTTGGGAACCCACAAAGCAGGAGGCTTCAGGACATCGGTCTGGAGAGAGTATGACAAGAAGAGTGATTGCTCAAGGCAAAACCATGAGTTTCTGGCACTTGAGGCTGGAGCTGTGGAATAGCTAAGCCCCTCCCTTAGGGCAGGAAGTCATGGCCTTCCCCGAACTTGCCAATCACTCAGCTGGAGGGCACAAACTGAGAGTGGGGGGGTTCTGGTGAAGGGTAGAGAGGGGTCTCCTGAGTGGGGGTTCAATTGACTGGACCCTCTTTTTTGAGCTTTGAGGAGCAGACCAGGAGAAACCAGGAAGCTTGAGGAGAAACCAGGAAGAGGAGAGAGGAAAATCTGCTGAGGCACCCTGATTTACCTAACCTCCACTGGATAGGGAAAATTGGTCTGGGAGAAGGTGGAGTCAGGCAATTAACTAGTCCTGTGCAACACAGCTAAGGGAGGGGGACAGTAGGAAATGCTTAATAAGCTTCCAAGAGCCTATTTAGGGTTCCAGCCAAAGTGTGGGTGCTCTCCCTCAAAGAGATTGAGTCATTTTTTTCTGTGGTGAGTTAAGTCACCAGGGTCCCATTTAATTTTAAAAGGAAACTCTCACACAGGGTTCCTGCTGCCCTGGGAGAAAAAGCAGTTAGGGAAAAAAAAGGGGGGGGGGGGGCGTGGGGAAACAGATTCCTAAACAGCAAAGAATTGATCCTGTCCCAGGGAAAGGGACTCTTCCTGAAGAGCAAATCAACCCAGAAAGAAAGTTTAGCTTAGTGGAGGAATTTCAGCCTTGAATATGCAGGTCTCTAGTTCAATTCCTGATTCCTCTTAGAGTAGTGACCCACTGGGATATTAAACATCTAGCTGATATTTTAGGACAGGGAAAACATAGACATTATCCTTGTATTAGCTTCCCTTGGGTCTCTTATTTTTCCTAAAATAGAAAAGGTTACTTTTGTATATAATTTAACTTAGTTTACTCACTAAAACCCACTTCAAAATCTGCAGCAAGAAAGTTGCAGGGTAATTGATTGATAAACACCTGTAGTCTGACAAACTCCACAGGGGCTTAAGAGGGAAGTCTGGTTTTTCTTAATGTTTGGTTGACTCCTTGTTTGTGGGTTTGTCTGCTTTTTTTGTTTTCTTGTCTTTCCTTCCTCTTTATGCCACCCTCCCCCCCTTTTTTTAATTAGGTGCTGCCAACTTGTTTCTTGTTTGCTATGTTTCCTTTTCCTCGATTTGCTCTTTTCTGTGTGTACTGATTTTGGCTACCAATGCTATCTCTTTTCCTTCCTATATCTTTCTATCTTCTGCCTTCTGTTGTTAATCTTACATTCCACCTCTCTTTGTTTAGCCCCAATTTTTCTGGCTTTTTATTTCTAACACTTCTATTTTGTTTTCTATCTTTTATTAACTTTTTCAGTTTTTGTCCTTTCTCTTCTCTTCCCCTATTTCCTCATCTTGCTGGCCTTTTAATTCATACTATATTCTTCTCCACATCCAGTTTTCCATTTCATTGTAAGTACTCCACATTTTTATTCCTATAACTCTACACTGTTTACATGAGTTTAATACTCATTCTTCTAGGTCTTATATGGTTCTTCTGATAACATTTACTATCAATATACCTATTATACTTTTTCTTTTCTTACCTCTTTTGCTTTCCCTGGCCTTAATCTTTTTCCTTCAAGAGGGTTTAGACAACAACAAGGAAATAGGATAAGAAGAACAAAGTGTCAAAGAGAGTACATAACACATACACACACACAGCAACTAAATAAAACCCAAGACTAGACAGAGAAGCTAATCAACTGAACAAACCCATCAAGATAAAATTATGACCAGACAGCAAAAAAAAATTACAAACCATACCAATAATCAGAAAGACATGGCCCAATCCAGTGAACAAACTAAAAACCAGGAAGAGGAGCAGAACATTGAACAACTAATCAAAGCTCTCCAAACAAACATCATGGACAAAGTTAATGAAGTGAAGGAAGAAATTAAGGATATTAAGAAAAGACTTGGAGAGCATATTGGAGAGACTGTAAACATACATAAAAAAGATAACAGATATGATGGTGATCAATAGCACAATCCAAAAAATCAAAAATACACTTTTAAGAAATAACAGGAGATTAGAACAGGCAGAGGAAAGAATTAGTGATGTGGAAGACAGTACACATGAAATCAAACTGATAGTAGAAGGGATAAAAAGATAGAAAAAATCCAGCAGGGATCTAGGGATTTGAATGAAAACACAAAACACACAAACATATGCATTATAGGCAACGCAGAAGGAGAAGAGAAGGGAAAGGGGACAGAAGGGGTGTTGGAAGAAATAATGGCTGAAAACTTCCCAAAACTATTGAGGGAGATGGATGTACATGTCCAGGAAGCATGGCACACCCCAAACAGTATAAATCCCAACAGGCCTACTCCAACACATATACTTGTCAAATTATCCAGTGCTCAAGACAAAGAGAAAATACTGAATGCAGCTAAAGAAAAGAGAGCCATCACATATAAGAGAATATCAATAAGATTAAGTGCTGATCTCTCATCTGAAACCATGGAGGCAAGAAGGCAGTGGTATGACATAGTCAAGGTACTGAAAAAAAAATTTCCAGCCAAGAATACTCTATCCATCAAAGCTGGCATTCAAAAATGATGGAGAGTTCAAGATATTCATAGATAAACAGAAACTAATAGAGTATGACAATAAGAAAACTGCCCTTCAAGAAATAATAAAGGGAGTTCTGCAGGAAGGAAGAAAAGAACAGGAGAGACAGAGTTGGAAGAGAGTGTAAGAACAACTAAAAAAGGCAAAAAAGAATAAAAACCAACATATGACATGCACAAATCCAAAGTAAATATGGCTAATGTAAGTAATTCCTTGAGAGTAGTAACACTGGATATTATGGATTAAACTCACCAGTCAAGAGACACAGATTGGCAGAATGGATAAGGAAGTATGACGCATCTATATGATGTCTACAAGAAACTCAACTTAGACCCAGGGATTCGAGGAGGTTGAGAGTGAATGGCTGGAAAACAATCTTACAAGCAAACAATAACAAGAAAAGGGCAGGAGTAGCTATACTAATATCGGACAAAATAGACTTTAAATGCAAAATTATTGTTTTGCATTTATATTAGTAAAAGGGATCATCTTTCAAGAAGAAAGAACAATCATAAACATTTATGCACCTAACCAGGGTGACTCAAATACACAAGGCAAACACTGGAAAAACTAAGTGGAGGAATAGATGTCTCTGCAGTTATAGTGGGGGACTTTAATACACCATTACCACTATTAGGCAGAACATCTCAAAAGAAAATCAATAAGAAGCAAAGACTCTGAATAATATATTAGAGGATCTGGACCTAATAGACATATACAGAACTCTACACCCAAATACAGAAGGACATACATTCTTCTCAAGCACACATGGATCATTCTCAAGATAGACCACATGCTAGGACACAGAGAAATCCTTGATGAATTTGGAAAGATTGAAATCATACAAAATAATTTCTCTGAGCACAATGGAATGAAGCGGGAAATCTGTAAGAGCCAGAGATCCAGATTAGGCACAATGAAATGGAAGTTAAGCAGCATACTCCTAGACAAACAGTGGGTCAAGGAGGATATCTCAAAAGAGACCAGTAACTACCTTGAAATTAATGAAAATGACAATACAACCTAACAAAACTTATGGGATGCAGCAAAAGCTGTGCTGAGAGTGAAATTCATAGCCATAAATTCATATATCAAAAAAGAAGAAAGCTAAAATCAAAGACCTAACTGCAAACTTGGAGGAATTAGTAAAAAAACAACAAAATTACCCCAATGGAAGAAGAAAGAAAGAAAGAACAAATATCAGAGCAGAACCAAATGAGATAGAAAATAAGAAAGCACTAGAAAAATAAAACAAAACAAAGAGCTGGTTCTTTGAGAAGATCAATGAAATTGACAAACCCTTAAATAAACTAACAATGAAAAGAGAGAAAATGCAGAATAAGAAATGACAAAGAGGATATCAGAGGATATCACCACCGACCCCACAGAAATAAAGAATATCAAAAGAGGATACTTGGAAAAACTATACGTGAACAAGAAGGACAATTTAGAAGAAATGGACAAATTCCTAGAAACACATTAGCAGCCTACATTGATGATAGAAGAAATTGATGATCTCAACAAACCAGTCACAAGTAAAGAAATAGAATCATTAAAAACCTCACAACTAAGAAGAGCCCTGGACCAGACTGCTTCACAGGTGAATTCTACCAAACATTCTGGAAAGAACTAACACTAATCTTGCTTAAACTCTTCTATAAAATTGAAATAGAAGGAGCATTGCCTAACTCATTCTATGATGTCAACATCACTGTAACACCAAATCCAAAGACACCACAAGGAAGAAAAATTACAGACCAATCACTCTAATGAACCTAGATGCTAAAATCCTCAACAAAATACTTGCTAATTGTATTCAACAACACAGCAGATTAATTATACACCATGACCAAGTGGGTTTCATCCCTGGTATGCAAGGATGGTTCAACATAAGAAATTCAATCAATGTAATACACCACATAAACAGATCAAAAGTAAAAAATCACATGATCATATCTATAGATGCAAAAAAGAGCATTCAACAAAATACAGCACCCTTTCCTAATAAAAACACTACAAAAGATAGGAATAGAAGGAAACTTTCTGAACACAATAAAGGATATATATGAAAAACCCACAGCTAACATCATATATAATGGTGAAATCCTAAAATCATTCCCTCTAAGATCAGGAACAAGACAAAGATGTCCACTACCACCCCTCCTGTTTAACATTGTGTTAGAAGTACTTGCTCAAGCACTGAGGTAAGAAACAGATATAAAAAAGGCACCCAAATTGGAAAGGAAGAAGTAAAAATTTCGCTATTTGCAGAATACTTGATACTTTACATAGAAAGCCATGAGAAAACTACAACAAAGCTTCTGGAACTTATAAATGAGTTCAGTAAAAGTGCAGGTTATAAGATCAGTGCTTGAAAACCAGTACCATTTCTGTACACCAATAATGAGTAATTGAGGAGGAAATCAAGATAAAAAGTATCATTTACAATAGTAAATTAAAAAATCAAATACCGAAGAATAAATTTAACTAAAGATGTAAAAGACTTACACACAGAAAACTACACAACACTGTTAAAGGAAATCAAAGATAACTTAAATAAATGGAAGAATATTCCCTGTTCATGGTTAGGAAGACTAAATATCATTAAGATGTCTATCCTACCCAAACTGAACTACAGATTTAATGCAATCCCAATAAAAATCAATACAGCATTTAAAAAAATATACTGGAAAAACTAACTATGAAATTTATTTGGAAGGGAAAGAGGCCCTGAATAGCCGAAGACATATTGAAAAAGAAAAATGAAATTGGAGGAATCACACTACCTGATTTTAAAACATACTACAAAGCTATAGTGGTCAAAACAGTATGGTATTGGCACAAGGATAGACATACTGACCAATGGAACCTAATTGAGAATTCTGTTATAGATCCTTGCATATACTGTCATCTGATATTCAACAAGGCTACCAAGTCCACTCAACTGGGAAAGAATAGCCTCTTCAACAAATGGTGCTTGGAGAACTGAATATCCATATGCAAAATAATGAGAGAGGAATACCATCTCACACCTTATATAAAAATCAACTCAAGATGGATCAAAGATCTAAATATAAGAACTAAGACCATAAAGACCTTGGAAGACAATGTAGGGAAACATCTACAGGACCTTGTAATAGGAAATGGCTTCATGAACTTCCCACCCAAAGCACAATCAGCAAAATTAAAAATAGATAAATGAAGCCTTCTTAAAATTAAAGGTTTTTGTACCTTAAAGGAATTTATCAAGAAAGTGTAAAGGCAGCCTACCCAATGAGAGAAAATATTTGGTAACCATATATCTGATAAGAGCCTATTATGCAGCACATATAAAGAAATCCTATATCTCAAACATGAAAAAACAAACAACCCATTTAAAAAACAAGCAAGAGATTTGAACAGATGCTTCTCCAAAGAAGAAATACAAATGGCTAAAAAAGCATATGAAAAGATGCTCTACATCACTAGCCATTAGGGAAATGCATATCAATACTACAATGAGATACCATCTTACACCCTTTAGACTGGTGGTTATTAAAAAGACAGAGGACTACAAGTGTTGGAGAGGATGTGGAGGAATGGGAACCTTCATCCACTGCTGGTGGAAATGTAGAAGGATCCAGCTATTGTGGAGGATAGTTTGACAGTTCCTCAAAAAACTAACTATAGATTTGTCATATGACCTAGCAATTCCACTGCTGGGTATATACCCAGAAGATCTGAAAACAAGGATGCACACCAATATATGCACACCAATGTTCATAGCATCATTATTCACTATTGCCAAAAGTTGGAATCAACCCAAATGCTCATCAACAAACGAATGGATAAACAAAATGTTGTATATACATACAATGTAATACTACTCAGCTGTAAGAAGGAATGCAGCACTAACACATGGCATAACATGGATGAATCTTGAGACCCTTATGCTGAGTGAAGCAAGCCAGGCATTGAAGGACAAATACTATATGACCTCTCTGATATGAATTAAGTAAATCAAGCTGTCTCAGAGAGCTAGAGACTAAAAGATAGGCTTACAAGAAATAGATGGGGGGAGAGGAAGGTTGTGAGCCAATTCCCACATGAGCAAAATCTATGATAAAATGGAGGTAAGTAGTTATGCAGTGAAGGGATAAGATAGGGGCATAGGGATATTATTGGGTTGGGCTTTGCAGGCTTGTGGGGGTTAGGGTTGCGAGGATGGGACAGATGGTCCATGGAATTGGGGGGAGGGCTGGTGGGGAGCAGGTGAACATAGGAGATTGTCACGTATGTGGTTGAAACTATAGTGTTGAGAAAACTCTTTAGAAAATATAATAAGGAAGGGTTACTGGTCTAAGGTGGTTAATGAGGGGCATCTGGCACAGGGTGCACCTGGGGCAGTTTTCTAGGGAGTGTGTGAGTGCTCATCTTGTCATGATGTGTTATATCAGTGGGTGGAGACCCATACAACGAATGGGAAGGTGTTGTACCCCCATCCTAGGGAGTTCTGGTGTTCTCAAACAGAGGGGAGGGTATCTCTCGAGAGCATGGGTGGCTCCCAATGAAGGAGGACAGACTAGTGTGTCAAGCCTTCAGCATTGTTGCAAGTATCTATGAATCTTGTCCTTCAAGCAGTGAAGCTTAGTTGTTACAGTGGGCCCCAAAGGAGGGGGGAGAGAGGAATAGAACAGATGAAAGAAGGGGTAACCGGGGGGCAATGGAAGTGTTCCTCATGATTGTGCAATGATGGATACAGGCCATGTTAAATTTCACCAAAAATTTATAAAAGCGTATAGTCTAAAATATAAATCATAATGTAACCCAAACTTAATAAAAGTGTAAGTCTAAAATGTAAACCATAATGTAAACCATAATAAACCATGGTTAGTAGCTATGTTTCAATATCTGTACTTAAGTTGTAGCAAATATAACATCCACATATAAAAAGATCATTGCTGGGGAAGGGGGAAAACGGTTTGATGTTGGGTATATGGGAGTCCCCTATATTCTATATGTGACTTTACTGTGACCTAACTTTTTTGAAGATAAAATTTTAAAAAAGGATGTAGACACTGAGGAATGAATGAAAGAGATTGCCTTGCCACTGTACATACCAGGCAAAACCTGGTACAGTGATGAAAGGCCAAACATCAAAAAAAATTTTTATTTTTTAATACCCCAATTTAATTTTTGCTTTATTTTAATTTTTCTAAATTATCATGTATTTTATTTCTAATCTTTAAACATATCATTACTATTTTCTTTTCCTATTAATTGAATTTGGCAATATATCAGGCTTCATTTTTGAGAAAGTTTTGGATCACAGGAGGGAACAACTACGGTAGGGGAGGAGCATTATTGTGGGGTATCAGTGATGGGGATGCATGGGCAGGAGGGAGATCTACAGGGCATGCAAATAGGGTATATAGATATGTATGGATGTTCATTGGATATTGACAGAATGGGTAGAGTTTCACACTACATTTGAGGGAGTGCTGGGCTGTCCTGGGGAGCTCTGTTGCATTCCCCAGTGGAACAGCAACAATCCCCCAAGTGCAAGGCCAAAGACCAGTGAAGAAGGATGTTCCAATAATGGTTTCTTGATACTGATGACTATGCATATGAGCCTGTGTGCTTGGAATTTCAACTAGGCCTGGAACTGCAAGATGCCTAAGAGTTACCTCCTGAGACCCTCCATGTTGCTCAAATGTGGCCACTCTCTAAGCCAAATTCAGTATATAAATGCATTACCTTCCCCCAGCATGGGACGTGGCTCCTAGGGATGCGACTCCCTGGCACTGAGGGATTACTACCAAGCACCAGCTGGTGATGCAACTAGAAAAAATACCTTGACTACAAGGGAGAAATGGTAAAGACAAATGTGTTTATATGGCTAAGAGACTTCAAAATGAGTCAGGAGGTCATCAGAGGGGTTGCGTTTATGCACATCTCAGCAGGATCTCAGAGACAGCCAAAGTAGATACAACCCCAGGTAGTGGTGCTCCTGAGAGCTATGGAGACACCCAGGTCCTATGGTCATGGCAGATGGCTCTGGAGTTCATTGCCTTGCCATTGGGCCCTACTTTGGAATTTGTGTTCCTGAGTGTGATAGAGTTGGACTCAGATGTGACTTCTCTACACATCCTCTTTTGTCACTTTTACTGAACCTGTGGTTGGCCCTGTGGTTGGTGTATACTCAGGAGACTTGAATCTCTGGACTGTACATGTGCCAGTGGGGCCTGAGCCTCAGTAGAGTTATAACACCTACTCTCCAGTTCATTGGACTTACCCAGGTCAGCTAACAAGGAGGTTAAGATGGTCAAACACCACACCAAGGAGCCAAGCAGGAGAATCCCATCCATCAGCCATGTGGGATCTAAGCCCCCTCTAAATTTAGAGGTGGATTGGGCATCTCCATCCCTGGGTCCTCATGATGGATAAATAAATATCCATCATTACTGGTAGTCTCCTATAGAATTATTGTGATTCTAGCAATGGAAGAAATTATATCATTGATGTGGAGACAGTGGCCACGGGAGTTGCTGAAGGCAGGAAGAGGGAAAAAGAGGTGTGTTATGGGGGCATTATCAGGACTTGGAGTTGTCCTGAATGATAGTGCAGGGACAGATGCAGGACATTATATATCTTGTCATAACCCACTGAATGAACTGGGAGAGAGTGTAGACTACAACTTAAACTATAATCCATGCTGTGCAGCAGTGCTCCAAAATGTACTCATCAAATGCAGTGAATGTACCACACTAATGAAAGGTGTTAATCTGGGGGGAATAGGGGTGTGTGTGGAGAATGGGTTATATGGGAACCTCTTATATTGTTTAATGTAACATTTTGTGTTATCTACGTATCTTTACAATAAAAGACAATAAAAAAATTTAAAATGTTTCCTACTGTAATGTAGAATTGTCAAATTCTCCCTTCAAAGCTATCAGTATTTGCTTCATGTATTTTGGGGCTCTGTTATTTGGTGCATATATAATAGTTATATCTTCCTGCTGAATTGGAAACTTTAGTAAATAATGACCATCTTTGTCCCTAGTAAATATTTTTGACTTAAAGTCTATTTTATCTGCTATTAGTATAGGTACCCCAGCTCTCTTTTGGTTACTACTTGGTATATTTTTTCCAATCTTTCACTTTCATCCTCCTTGTATCTTTTAATTTAAGATAAGTCTCTTGCAGACAGCATATATTTGGGCTTTTCTATCCATTTTGCCAATCTCTGCCTTTTGACTGGAGAGTTTAATCCACTTACATTTAAAGTCTCCACTGATAATGCAGTTCTTTCTTCTGCCATTTTGCTATTAGTCTTTGTCAGTCTCATGCCTTTTGTTCCTCAGTTCTTCCATTAATGCCTTCTTTTATATTTATTTGAATATTTGTGTTGTTCCATATTTAGAGCCTTCTCTTTTCTATCTGAATATGTTTGTCATATATTTTTCTTGTGCTTATCATGAGGTGAAAATTTAATATTCCAAATATACAACAATTATAGTTGATTTGATAGCAGCTTGACTTCAATAGCATACACATATACTTTTCCTATACCCCTCTGTTCCCTGCTTTTTTTACTTGTTACAACTCATATCTTTATACATTGTATGTGCAAAACCATAGATTTATGATTATTTTTATGCCTTTGCATTGTGTGTCCAAACCATATATTTATGATTACTTTTTATGCATTTACATTTTATGTTCAAAACCATAGATTTATGATTGCCTTTTATTCATTTGCATTTTAACGTATATAGAAAGTAAGAAGTAGAATTACATACCAAACAAAACAATACAATAATACTGGCATTTAGAGTTACCCAAATGGTTACCTTTCCTGAAGGTCTATATTTCTTTATGCCACTTTGAAACATTGTCTAGTAGTCTTCCTTTTCAGTTTGAAAAACTCCAATTAGCATTACTTGTAGGGCAGGTCTATTAGTGATTATCACCCTCTGCTTTTGTTTTTCTTGAAACGTCTTAATTGCTCCTTCATTTCTTAAAAACTGTCTTCCCTAAGATAAAATTCTTGGTTTCCTTTTAGCCTTTTAAGTATTTCAACCCACTGTCTTCTTGTCTTCATTGTTTCTAAAGAGAAATCAGTACTCCATCTAATTGGGATGTCCTTATACATAACATACTGCTTTTATCTTGTAGCTTTCAGAATCCTCTCCTTGTCCTTTGTGTTCAATAATGTGATCAATACATGACGGGTGTAATTTTCTTTGTGTTTATCTTGTTTGGTGTTCTTGAGCTTCTTGGATGTGCATATTCACATTTTTACCAAGTTTGGAAAGTTGTTTGTCATTTCTTTGAATAGCTCTTCTGTCCCTTTCTTTCTTTCTTCTCCTTTTGGAATTCCCATAATGCATATATTGGTGTGCTTGATGATGTCCCAGAGGTGTCTTAGGCTATTTTTCCTTTTTATCATTACTTTTTCTTTCTGTTCTTTAGTCTAATTTAAATTGTTTTATTTTCGAGGTTACCTATTCTTTCTTCTGCCAGCTCCAATCAACTCCAGTAGTTCTGTTTGGTTCCTTTTTTAAATGTCTATCTCTTTACTAAGCTTTTCATATTGCTCATTCATTGTTTTCCTGGTGTACTTTAGTTCACTTTTTGTATTTTCCTTCATCTCTTTGAGCACCTTTAAGACCAGTTTTTTAAAGTTTTTGTTTGGTATATCCACATTTTGGTCTTATTTACTGGTGTTTTCTGAAATCTTATCCTCTTCATTTGGATGGGCCATCATTTTTTATTTCTTTGTCTTGTATTCTTTTGTTGCACACTGCACATTTTAATACTTTAAAATGTTAATTCTGGGTTTTATTTCCTAAGATGTCTGTTTCTTGATTTTGTAATCAGTTGGTGATAACACAGAGGTTTTCTTAATTATCAGCCCTCCTATTAGGAAAGTCTGTCCTAGGTGAGGCTCTGCCCTGTCTTTTCTGGGACTTTGACTTGTCCTGGGTTCATGCTTGCTAGTTGCTTTGTAGTTCCCCTGATTACAGGTGTTCGAATTTCCCATGAGACAGACCTCCCTGTCCTGTGTGTTTAAATCAGACAAGTCTTTTCCCCAGACTGTCCACCTCTACAGTTATTCACATTCCTTTCATTGTCTCAAGCTACATTTGCTTGGAGGGAAAATTCTGTGAGAGGGGGCATGCTGGAAAGGAGTTTCCCAGGTCAGTTTTTCCCAGCTGAAACAGGGTCAGGAACTCACAAAGAGGGCACAGACCAGCTCCAAACTGTCCTGGGGAGGGTATCAAGAAGATTGTCAATAGCTTCCCCCATTGTTCCTCACGCTGGACTTTCTTGATCCGCCCAACAAATGCATCCCTTCAACTAACTGTCCCCCACCATTCTGAGGAAGCATGGCATCTTTAAGTCTCATCCACCAAGACCTTTGTCTGCGGCAGGTTGGAACAATGGCCACCCTCAGAGCTGGGCCCCCTGTGAGCCAAAGTTTCTAATCAAAAGCTGTGATCAGCAATCAACCATGCCCAGACTTCATATTGGGGAAGAGGATTTTATGTCTCTTTCTGTCACCAGAGAGCTAGCCAATGGCTGGATCCTATGGCAATCTGCCATGAGAGTGAGTGATGGGCACTGGTAGCCACAGCACAGGGAGAGCAGTTTATTGGTCTTTATTGTAATTTATCAGCCTATTCCTCCTATGTTGCCTTGTATACTGTACAATGTTCTACTGGACTCCACAGTTTCAAAATAGTTGTTTCTGACAGTTTCTGCCTGTTTAATAGTTGTTCTGGTGGAAGGGCTGAATCCTAGGGTCCCTAGTCTGACATCTTTCCACAATCTTCCAAAAGAGATTATTTCCTTTCACTTTATTAAGGGGTGCAATAATAAATAACCAAACTGCAGAGGAGGGAAAAGGGGAGATAAGCAGTAAAAAAGAGTGAGCCTAAAATGCATCATCAAGTTGGTCTCTACTAATTATGGCTGTTTGCTGTGGTCCATCCTTCAAGAAGTTGTATAGACTATATCTCAGGACTGAACATCTGGGGCTAAACAGAGAATATTCATCTATTTCCTCTATCTCCAACTACTCAAAGGTTTGTACCAGGGTTCATTAACTCTCCCACACTCTTAAGTGACACATGTTTGGATGCTGAATGGGGTCTCCTAGTGTTAACTGGGAAGCCCTTGGATGGTAGGTGTGTTGCTGGCTTGAGTAGGAGAGAAAGGGAGATTAGGCTGTGCCTGAACAAAGTAGGCAGAAATTGTGTGGAACAGGGTGATGGTCCATTGATGGCTGGAACAAGAGACAGGTGACAACAAGAAGGTCTGAAATTGCACTTAAGATGTGTCTGATTTAGGAACCAAGTACAAAGAGAAGTCAGGCACTTTTTGAGGTTTTTCTATTTATCAATTCAGAAACATTTCATTTAGAAATGAGCACTCTATGTTCCTGACACTCTTCTCTGATTTGTACATACATGCTTCCACAGCAATCCTGGAAGGTTTACCCTTTTACAAACTAGGAAACTGGTGCTCAAAGAGTTGAGAATCTTGTTCTAGGTCATATAGCTATTAAGAGGCAAACATAAAACTTGAAACCAGGACTGTCTGACTGCTTACCCACTTTTCATTCACATACCAGTGTCCCATACCAGAACAATTATATCAGAATTTATTGGGCATTAGTGAAGGGCCTACCTATCTATTAGTATTTTGTAAAAGATTCCCAACAAATTCTATATACCAGTTTTTCTCAAGTTTAGGTGATACATATATATACAGCCCTCAGGATAATAACCTACCAGTTTCAAATATAAATGGGTATTTATTAGCACTTTGTTTATTTTACTAATGTAAATCACCGTCCCAAAGTCCTCAGGATGGAGAAATAAAATATGGATTAAGTGAACTTACTCATAATCTACTATAGAATGATTGTGTCTCTAACAATGGAAGAAACTGTATCATTGATGTGGAGACAGTGGCCACAGGAGTTGCTGAGGGCAGGGAGAGGGAAGAAGAGGTGTGGTATGGGGGCATTTTGGGGACTTGGAGCTGCCCTGAATGATATTGCAGGGACACATGCAGGACATTATACCTCCTGCCATAGCCCACTGAATAGCCTGGCAGAGAGTGTAAACTACAATGTAAACTATAATCCATTCTTTGTAGTATGTTCCAAAATGTATCATCAGATGCAATGAATGTGCCACACTGATGAAAGATGTTGTTGATGTGGGAGGAGTGGGGGTGGGGATGGGGAGTGGGGGTATATGGAAACCTCTTATATTTTATAATGTAACATTTTGTATGATCTATGTATCTTAAAAAAAAGTTAAGATAATAAAAATAAAATGAGATAAAAAGATGTGCTTGAATTTCAAAATTGAATGGAAAAGGGCTTTCATGGACTATAGAAATTTTCACGGTAGTCAGTATATAGGTAGCATGTTCATTAACGCCCTAACATATCACACTATGTTGAGATGGCATCATTATATTTGATAACATTGTCTTTTATTGTTCTTTTATGGCTATGTGATACCTGGTATTATGGTCCTAAATGCATTACCTTCCCCCCAGGGTGGAACATGACTCCCAGGGATTAGCCTCTGTGGCACTGAGGGGGGTACTACCAAGCACCAACTAGCATTGTGACTTGAAAAAGACATTGACGAAAAGGGGGAAAGGGTAAAGATAAGTTAGTTTATATGGGTAAAAGACTTCAAAGCGAGTTGAGAGGTCATTCCAGATGTCACGCTTATGCGTGTTTCAACAGAATCTCATTGACTGCCAAAGTAAATATTGCCTCACATAGTGGGGAAATACAGACACTATAGGCAGGGCAGACAGTTCAGGCATTTGTTGCCCTGTCAGTGGGCCCTACTTGGGAATTTATGCTTCCCAATGTGACAGAGTTGGACTCAGTTGTAGTTTCCCTACACATGGCTCTTCTGCCCCTTCTGTATGAACTTATTTTTAGTGCTAGAGTTGATAGGTGTATGTCCAAGAGACTTAAATCTTTGGGCTGTCCATGTGCCAGCTGGGCTGTGAATCTCAACAGAGTTGCAATACCTACTCTCTAGTTCATTGGACTCACTCAGGACAACTAACAAGGAGATAATTATGGACAACAACCATCCCAAGGAACAGAGAGTATGTACAACTGCAAGCAAGATAATCCCATGCATCTGCGCCATGGGATCTAAGCCCCTTATCAATTAGAGGTGAAGTGGGCATCACCATCCCAGAATCCTCAGGATTGGGGAATGAATGATGGACTAGAGTAGACTTACTGGTATTTTAGTACAGACTTATTGTGATTCTAACAATGGAAGAACTTTTATCATTGATGTGGAGGCAGTGGCCCCTGGAGGTTCTGAAGAGAGGGAAAAACAGGGGTAATATGAGGACATTTTTGGGACTTGGGACTTGTCCTGAATGACATTGCAATGACAGATACAAGCCATTATATACCTTGTCATAACTTACAAAATTGTGTGATAGAGTGTAAACTACTAAGTGAACTATAATCCATGCTTAGTGGCAATGCTCCAAAATATGTTCATCAATTTAAACAAATGTGCCAAACTAATGAAAGATGTTGTTAATGTGGGAAAATGTGGGAGGGGTTGGGAGGGGGATGTATGGGAATCCCCTGTGTTTTTTATGTAACATTTATGCAATCTAAGGATCTTTTTTAAAAAAGTAAAAAGTATATTAAAAAATAAAAATAAAAACAAAATAAAAAAATCCCCACCCAAAACCAAAGCAAAGCAAAGCAAAGCAAAACAAAACAAAACAAAAGAATAAAACAAAAAAGTTTCTGGATTCTCTCTGGTAAATTTTAGAAAATCAAATCCCAACAACGGAAATCTGGTTTGGATCAAAATAACTAAATCATTAATCTGGATCTTTCCCCCAAACTGGAACCAACCCAAATCCAGACCATGATATATATATAAGAGGCCAGATATTTAAAGGGGTATTAATTCTTCCTTATTGTTGATGGGTTTGTGCTGACAGAGAAGACAGAGACCAATGGCAGAATACTGAAAGGCTGTGCTTTGGTATTTTTAGCCTTATTAAAATAAGGGATGATTTAAAACTCTTTCAAACAGTTCTTCCCACAGAATTCTGCAAAGCTTTCAGCCTAGTTTCTGGACTGAAGAAGCTTGGCTAAGGGATCTCGACGTTGGGGAGCCCCTCCCCATTCGGATTGAACCTCAGTGTTCAGAGATTGCTCCCCATCAGTCTAAACAACATTTTTCTGTGACAGAAACACAGCCCACAGATGGGAATTGTCTTTTAGTATCATAGATGCAACGCCCTGGCGGTTCCCATGTACCGCTTGAAAACATGAAAACTCGCACTGCAGTTGGCAAAGCAATTGTTTATCTTCTGAAGAACACTCTCAGATGACAGTTATCAATCAAAGGCGGGTTCTGAATCATGGGTCTATGCTAGTATTTATAAAGCCTGCATTATGAGAAACGCCTATTTCCAGCTCTTTAGGGAGGCTGTTTCATTATGCAATCGACTCTGACTTCTCTGGCTCCCATGGCCAGGATGGTAGAAGGGTGGGAGAAGCTTGGCCTGCCTTAGAACAGCACTAATCCAGCCATTTTTCCATTGGATTCCTGAGAAAGCCTGGACCGATGAGCCATTTTAGTGCCAATAAGTCAGAAATGCAATCATTCTCTTGGGTCCTTATATTTTGCAGGGTAAGTTGGAGAACTAGCTCCTCTCCGACACCTCTGATAGTCTGACTCATTTCCTCTACCCAGGAGAGAAACAAGGACTGCTTGGACAAAACAGGTACCTTTCACAGCAGCTTGAAAAATGTCAGGCAATTCTCCAGTTTCTGAGAAAGTTAATTAGTGACAAACCCAAAAACCTCTTCTCAGATGAAGTTCTTCCACCACTGACCTAAGGTATCATCTGAATATTTTTCCAATGATTTAGCTAATCCAATGCTTTATGTGTGAAAGAGAATAAAAATATCTTGAGAATAAAAAAAGGAGAACACTTTGACCAAGATCTCCCATTTCTTCTCTTACACTAGGGTGATACAAATCCTGTTCACAAAAGTCACCCTACCCTCATTTGAAAGTCCACAGCATTTTATGACCTATCAGATAGCAGTAGTGGTAGTGCAGATTCAAACCTTATTTTATTCAATATTTATTAACAATCTTTTCTTATTAATATTTACACACTTGATAAAGCAGATAGAAGGGCTGAACAGAGTTCTACAGCAAGAAACTAGCCCTACCAAATCCCATCCAACACTAGAGATACTTAGAAATAGGCTATGTCTAATTGAGTTACTCAACAGCCCAACTACCCAGAAGGCCTCAGCTGTGGCACACCTTGGGTCTTTAACCAGCAACTCTTCTCTGGCATTGAATTCATACATGTAATTTGATGGTGAAGTAAAATTGATCCCAAGCACCACTTTCAATGGATTTTCTCCTTTTGGAAAAAAGCACTCTGCCGTGGAAACTTGCATGCCAGTGGTCCGCACGTAATGCTCTCTCTTCCTGTAAGAACTGAAGAGAGGTCATTTTCATTTGAGCCAGAGTAGGAGACATCTTTTCAGGATGGGAAAATCCCACCAGGGATTGCAGCTAGGGCCGCAAAAGTATAACATGCTGGATATATTAAGAATAATCAGAAATTCTATCTGTTACACTTAGAGTTAAGTGGTTAAGCCTACAGATTCAAGAATCAACTCCAGCAGTCAAATCCCAGCTTCGCTATTTATTAGGTTTATGTCCGTGGGCAAATTACTTAACCTCTAAAACCTTTTGCTACTTCATTTTAAAAATGATTCTAATGTAGTCCCTGCTGTGAGGATTAGATGAGGTAAAGTTTGCCCTGTGTGTGGCATGGGATAAGTTAGGTTCAATAAGTGTTAGGTATTATTCTCATTTGATTATTATATTTGTTTATTCCTGAGAGGATGCTGCAAAACTTGGTGGCATTTTCAGGATTCACCCAGATGTACGAGGGAACTTCTCAGTTCTCATTATGACATTGAAGGTCATTGCTCGGAGGTTTGGGGAAAATCTCCTAGCTTTCTTAACACAAAGGAGATCCTTTTATACCCCGTTCTAATACCAAGGTAGTTGGAGGGTAGAACCTCATGTTCTTCATTATATCAGACTTTGCTTCAGAGGTGTCAAGTCCTGTGGGGGAGCAAGGAGTAGTTGAGAGTACTCCACACGCTTCCATCTTGTCGCTTCAGGATTCTCTTGACTTGCTTGAGGTACACCTGGCTTCCAAGTAGCTGGATGGTTATTTCAATTAGCTACATTCATCCTTTCCTCCTGCTTCTATCCCGACTGCTCAGCAGTGATTGTGAATGGCAGGGCTCTGTGTTTCCCAGTTAATGGATACGGCAACATAGATGAAGCAAGTGAACATAATGGATTTTACCCAAGTTATCAGCTGGGGAAAACGGGTAAGAATAGGCTGATAGAGAGGAATAAGCTTAAAGTTATCAAAAAGAGTTATGGAACCGTCCACTAAATAAGACCTTACCTAGGAGCCTCTCTAAAGAAAAACAATGAGACAAGATTAGAGGGAAACCAAAAGATGGATATGAACTAAAGATAAGTGAGCTAAGACATTTTGTATTTTGAATTATTTGAGGTCTTTCTTGGCAGGAGACACACAACCATACTGCTATTTTCAGCTCTCACTTATTATAAAACAAGGATTATCCCCAGACCTGAATCAGTTTTGGCAGGAGACTCCCCAAAAACATTTTGCCCCTTTCCATTTCTTCACTTCTCTTGAATTTTTAAAACCACAGGCATGTAATAGAAATTTTATTTCTGAAAGTAATTCATGTATTTGTGCTGGTATCATCAAAATGTCACAATATGAATTTGATTTCATGTCTTAGGTGATTAAAAATATATACATTTCTTACCCTTAAAAATAGGAAGTCATGTCTTTCTTTTAGAAAAGGAACTCACTGCTGAAAAACTTAGGCTCTGTTCAGAATTCCCAACATATGATTTTGAGTATTATCTGAAAGAGTCTGTCCTTTCCTTTTACCATAATGTTCCTACAGTAAACACATTGACAGCCGAGTGTCCAATATACAGGACAAAGAGTCTGCAAAACTGATGCACATTCTAAATGTTTCACTGTGTCCAGAAGACATCTGGACCAAGGCTTTTTCCCCCCTTAAAAGAAGAACAACAAAAAAACCCCTCTCATTCGTTTATGTCTTTACATCTTAAACAAAGTGAATTAATGGCTTTTAAACCCTTTGCACTAAAAAAGGAAAGTGCTTCTAGCTTGACAACTTAAATGATAAGTTGCAGCCCAATGTGTTTTGAAATGGACCAAACATAAATCCGTCTTAAATAGGGAGTTTTAATTGGAAGCCACACTGACCCTTAACGGCAGTGTTGCTGCCACACAGCTGGAGATAATGAAGACTGACAAATTGTCTTAGCTGGGTGTAGACTTTCAATATACTCCACTGACTGACGTCCTTAGCCATACTAAGCATTAGAAATGAGCCGCAGATTTCCCAGGTGCAGGCAAGACCCCAGAAGTCGACTCCAAGCTGTTGGACAACGGCCTCTCCGTGGTGAAAGCAGGTGTCTTAGTGACGGGGAGGAGGCTTGGGAAGGGGCATAACATATCTGAGCAGTTGGAAGCTCAGGGATACACCTCTGGGATTAAAATGAAGGAGGAAGAGGAGAAAAAAACCAGAAAAGCAGTCTTTTTTCATGGGGAATTCCATCTGCTGGTGGCCTATTTGGGAACTAAGCCATAGAATATTTTTTGATTTCTAAGATTGGTGTAGGAGGGGTTGCAAATCTCACCTAGAACACAATGGTTTTTTTCTGAAGAAAAAGCAAACCAGAAAACAACTAGAGTTTCTAGTTTAGAGTATGCTGTTGAGCTGAGATTGTGATATTGAGACCATTCCAGGGAAGGAAGTTTTAAGGCCAAAATTAAAATAGCACATTTGTTCCTTGCAATTTGACTTCAGAATCCCCAAGACTCCATCCTTGGGAAGGCTTATTTTTCATTTGTGAGATGTTGTACACCATATGGATTTTTTTATTTTTTATTTATTTTTGGTTTATGTACTGCATTTGCCAAGAATATCTTATGAGGCATGGCATCTCATTTTACATGGGGGTCCCAAGAGATAACAGGTACTTTCAAAGCTCTCCGTATTTGTGCTGGTAAATGTAAACATGCAGAATAAAACAAGGCAATTTAGCAAATAAAATGCACTCACAACTCTTATGATGTGTAAATCATAATTACAGCAATCTCAATAATTATTATCACTTAATGTTCAAAGAGCACAAACCTTCATTTAGAAGCAAACTAAAATTGGAATCCAGCCTTGGCATTAGGCTATTAAGACTCAGAGCCTCAACAGAATGCCTGTGTGAGTTTGAACAGTGTGTCTTAATTTACAGGTGAATTCAATCAGTGTGTCAGTTTCTACTAAATAGATTGACTAATATAACCCACTGTGTTGTCACCTTGTAGACTTAACCACAGCCAAGATATGAAAGTGGAGACTAGCTTTGGGGAAAAAAGGTGACATGGAAAATGGGGGACTATCTAGAGTGACTTAGTGTCATGTTTTTCTCTTTGCAATTCTCCATATTTGTTGCTGGTTTATATGAGGTGTTGGCATTCTCAAAGGAATGAAATCCACTAGATGGACTGAAAGTGGAGTTGTAGAAGTGTTGAATTTAAGGGGAACACATTCAACCTTCCACTGACAAGCTCCTCTAGACTTTGGCTCCATTTCCTTATTGCTGGCAGTCTTAGAAAAACAGGCTATTTCATGATCTTTCCACAGCTTCTCTTAAACTTCCAGGCTTACTGGGTATTACAATTTCATTCTGGAAGACTCTTGGTTGTTTGGATCTTGGTTAACTAAGACTGCCTTCGCATCACTTTCTAAACAGTCTCAAAGTTGAGAACATTTGCTCTTCCTGTCTGATTTCATCTGCTGACTCACTGGAATCGTACCCAGTGCTCAAAACATGCTAAGGACAGAATAAAGAGAAGGAAGGGGACTCTGGACCCTTGTCAATCTCTGTATTTTGTTCATATAGAGTGTTTGTTTGTTTTTATAATGAGAATATTCTAGTCTACCTATTTCCTGAAGAAATATAGGGGATATTCCAGGGAATATCATATAGATAGTGATAGAAATAAGCATCTCAACCTTTAAAAATTATGTACATAAATAAAAAGTGTAAATTTTCTTATAATACAATAATATTTATAATAAATGGTTAAAGTACTCAGAAAACCATCATATTTGGCAGTATAACTGAAAGAAGTAACAACAAGATGATGCAACAAAAAGAAACACAGATTCCCGTGCCGCTGACAACAACAGAAGCAGACAAGGAAGACACAGCAAATAGACACAGAGAACAGACCACTGGGGTGGGGAGGGGAGGAGGGGGAGAGAAGGGGAGAGAAATAAATAAATAAATACATCTTTTTTTAAAAAAAGCCAACAACCCAACAACAGCTTAGAGGAATAGAACATACTGGCTTGAAAAGTCTTGCAGCAAGCTGTCTCCCCAATATTCTATAATAACTATCTTTGGCTATTCTCCTCCTGTTTCTAATTTGTTGACTTTCTGCACTATAGTTTAATTCATGATCAGAAAGGGTGGTGACATGGGCAAATATCTATTAACAACAATGCCTCAAACTAAAGAATATAATAAATGGTAGAGTTCTAAAGCATAACTATTATAACTATTCCTTATTAAGTATTAACTCTATGCTGGACACCACAGCAAGTGCTTTACAAACTTTTTCTCCATTCAAACTCACAACCTTGAGATTTTTTCATAGAGCATGGCTTTGGCAGTTAGGTTTTATCATTTAAGCAGCTGCCATTTATTACATTCTAATCAGGTACTGAACATCACCAAGAATTTCTGAAGGTAAATTTTACAAATGAGGTTTTCTATATATGACATAATGTTGTGCTGGAATGATGCTTCCTAACAGGACTTGCCTTTGCCTTCAAAATCATCTTTTGAACACCTAACTATCCCAGTTACTTTTGTCTTTTCTCATGGAGCTCATTTCCCAACAATTGAATCATCTTCACTTTCTCAATCTTTTTCAGTCATCTCCAAATTCTCCATGATTCATTTCAGTTCAGCTCTGACCAGAACACAGCTCTCTAATACAGGGCTGTCCAAACTTGAGTTCAAGAGCGGAATGAGTGTGTACTCCTTACATACCTGATACCTATGCACTAATGCCTAGCATAGCCCTGTAAGAGAGTTTGCCCCCCATGTCGAATGGAGAAGCTGACATAGGGGGGAGATAAAATACTTGCATGGACACTACACAAACCTGGCAGCGATTTAGCGTTCCATTCCGCAATCCAATTTACTCTAAACACCAATATTTTGTTTCTACTGGTTTTCCTGAGGAAATGATGGCAACAAGATTTTTGCAAGTTTCAAATGAGTGAGCTATCTGCTTTTTGTTTTATAAGTACATTAATGGTACTTGAGTTTTTATACGGCAAAGGGTAGGTCAGCCATGGGCAGAGTGCTGTAAGTGTAATGATTAGAACCACATTGGAATAAAAATAAAGCACAAAATGGTACTTTGCAAAGAAAGCTACTTGGCTCAGGTTTTTGGTGAGGATTGTCTTCTGGTTCATCTGGGACTTTTAAACCAATATCATCCAAACAACTTGAAGCAAAATAAAAGAAAATCAATTCCTAGGCCATGTTATATTGGGCTAGATTCTTTTAGATTGGGTAAAGAAGGAAAAAAATGTATAGGATAAAACATCTCTCTGGATGCTATTCCTTAGTGACCATTACGTCTAACTTACATACTCTATTACTGTCTCTGTTGGTACAGAACGTCCAATCCACATGGCACTTTTCCTGGTAAAACCCCATGTTCTTATTAGAGCTTGGTTTTCAGTGAGGAAGAGGAAAACAAAAGGTAACCCATATCATGTACATCTAAGATAACACTGTCTTTTTCCTGGTCTTATAATCATCCTACGATTACATGTGACCTGCTTTCTTTTGTGTCTCTGGCAAGAAGTCTTTGTAAACATCTTTAGACGGTTGTCTCAGTTAGAGACTAAGTGTTTGCCTTTGGAAATCTGGCCTTTCCCCTTGTCTGGTGTCGTTACTCCTTTCCTTGAATGCTGGGTTTAGCTAGTGTTTTCCCTGTGAGGAAGAAAGCACCAGGCTCTTATGCTAGAAGACGCCTTTTTTTAGGGTTTCATCAAATCTGTCAAAGACAAAGCCCTAGAGGTGAACTCCTTCCTTCACATAGCAAGAAGCTAATATATCCCCGTCTCTAGTATCTCAAACTTCCCTTAGAAGATAATAAAATGCAGTTCCTTTAGAAACAGCCTTGTCCTCAGAGAAGCCAAAGTGCTTGAGGGTCAGGCAAAGGGCTGAAAGTTCAGCCTCCAACTCCTCTGAGCACTTTGCCCTTGTGTTGAGCCTCTCAGCTATGGTGACAGTTAACAGCCAGATTCTTGGTGACATAGAAACTTGATCACCCCATCAGTACATGGGCCATCAAATATTTGACCCCAGGGTGAAAGTCCCCATGTTGTGCTACCTCCTTCCTCAGCCAGGCCATCCCCCAGAAGCATGACTTTTCAATTTATATTTATATTCCCCTCTTCTCCTTCCTGTCCTTTCACACGAGGCAGCTGACAGTGGTAATAAATGTGGTCTTACTCAAGGATGGCTCTGTGACAGGTTCAATAAGGAGTGGACTGATTTGTTGCTTTGGGGTTGAAAGCTCAGACTTTCATGAAACAAAAATATTATATTCAGGGTAATGATTTATGGCCTTGACTCCTGTTTGATTGCAGGCCATAAATATTAGCAAACGGTACTTACAGCATCTCTAGAGGACATTAGGAATATACTCAAGTTTATTTTATACAGCAATTACAGAGTCGGTAGAAGCATGGTTGTTCTCCGAAAGACGTTCTTTTCCCTCAACTAAGTCTTTGTAGATGATGATGCCTGAGAATGATTTTCACATACTCCAACCTCATCCACGTGACTCAAGAAACCTGATGACAGACCAACTGGCGAGGTGAAATCTGATACCAATCGATATTCTGACAAAGATGTTCCCCTTTTTTCATCCTGTAGGATTCAAGCTGCCCTGCAGCAGATCCTTGGCCTTCTGCATTTAGAATTGCCAAGTCACCGCGTCATAAACTTTGCTGACTGGGATCACCATGCGAACCTTGCTCAAATCTCTTTAATTTCCCCTACTCTTTGCCTGCCTTTTCTGGTGCAGGCTCATCACGCCTTCCACCCCAGAGTGGGTCCTGATTTCCCCCGTCCATTTGACCACCCTAAAGTCTTGGCCTACCCACATCAATGAGGTGTCATTATCTATATATAACTGAAGCCTGTTCCAGCTGGTTGGGGCTTGGGAATAGGATGTTTTGTTTATATATATATAAAAATATATAAATATATAAAACTTTTCAATCCCAGGAAGAATATATTCATACTCTCTATACTTAAGTGCTCAGTGAATTAATTTCTTTAAATCAGAGTGAATTATATTTTTTCCATGACACAGACTTGATCCCTACATGGAAAAGAAAAAGACCTTTCTAAAAAGCTTCTATTAAGTTGTAGGAGTTGTATCCGCAGATGCTATTTGAATTGTTATTGAAGGAAAGTCTCACTGCAGCTAGGGGTATGGGCTGGGGAGCTACTTTACATTCATTATTACAGTAGGTATCCACTTTTCCCTCCATATCTTCTTTGAGAGACTTCCCGGAAAATAGAAACCAATTAACTCTTTGTTTTGGCAGTGATGATCCTAGGTGTTCTCTTAATGGGTATTATTCTTGCTAAATTATAAATGAGCTTGATAGGAAGACAAATGCCATTATGTGAGTTATTTATTCATGGGACTTCGTCTGTAACATACCACACGAGTTTTTCTCAAAGTTTGGTATTGATCATTCGCTTTAATCAGTTGTACCAAGGGATGCTAAAAGACTCAACAAACACAGCTTCGCTGTCCACATCTCTGTCTGGGTCTCTGCCAGGCTAGGAGTGAAAACTGCGGCTACTTACAAACCCTTGGCAACAAATACACTAAGTAGAAGTGGATGGATGGCGCCTTACATTTAGATGGGTGGATGCATATCATTCCTCACACCTCACACAAGTGAACTCATCACTCTGACACTCCTGTCTCACGTTTGGTCCCGTGCTTTGTTCAGTTACGGTATTAGTCTGGAAGGGCTGCAGCCATTCAGCTTCCTGCCCTTGGTTAATGATACCCACACATCTTTTCTGACTTTGCTTTCAAATCAGGGAACAAACTCTTCTGGCTCCCCAGCAACACATGGCTTAGCCCTCAGTAGATAATCAGCATTCTGTCTAGAGGCAATTAAAGATGATATAGTTGGGGCTCTATTTTTATTTATACTGTGTAATGAGGCTCCAAATTAAAAAAGTTATATCCTAATCTCCATTAATGTAAAGAGTTGCAGTCTTGTGAGTGCAGTGGTCCATATTAGGTGACGAATTCATCATTTTTACACTTTCTTTCAGTGCCAAGATTCAGCATTTCCCAAGGAGAAGTGCTGATGCAAATAGCAGGCGATCTACCCCCTCCCTTCCCGTCCTACTGTGGAAGTGGGTTTCATTTAAGCAATAAGACATGACAGACCGTGCATTTGTGGGCAATTATGGCACACCTTAGGTGGTATTAGAAAGCATAAGGTCAAAGGATGGGGGTTTTAACTTTCTAAGGAGTGCAATAATGAGCCTGAAATGCACGGCTTGGGTGCCTTACTACAATTGTAAGGCAGAATACATTAAAATAAAGAAAACAAGGAATGAAGACATAACTGGGAATTGTTTGATGAGGGTATGAAATCAATGTCAGACAATCATACGTCTTTGTATTTGGATTTCTAAAGGCATTTCCAAATGGTTATCCCTTCCCAAAGCTTTGCTGCTTTCTCATGTACAATCAAAGACTGATTGTCTGCAAAGAGCTTCTAACCAGTTTCTCTACATTGTTGAATGAAGTTGGTAAGAGCTGGAAAAAGAACCATTTGTTTTTGTTTGAGAAGAGAACTTTGCCAAGGCCAGTGGCCAGTGGGAATCTGTATTGAGGTTAGACTTAAGGCAAAGATTCGAATGGACAGAGGCACTTGGGAAGAGACAGAAACTCGTGCGGCCTAGAAAGCTCTATTGAGTAATTGCTGAGAAATTCAAGGCAGTCCACCCAAAGATGAGCCCTGCAGAGGGCTGAAAAAGGTCTCCCCCCATATATCCACCTTCAAATCCCTGGAACCTGTGAATGTTTTCTTATATGGGGAAAAAGGTGAGGGAGGAGGGGTGTCCTATCTCTGCGATGTAATTAAATTAAGATGGAGAGAGTATCCTGGGTTATCCAGAGGGGCTTTAAATACAACTGGTGTCTCTTTGTAAGGGGGCAGAAGAGGAAGCTCCTGCACACGGACACACGAGGAGGAGCCACGTAACTGCAGAGGTAGCAAAGGGAGTGACGCTGCCACGACTGGGAGAGGCAAGGCACAGATTCTATCCTAGGGCCTCCATTGGGCCCGTGGCCCTCAAACTCCTGAACCTCAGAACAGTGAGGGGATATGTTCTGCTGTCATAAGCCACCAACTGTGTGCTCATTTATTACAGCAGCACCAGAGAACTAACGCAAGCGCCTTTTGTCCAGGCTCTCAGAGACCGCCTCTCTCTGGACTCTTCTTCAAGGCTTCTACTGTGGCTTTATTTGTATATGATACTCTCTTTTCAAGGAATCCAAAAAGTGAATGAATTGGGACTTAGTTTAGGGTTGAGGGTTCATAGACTCCTGGTCGAAACTTTGAACCCTCTGAATTTTCACGGAATTAAAGTTGGCTCACCTCGAGGCACTTTTATATAGGTTATTTATTAGAAGTAATTCTCCTTCTTCCCTTATCTGTCACATGGTCCAAAACCCCAGAAGAACCCATCAGAACCAGAAATCCACATAATTCCCCCTGGGTGGGAGGATACAAAGTTGGCTGGACTTCCCAGCCCCATCTTGGGCATTCCTTCCCTACAGCAGCCTTGTCCCTAGTTAGCATTCAAACAACTAGCTAGTGGAGATCGAGGAAAGATCTCCTTCTCCCAGGAACACTCCCCTTGACGGTGTTTTAATTTCACATGTGATTTGTTAATCTCCTGGGGACGAAAGGAAAAAGAGAGATTTTATTTATTTGTTTTTTTTTTAAGCCCATGATAAAAGAAAAACAACAAAGAGCTCGGGCTATCATTTTGAAAAAAATTATATATATATTTTTTTATGCTCACTAAGTTTTCACATTTAGCTAACTACTGGGATGAGACAGTTATAAAAGAGAAGTAAATAATAATAAAGATTATGATAGCTGATATCTATTAAGCCTTTGCTCTGTGCCACAGATACACATGATCTTGTCTGATCCTTGCAACAGCCATGTGACATTGAGACTATTATCAATTCCATTTTACGAACAAAGAAACTGACACTTGGTGAGGTTAAGAAACTTGTGTAAGGTCTCACACAACCAGTTAGTGGTAAAACTGGGATCCAAAGCCAAGCAATCTGCACTCTGTCTCTGGAGCTTGTACTCTCTGATGGATGTGTGTGTGTGTGTGTGTGTGTGTGTGTGTGTGATAAAAAAATTATACATGTGTAGGAGGTATAAATCTTTGTCTATAAACTTAGGTGGTTTATTTTTCATAAATCAACTTAATATTATCTCTAAGCCCTTTTCCTGCTGGGCTGGCAGAACTCAAAGCTCAGCTGTTCTTGAAGTTGCCATATCGTCAGCCTCAGCAGGTCTGAACTAGGGGGGTGATAGGCTGCAGTGTGCAGGCATTGGGTAGGTCCTGGTCCACGTCTCTGTCCTGGTGACTGCCTAGATGCCCACGGTCCCAGCCCACATGAGAATCCACAGTCCTTGCTGGCAGGCTCTCTACCAGGCTCGGAGCCAGGAGTCTCGCGCGTCCCAGGAGCGTTGCACAACTCTCTCCCCTGAGGTTCTGCCCAGCCTCTGGCGTTACCAGGGAACAGGATGCAGATTCTTACCCTCTGTCTCTCTCTCAAAATTTCTTTTTCCCCAAGAACGAGGCACTATGCACTCTTTCTTGAACCACCACTCTCCATGGGCTTAGGACTTTGAAAACATTTCTTGTCTCTCCTGCTGCAAATCCCTGGCAGGCACGGATCCTGATACCTACTTGAGCAGGTAAAAGTAAAGGGCAGAATACAGAGTGAAAAATAAATATTGCAAACTGTGTTGCTGCCACATCTCCCTTCATTGGTTTTCACATTAATGGCATATACCCCTTCATTCTCTCTCCATCTCACATGAACACACACATATGCCAATAACTTCCCGTTCTTTTGATATTTAATACTATTTTTCTCCTCCTGTCAGGTAAAGCTTATATTATCTAGGCCTTGTCTCTGACAACAGTGATGTTGTTATGGAAATAGATGAAAACATTCCTTTATTAAAATTCCAGACAAGTTGTTCATTATAGCTGATGCCCATGACAGTGAGGACAGGGTATAAACGGTCTAATTTTTTCCAAAGTGTCAGTTCATACTCACCATACCTTTTAAGCTACTTTATAACATAATTTTTATTCTTTAATTTACAAATAGTCTTGGAAGATATGAGTGTTTGGAATTCACCCTAATCTACTCCAGTTACTTGAACCTTGAGAAAAAGATGATTGAAGGAATATTTGGGGTATTTCCTTTCATGGAAATCAGAAACACTGGGCTATATCATAAATATATTGATTCAGAAAATAGAAAAATACACTCTAGGGAATAGAGAGCATTAACTATCCACATTAATTTCAATATTTCCATGTAGGGTTTTTTATATTGTTTCTGTTTCATCTTGGATACCCTGCTACACACTAGTAAATCCCTGGACTTTTGGTACATAGAGCATACATGGGAGGATGCTTTCTCAATAGACCTCATCTTCAGAGATCATTTTATTTCCACAGTTTAGTGCCTCCTTACTAGAATCGAGCACTCCATAATTTTTTCGAAAGATTCTATCAGTCTTGATCCAATGTGCTAGGTGACAAATGACTGAAAGTTGGCCACTGAGGGGAAATAAACAACGAGTCATGCTGTCTCCTAGTAACCAGTCAGTAAATAGCTTCCAGCAAGTGTTTGAAAGCCCGAAGCATGCTTACCTTGGTATTTTCCTTGCTCAGACTCTCCTAATCTATAGCTGTGCTCTCATTCTTCTTTCAATACTTCCAAGAAGAGAGAAAAAATGGGATCCTTTGCATATGCCTAGTGCCACCTTCAAAACCCAGATGCAAACAGACCTCCTAAGAGAGTCTTTCCTAACTGACTCTACCAGCCACGATTTGCTTTTCTGCATTTTGCTTCCTCTCAAATGGTATGGAGCTGTTTGTGCTATATATTATCATTTGTTTAGGATATGCTCCTCTACATAATTGTTAGCCAGCTCATATCGCTATGTGGGTCACAATTTGGAACAAGGGTCAGCAAACTTTCAGAGAGGAATACTGAGCTGAAGTATCTTTCTCATACATCCCACCAACCAAAGATTTATTCAGACTAATTAATTTAAATGTATTAAGATTATTAAACACATAAATTCAACCCTAAATGGGAGATGGGAAATGTGAGAATTAAGCTTATTAATCTTTTTTATGTTATTCACATTAGATAGTTTCTCCCAAACATTAAGAGTCAGCTCCTATAGAATGGGAGTCTTCATTAGGGATAGGGAAGAAAGCAAGAGAGTTCATTTTGGAGCTTGGGGCCTTGGAAGACATGTCCACAAGAGTTAGTGTAGAAAGGTGCTTTGGCTAGACAAGTAGCTGTAAGATTGCTCCAGGATTAAGGAAGGACGGGAAGGAAAGGGAAATCAGTAGGGGAAAGATGAGTAACAGCAATAAACTAGGCCACTGCAAAGCCCTGTCATATGTAGTTGCAAATCTCTGATTTAAACCATAAGCTCCAGAAGGGTAAGCTTTATTCTGTTTCCTTGTTTTCCTCTAATAATCTAGATACAGCAAGTATATAGTAAATGTTTGCTGAAAAAAAAATTTACTTCAACTTTAGGTTGAAAAACTAAAAAGTTGCTGCCTAGTCACCCTTTTTTGTCACAGGGACTGTGATGGTTTGAAGCTGTGTTCTTAAAACTATGTTCTTAAAATTAATCCGTTCCTATGGGTATGAACACACTGGACATAAGATCTTTTGGTGAGTAGGATCTTAAGTTAAGATTTGACCCACCTCTTTCAGGATGGGTCTTATTCCTCTTACTGGAGTCCTTTATAAGAGAATGAAATTCAGACAAAGAGAGAAGAAAGCCACGGAAGCTGAAAGGAGTGAGACCTGGAAGAGACCAGCAGATGCCACCATGTGCCTTGCCATGTGAGTCCAGGATCACCAGCAGCTGATCTTCAGGAAGAAAGCGTCATCATGATGATACTTAGATTTGGACATTTCCATGGCTTTGGAACTGTGACCTCATAAGCTCATAAATTCAGAAGTCAACCCATTTTATGGTATCTGCTTTTGGCAGCTTTGCAAACTTTAACAGGGGCCAACAGGACCATTTAGCAGGTTATCATAGTTAGCTCTGGGGTTTTACCAAGAAAGCCTTTGCCTTAGGAAAAGTTGTACCAAAAGGTAGTGTTTTCTTGGATAAAGTGAACCCCTAACATTCTTAAAGATACCTCTTTACATTGTATTTCCATTTCATTGATGGGAAAAGTTGCTAAAGTGACCAAGGACTTTGTTTAAAGTCAGGTAGAAGAGTAATTAGGAAGCTGGAGGCTGATATCAATGTTGTCAGATTTCCCCCTCTAGATAGGTCCATCTTACCCCAGGCCTTGGAAGGTAATTATAAGATTCTCTGCTTCTACTTTTCATTACCAGAGATAAGAAACTGTTTTGTTCAACTCTGTTTACACAGAGTTACACTTTAATTTGATCTTTTTAGTAGCCAACTATTGTTGAGTGCTGATATTAATATGCTTCGATCACAATGTAACCTTTTCAAATGCTTAAATATTTGTTCATCAATTGTAACAAATGTCCCATGCTCATGTAAGATATTAATAGGGATGAATGTGAGTGGGGGAGGGGTGGGGTACATGGAATCCCCTATATTTTCTATGTGACTTTTCTGTTACCTAAAGCTTCTTTAAAAATAAAGTGAAAAACAAAATAAGACACTGGGGGAACATACAGAAGAAATTGTCATTGTACATAAAAGATAACAGGTTTTAACCAGATTGAAAGACAATGCAAAATTTAGAAAAAATTATATATATAAAATTTATATATATATAAATTATATATATAAATTATATATATATAAAAACAAAGCTTATATATATATATATAACTTATATATATATATATATAAGCTTTGTTTTTGAGGAGGTTTTGGATTGCTGAAGTGTATCAGTTGTGGCAAGGGAGGATCATTGGTGCAGTGTGTCAGTGGTGGGGGGTGCACCTGGATATGCCTCTATGGCATTGGTGTTCAAGTAGTCACACGGTATTATCTTGGTGGGTGGAGAAATACACAATAACCAAAAGAATATTAAAAAATATAAATCCTGGGGAGTCCTGCTACATTCTCTAATAGAGTGGCAAGACTCCCTAAAGTACATGGGAAATACCTAGTGAAGGAAGACAGACCAAAATACCAGGCCCTTTGTAATAATGTTGTATATGAACCTTGTTTCTGTAAAATTGAAATTAGTCTAGTATTATATATTGTCTAAAAGCCTCCTTGTTGCTCTAATGTGGCCTCTCTCTAAGCCAAACTCAGTATATAAACTCACTACCTTCCCTCTAGTGTGGGACAGGACTCCCAGGGATGAGCCTCCCTGGCACCAAGGGATTATTACCAAGTGATGACTAACAACACATTTGGAAAAAGACTTTGACCAAAAGGAGGAAATAGTACATACAAATGAGTTTTTATGGTTAAGAAATTTCAAAGTGAGTCAGGAGTTCATTCCAGAGATTACACCTGTGCATGTCTTAAGTGGATCTTATTGACTGCCGCAGTAAACAGTGCCTCAAGCAGGGGACCTCCTGAGAGCTCTAATGTCTAGATACATCTGGACATTATAGGCCGGGCAGGGAACCCCAGGAATTTGGCACCCTGTCAGTGGGCCTCACCTTGGAATATATGATAATCTACCCCCACACATGCACAATGTACTGGAGTTGGACTAATTTATAATTTCCCTACAACATGGTTCTTATGCCCCTTTTACTTGAACCTATAATTAGCACCATACCAATTAAATGTGTGTCTCAGAGACTTAAATTTTATGGCTGTTCATACACCCATTAAGCCCTAAATCTCAGCAGTTTCAGCTAACATCTACCCTCCAATTCATTGGAATCATCCAGGACAACTAACAAAAAAGATGATGATGAACTATGCCAAGCCCCCAAAACAGATAGTATCTATAACTGCAAGCAAGACAGTTCCACCCATCTGCCCCATGGAATCTAAGCCCCCCTCTCAACTGGAAGTGGGCATCACCATCCCAAATCCTCAACATTGAGGATGAACAAACATAAGGTTGGGGGGTGGGGTGGGGAATGCAACTATGGACTAAAATAGACTTATTATTCTAGTAATGGAAGAACTTGTAACATTGATATAAAGGCAGTGGTCACCAGAGGTTCTGAGGGAAGAGAGTGGGAAGAAGCATGTTGGATATTAGAATTGTTCTGTATGATATTGCAATGGTGGATACAGGCCATTACACATTTTTTTAAAAACCTACAACATTGTGTGGTGCCAAGTGTAAACCATAATGTAAACTATAGACCATGGTTAGTAGCAATGCTTCAATATGTGTTCATCAATTGTTACAAATGTACCACACAAATGAAAGATGCTGTTAATGGGGAAAAGTGTGGGAGGAAGAAGGGGTGATGTATATGGGAATCCTCTATATTTTTAATGTAACAGTTATGTAATCTAAAGCTTCTTTAAAAAAATAATAATAAAAGAAAAAAATGAAAAAAAATGATGTTTCTATTCTTCCCCAAAATGTCATCAGTAGAGGCTTCCAATAATTAGACACTCTAGAGTGCTACTCCCCCATAGAATCTTTGAATGACTGCAAAAACAGGCAGAGCCATCTTCTTCAATAATCCAGAAAACAGTTAAAGGGTTGCAATAACTGGGTGAGTGCTGAAACAAGAAAACATAGCATAAAAATGATGGAAGACGCTCACAGTGCCTTTGATGGTCCCTATCTCAACCCCTCCACTGTGGATCCCAACTGCGTTACCATTGTGTGTCCCTGGCCCTATTCCAGAAAGAGCCAAATGACTCCTATGCACACACTAGGAGATTTGATGTTGGTACAATCCATGTGGTAGCAGCCTGAAAGACTGAAACTTCTGCTGAGCTCACCCTCCCAGAACTTGCCTTGCCCGCAGAAGCAGCTCACAGACAGTTATAGCAGTGAAAGAAACAGTTAAGTTGAAGTGGCCTGGGACAAAGGATTACCTCCTTTAAATCATACACTAGAGCACCCAGGAGGGGAGAAAGTCTATTTCATAGGTAGTAGAGGTGGCATTTGAATTTCTGTAAACAGAGGATTTGTAAGGCCAGAGCAAACACAAACCCAGAAAAAGACATAGGCTCAGTAAATTACAGAGAGGGCCCCAAACTTTGCCTAGGGATGATCTTCTTGATTGGAGGGCTAAACTAGCCAACACAGAACCAACTTGAAAAGACTGTGAAAAGGGTTTTTCATTGGTTTGTTTGTTTTTGTTAGCTCTTGGCACTCGGGAAAATCTCTGTTATAGCACTGGGACTAAATCCCAGAATTAACACTTTAAAATATTAAAATGTACAGTGTGCAACCAAAGATTATAAGAAATAGGAAATGATGATCCATCCATCATTTGGATAAAATTCCAGAAACCATCACTGAAGAAGACAAGACTTGGTACATACCAAAAACTTAAAAAAAAAAAAAGTCTTGTAAAAAACAACACAATTTTAAAATGTGCAAAAGACTCAAATAGAAATTTCTCCAAGTAAGATATACAAATGGCTAAAAAACACATAAAAATGCTCAAAATCTTTAGTGATCAGGGAAATGAAAATCATAAACTACAATGAGATACCATTACACACACTAGAATGACTATTATTAAAAAACAAAATGAGTGGTGGAGAGTATGTGGAGAAATAGGAGTACTTATTCATTGTTTTTTAGGAATGTAAAATGATGTATCCACTGTGGAAGACAGTGTGGAGTTTCCTATGAAAAGTTAAGTGTAGAATTACCATATGACTTGGCAATTCCACTTCTTGGTATAGGCCAAAAAAATTGAAAGCAAGCACTCAAACAGATATTAGCACACTGATGTTCATAGAGGCATTACTTACAATCGCCAAAAGATGGAAGCAACCTAAGTGTCCATCAACAGAAGAATGGGTAAACAAAATGTGGTAAACACATGATAGAATACTATTCAGCCATGAAAAGGGATGAAGTTCTTACACATGCAACAACACGGATGAACCTTGAAGACATCATGTTGAGTGAAATAAGTCAGACTCACAAGTATAAATATTGTATGATCTCACTGCTATGAAATAATTAGAATAAGCAAATTCATGGATTTAGGAACTAGACTACTGGATACCAGGGACCAGGATGGGAATAGGGAATGGGAAGTTAATACTTAATTCGTGCAGAGTTTCTGTTTGGCATGACGGAAGTGTTTTGGTAATGGATGGTGGTAATGGTAGCACACCACTTTGAATGTAATTAATACCAAATCATTATATATTTGAATGTGGCTAAAAGGGGAAGTTTTAGTTTGTATATATGTTACCAGAATAAAAACTTTTTGAAAAGCCATAGGACTGTACAAAACAAAGAGTGAACTCTAATGTAAACCAGGGACTATAATAAATAATATAATTATAATAACATTGTTTTATCAATTGTAACAAATATACCACACTAATGCCAAGAGTTAAAAACTGGAAAAACTGAACTTGTGGAGAGAGATACAAGAACTCTGTATTTTTTGAATGATTTTTCTATAAACCTACAACTTTTCTAATAAAACAAAGCAATGCCATGAGTGGGTATTATCTTTATTCTATATCTACAGCCTGAGACTTGGAGAAGTTAAGTAAATTGTCCAGTGTAACATAATGTATAGAACTGAGACTGGAACACAAGCTTTTCTAGTTCTGGTGCTCCTACTTTTAACCACCTGATACATTGTTTCCCTTTTGTAAACCTCAAGCCTGAAACAGGCTGAAAAAGAAATTTCTAGAGCTTATTAATCTGGTTAAAGAGTAGTTTTAGAATTATACAAAAACCCTGCAATTGGAGATCTGGTAGAAATAATGGGAAGCATTTAATCTTGAAGTTTTCAAATTGTAATTCTCAGTTTCCTCAGAGTTACTCAAGAGGCTATCAAAGAGGAAGAGGAAGTAGAGTGGACAAGGCAAAGGCCAAAGGAAATTTCAGTCCCCTTTTCTGAAGATAAAAACTTCTCTCTACTTGTGTAACATTGGAATTCTACACAAAAATTCATTTAAGGAAAAAAACCGAAAGGTTTATCTTTTGGGAAAAAAAAGGTTGATGATTGCTGAGCTAGTCTAAATCTTTTCTTTTATAGATGAGGAAACTAAGCCTGAGAAAGTAATTGAGCCAAAATCACTTTATTAAACTCAACAGCCTTGGGAAGTGGATGTGGCTCAAGTGATTGAGCTCCTGTCTACCATATGGGAGGCCCAGGGTTCAATTCCTGGGATCTCCTGGTGAAGACAAGCTGGCCTGTGTAGCAAACTGTCCCAAGTGGAGTGCTGGCCCATGCAGGAGTGCTGGTCTGCACGGCAACCTGGCCTGAGTGGAGAGCTGGGGCAGCAAGATGATGCAACAAAAAGAGACTCAGAGGAGAGACAATAAGAGATGCAGCAGACCAGGGAGCTGAGGTGGTGCAAGAGATTGAGCTCCTCTCTCCCACTCCGGAAGATCCCAGGATTGGTTCCCAGTGCTGCCTAAAGAAGACAAGCAGAAAGAGAAGAACAAACAGCAAATGGACACCAAAAGCAGACAATGGGGGCCAGGGGGGGTGAGAGGAATAAATAAATAAAATAAGTCTTTTAAAAAAAATCACAGGCTCTCAGAGCTGGGAGAAACTTGAGGGTCAACTCATCCAACTCTCTAGCCTGTGTTCCTCTCCCTAAGCTGTGGCCAACCATACTGGACCCAAACTTCTCCAAAGCCTGGGCTCATCATCCACAAAGTTGTCCCGTCTTGCTGGTTCTTAAAAACCATCTCCTTATAATAAGCTAAAATCTGCCATTCTAATTTCCTAGGAGCCAAGTAATTAAAATCTTCCTTTCACCTGACAATGCTTCAAATATTTGAAGACACCTAACATGTCCTTACTGAGTTTCTCATCTCCAGGTACAATATCTCTTATTGCCTTAAATATTCTGCATACAGTGTGGCTTTTTCAAATTTGGTTGCACTGCTCTGACAAAGCTCCAGTTTACCCATATCCACTTGAAAGATCCAAGTGCAGAATTCAACATAACAGCCCAATAATATTTTAACTAGTTATTAAGTCATTTTTAAAGTTTCTATTCTTTATACAAAATCATTCAAACTCCCTTTAGGAGGGTGAGGAATAACAGACAAGAAAAATAATGTGGAGATACCATTATCTACAGACTGGGTTCTCCCACACAGACAAAAATTCATGCCCACACATCCCCCTATATTTTTTAAGAGAATTCCCTGTGCTATTCAAAATTACTCCAGTGTTTATGCAGTGAGTTTCTTTCTGAAACAAGCCTTTACTTGCTGCCATTAGTTGTATATGCACTGCAGAAGGATTAATAAGTTGGAAATGAATGATCAGCTGAGTATGGGGAAATGTTGAGTCAGATTTAGATCACCCTGATAGAGTTTATTTGGGCACATGAACCAATTTTAAGTGTCTTTACAGATACATTTGCAAATGAGATGATAGAGGGGGAAACAGTTACAATACATGGGAAAGCATTTTTTCCCCCTAACTTTTATAATACACATTATAGTTGACTCTCAACTACCTCTGCTAGTGGAGGAAACCATTAAGTAAATAGACCAAAACAGCAAGCAGAGTGCAATTAAACCCTAGTTCTGGAATACAATTGGAATTTTCACTTCCAGAGCAATAGCAGATTACCTTTCTAATAATATATGGTTTGATCAATATTAAAAATGGCCAGTGTTTCCTTGAGCTCATCCCAAGTGAACCTGCAGAATGTGTTCTGAGAAGCAAGTCAACCTGAAATGAAACATTTGCTAGAAATAATCCACCAAATAACAATCCCCATGTATCACTCTAGAGATGATTATCTTCTACAGTTACTTGCTATTTTTGTGCTGCTCTAAGTGGCCCATTGTTCATTCTCATGTTGCTTTTCATTCAAGGAATTAAATGTGCTTTATGTGTTCCATCTTATTTACTCTCAACCACTGCCTTGGTTAATAGTTTTAGCTCTATTTTACGTTTGGGGAAATCAAAGGTTTAGAAGTGTTAAGGAACAATATTTCAGGAGAGGGGAAGAGTGAATCTCACAGGAATTTTCAACAAATTTAAAAATCCTTGACTGTTTCAGCTGGAAGAAGACCTAAGGGTCATCTAGTCAACCCTCCTCATTTTAAGGATAAGGAGAGACGTCAGAACCATTTTGAGTTCTGTTTAATGAACTTAAATACTTTTCATTTTCATTTCCATTTCCTGAGTTTGAAATGAGAACACTTACACTAGCTTTTTTCCTAATAATAGAATTCTCATAACCACTAATGGGACTGTGCCAAAGATGAATGGAAGTGTCAGTCTATCTGAAACTACCTAACGCATACACAGAGCAGTGTGGAGCAAAGAATGCTGTGCTGGGAGCTAGAAACCTGAGTTCTGACCCTTTCTATGACACTAACTCTGTTTCAGTAAGTTGACCTCAGACAATTCTTTGTAACTCAATTTCTTCATCTCTAAAGTTAGGGGTTGAACTAAAATTTTAAAGCACTCAAAATTCTAAAGTGCCACAATATCCACTTTCTTTATATAAATTTTTCAAATGCATAATACATATGATGTAGATTAAAAATTCACAGACACTATGAACTGAGGAAGGAAGCAGGAAGTAAAAATTAAAGATTACATTATACTTGACTACATATCAAAAGTAAATGATCTCTAAAGGGAAAGAGGTAGGATTCAATATTTTTTAGTGCTATACCTTCTAAAAAGACAACAGAGTAGATTCTAAAAAGCCTGTTTCCTGTTGGTGTATATTCATTTTATGTTATTTCATAAGTTTTAAAAGTTTGAGCTTTCAAAAAGCATACACCTCTCTTCGTTTGGTGAATCATGGCCTGCTCTGCTCTTGAGAAACTTTGGCCATTGGAAGAAGGGTGGGGCTGTATCTTTCTGAATGAGCCTCTTTCAGTTTACTTGGAACCTGAAGCTGTGATTCTCTGCTGGCAGTACCACAAGCATTCCTCGAGGAACTGATTATATCATCACAAACAGAGATTTATGAGGCCTAACTTTAAAGAAACAGAAGGCAGGATGAATCATGAGAAATTCCAGGTCTGCAAACCCTTTCTTTAATAATTAGCCTAAAGTGGGGAGGAGGGAGAGATTAGCCTCACTAAACTCCCATTTCACACAACTCAAATAATGCATTGCTAACATCTGACTGAACACAGAAATTTATCTTGTGGTGATCAAATTTAAAACACCATTTGTAAATTCTGTCTGAAGGGTGTCAAGTGAACTGGATGAAGGGTTGGAAAATGCACAGTGGGGAACAGCCGGCCCCTCAGTGGATGGACTGAATGGCTTAATGGGGCCTTTCCACCCTGACTGATGTTCTCAGAGATGGCCCACAGTTAGTATGAAAAATTAGCCAGACAGTGTTGTGTTTTCCAAGAGGGAAAAGGAGCTCATTATCATGGACACAAGGTTCTGCACTTCCCTGATACAGACACCAAAAGAGCCACTGTGCAAATGCAATAGTGTCCCCATGATACCTTGTTGTGGTGGTATGACCCAAGTCAGGGCTTATACCCTTTATTTAGAGTGCCATTACACAGAGACATTCATTTGCTATAGCCATTGCTATGAAATTGCAACCAAATATTCAACCCATGTAAATTGATACCTTATTGTATGGAACCAATAGAAAAAAGTGTGATGGGGAAGAGGCAATAGGAATCTAACATTCTACCTGTCAATATTTATTGTGTATTGTTTTAGTTTCCTGGATGCTAAAACAAGTACTGTATAAGGGGTTGGCTTACGGAATGAGAATTTATTGGTTCATGGTTTTGAAGCTAGGAGAAGATCAAAATCAAGGTGTCATCAAGGTGATGCTTTTGCCCAGAAGACTGTAGCCTTCTTAGGGCAGGATGCTGGCAATCCTCGTTTCTTGGCTCTTCTGTCACACAGCAATGCACATGGCAGCCTCTCCTGGTTTCTCTGGGTTCTGTTAACATCCCACTTTTTCCCATGGCTTTCTCTGTGTGTGTCTGAATTTCATCCTGCTTATAAAAATACTTAAGTAATAGGATTAAGAACCATCCTGATACAGCTGGGAAGCATCTTAACTGATGCAACCTCATCAGAAGGTCCTATTTACAATGTGTCACACTCATAGGAATGGGTTGAGATTAAGGACATATTTTTCTGGGGTACATAACTCTAAGCTACCACATGTATTTACTATGAGAGAGAAATTATTACAGAAGAACTGGTGAGAGATAACTAGAAAAAAGTTGGGAGGGGGATCATTCCAACTCTCAAGAGTCATACATGTAGTTCAGGAGATATGACACATCCACACAAGTAGGAAATCAATGATACCAGATAGTGGATAACAGGGCTAAATGAGTTATGGAGACCATATGTAAGGCAGGAGCTCAAAGGATAAAAGAGCCCTGAGGTTGTAGAAATCAAGAAACGGTCCAAGAAGTTGGCCTTTGAAAGATAGGATTTGGGAGATGAAGAAAAGTGAAAGCCTGCAGAAGCTCTGCATGGAATTGCGGATTCATTAGGAAGACAGGCAAGGAATGATTTAGCATCAGATGCTGGAAAACAAGAGAATAAGCAAGATGGTTTCTTGGGAGTCACCTAAGACAAAGTGTTGGGGAGAGGACAAGAAGTTCAAAGGCAAGGGTGGAGAAGGTACTGAGAAAAGAGAAAGGAAATGGATAGTTATTAAGCATCTTTAACATCCCAGAAACCATGCTGGGCATGCCATATAAATTATCTCATTGAATCCTCAAGAAGTTCATATGGCTAATATCCTTGCTCCCATTTTCCAGAGGAGAAATTAAACCTCAGAGGAATTCAGTAAATGGAGCGAGGAGTGAACCCCAGTCTTTCTGCCTGCAAAGCCGAAGCTTTTTCTATTGTTCTCTTTAATGTTCCCATATCCTCTTTAGGTGCTGGTTTCCTCAACTATCAAAACATACGCTAGAAAAGGTCTCAGGTCTGTTTCAACCTCAAATATAGAAAGAAGAAAAAAGAAAAAGAAAAGGAACTTCTGGCGGAAAGTGGGAAGCTGGAAACTTACATGGCCATCTGGGAGATAATGTAGATGAGAGATTCTGACACCACATAAAACTGTAGCTAATTAGGGCCTGGAGACTCCAGGCTGGTCCAGCATGTCCAGAAATAGATAGTCTGAGGTGCCTGCCCATCCCATTCCTCCATCAACCACAAAGAGGAATCCAAAAATTAACTAGGGTAGCTTCTTGTGGCTGCCTCAGGGGAAAGACCCTTTCCTGCCTACCTGGAGACCTGAAGCTCAGTAACTTCGTCCTTAACAAGATCGGTGACCGGTGGCTGGCCACCAGGGTGGGGCCGCCAGGGTGGGGTCGCTGCCACACACTGCTCTGTGGACCCCAAATTTCCGGGCCCCATGGCTCATCTCCAGGCACAGGCACTCTTGCCAGTTGGACACCTGGGTTCTGGACTGCATCCTGTACGCGGTGCTGACCTGCGCCCTGCCCTTGTGGCAGCACCCCTGGAGGAGATATACCAGAGCATCCATGAGGGCCACTGCTGCGAACTGGCCCAGCTCTTGCCCAGCACCCAGCTCCTCATCGCTCACCTCCTAGCACCCGACCGGCCGCATGGCCTGGCCTGGACCTGGTGCTGCAGGACTACTTCTTCATACAGGGCTTCCTCTGGACAGGCGACCTCCCCATTCTGGCCAGAGGACACCTATCCTCACCCTCCCCCAGCCTCTGGGCAGGTTCTTGGGTAAGGTGCACCAGCTGGTGCAGACCCCTGCCAGCTGCCCTGCCCTTCCCTCCAAAAGAGGCCTCAGCACCCTGACTGATGTTCCTCTGAGATTTTTTTTTCACTAGAGACATCAACTCTTCATAGGTGACTGGTGAAGTAGTGAACTGAGAGATACAAAACTGGGGAGACAGACTTGGTGCTGGGACTCCCTTGAACTCCCACTCCCATCCTCACCATCCACAGACTCTGCGCCCACTGCTTCATAATCCTTCTCTGGGCCAGCCAGTTCCCCCGTGACCACAGAGAGTTCCCCTTCCTCCATGCCCTCGCCCATGTATTAGAGCACAGTCCCCTTGGCACACTCAGGTAAAATTTGTGGTGGAGGCAGGCCCAGGCCTCAGCAACAGCTGTGGTGTTGCTGGCCACTCAGACTGCCCGCTGCACTTTGGCCAGGTCTCCGTTGTGGGGGGCTGGTAGTTGATGCTGACCTTGAAACCTGTGGGACACCACTCCATGAACTGGGTCGGTCTCGATCGTGGTGATGGCAGCTCTCACATCCTCGGGCACCACTTCTCCATGGTGGAACATGCAGCAGCCCAGGTCTGCTGGCAACCCCCACCCCATGGGCTGCCAGAACTGGCAGGAACTGAATGGTTTTTCCAAAACAGAAATGACCAGAAGTCACCCGGGCCTGGTGTCAAGCATATTTTGCCTCCACGGCAGATGACTGGAAAGAATATGGAATTCTAAAGAGACACACATTGTGGAAAGAGAAGGGTGACATGGATAACAATGAGTGAATCTTGAACATGTTAGGAAAAGGGAGGTATCAAAGGAGTACCAGAGTATGAAATTTTTAAAAGCATATATTATAAATGGGTAAAAAAAAATATCATGGTGAGAATGGCTAAAACAAAGAGAGAGACTCAGATGTAAAGCAGGGTAAAGCAAACTCAAAGAGACCAACTATCTCAATTTGAATAGGGCAGTCTTTAGCATGGCCTTGTCCAGGATGCATTACTTTTCTTAGGTAGGGCTAAAAATGAATATGTGTGTTTATATATATGTGCTCAGTCAGGATCTTTTGGTCACTCCTGAGCAACCAAGAAGTGGAGAAATTACTAGTAGGCTAGGTCATTCTCCACACTACTTGCCAGGTATCAAATAATTTTTTTTCTTTTTCAAATGCCTGGATTCTTTTGAAAAAGAAACCTAGGAAAATCCAGGGATACATGGTACTCAGGACTCTTGCTATCACAGTTCTGAGACAGAGTGCTCTGAAATAGATATATTGAAAAATGGAGATGAGTAAATAAAAGCAAAGGACTAATTTACAATTTACCCACTAAGTAATCCAGTGTAATTGGTGGTGGTCTGGGAAAAGCCCCATAATAATCCACTGCTGGTGGAAATGAAACTCAAGACAACATTTCTTTACCTGACGTGGGCTCAGTGCTACATGTGTTTCCTCACTTCCCTTCAGTAGCTTTGGAAGTTCAGTACTAATTGCTGAGGTGCTCAGCAAAATGGAACCACATGCAACCTGCAGTATAGGACTAACCTGAATTTAATGAACTCTTTCAAGGATGCAACTTCATCATTTCTGTGGATACATGCAGGAAGTCACGTGAAGCTCCTTTTTTTTCTTTTTCTTAATGGACATTTGCTTTGTCAGACTTGCATTACAGTGGAGTTATAAATATAGAAATGAAATATTGATTACTTGTCTCAACTCAACTTTCGAGAGATCACACTGGCCCCAGAACCACACACCAGGTGGGGAAAGAAATGAGTGCTTTTAGGAAGCAGACTCTCTTGAGTGGCTTTTCTGTTGAAAACCATCTTTAAGAAGTATTTTCACAACCTTCCTCTCTCCCCATCTCCTGAAAGGTTGTGAGCCAACACCCACACTGGCAAAATCTACAATAAAGTGGAGGTAAGTAGTTGTGCAGTGAAGGGATAAGATGGGGGCATAGGGATACTATTGTGTTGGGCTTTGCAGGCTTGAGGGGGGCTGGGGTTGGGAGGAAGGGTCACATGGTCCAAGGAATTGGGGGGAGGACTGGAGGGAGCAGGTGAACATGGGAGATTGTCACATATGTGGTTGAAACTATAATGTTGAGAAAACTCTTTAGAAAATATAATAAGGAAGGGTTACTGGTCTACGGTGTTTGATGGGGGACATTTGGCATGGGGTGCACCTGGGGCAGTCTTCTAGGGAGTGTGTGAGTGCTCTTCTTGTCATAGTGTGTTATATCAGTGGGTGGAGACCCATACAATGAGTGGAAAGGTGTTGTACCCCCATCCTAGGGAGGCCTGATGTTCTCAACTGAGGATAGGGTGTCTCTTGAGAGCATGATGGCTCCTAGTGGGGTAGGACAGACTAGTGTGTCAAGCCCTCGGCATTGTTGCAAGTATCTATGGATCTTGTCCTTTAAGCAGTGAAGCTCAGGTGTCATGGTGGGCCCCAAGGGGAGGGGGAGAGAGGAATAGAGTAGATGGAAGAGGGGTAATTGGGGGGCAATGGAAGTATTCTGCATGATCGTGCAATGATGGATTCAGTTCATATTAAATTTCACCAAAAATTGATAAAAGTCTATAGCCTAAAATATAAACCATAATACAAACCATAATGTAACCATGGTTACTAGTTATGTTTCAATATCTGTATATCAGTTGCAGCAAATGTAACATCCACATGTAAAAAGATCATTGCTGGGGAAGGGTTTAAAGGGGAAGGGTATCCTATATTTTATATATGACTTTACTGTGACCTAAAACTTTTTTTGAAGACATAATGAAAAAAAAAGGTATAAAACACTGAGGAAGGAATGGAAGAGATTGCCTTGCCACTATAAATACAGGACAACACCTATTACAGTGATGAAAGGCAAAACATCAAAAAAATTTTTATGATATTTTTCATTTTTTTAATACCCCAATTTATTTTTTACTTATTTTAGTTTTTCTAAATTATTGTGTATTTTATTTCTAATCTTTAAACCTACCATTACTATTTCATTTTCCTGTTAACTGAATTTGGCAATTTATCAGTCTTCATTTTTAAAAAAGTTTTAGATCACAGAGGTGTTCAACTATGGCAGGGGAGGAGCATTGGTGTGGGGCGTCATTGATGGAGGATGTATGGGTGGGAGGGAATTCACCAGGGCATGCATATAGGGTATAAGTATATTTTGGATGTTCATTGCATATTGACATAGTGGGTAGACTTTCACATGACAACTGAGGGAGTGCTGAGTTCTCATCCTGGTGCAAGGGCAAAGACCAGTGAAGAATGATGGTCCAATGATGGGCCCTTGATACAGATGACTATGTTTATTATCCTGAGTGTTCGAAATTTCAACTTGGCCTAGAGCTGGAGGGTGCCTAAGAGTTACCTCCTGAGAACCTCCATGTTGCTCAAATGTGGCCACTCTCTAAGCCAAACTCAGCATATAAATGAATGCATTACCTTCCCCCCAGCATGGGACATGACTCCCTGGGATGAGCCTTCCTAGCACTGAGGGATTACTACCAAGCACCAGCTGGTGATGCAACTGGAAAAAGACCCAAATAAAAGGGGGAAATGGTAAAGACAAAGGAGTTTATATGGCTTAGAGACTTCAAAATGAATCAGGAGGTCATCAGAGGAGTCTTGCTTATGCATGTCTCAGCAGGATCTCAGAGACAGCCAAAGTAGATACAACCCCAGGTAGTGGTGCTCCTGAGGGCTATGGAGACATCCAGGTCCTATGGTCATGGCAGATGGCTCTGGAATTCAGTGCCTTGCCACTGGGCCCTACTTTGGAATTTGTGTTCCTGAATGTGATAGAGTTGGACTCAGATGTGACTTCTCTACACGTGCCTCTTCTGTCACTTCTACTGAACCTGTGGCTGGCACTGGGGTTGATGTATGCCCAGGAGACTTGAATCTGTGGACTGTCCATGTGCCAGCTGGGCCCTGAGCCTCAGCAGAGTTATAATACCTACTCTCCAGTTTGTTGGACTTACCCAGGTCAGCTAACAAGGAGGTGGGGATGGTCAACCACCACACCAAGGAACCAAGAGAATTTACAACTGCAAGCAGGAAAATCCCATCTATCAGTCATGTGGGATCTAAGCTCCCTTTCAATTTAGAGGCAGAGTGGGCAGTGACATCCCAGGGTCCTCAGGATAGAGGAATAAAATATGGATTAGAGTGGGGGGGGGAAACTATAAAAGTGTACAGTGCAAAATGTAAACCATAATGTAAACCATTTCCATTAGTTATGGTTAGTAGCAATGCTTCAAAATTTGTACAACAGTAACAAATGTACCATCCACATGTAAAATGTTATTAATAGCGGAGTATGGAAAGGGGGGACGGCTTTTGGTACATGAGAATCACCTACTTCTTCTGTATGACTTTCCTGTAACTAAAGTTTCTTTGAAGATAAATTGAAAAAAAAGTCATAAGGAAGTTTTAAAAAAAGCATTTTCACCCTCGACTATTTTGAGAACCGAAAGTAAAGCTTTGGATACACTTTTTCCCATGAAAACTGATGCCCAGTCATTCTGCAAATCTTTTCCTTCCCACCCACAGAGCTGGTCAAGTACCACTCATTTAGGTACCACAGGCATGCGGAGTGACTGGTAGTGGCGCAGGCAGCAGCTGAGAAAGGCCCACTGCCACCCAGGCACAGACACTCAGCTCCCATCCGGGAAGAGCAAACAAGTAACAGAAGACTAACCAATGCTTGTTTTGATTCCAGGCAGAATTCAAGTACTGCATTCTCTGCATGTTAGGTCAAAACAACCACAAACCTAAACAAAGCAAGAGAAAGAAATTTCACAGAACTGGGCAGCCACTGCTTTTCCTGACGCTTACTCCCTAAACTTGTTCTTGGGCAGAAACTCTTAGTTTTTGGTAGATAATCCTGGTGGACACCACCTTAACCAAGTTAAAACAGTTAACATCACCAATATTTGGACAAACTGACATCAAGGGACTCCTGGCCTGATTCACTAAGAACACAACATCACTTCTGTGGCATTCCTGCCAAAAGTTCACAACAAAGAATCCGAGCATGAGAAAATATCAGCAAACCCAAGTTGAAGGGTGTTCTACAAAATAATGGATCTGTATTAGTCAAACTATTCAAGGTCAAGATAAACAAAGAAAGGGCTAAGGAACTGTTCCCAATTAAGGAGACTAAAGACACATGTAGCAATTTGATATTATTTATGAATTTCAAAAAGCAATATAGATTATGTTTGTAAACTGGTCAGTTCCCTTGGTGTGATAATCCTTTGACTAAATCAGATTCAATGATCTGTCTGATTAAATTATGTTAAGATTAGGGCTCTGATCCAACCATGTCATTAGAGTGTGAGTGTGACTCAGCGTTGTCAAGTCCCAGCCCCCCTGGGGATTAAACAGATGTTCACATGGAGGTAAATGCACAGAGAACGAGGACACAGAGGAGAGACAGCTCATTAGACAGGATCCTGAAGCCTTGGGACGAGAGATGAGCCTGAGAGCCTATAGTTGACCTTGTGATGAGACCAGAGCAGCTGAGCCCAGAAAGAAATGAGCCCTGGAAAGAGAGATGAGCCTTATGCCAGGCTACAGCTGAGATCAGAAGAAGGTGGGACCATGGAGCCTTAAGAGGAAAGAGGAAGGCTGAACACTCACAGACATTGCCTGCCATCTTGTATCAACACATGGCAATAGACACTGACTGAGAAAGTACCTCTTAAGTAATCTTGAGGATCTTTAGGGCCTTGTAACCAGAAGCTTCTACCCCAAATAAATACCCTTTACAAAAGCCAACAGAGTTCTGGTATTTTGCTCCCCTTTGGCTGACTAATACAGAATTTGGTACCAGAGAGTGGGGTCAATGCTTTTGTAATTATCAAAATGCTGAAACAGTTTTATAAATGGGTAAGGGGTATTTTTTGAAGGAATTGTGAAATGCTTTGAAGAGACTGTTGATAGGAATATGGACACTAAAGAGACTTTTTATGAGGACTTAGAAGTAAATGATGAAACTATTACTGGAAACTAGTGGAAAGGTGATCTGTGTTTTAAAGTCACAGAGAACTTAGCAAGATTAACACTTGATGTTTTATGGAAGGCAGAATTTGAAAATGGTGAGCCTGGGCATTTAGCTGAGGAGCTTTCCAAAGTAAACTCAGAGAATGTGGCTTGGCTTTTTCTTGCAGCTTATAGTAAAATGATAGATGATAGAGATCAACAAAGAACTGAATTGTTGGGCACGACAACACCAGAAACTGATTCCAGAAACTCTAAGGCTCTGGAAATCAAGCCCCCAGGTGATAGCGCCCCATTTGAGGACTTAAATAAACCTGGAACTTGTAAATCAGGATTGAAAATGCAGTTATCTAGGAAAGACTTGTGGAGAGTCTTATTGTCTGATGGCTTAGACCCCTGCTTCCTGCTTCCTAAACCAAGAAGCTTTTTGCAAGAGATGTATGAACAAAACCACTGCCAGCCTAGACTAAAAGGCACATGCAAAGGAAATATGGAAGGGAAAATGGCTTTAAGAGGAAAACCATGGAAGCTGAGATCTGGAATTAAGACACATTCTTGGGCCAAAAGGAAAACCCCACCCATTTGTACAGAGAGGATGAGTTTGCCCCAGCAGTTGAGGAGGATGGATGTTCCAGCCTACTGTTCAGGGACAGTTTTGATTCCCCAGGGTACAGATTGGGTGGAGCACATTCCCCAAGGGTTGAGGAGAGTAAGATCAACACCCCATAGGTCTGAGAGGGGTTGGCCTGCCACCCATAGATTAGGGAAGGCCAGGTTGCCAACTCATTGCTCTGAGAGGGTTGGACCTGTAGGCCAGAAATTAGGGAGAATGTTGCTTCTCCCTATACTAATGGGTTAGAGGCTCTACCCCAAAGATTGAATAAAGTGTGGCATTGCCCCAGTGCTCTTGGAGGGTGAGGTCTGAAGGTTGGTCACCACCCAGATGCTTGATGAGGGTGTAACCAAGTGGTTACAACACATAACCACTAAAGAAAATGTATGATCTTGACTTGGATCTTAGATCAGGCTGGTGGGATAGCTGTAAAAGACAGGGCATAATTGATGGTATCTGCCTATGGACTGTGGATTATAAAATAGTATTAAATTACTTGATTTTGATAATGATGCTGTGGTTATATTGAAGAATGTCTTTGTGCTTAAGAAATACATATTGAAGTAGTTAAGGGTAAAGGGTAGATGGACAAAATGTCTTCAACTTAAATGATTCAGGAAAAAAAATGTATGTATCTATCTATCTGTCTATCAAGAAAATGATATCACAAATGAGACAAAATGTGCAAAAAAAGTGGTAAATCTGAGTAAAGGGTATACAAAATCTCCTGTACTAGTCTTGAAACTTTTCTAGAAATTTGAAATATGTCAAAATTAAAGTGACAAAAAAAACCCATTATAGAATCTATCAGAAGCAGGGATATAGTCAACAGCTTCTCATTTAGAAACAAGACTTTAAAACCCACCAGCCACGTTCCAGGTCCTCTAAGACAGTTTAAACACATTCTACTGGATGATCCACTGTCATCCACTGGATGATCAAATAGCATGGAGCAGCTATTTCAATACTGTATTCTGAAAAGTAAATAGTAGCAGACAGATCAAGGAAGATGCCTGAATTTGAAGTACCACTGAACTGGCAATGAGTTCACCATTTTGTTTTTCCTGTAGTATATCCCCTGGCCTGGACTCAGTGCAGCCTGAAACCTGGAAGAGAGTCTCAGGGCACAGAGAGAGAGAGAGCTCCAGAAGACATCTAGTTGTAACTCTAGCTCTAGGAATGTTAAAAGGAAACTCCTTACTCTCAGAAAACGTGGGGGATCCTGTTATCTTTTTTCTCTTATTTTAAAAAATATTTTCACTCTTCCCTTGTACCCAAGCCCCAAAGCAATCTTATAATGGCAATGGAGACCTGCAGGAAACTAAAACTTTGAGGGAGGGGAATGTTCCATTCCTATCACAAAAACTGTGGTCCCATGAGGGTGGAGGGAAGCTTGATTGTATTTTCCCCTCTGTCCTACCATCACTTGGCCCCAGATGCAAGCAACATTCTCAGGAATTGCTGGCAGAAAAGGTGAACAAAAATCCCCACTCTCTGGCTTGAGGACTGAGAAGGGGAACTCCAGGAAAGAAACTTATGAAAACAAACCTTTTAAAGTTGTTTTTGAACTCCTGGGATCACCCCCCAAGCTGAACTTGTGTGTACATACCTGAACAGCCTCCCTGGGAAAACTGGTATTTGAACTATAGGTCAGATCACTGCCCATATTCCAGATTGGCCCCTGGGTGGCACTTATGTGAGACAGATATGAGTAGCACTGCGAAGGTGATGAAAACCAAACTGACATTGGAATGAGAACTTCAGAAGGCTAGTCAGGACTGAACCCAACCAGACTGTCTGCTAAAACAAAAATGTCAGCATTCTCCAGAAAAAATTTAACCAAGATCTGGAGTTTTATATCATAATATTAAAAATGTCCAGGATGAAAGTCAAAATTACATGACATAAAAAGAACCTGGAAAATAGCAACTTAGATAGAAGAAGATAATCAATAGATGCCAACATTGAGATGACACACATGTTGGATTATCTGACAAAGACCTTAAAGGCAGCTATTATAAAAATGCTTGAATAAGCAATCACAAATATTCTAAAAACAAAGTTAAAATGGAAAATATCATCGAATAAAGAGAATGTATAGAGAACAATGTGGAAATATTAGGACTGTCAAATATAATAACAAAAATTTAAAAATACCTAGGATAGGTTTAATAGCAGATAGGAGATGACAGAGTAAAGATTTAGTGGACTTGATGATAGATGAATAAATTATCCAATCTAAACAGAAGAGGAAAAAAAAGATTAAGAAGTTAAAAAGGCTTAGGGATCATGAGAAAATACCAATATATTCATGTCAGCAGAATCCTAGAAAGAGAAAACTAAGGTACAGAAGAAAAGTGAGGTGCAGAAAAGATACATAAAGAAATAATGTCTAAAAATTTCCAAAATTTGGTGAAAGACACCCACATACAGAGTAAAGCAGCTCGGGATATAGCAAAAGAATTTCACACCCAGATAAATCATATTTATTAATAAATTGCTGAAAACTAAAGGCAAAGAAAAAAATGTGAGAGCACCAGAGAAAAACAATGGGTTACTGACCCGAGAACACAATATAAATGGCTGTAGATTCTCATCAGAAATCATGGAGGGCCAGAAAAAAAGTGGAACAACATTTTTAAGTGTTGAAAGAAAAGAACTATCAACCCAGAATTCTATATCCAGTAAAAATGTACTTCAGAAATTAAGGTACAATAAAGACATTTTCAGGAGGAGGAAAACTAAGAGAGTTTGTTTCTAGCAGACCCACTCTAAAGAATTGCTAAAAAAAGTTCTTCAGACAGAAGGGAAATGTAGCCAGAAGGAAAATTGCAATAGTGGTATGAACAAAGTACAACAGAAATGGTAACTATCTATGTAAATATAATTGAGAATTCTTCTCCTCTTGAGTATTTTAAAATGTGTTTGATGGTTGGCAGCAAAAATCATACCATTCTCCAAGGGATGTTCAATGTATGTAGATGTATGATATGACAACTACAACATAGAAGGAAATGGCAAATGGACACACATGGTAGTAAGGTTTCTGAATTCCACTTCAAGCAGTATAATGTTGATTCTAAGTAGATGACGAAAAGCCAAGTGTGTCTAACATAACAGCAATTAATAAAAAATCTTATATGAAGCGATAGAGTGAAAAATAAAATATATACATTAAAATGGAATATTACAAAAAAAATCAGGAAACCCAAAAGAAATCAGGAAGAGGAAACACACAAATGGAAAATAAGGGAAATGAACAGGAAAATAAAGCAGAAGACCTAAATCCAAACATATTCATAATTATATTACATTTTCCCTCTAAGATTGAGAAAAAAGTAAGGATGTCTACTCTTACCTCTCTTCTTCAATATTGTACTAGATGTCCCAGCTGGTGAAACAATACAAGAAAAACAGAAATAAAAGGCACACAGTTTAGAAAGGAAGGAAAATAAAACTGTTTACATTTGCAAGTGATATGATTTTAGGGGGTAGAAAATTCCAAAGAATCCACAAAAATACTCCTAGGACTAATGAGTTAAACAAGGTTGCAATATTCAAGGTCAACAAGGAAAAATTAATCTTAAATCTATATAAAAACAACAAACAATTGGAAACTGAAATAAAGAATACCATTTACAATAGCTCTAAAAATGTGAAATATTTAGGTATAAATCTAGCAAAACATGTGCAGGATCTGTGTGCAGAAACCACAAAACACTGGGGAAAGAAATCAAAGACTTAAATAAATGAGGAGACATATCCTGTTCATGCATTAGAAGGCTTAGCATAGTAAAGATAAATTGATCTACAGATTTAATGCAGTTCTAATCAAAATCCCAGCAGGATCTTTTATAGACATGAACAAGCTGATTCTAAAATTTATATGGAATTTAAAAGGAACAAGAATAACCAAAGCACTTATAGAAAGGAAGAATAATGTTGGAGGAATCACACCATCTGATTTTAGTACTGATTTTATAAAACCATAATAACCAGCACAGTCTAGCATTAACGAAGGGTAGGCACATTAATTAATGAAACAAAAATAAGAGTCCAGAAGTTGATCAACACAAATATGACCTTTTTGACAAAGGTGTGAAGACAATTCAATGGAAACAAGATAGTCAACAAATTTTGTTGGAACAACTAGGCATTCGTTGGCAAAAAGAAAAAAAGACTTACACATCAGACTTTATTTTAAAAATGAACCAAAACAGAATTTAAAAATGAATTAGAGATGTAAAAGTAAAATGGAGAACTAGAAAATTTTGAGAAGAAAACACAGGAGAAATTCTTCAAGACTTGGGGTTTGGCGAAGAGTTTTCGCACATGACAACAAAGCCCGATTGATTAAAAAAAAAAAAGGTTGCTCTTTGTGAAAATCAAAAATGTTTGCTTTGGGCAGCTAAGAAAATGAAAAGACAAGGTACAGAGAGAAAATATTTATAAATCACATATTCACCAGAGAATTTGTTTCCATAATGTATAAAGAATCCTAAACTCAACAGAAAGAAAATCACCTGCCCAATTTTAAGAATGGGCAAATACATGGACATTCACCAAAGAGGGAAGGTATATGTGCACATGAGAAGATGTTCAACATCATTAGTCAAATTTGAATTACTGTGATATGGTACCCTACTTACCTATTTGAGTGGTTAAAATAACAACTAGTGTGAGGAGAATGCTGAGCTTCTGGAGCTCACATACCCTGCTGGTAGGATTGTGGTCCAGCCCCTGTGGTAAACACCTTTCCTATAAAGTTTACACACACTTACCATATGACCCAGCAATCCCACCCTAACTATTTTACCCAGGCAAAATGAGAACTTCTGTTCACAAAAAAACCTGTGCACAGATGTTGGTAGTGACTCTATTCATAATTGCCGTCAACTCAAATGTTCTTCAATACATTGAGTGGGCAAATAAGCTGTGGAATTTCCACACAATGGAATATTCCTCAGCAACAAAAATTGAATGATTTATTTATACATGCCACAACCTAGATGAAAGTCCAAGGTATTTTGCTGAGTGACAGAAGCCAGTCTCTAAAGGTCACATATTTTATTATCCCATTTCTATGACATTCTTGAAAAGCCGAAACTGTGGTGACAGAACAGATCAGTGGTTTCAGGGTTAGAGAAAGGGGGAGAATGTGATGTCAAAATGTTATTAATAATATGAAGGGGTTTTGGGGATGTGCTAGAACTGCTCTATGTCCTGACTGGTGGGGGATGGGGGGTGTAACACCATTGTATACACATGTTAAAATTCAAAGAACTGCAAGTCACAAAAAGTCAATATTAGAGTATGTTAATTTAAAAAAATTAAAAATAAAAAAGAATAAATTTAAGAATAAATTTACCTTCTACATAGGGAGAGATAGAAAAGTCAAAAGAATCGCTGACTGAGGATGTCTCCCTGACACAGATGCAATTCACTGTGTCACATTGCTTTGGGTACTTTGGAGAAAAACATTTTCAGCAAGCAATCAGTCGGTTTGGATATCAACCGAATCACCATGACTCCTTGGTTCCCTGCTGCAGGCAGTGATCCTAGCAGTTTTCCACGGAGGACTGTCTTCTGCTCAGCTAGGGTGGGTAGTCTGATGGCTTGGGATATCTGTCCGTAAGGAAGAATGGGCTACCTCAGGAAACAGAGGCTGGAGCTGTTTCAAATGAAAGCAGGTAGTGAGGATGCAGAGTTGTCAAAGAGGACTAGCTACCAATTTTCCAGAAGTCCTCAAAAGACAATGTTACCCTAATGAATTCACCAGGGTCCTCACCCTTTTTGGGGTCAGAAATCCGATTTTGCCGTTGTCTCAGAGTCGACCGGATGCAGATGTATGATGAAGATCCTTTGAAGCCTCAATGTACTACTTACAATTGTGAATTGACATTGTTTCTTAGATTCATTCAACTCCTTTCCCCCTTGATTCATGCTTAACAAGCAGCTTTCTGGTAGGTCATTCATTTATTCATTCCTTCACTATACAGTTTCGAGAACCTTCAATGTGACAGACCTACAAAGATAAATAATGCACTTCCACTGCTTCAGGGAGCTTATTGCCTCCACATAGATTTTGCTGCAGGGTAAAGAATGTGATAGCCAGTTGACAGGTATTCCAAGGTCTTCCGCAAAGGTTTTCCATGTTGTGATTTAACAGAATAAGGTTAAGTGGAATCCATCACTCTCTTGTGAATTTGCTTGGCAAAAAACATTATCCCTGTGCTTCATTACAATGGGAGGAATTATAAAAGCCCAGGATAAGAACCCCAAACTGAGCACTCCAACTAGAAACTGCATGCCCGTGAAACTGCAGCCTATATCAGAAGGCTAATGTTCAACGTTAGAACCAAAAGGGAGGTTACGTTTATACTTAACGCACACTCAATAATTTCACCCCAAATGCTAGCTCTCTTTGCTTAGTACCTGAGAATTCTTAATACAACATGACATCCTCCCCAGGCTGCTGACTCCTTGGAGGGTAAGCAGTGAATCTCAGTCATGCTTTCATTCTGTCAATTTTCTCAGTCCCTAGCAGCTAGCTGAATACCTTGCAAATAATATTGCAAATGCATTTTAATTCATGTTTATGAGGAAGAGAGAAAGAGAAAATTAAAGTCATTTAGAATTTGGAGTTCTTATAAATACCCCATAAAGTAAAGCACATTTTTAATGTGTGCAAGAAATATACTTTTCAAGCAGAAAAATGGGTTTTGATTTTGGCTGCCAATCATTGGCTATGCTATCTTGATACAGTAATTATCATCCTTAGGCCTCAGTTTCCTCTTCCATAAAATGAAATGATTGGGCAAGAGAATTTCTAAACCATTCTAGTATCCTTTGATTCCAGTATGTCTCAAGACAATATCCTCCCTTCCAGATTCTCCACTGTTTATTTCTTAACTTCTTTTCACTGTTTTCACTTGACGCTTAAAAGTGCTTTGTGGAAACTACTAATATGAGATAAGATTTCCCATAAACGTCATATCATATATGTTTCCTATTAGGGTTTCTGACATTCCACATGTTTTCAAAGGTAATTGGAAATACTGGATACAATTTAAAGGTCATTATTGTGTTAGCCAAGAAAATAGCTAATGATGACTTTGCTATTGGGCTATTCAGCCCATCATAGAACCCATTAGGTCAATTAGGTAAATTGAATAGGAAAAAAACATTTAGATTTAAAAAGCCATCTAGTACTACCTACTACTTGCCTATGAAGATTCCATTTCATGATGAATTCAAAGTGCTTGTTAGTTCTGTGTAGGAAAATGACCAGCTCATCTAATTTAGCAGATACAGTGATTCAAGTTCACTTCTCAAATATAATTGTAAACCAAAAATTGTGTTAAATGGCAATTTTAAGAAATCAAGTAAAAAGACTTCTGTGTACATTAGGACTTGAGCATTTGGGGGGGGGGGGGCGGTTATTTCACTGCACTGAGGCAGGTATGGGAAGCAGAGCATGGACTTCTCTTCCCCCGAGGGATTTCTTTCTCTCTGGAATGGTCTGTAGGTTCAGATTTGTGCGGAGGCGACGAACTAGCATTGGGATGAACACTTATGACCCCAAACATTCTAATTCTAGCTCTTTACAGCCTTCAGATATTGAATAGGCACTTAAGCTTTCAAAAACCAAGGCCCGAAGATAATGCTGACATTACCTTGTAGCTTTTTTATTCTTCAAGTAGACAGTTTACAGGATGCTTGAAGTGACTCATGGAGATAAAAGAGTGCTACCACTTATTTAATATTTATTAAGTGTGCTTATTATATTCAGGGCATGCTATTGCTGGAGAGAGTTAGTCCACTGAATGAGTGTTCAATCTTGGTATCATAGTGAATATTTCATCAAATTATACATTGAGCAACTGATGTAATCAGTGGTGTGCTCGTAAATGTTTAGCAACTGGCTTTTGAGCACTGATTTGTAGCATTTGCTGATTTCATGGTGCAAATGCTCCCCTCACGGCCCATATCAACCTATCAATATGATGTGGACTGCTTGCAAAACTCCTGAAAATTTGACAGTTGGCTCTTGTGTGCTGGTACAAGCCCCTTGAGCACACTCTTGGATATATCTGATGCTAAAGAATAAGGAGAAGAATGTCCTTGTCATTGACTGAATTCCAGGAACATGTTTCCTAGCCAACATACCTAAATGCTAACTTGGTTGCCAACTTTCATCCCAAACTAAGAGAGGGTGTTGGACCACATTTTCAGAAGGGGCCCTTTGGAAAAAGGGCGGGGCTTCAGGAAAACGAGATTCTAATTATCAGCTGCAAACTCTCCCCAGGTCATTTCATTTTCCTGAGACTCATTTGTAAAATAAGGAGATATTTTATACAAGAGATATAAATGCTTTTCTGTTTCTTCTACCTTTATACACTTTAGTCTAAAAAGTCAGCATGGGTGCAGATCATTAAACTGGATTTCAGTAGCTAGTGTAGGCCTTTCCCAGGCATGGAGTATAAAATATATCTGTGCAGATGGGAAATAGGAGGCTTTCTAATATTTTTCCCCCAGGAACTTCCTAGATGCTTAGCTTCTCCCTGAGAAAGATTTATTTTACACCCAGCGTAGGAGTAGGGCGGTCTGCTTTCTGCAAGATGTCTCCACCCTCCTTGCCTATTATCTCCCTGCTTAGTTCAGCCCACCCAATGCTATGTTTAATTCTAGCTTTGTTTTTATTGTCTAAGGTGACCTTTTTTCCCTACCCCATTTACCTTTGGCCTGCATGACTTAAGGTGGTCACTTATATATTCTTTTTTTTATCTTTTTTAAATTTTATTTTTTAATTTATTTCTCTCCTCTCTCCCCTGCCCCCAGTTGTCTGCTTTCTGTGTCCATTTGCTGTGTGTTCTTCTGTGATCGCTTCTATCCTTATCAGAGGTACCAGGAATCTGTGTTTCTTTTTGTTGCGTCATCTTGTTGTGTCAGCTCTCCGTGTGTGCGGTGCCATTCCTGGGCAGGCTGCACTTTCTTTTGCACTGGGCGGCTCTCCTTATGGGGTACACTTCTTGCGCTTGGGGCTCCCCTACCCGGGGGACACCCTTGTGTGGCAGGGCACTCCTTGCACACATCAGCACTGCACATGGGCCAGCTCCACAAGGGTCAAGGAGGCCCAGGGTTTGAACTGCGGACCTCTCTTGTGGTAGGCAGATGCCCTATCCATTGGGCCAAGTCTGCTTCCCACTTATATATTCTTTCACATCCATGCCAAAATACTCATTGCTGGGAGAAAGACAAGGGCATCAGATTTGTAAGAATAACATAATTTGTGCCCTCTAATTTAATAATATAATGAAAGGAGTCACTTGTTGTCTGCTAATCAATTATGTCTTAATAGCCACCTTTTTTTTTTTTTGGTACTCATCTATTTAAACATCGGCTTCTTGCACAATCTAGTCACTAATTATCCACTGAGTCAAAAAATGAATGGATGGTTTATGTAACATGAAGGGTCTTTCTAGTTCATGTTCAAGTCTCTAGGGCTAGGAAACATTTTTCTCCTATTTCCGTATTTTTCTGTATGTTCTCCATATATGCCTAGAGAATGGCAAATAGCTTCTTGCACTGTGTGTGGGGGTGTGTGGGAGTCGGGGATTTTGGCAGGAAAATCATGTTCTTTACCTGTTCCTCTACCTCCAAGAATTACAGGAACTGAGAGCCTGAAAGAGCAGGAAACGTGCCGTGCAATGGCTGACAGTTGGTGGAGCAGCAAGTGCACTAGAGTGGGTGGTATCTGTCCCCAGTTCCTCGCTCTGATCTGAAGCTTGTACGACAGATGTAGTGGGGGCTGGCGAATGGCGGTGCTCACTTGTGGAGGTGAAAATGCCACAAAAATGCACACGCCACAAGTAGCGGTGGCAGCACAGTGCCGCGGGCTCTGAAGAGCCTATTGGTCCTGCTGGGCTGTTTTCTTTCAGCAATATTTTTAACCAGTTGCAACACAGAAGCAAGGGAAAACATTTGTGATTTAACATTTCTTTATAGGGCTACAGTGCCAGAGCTAGACAGTATAGAGCTTTCCAGTAAGTGCTGTGACTTTATGCTGATTTCTGGCTAATATTTAACTTCCAACTTTAAAAATAAAAATTGGTATTTCATAAAACATTTGTGCTGTTGCTGTTAATTATTTTTAAAAAATGGCATGAGTATTGTAATGCTAGTCTTATTTATTATTTTTTTTTTCTGTATTCAGCCTGATGTCTTTTTGGTGTATATAGTATTTGATACTTTTTACTATTCCTACTTTTATTTCTCCCTAGGTTCACCTTTTTCTTATCTAAGTCACACCTTATATTCTAGCCTTCATGCCTTTCCTTGGTAAAGAAACCAAGAAGTTGTAGAAAGAACCACCCATTTAATAGACCACTGCATTATTCTCAGGATTTTATGGTATATTTTGACAACAGAAATGGTAAAAAGAAAACCCTGACAAAAGGACAGTTTATTTATAATGATCAAATCAGAGTTATTCATTCTTTAACCTCGTATTTTAAACAATATGTATATTTAGCTTAAGTGGAGTGTTAACCAGATTTGGTTTTTAGATCTTTGTTAGATAAATGAAATGTTGAAATTGCATAGAGTTTTACCTCCCAAATTAAAAAAAAGTGAGTCTATAAATGATGCAACATTCTCATTTTTAAATAGATGGTGGTGAGAGACAATGTCTGTTTCTAATTACACAAACTTGTTAAGAAAAAGGAGTTAGAGTCAGCTGATCTTTTTCCATTCGTTTTATATGATTTAAATAAGCTCATCTTCTTCCCTTCATTATTTACATGATATGCAATAACTGGTGTGATTAAAATTGAACATTTTACAGTGGGTTGCATTTGGCTTTTTGTCTGTAGAATCAGTTTCTAAAGGAACCACAGGCTTCTCCAACAAGGGTTTTATACTTTTCAATAATTACAGTGCTTCGAAAAGCAATGTCTCTATTTCCTCCATTTTGATTCTCTACTTACTCCCATAGAACAATACAAATTAGGTCACTAGTCATTGACAACATTGTCAATTAAGACACTAAAATCAGTAATGAATGATAAATACCAGACTTCCAATTCGTCACTGTATTTATCAGGAATGCTTCATCCACAACAAACCCAATACTTTTACTCATAGCCTACACTCTAAATCTGTTAGAGATTATGGTATAGAATTTTTAGCTGAAGAAAATATATATACACAAATGCTCATCATTGTCATCATCTTCTTACCTAACATCTGCTGTTGGGGCTTGAATCACATCCTCCAAAAATGCATGTTCAAGTCCTAACCAGAGTTCCTCTGGTTTGTAAAGAAGACTTTTGAAGATGGTACTAGTTAAGGTGTAGCCAAACAGAATGATGATGGGCCTTAATCTCATACAGCTATAGTTCTCATAAGGAGGGGAAATTCGGAAGCAGTGAGTTAGGAAAAGGCAGAAAAGGAGAGAGACTGCCATATGACAGGAACAGAAATGAGTCTACCAGCTGAGAAACCCCAAGAACTGCCTACAAGCCAGCATCAAAACAGAACAGACTCTGAGAGAAAGCAAGCCCTGATGATACTCTGATGTTGCACTTCTAGGCTCCAAAACCATGAGACATTAAGTTCCTGTTTTTAAGTCAATCCACAGTGTAGTATTTGTCATAGCAGTCCTGGCAAACTAAGATATCTGCTATTACTGAAATTGTGTCAAAAGGCCTTAGTACTGTAACTAGTAGAAACTATCTCACCAACCACATTGCCCTTGTACCTGTAAGCTTTTTCCTCCATTCACACAGTTAGTTCACTTGCAAGAGAGAAATGCTATATCAGAATAATTTTAAAAACCTTCATAATTATGAAATTAAAAATGAAGTGAGCTGGCAACAATCAGAAACAGATTTTTTTGATTTGGCTTTCTTCACCCTCATCTGCAGGTAAAATTTATTAGCTGCCGGGATAGAAGATCAGGATTGCCTCTATCTAGCATTCCTATGAAGATGGGAATTAATCCCAAATGACAAGGTGAGTCTGTCTTCCCCTATGGAACAAAATCCTTGATCTGCAGAGGAAGAACAATAAAAACTGTCATCTTAGGCTGCTGATAGAAACCTGTTATTGCTTGAGAAAGGGGGAAGGGGACCTGTCCCTCAGCCACTGGGAGGAATCCATGCTCAGCACTATGGAGGGTGGAGAGACAGGAGAACTTGTAAATGACATACCCTCAAGACCTAAATTCACAGTACCTGCCTCAAGTGAGCCTTGATCAGAACACCAGAGAATTCCCTCTTCTTCCACTCCTTGCCACTATTCAAACAAATGTTGAACAAAATAACAGTGGAATACAAATGATAGTGCTGCAAGAGACAAATTGTCTCTGGGGAATGACACAAGCAGAGTCAAACAGGGCACAGACATTGAACAAAAACATCTGGGAAACTAATCCACACCTGGAGTGCAATTGTATCACTAGAGGATTTTGAATCTGTAGTACACTAAAGATAACCATAGTGATGGAAAACTTCAAATCTAAGCCAAGTCCTAATTATACTAACACAAATCCTTACACTAATGACCTATTAACAGGAAAGACCTGCTTTTTTCTAAGAACATAAATTACTTACCTCTGCATCTACTATTTTATGCAACATGCTCAGCTTTCAATAATAACAAAAATTAGTCACAAAAATGTAAGAATTTGTATAACCTAAAGAGACAAAGCCATCATCAGAACCAGATTAACATATGACAAATGTGGAACTATCAAATGGAGAATTTAAAATATCCATAATTAATATATTAAAAGTGATAATGAAAAAGGTAGACAACATGCCAATCAGATAGGTAATACCAGCGAAGAGAAGGAAATTGTAAGAAATAATTGAACACAAATGCCAGAAAACAACAACCACATTGTAGCAGAGAAGAATGCCTTCAAAGGGCTCGTTAGTAGGCTTGACACAGCTAAGGATAAATCTGTGAACTTGAAAATAAGTCAAAAGTAATCCTGAAACTGATGTGCAAAAGGGGGAAATAAAGAACAGAGCATTCTAGAGAAATCAGGCAATATCAAATGGTCTATAATATGCATAACTGAAATCCTAGAATAACAGAAAGAAAATGAGGCTGAAGAAGTATTTGAGAAAAATAATAGCAGAGAATTTTTGCAATTAATAACAAACATGAAACTACAGATGCGAGAAGTTTAGCAAACACCAAAGAGGATAAACACAAAAACAAACAAGCAAATAAATGAAGCCACCTAGGCATATCGTATTCAAACTGCTGAGAACCAAAGACAAAGAAAAAATCTTGAAGGTAGCCAGAGATAAAAGACACATTGCCCATAAAGTATCAAGGATAAGAATTGCATAGCATCTTTAAAATATTGAAAGAAAGAAATTGTCAGCCCAGAATCTTATACCCAGTGAAAATATCTTTCAAAAGTAAAGGATAAGTAAAAATTTTTCTCAGACTAACAAAAGCCGAATTACACATTGCTAGCAGACTTATTTTACAAGATTCTTCCGGCAGAAGGAATATGATATAGTCAGAAACTTGGATCTACATAGAGAAATGATGGATATTGGTGATGGAATAAAAGAAGGTAAAATGCAATTCATTTTTCCTTATTAATTGCTCTAAAAAGATAACTGTTTAAAGCAAAATTAGTATAACTGTATTGTGTTTTTATAGCACATATAACAGTAAAATTTATGGCAACCTCATTAAGGGTAGGAGAGAGGAATTGGAAATACGTTATAACGTCTCTTTTCAACACATGAAACAATGGCATATTTTTGAAGATAGACACAGGTTATTTTAAAATATATATTGTAAGCCCTAGAACAACTACAGCAAGTTAGTTTATCATTAATACTTAATATTTACTATATTATATAAATTATATTGTATATTATTGTATAATATTTAATTAGCAATAACACCATAATTCAAAAAAGATCAAATAGAATAGTAAACTCACAGAAGGTAGAAAAAAGAAGAAAAAAAACCAAAGAACAAATTTTTAAAAAGTAGATAACAGGCATCAGATGGTAGATTTAATCCAATCATTCAGAAGTCACTTTAAATGTGAATGGTCCAAACACATCAGATGTTCACAGTGCACCATGGTAGTGATGTCCCCTTCTTTTCTGGATTAGTAATTTGTGTTCTCCCCCGCCCCCCTTTTTTTTTTCATCCTTGTCAGTCTGACACAGAAGGTGATATACTGCATGATTTCATTTACATGAATTTCTAGAACGGGTAGTAAAGTCAGATCTGTCATTTCCTGAGGCAAGAGGTTCTGGAGCAGTACTGACTGAAAAGGGGTACCAGAGAACTTTGGGGGACCAAAAAAATATTCTATTAATACGTCTTGACTAAGGAGTTGATTACATGAATATATATATTTGTCAAAACTTATTGAACTGTGCACTTATGACATGTCATTGTTATATATTCTATAGTAAGCATGGCCGGCAGAATGCTCTTTGCAATCCAGAGATAAAAATGTCTTTTAAGTTTTCTAAAGACAATGGTTTTTATTAGAATTTTATGGTTCTTCAACATTTACACCCAGTCCTTTAATAACTTTATTGTAAGAATGTCTCATTCAATTTATTATATTTTAGACACTATTTATTATCATTTTACACTCCACTTTGTTTCAAAAGCTATTTGAGGCAGATAGCCCTTTCAATATTTTTATGACTTAGGGGAAAAAATGAGGTAGTAGATTATGTAACTTCCTTAGAAGACAACTGAAGACACAAAACCAACCTAACAAGAACTAGGGAAACAAATAGAAACTTCCTCTCTTCACTGTAATCCAAGGAGGATCCTGGACCTGCTGAGTCCTGCATATGAGCACTGTGTGGGAGGAGTCAAGTGATCAAAATTCTCTCCTGCACTGGGTCTCTTTTGACCTCACGTTTAGAAAGTCAAGAAGCTCAAGCTGTCAGAGTAGACTGTGAGAAAGAAAGTAGTGAGGAAGATGAGCTGGACATTCAGTATTGAGTTTGGTTTGAGACTACAGATCAAATATTCTTGATTTATCCATTTTATTTCCCAAAAACACATCTCCAGAAAAAAACAGGATCTCAATATAAAGCTGAAATCCCTTGGGTATCATCTCCTGGGAGGCACCTCAAAGTGGAGTGGGAGCTGCCTAGGTTGGGACTCAAGGTTTTGGGATTCTGGATCAAGCCTATCAATGATTGATGCTAAATGCTGCTGTGAAGATTACAAGGGCCTTTTATCGTCAGGGAAGAGAAGGATGCTTGGAGAATACAGCTATCAGAGAAAGCTTTTAGCGGAGGGGTAGGGACTCGAGCTGCATCCTGCAGGTTCTTGGTTGCAGAAGGGTTGTATGGATTGCTCGTGGGTGGAAAAATAGTGTCTACTCATATTTGCTTTTACTTAAAACTCCTGAAAAGCAATTTCAATTCTATCAAATATTGCAAATGGCTGCTGCCCTTACACCATCCAGTTGGGATGTATTTGTCAGTGTTGCAGATTATTCTCTATTTTCAACTGCAGCTAAAAGAGTAGAGTCTGAGCACAGCCATTAACAAATCTTCTATGGCTCTTTGATCCCATGTCTGAAGCTTTTGAATTTATTTTCAATCAATTTCATTCATGGCAAGTTTGGAGAGAGATGGTGCTTTTGACTCACCCTAATTCCTACCTGAAGTTACAGTCTATCCTTTTGTGAATATATTTGTGGAACAGTTTATGCTGTCTAATCAAACAAATTAAAACACTTATTTTTGCTTTCTTCAGTTCAGTCAATTGTTAATAATCATGTTGTCATTTTTTTCATGACTTGGCATCAAAACTTTATTCACTCTTCTTAGAAATTCTGCCACCAACCTACGATAAAAACTGTCATTATCTCTCAAAGTCACAGTCCTGACATCTGTTAAGTAAAGGTTTATTTTACACTTCAAAAGTCAATCTGCACAGATGACTAAACTCCTTCAGAATTTTACAGCTTGCTCCTGTCAAATATTTGGGAAAATAAAACTTGCTTTTAGAAAAATATTTGGTTTTTGAGAAAAGAAAATATTTTTATTTATCAAAAATTTATTTTGTTTCTTTCCCTGGGGATGTAACAACCTTTTCTTATCATTTGGCTTTTAGAAAAATAATATAAAAATAAAAGAAATTGAGATAACTTGTGTTTAATTTCAAGTGACACACGGATTTCTTTTTTCTAACACCCATAAAGGTTGAATCAGTCATCTAAGTACTTGATAAATTGTTCAAAAGAAGATATAGTTGGACTTGAGAAGGGAAGAAGCAGTTGCTGTTACCTTCTCCCTTTTCTTCTGTGTGCTCTGCTGGGCTCTCTGAATAGGTTCTGGATCACTGAGGTAGATTCATGCATGGTCCTCTGTGACAAAGAACTGCTCTGACCTAGCTTATCCATCTAGGAGATGAATCCTATTTTGCTCTTTTTGGTAGTGATTTTCATGTGTCAATTTGGTTAGGTTATAGCGCCCAGTTTTTTTGGACTAGCACTGGCCTACTTGCCGCTGTGAGGGTATTTCATAGATGGGATTTGCATCTACGATCAGTTGATTGCATCTACAATCAGCAAAGGAGCCTGCTCTCAGTAACTTGGGGAGTTTCCTCATTAAATCAGTTTGGAGGTCTTAAAAGATGGAACTGAGGATTTCAGAGGTCTGAAGAAGAATTTCTGCCTCATCTTCAATATTGCTTCTTGCTAGATTACCAGTCAACTTGTTTCTATGGGGAATTTGCCCTAAGGACATCAATATCACCTTTATCAGGGTTATCAGCTTAGACTTGCCAGCCCCCAGGGTATGTGAGCCAACTCTTTATAATAAATCTCTCTCTCTCTCTCTCTCCCTCTCTTTCTCCCTCCCTCTCCCTGTCTCTCTCCCTCTACCCCCCACCACACACACACAGGTACACAGACACCCACAGACACAGACACACCTACATCCTGGTTCTCTTTCTCTGGAGAACCCTGCCTATACACCCTCCCATGCCTCCAGATGCAAAATACCTGGAGGAAAACCTCCTTACAGAGCATCTGCTCTAGACGGGGTGTTGTGCTAAGAGCTTTACGCCGGCAACCTTGTATCCTTACAATAGTCCTACAAGGTATTATCTCCTTGTCCAAAGCCAAAGCCTATGATATGACCCACTCTAAATATTTGCTCTTCCCACCATGCTTATTATACCATGCTTAATATTTTTACTAACGGACCTTTTCTTCTATTGTTTGGCATCTTTTGATTCCAAACTTCAAACTTTTCTCCAATGAGAGTCCATGTCTCTGCAGCTACACAGACTTGTGAACCTGTGAAATTCTTAACTGCACTTTTATGCTGTGGAAGTATTTCCAGGCATACTGTGCTCTGGGGCCTCTACCTTTTTTCTCGTGCAGATCTGCTATCTAATATAAATAGAGATGGGTGTGAGCACAGAACTTCAAGGGATTTCTAAAGGTGGTTTCATGAATAAAAGTTAAATAATTTGCTACTGCTTCTGGCATTGAAGCTATGAAATTTGCTGTCTCAATTTCCACATCCCCGGCTTTGCCCTCCCTTCCTGGGGTGTTGGAAGAAGCAAGGTACAAGAAATCAGAAAACCTTGTCTCCAATACCTGTTCTGCCATTTATTAGTTGTCTCATATGGTAAAAGTTACTTGGCTTCATCCAACTCTATTCTCTTTCTGGTGCAAAAATTAGAAGGAATAAATAGTGCCCACTCTTTGGTTGCTATAACAACAACAATAATGGAAATAAAAACTAATGTCTTGGTTTTCCAGGGCTGCTATAACAAATGCCATAGGCTGGTTGGCTTAAACCGGAAATTATTGTCCCACAGTTTGGAGTCTAGAATTCCAAAACCAAGGTCCCTCCAGGCCATGCTTTCTCCCAGGGCTGTGCTGTCCTGCTGGTGGCTTGTGGGCAGTCCACCTCTGCCTCTGCCACATGACCATCTGTCTCCTGTGGTCTCCTGTGACTTCCACTTCTGTACAAATTTCTACCTCCTATCCAAATTTCCTTTGCTTATAAAGACTCTGGCCATATTGGATTAAGGCTCACCCTGAATCAATTAGGCCTTATCTTAATAGGATCTTTGAGGAGCCTATTTACAAACCAGTCCATGCCCATGGGATGACTGGGGTTAGGACTTGACCTTGTCTTATGTGGGGGACCTAATCCAAATAAGTCAGGTATAAGTAGTTTGAAACCTATAAAAGACCTTTTTGTGATGATAAAACTCAAGTTTATTCTTGTTACCCGCTGGGTAGAACACTTCACACCTTCCCATTACTCTTCAATTAAACACCAACCTCTTTATCGCTGCTCACCAGGGAAGGTTCTAGGCTGCAAACAACTGGAATTAGTTCTGATGATCTTAGACAAAAAAGAGAGAATGCTTTGGAAGACAATATTAAGCTCACAGGCTCCCTGGGTGGCTCAGTAACACAGGTAGTTCTGAAAGCTGGAAAGAAGGAAAGATCTGGTTAGAAAGGGTACCAGATACGCCACTGCTGCTGTTCTATGCCAGGGACTCCAACTCCATGAATGAGCTCTAAATTCTTCCTTAGACTTTGCTTCTCTTACTTCAAATTCAAAGATCCATGGATGTGAGTGACTGGCTGAACATAGGTCAATAACCGCGTCCTGGATAGCAGGGGGCAGGAGAGGGAGCATCTTCCTTCTTCTTCACTGTGAAGGAGACCACAGTGTGGCTCCCACTGACACCATGCACAAGGGGATATGCCCCCAAATAGAAACACAGTTGGATGCTAGATGGGGGAACAAAAATAAGTCAAACCCAGACCTACAACCCCCTGCATGAGCTGCCCTGCTTCTCTCATTAGCCTTATCTGGCACCACCAATACCCATCCCTCTCTCTTTCCTCCTACCTCCACCACCATCAACCATGCTTTAGGCACACAAGTCTTATTTCACTTCTTTTTTTTTGTGCCAAACTCTTTTCCATCTCAAGGCCACTTAACCTCTATCCCTGGAGTCCTCCACAATTCTCTTCCTTCTTGTGGCTAACCCCTCCTCAGCCTTTAAGTCTCAGCTTCAAAGAAAGGTTGATGGGAAATTCTTATCTGACCACCACTTCTCTTGACAAAAACTTAGGCTAGTCCTGCCCCACATCCAGTATACTTCCATATTAGCCTGGACTTCTTCTTCATAGCACTTACAGATATAACTAACATTTTGTAAATGTTTTCACCCACTAGATTACAAGCATAACATGAGTAAGGTTATATCTATTTTATTCACTGATACATCTCTGTTTCCAGTACACACTCAATAAATAATGGATGAATGACTGAGTAATTATGTGAGACTGTGACCCTCAGGCACTTCTATTTTCCCCCCTGACATCAGTAGGCATAACCTTCTTCTCCTTCTGATTGTGCTGTGAGATCCCAAAGGACATGGTCATCTCATTTTTCTTTATGATAAGAACAGTGAATAAATGGATAATCAAATGGATGGATGCATGAATGAAGCAGTTGGAACTATAGTGAAAAGGGGTTTCTTTTTATTTTCCTCTGAGTCTCTCAGGTTTATTTTAGACTTCAAGATAGGAGATAAAATGTGCACAAGCATCTCATTTTATCAACTAATAAATTTGGACTAGGTTTCCTATTAGGTACTAGGAGGGTTAAAAGTAATTTCAAAACTTCATCTTTCTCCTCTCGAAGAACTTACAGTATAATTAGGAAGATGGATCCATAATACAGGACGGGTTAAACAGTATGTGATGCAGACAACAATACCAAACAGTGGTAAAGTAGATGTTATCTGATGGTGTATATTAATTGCCAATAGAGTAGAGAGCAGAAGAGCTTTTCATTCAGCAGAGTGTGGTTTAGTACTTAGAATGGCCCTTCTTTCCACACCTACCATTCATTCAGTTCCTTAACTCTTCCAAAGGGATTGCACCTTTTAGCAATCACTTCTGCCCACTCTCCTTCCATCCCCTTCTGCCCTCCCTATCTTTCCAGACACACTTTGCGTTATGAGTCCTGGAAACAATTATCTCCCTATGCTCTAGATTTCAGACTGTAATTCTGCTTTTTCTCCCAAGAACCTCTGCAGATGAACCCTTGTCAATTCGGAGGCCCTAAGCTGTTGCTCCAGATTAAAATAAGTACAACATAACAAGAAAAAATAAAATAAAATAAAATAAGTACAACAGGAGGGGAAGACATAAATGTTGACTCTTTCAGGAGTGTCCATTATTGGGTTTGGCGATAAAACTCATTTACAGCAACCTAAAGAAGTTGCCATTTTTGGTCCCGCTGTTTTGTTTGTTTTGGTTTTGTTTGTTTGTTTGTTTTTAACCTGGAAATGAGACTATCATTAAGACGCTTGATGACTGCAGGACGCCCCTGACACTCAGCTTCAGGGTCTTGGTGAAGATTGTGGGTAAGTTCTAAAACAGACTGGCCCATTTGAATTCTGGTCCTGCCACTTTCTAGCTTTGTGACTTTCATCTCTTTAAGCCTCAGCTTTCCCCCTGTAAAACAGAGACCAGAAAAGGACCCATCCAAAAGGCTTAGGGTGCACATGAAAGAGAACACGCTCATAAAGGCTTAGCACAGCTCTCGGCACACAGAAGGTTTTCAGCACATTTTAATAAATTCAGTACCTTCACTATTTCTCTCACCAAAATCTCTGGCTGCCTTAAGTGTTGAGTGTGTAAGTGTAGTTTGCCAAGCTTCATTCCCACCAAACACTCCAGAGAGAAAATTTGCAATTGGATGGAAGAGAGCTGCAAATGTGGTCACTTTGCATTGACACCTCCCTGGGAACAAACTAGCTTGATCCTTCAGAGTCAACTGTGTCACTTCCTGGTTCAAGCTGATCCCAGGACTTCTTACCAGAATGCTCTCAGAGTAACCTTAAGAGAAGAGATGCTTTAGGAGTTAGGGCAAGAAGCACAAACTTGGAGGGGTGAGCATCCTGCTGCTGAAGCTCCAAGGATGCCGTTGTGGCACTAAAACCAAGTGACAGAAAGCAGGCCACCCTTGCCCGTTTGCTGTTTCATCTCTCCTGGCTCTAGTTAAAGGGGGGAGGGCTTTTCCTCTCCTGGATGCTTTTGCCAATCCAGGGTCATAGCAATTGTCTAGAATGATTACTCCTGTTGTTTCGGCAATCAGCAGCCAGAATTGTGCTCATCTCAATAAGATTAGGGAAAAAAAACTTCCCGCCTGAACAGTGGACCACGGTGGAGGCTATGTGAGCGAGCGCGCTAATCAGGAAAACAATTTCCACCTGGGTAAAGCAGCATTCGGAACAACAAACACTGTGTCATTTTCAGGCAATTAGAGATGGTTGCTCTCCTTCCTCCATGCATGTTAAATTGTGTGCGTGCTGCATAGGGCAGAAACACCGAGTGGAAGGAGACAAAAGGGGCCCAGAGCATGCTTTTATTAGCGTCTCCTCCGACATCAGTCATGTCCCCCTCTGTCCACCCCATCCGAGGTCCTCTAATCATGCCTTACCATGGGCAATGAACATATGTCCCTTCGTTCTGCTAACAGGCACCTGTCTGCATACGGAGGCGTATGGAGCCACTCGCCCTCCCTGCTGATCAAGATGCTTAAGCTTCAAATTTCAATCCGGCCCCTGGGTCTGAAGCCCGATTTTGAAATTGTTGGCGTGGGGTGGGTTCTGGTGGTGTACTTTTTAATTGCATTATCCTATATGATGGAAATCTTTTCATTCTTCATGCAGAAAGCACACGCTGTACAGGGGCACACACTTCCCACTGTGATTTTGAGCCAGGGCCCAGCTTCCTCCCAGGGCCACTTTGTCAGCTGTTCTAAGATCTTTTGTCATCTCTGCTATAAATTGCCCTTGAGCAGCACCAGGCTTTTTAATTCAGATTTTCCTCTAGCAGCAGGAGGGAAAATGGAATGATTGTTAAAGGGGGTTAATGTTAATTGCTAATGGAGGTAGAGTTTTTTGTTGTTGCTTTTCAAGTTTTGTAATCTAGTCTTTCAAATTTTGTAATCTGGAAATAAAGAAGTAGAGCCAGGGTAAAAGATCATAATTCGAGAACCTCACTGATAAAACATGGGAGAGGGGATGAATGGGCTTTCCTTTCTTGTTTTATTTAATCTAATTGCCCCACAATCAAGGTATCCAAAAAATCTCACCTGAGTCAGAAATACAAATGATACAGATGCGCTAGTCAGGGTTCTCCAGAGAAACAGCACCAACAGGGTACATATGTAACTAACAAGAGATTTAGCATAGGAATTGGCTCATGTGACTGTGGGGATGGGCAAGTCTCAATTCTGCAGTAGGCAACAAGTTGGGAACTCGATGGTGACGTTGCATTCCCCAGGAGAAGCCACAAGCTGGGAACTCTGATGAAGGTGATGATGAATTTTCCAGAAGAAGCTGACTGGCTGAAGTAGAGATAGAAATCCTTCTTTTAATCCATCCCTTCCCTGTCCCTTTTAGTCCAGGTTGGCAGTGTTCTGCTTATACATATTTTGCAAAAAACTTCTTGGCTTTGATGCAGTACAAGGATATCCAAACCATCAGACAATAGACTTTCTACAATCTTTCCTGGAAATTGCATTTCCAATAGTGACATCCACTGAAATGGCTGATGGGACCCATGTTCTGCCACACCTTCTTTAGCAAAGGTTTATGCAGTTAAACCCTGACATGGGGTCCTGTCCCTATGAAAACTCAGGCGTTCCCTGATACAGCCACCTCTTGTCCTAGTCTCAGAGCACACTATCTGTATAAGCTGAGAGTTTTCTAAAGTATTATTGCTTATTCCCGTCTGCAGAACAGTTCGATCCTCAGTTTATCTCTTTTCCTCTTTCTTTGCACTATAAGCTGCAAGGAGAAACCAGGGTTCACCTTCCACACTCAGCTTGGAATATCCTCAACTAAATATCCAGGTTCATCTCTTGCAAGTTCTGCCTATCATCCAACATCAGAACATAATTTTGCCAAGTTTTCTGCCACTGTATATCAAGGATCACCTTTCTTCCAGTTTCCAATAAATACATTCATCATTTTCTTCCAAGACCTTATTGAAGGAACTTTAATGTCTGTATGTCTACCAACGGTCTCTTCAAAGCAATCTAAGCTTTTTCTATCAAGTACCTCACATTTCTTCCAGCTTCTACCCATTACCTCATTCCAAAGCTGTTCCTACAATTTTAGATATTTGTCATAGCAGACAGCAAAAACTGTCTTAGTGTCCTAGCTGCTAAAACAAATATCATGCAATGTGTTGGTTTAAACAATGGGAATTTACTGGCTCACAGTATTGAAGATAGGAGAAGTCCAAAATCGGTGTGTCAGCAAGGTCATGCTTTGACCTTGAAGACTGTGGTGTTCTGAGGCTGGCTACAGGCAATCCCTGGGTTCTTTGGCTTCTTCATCATATGGCAATACCCTTTCTTTTCTCTTCCAGTTTTCTGCTTCTCTCCGTGGCCTTCTCTCTCCATGTCCAATTTCTTTTGCTAATAAGAACTTCAATCATATCAGATTCAGGCCCACCCTCATCCAGTTTGGGCACAATTTAACTAGTAACATCTTCGAAGGCCCTATTGACACGTTGGTTCACACCCACAGGACCAGGGTTTGGAACCTGAGCATGCCTTTTGTGGGGGAGACTTGGGGTAGGTGTAAGGGTAGGGGAATAAAAATGCAGCCTTAGAAATACAAAGGACATTTTAGATAGCCATTTAAGGAGGTGTCAAACACCATTTTGACTCCCAATCGTAGGTGGGAAGGGAAGACAGAAACCCAGTTAAACAATAAAGTACCATTTCAAATTAAACAAGGGCACCTGCCCATCTGGGAGTTTAAGACAAAGAGATTTTCAATAGCACAGGGAAGTTAACCCACAATCTTGATACATAGAAAAAAGGAGTCTTTTTTTTTTTTAATCACCATCTCATTCATTTCCCCAATTGAGTTTATCAATACATGTGCTGTTTTAATTGTGTACAAAATTTTGTGTTCATACACAATTTTTTGGTATGAAAAACAATTCTTTCAAGCAGTATTAAAAAAAACCAACTTTACAGTATGGCAAATGAATATTCCCTTATCCTTCAACAGTAGTAATGAAAATTCAGAAGAAGTAGGGATTTTATACCCACTATACTCACATTCTTCATTAGTCCCCCTAGTCCAACATCTACCCACCCCCCCACCTCAATGAGAAAGCAGAAAGTTCTTTGAGCTACCGTTTTGTGGGTCACAGTGTTTTCTCCAAGAAACCACTCATCACCTTGGCTCAGAATTTGCTGTAACCACTGGGAGATGTTAGGCTCCCATTGTGGAGACTCCAGAAATGATGAGCTATCTAATTGTAGATAAATTGTTAAGCCTTTCAGGATGATTTCAAACCACAAGAGAGGTGTATTTATAGCCAGCCGAGTTTGGATTCAACCTTTCAGTCACTCTCTGAGTGCTCTCATCTAAATTTCAAGAAGGAAATGGACAGCTCCAAAGTATCAGGAACTTCTTTGTAGCCGATGCAGAATCACGTTTAAAATCTCTAAGAGAAAAGAGCCAAGACCTCACAAAGGACTGACGAAAGCATAACTCAAGATTCTCTTCACAAGGGTTTTTCTGATGTGATTGAAAGTCTTCCCAAGACAATACCTAATGGCAATTAAAAGTCCTCCCTGAAGTCTGATCTTATCCAAAAATTTCCTGGCACAAAGCATGACATGCTGTCTTCTCTCAGTCCCATTCTGGTGTGGTTAAAAACCTACTAATGTCACAATTGCTTGAAATTCTCAAGAAATGGGCAATCCAAGGTGTTACTTTTAAAATACTTTAAAAATTCTCTGGTATTGTCAAAAAATTCACACATCCTGAAAAACATTGTGTACCTACTGTGCAAAGTCACTATTCTGAGGCACTATGAGAAATATAAACATGGTGTCATTTAATCCCTTCGGCATTTATTGTTAGAGGAGTTGGTGTACTACTCCTAGAAGCAATCTATTTCTGTCACTATATTCCTTTTCCAAACTAGGTGGGGTGGCCTGAAGCATCATGATGTACATGAGAACCCTGAGACACTGTTTCATGGTGATTTTCTTTCCTGGGAAAGTCAGCCACCGACCTGATGACAAGGAATCCTGATTCTGCCATCCACTTAAAAACCTTGTAAAGAGTCAGCAACATGTCCCAGTCACAGCCTGCCATTCCTACATACTAGGGCAAGGTGTGGTGGAGACTCACCAGGACACCAAGAGTTCTGTCTTGAGGGTAGCTATGTCTTTTCCACAGTGGTAAGGACCTGAGCACAGAACAAGGTGAGGTGGGTTCCAAGACTAACCTTACCACTCACTTATTGGGTGAATCTAGGTGAGCTCTGTAACCACTGTATATCTCAGTTTCCTTGGCTATATTTTGGGAAGAATGATACATTTATCATAGGGCTGCTTTAAAGATTAAATTAAAATTAAAACACTTTAAATTATGCCTGGCCTATAATAAGCATCAGTAAGTATTAGGCAGACTTGTGATCTTTGGCAATTTGTTCTGGGCTACCATAACAGCATAAGCAGAATCAGACCTAAAATTTGTATGATGCTTTTGAGCATGAGAGGGGTCACTATCAATAATTACACCATGTGGTGAACTGAATTGTGTCCACCCCCTTGGACAGGTTCTTTGTCTTGGTCCATACTCTGGTGGGTGAGGACCCATTATAAATAAGATCTTTGCAGAGGTTACTTCAGTTAAGGTGTGGGCCAACTGAATCCAGATTACTGGAGTCTTTTATAAACAGAGTGAAAGCTAGAAGGAGAGGGAATCCACAGGGAGGAGCCAGAAGCTGGAAGTCAACAGAACCCAGGAGAGAAAGGAGGGGATGCTGCTATGTGTGCCATGTGATGACAACCACATGGAACCCTAAAGATGGCCAACCAGAAGATACCAACCCAGGAGGAAACAAGCCTTCTGGCCTCTGAAACCGTGTGCCAATAAATTCCAGTTGTAAAGCCAACCTGTTGTATGGTATTTGTGTTAGCAGTTAGGAAACTAAAACACAGCAGGACAAACACATAAACTGGGACAGACCCAGGCAAACCAGACTTTATTGTCATCCTCCCTAAAATCTTGCCCTACTTCTTCAGCAGAGGTCTTGCCTGAGGCTTTTAGAAGTGCCTCTCTTTTGGGATGAGTCCTGCTTTCAGGGCGACTGCCCCTCCTCTGGCTCAGACCCTGATTGAAATCCATCTACTATCAGCCCTTCTCCACTGGACCCCATCTGAGGAAGCCCAGCAGCTCCGGCTGGCTGCCGGCGAGCAGGCTCTAAATGCTACAATGTCCTACAGCTAATGCAAAGGACAAAACCATTCATGGTGTCTGACCACTGGCTCCTTTAATCAAGATAAGCTCTTCTTCAGCGGGGAATTCTAGCCTAGAAGCAATCCTGGCTGCCCAAACAAGCCAGCCCCTCTCCATCAGCCTGTGGCTGCCGCCACACTTAACACTGCACATGACAAAAGACACTTCACAGAGAGCATCAGTGCAGGGTAAAGCAGAGCCACTTGAGAGCAGCAGGAAGGAAAGATGGGCTGCTCTTCAGAAACTGCTCTACCTTCCAGGGAAAGGTGAGCGAACGTTTTGCTAGTGATAGTTTCCACACCTGCACATCTGTCTCTCTTGAACACACACTCCCATTTTCTTGAAGTCAGTCCTCACTGAAAAAAAATCTGCAGTTGAATTTGGTTCTTTGTTCCCAGTGACAGCCATACCAATTGATTATTTACCCGGAGGAGCATGAAAGGAAAAATACCTCTAACTATTCCATCAGCGAACTCTTTTAAAACAGTGCAATTAAGTCCACCCTACTTACTTAAACTTGAAATTGTTGGATTAGAAGACGCCTGGAAAAATTTATCATTTTATTTCCTTTTTCCCAAAATGATAACTGTCCACAGTTTTTCCTAGTCAGTCTATTGTATTTTTACCCCTCTACTACCTGCTTCTTCAACTCTAAAATGAGAGTTAATAATACATGCCTTACCTGCCTCACTGGGTTTTCTGTGAGGATTGATAATAATAAAATAATACAAATAAACTACATTTTTACATACTTTTTAGTTTCCTAAAGTGCTTTCATTTATTAGTCGCAACAACAGGGAGGTGGGTAATAGCAGTTACAGTACATAAATGTCGTTTGAAAGTACCAAACAGAACAAAAATGCAAGCTTTGTGTAATGATTATCAGTAATGACAGCGAGTTTCCATTTGTCTGGTTCCTTTAGGGGGAGGGAATAGGCTCAAGGAGTGGCTCTGGGCATTCTTGAAGGAGTCATTATACTTCTAGGGCTCCTCTGGGGCACCCCTGCCATGTTCCTTTAGCCAACCAGAGCAGGGGGTGAACTGAGAAGAGTGTGTTAGGGTTAGGGAGGGCGGACTCTGATGACAGCGCCACTAGCTTTCTGCCACAACGTCCTGCACACCCTTTCCATACCTAACTCTCCCTCCAAAAAGCCTGTAATCTTAGGCATAATTCTCTCCTACTCCAATTTGACCTCATTTACCCCACACTTGTCCTTGAACCTGGTTGTCAGGTCCACGAGTCTGTCTAGAATCCCACCTCCAGGTCAGTTTGGTCTGGAAAACCAACAGTTGTCAAATCTCCTCTATACCCTGTGAAGTTCAGCACATTGACTCCGACGTGGGAGGTACTCAGACAGTGGGGGGAGGAAAGCCTCTTCTGCTTTTGACTAAACTTCCAAATTTAAATTTTTGAAAGAAATCAGATTTTGTGAGAGATCACTTGAGCTTTGGATTAAAATTCCCATCTAGAATTCCATTTCTCCATTGCTGCCAGCTCTGTCCACTCTCTGGTTCATGGCTCTCATTTGTCTAGATATCCATCAGTCTAGGAAACTCTGTGGAGTTCCTCAGTCAGACACACTTCATGGGTACCCCCATGGCACCCGGGGGTCACCCTATTGCACAGTACAATCACTTGTTTTCTTTCCCCCAGGAGACTATAAACTTCTTGAGGGCAAGGACTATGATCTTTCTATTTCCTGTATCTGCCACATGATCATCCATATCTTTAGAATGAATTAATGAATTTAGTTAATTAATCAAAGTGGCCTAGAGAAGAGAGAAAGTAGAACTAAACTCATTCCTAGCTTACCTATAACACCTTGACACATCAGTGCCCACTCAGATCCATGACAAATCCCATTCATTCAGAATTATGACTCTTCAGAATCACAATGGGTGTTTCTTCACCCACAAGGCTATCCCTGCCCCTGCCCTATCTTTACACTGCAAAAAGCATCATCTATAAACCAACGTGCTTGAACAAATATTTATCTTTAAAGAGGATGGAGAAGGTCTCCTGTGACTTGTTTTTATAAAATTCTTGTTTAAGAAACAGGATTAAAATGACCATGATTGAATGAACTAAGTGTTTCTAGTGGCCATTGCCCTGATTTTTCTGAGTCCCTGGGCACAGTATCCAGCACATTCTTTTTGCTGGCTTGAGCTTCTGCCTCACACTGACAAGCAGGCTACTTGGTGGCTGTGGCTGCTGAAGACCATAACTAGACAGCAAGCAGTGAGGACACAGGGCAGACTGGCATGGGATCTGTCTTTGAGCCACTATCAACCAGTGCCAAATATTAATGAATAATCTCCTTACTTGATAACTGGTGTCTGCTGTGATCCATTCCTAACACTCACCTTCTATCACATTTCAGTTATTTTAGACAAGTTCCACTTTGTATGATTGATCATGAGTTTTACTTTCATGAGGTTTAGGTGGGTGGGAAGGAAACCACAGCAAAAGAGCATGGCAGGAAGAAGTTTCCTTGCAAAAGATTCATGTATTATCTTTGGGTTATGGCTTCTCAAAACCCAAACTCTTAAGTGTTCTGAGGTTAAATGCTTCCTATTTGCCACAAAGTTGAAGGATGATGATTTAGCTGGTGTTATTTTACAAGTGCAATATTACATGTGGCTATCTCTAGATAAATGAGCCTTTAACTTTCACTGGGGAAGGTCATTATTAGAAAGAGAGACAGATTCTGGATTCTGACAGGGCTCACTGGAAACTGAAACTGAAGAATTATACTTAAAATGTACAGAATACCCCTTCCCTGAAAATGGTATTGGCTGGGGGTGGAATGGGCAGGGGGCTGGCAAGGGAGAGAGCTGAGTCATCTAAGTCTGAAAGCCATGCTAGGAAGCTTCTAGATCACTTGAGGATGAGTGAGGAAAAGTGCAAGGAAGTGGTCATTGCCTGTTAACTTTCCCCCTTACCCACCCTCTCTTCTGTTCTCATTAAAAAGATTGAAATAGAAGGGAATTTTGCATTTGATTATTCTAAACACAGTTTTTAAAAAATGTAACGGGGGCCAGGGACTGTACCCAGGACCTCATACATGGTCAGACAGCATTCAATCACTGAGCCACATGGGCTCTGCTGAGTTGGTTTCTTCGCTTGTTTTGTGCATTGTTTGTTTGTTTTAGGAGGCACTGGGAACTGAACCTGGGGGCCCCCCATGTGAGAGGCAGGCGCTCAAACGCTTGAGCTACATCCGCTCCCACACAGTATTTATTAAATGTTTAAGTACCAGTTATTGAACACACAATGTGCCAGTCATAACACGTGTAGCCCACAGCTGAGCATTATTATTATTCTCATTTTACAGATGAGAGAACTGCAGCCCAGAGGTGGGATGTGCTGCCTGTGCAAGGCCACAATGCTTAGTACATGGCAGAACCAAGAGCTAAAGCAAGGTCTGTCCAATGCCAAAGACAGTAGTCTAGAGTCTCACATGCATTTTCTCTCTTGTTTAAAGAATGAGGTGCATGACAGCCACAGATGTGAAAGTCCTCGTATCTAGTTAGTGGCACCACTGTGGATGGAGGTCATCCTTTCCACACAAGGCTCCATTCTACCACAGCACTCTGGTGGTGTAACCTAATTCGGCAAATATGCAACCACGCAGCTTTGATATTTTGAGAACCTTCCAATTTCTTAATGACTTTGTAATACTTTCTAAAAAGGAGCATTTTATTGCGCTATGAAATAATGTGTTTTTATAGATCTATCTCTGTGATTTCACAAAGTTTGTCACAACTTTGTGAAGCAAGTGGGAGTTGAGGGGTTCTGAAAAGCCTGTTGGATTCAGCTTTATCCACCCACTGCCTTGCCTGAGAGTCCAAAATTCCTGGCATTGGAGTCGCTTCTTTGGGTTTAGGTATCATATCACCAATTAAAATAGATACGTGCCATCATTTCGTCTGTTTGTATCTTACCCCAACACACTAAACCATATAACTAATAAGGGGAGGGACTGAAGGAAGGGAAACAGGGCAGGTAAGTTCTGATGTAAGAAGCAGAATTCAGAAGAAATTCAATGCAGGGAAACTTAATGCTTGGTCAAGGTCAATCCTAGGAGAACAATGCCCACCAGGACATTTCAAGTAGAGGAGAGTAAATATAGGCAGAATATAGGAGTTTGCCAGGAAATAAAACAACGACACAAACTGTAATGATTCTTTCAATAGCTAAGATTTAGGAATAGTTTGAGTAGACAGTTAGATGAGTTGGTACCAAATAGTCATGGTAGAGAACTGAGAAAGGGTGGGAAAGTATCTAAAAAGGGAAATAAGGGGACTGAAGGAAAACCTTACCCTGCAAACACATTCATGGACTCCTAACACTGACCTCCAGTTATAGCTTCTTGAAAGGGCAGCCTTGCCCCACATACGCCCACAGAAGAATTCAAGCCATGTAATTCCTGCATAGGAGGGCAGTGGGCATTGATCCCCTGGCCCTCTGAATCTGTAAAGAACAATTGACTCCCTGGGTCCAGCTTCCTTCTTCATCTGCAAAGAAGGGTTTTGGCATTCTGCATTCTGCCGTGCCGTGCTGCAACTTGCTCTCCACCGCGTGCCCTGGAATTGCCCATGCTGTCTAAGTTTCACCTGGAATGGGTAGGCAGGCGCTCAGAGGGAAGTAGGCAAAGAGAGGCCACAGATGTCACCAAGTTCCAGCATCACATCGGTCCCCATCACATCCATCCCTTACCTGAGACTCATATCCAGCCACAGAAAAAGTACCCCTGAATTCCCATCAAATCAGACAGTCTCTGCTTGTTCTAAGGTAAGGATCAGCACAATCCAAACCCGAAATTAGGTCCCAAGTGTGCCTTGCTGCTAAATTGGCTGGATCAGTGGCAAGTGTGGGAAACCAGCCCTTAGTGAATTTAGAATTGGGAACCATGGAGATTATCACTTCATGGGAGAAGAGGGAGAGGAGGAGAGGGGAAACCAAGTAACCTATCCCTGACCTCCTGCTGCTGAGTAATCAGGGCCAATCAGACACTCTTGGTGTGAAGTAGGAGGCTCTGTGAATCACGGTGTGCAGAAAATTATATTTTGGCTAACGAAAGCCTCTTTAGCACACATTTTGCCTATTGTGGGGAGCCTGGGGTGGGGAAATTATGCAAGGAAGAGAGTTGATGTTCATGGGGAGCAAAGCACAGACTCTGCCCTCCCTGACACTCACATCTCAGGCTCCAGGGAAACTTCCATTTTCTTACATCTGCTGGTGGCAGGCAGCAGGGCACACAGGGGCCCACTTCCTTAATTGGGCCTGACCAGTGAGCCTTGATGAGCCCACTGAGATGGGTTGAATTGTGTGCCCCCAAAAAGATATGCTGAAGTCCTAATGCCTGGTACCTGTACATGTGAACTTATTAAAAGGTCAGTTAAAACAGGGTCACACTAAATTAGTATGGGCCCTAAATCAATAGGCCTTGGTGTCCTTAGAAGAAGAGGAGGACGGACGTAGGGGAGGAGGCCACATGACAAGGCAGACAGAGATTAAAATGCTGCAGCTGCAAGTCAAGGAACATCAAGGAATGCCAGAAACCACCAGAAGGTAGGAAGAGGCCAGGAAGGATTCCCCTGACACACCAATTTCAGAGTTGTGCAGGCTAGGGCTGTGAGAGAATAAACTTCTGTTGGGTTAAGTCATGCAGTTTGTGGCAATTTGTTACAGCAGTCACCATATTCGATATTTGTCCATTAGCAAACCATGGAGGTTGTATGTTCCCCCAACACTTGGTCAAAAGTATTTTCCAACTCGTAGGCTCACTCTCAAGCCAGAGGTGGTTTCTAAGGTCCAGGTGGTATGTGCCTCTCTGAAAGTCAAATGTGGAATTCAATTGCCCCCTTCAGTGGCTCCCCGTGAAACCTGACACTCCACACTCTGTGGAAGACTTTGCTCCCTGCAAACACCAGTCCTGACCAGCTTCTTAAACCCTCACAGGTCACTGCCAGTACTTTCCCCCAGTGCCCAGCTGGTACATCCTCAAAAAATTCAAACCAATTTTAACAGCAGCCTAACTTCCATAAAAATAACTACCAAAGGCTTTTATTATTATTTACTTTACCAAAAAGAATACCAATGCAACCAGACAAATACGAAATAGATTTTGAAGGCAAATGTCTTACCCACGTAAAGACTGCACTTTTTTATTTTTCAAAAAGTGGTACATGCTATTCAAGATTCCATGCCTCAAAGGTGGAGATTGGTTGGGACTCAGCCAGAGCAGGGAAGAAGTGGGGAGAAAAAAGGAATGGATAGTAGTTTCTTTGAGTTACCTTTCTTCCTTGGCAGGGCAGGTGGGAAGTTTCACCTTCAGGGAGAGAAATCAGGGAGATGATGGAGAGGAAGCAAAGAGTGAGCTCCTCTCCCACCTAAATGGGACACATGACACCTGGGCATTAAGTGTGAAAGGATAGCACCTATTTCTCACAGGAGGCAACTCCTTCCTGCTGGCCTCCCTCTTTCCCTGCTCTGACCCATTCCTCCTTACGGGCAAGGAGTGAATTACCAAGAGCAGAGGAAGAGGCCGTGAGTCTCAGTTCTGTAAGGTGCCACTTGCATGGGGCGCTGGGTTAAGAGCTCAACTTCTCCAAGCCACCTCTAAATTAATTTAAAAGTTTCTTCAGGTCAAGGGCCAGGTGATATACTTCTCTGTATCGCCAACATTCATTTATTCATGCAACAAAGGTAATGTTTTGGAAAACACGAGCTTACTCTCCGTGTTGCTTTTCTGTGTCTTCCATGTGAGGCAGCCGGGGCCGGGCCAAGGAGAGGAGGCCGTGGTTAGGCAGGGGAGGCTTGGCCGTGCTCGAAGTCTCCATGGCTCCTGCTGGGCTGAGAGCCAGCAATCTGCTGCCAGACCTGGGAGACACACGGGGACAGACGAAGAATGGGTGGGATGCTCGGCAGTGTCTGTAGCCCCGACAATTGCTGGGAAAGGCCAAATCTGGAGAGAAGGACCCTGGGGCCCTGACAGTGCCGCACAGGAGCAGCTGCAGGGTCATCGGTAGCACACAGGGATCCAAGCTGGGGCTTGGCCACTCCACCCAGCTCTGCTGGCTAGAGCAGCAGCAGCCCTGGGTCAACGCCTCAGCCTCCCAGTGACACAAACTGGGCCTGACCTCTCAGAGAAGAGCCAGGGGACCACAGGACAGTTGGAAAGCTGGAGCAATTCTATCACAGGATGAAGGTGAACCCAGAGAAGCTGCAAATGATCATTGCTGAGCAAGACTTAAACTGGACTCATGTTTCTCTCTCCCCTACCTTCACAGGTGAGCTCCCTGCCCCAAAAGAATAGCAGTTGCAGATCAAATAAAGACTGGCTACACACGTTTGCCCATCCTAGTTGGAATAAGAGGGTGGTATCCAGGGAAAAATACACCTGATGTAAACTAGGGACTGTAGTTATTAGTACAATATTAATATTCTTTCATTAAGTATAACAAAGGCATTGCACTACTGCAAACACCCCAAGGGGGAGGGGGTATATGGGAATGCTGTGGTAGTGTTTTTTTTAACGTGATTTTCCTGTAAACTGACAACTCCTCTAATTAAATTCAACAAATAGCTGTTAAATATTGTCTTCATGTTGAGAATTATGCAGGGCACTCAGGATACTGATTGAACTTGGGGGAGATGGCAGATATTTTTAGTTTAAAGAAGGACTGGCCATCTAGATCTAATATATATATATATAGTAGGAAAGTCTTTAAATAAAATTATATCTTTCTATCCTAGGCTGGGAAAGATGGACTCTGCAGCTAATATATGCACCTGCAATAGCTTAAATGCTTATAAAGCTCTACCTCTCCAGTAAAGCAGGTTTTATCCCACTTAGAATAACTGGCAACTCTCTCTGCAGTAGGCTGGAGTGTGGACACTAAGGAGATAGTGAGAGCGAAGCACAGAGTCCAAGCAACAGTTAGTCCAAATGTTTGTTCACTAAAGTCAGTGGGTCAAGAACATCTTAAGAAGCCATCCCTCAGAAAATTGGAAGAATCAGGTGGATCATGGAAACCTAATCAGCTGAGCAGTTTTTCTAAACCTCATTGTAAAACTGATGGATAGAGTGCGTGTAAGAAAATACAGAACACGCCACTTAGATAACTGATATAAGAGGAAATACAAATTGATAAGCACATGGAAATAATTTATAGCTTCACAAGTATACCTGAAGAAGCACATACTAAGCAAACTTAAGGACCTATTTTTATCTACTGAATTAGCAAAAGAATTCTATCTCAAAGTTACTAAAAATCCTATTTCATCCACCCGCTGCTATTCCACTGCTGGCATTGTAAATTGGTAAAATCTTTTGGGGAGAACAATATGATGAAGAAGAGACAGAGCAACAAAAGATTATCACAAACTTTGTCCTGATAATGTCATTCCTAAGATTTATCCTAAAAAAATAATTCAGTAGAATAAAAAAGGCCTATGAAGGGAAAAGTTTCTCTACGGCATTTTCGATATGAGCAAAAAATAAAAATTGGAAACAGGCTGAATGTCTGACAACAGAGAAATGTGAGTACTTTGCACAATGGATGACCATGCCGCCATTGAGAAGAAGGGCTAAGAAAAATGACCATGTGCAGCAGTGTTACCGAAATGAAGAAGCAGAGGTAAAAAAATGATACTATGATGGCCACTATATAAAACACAGACAGATTAATAATAAGTCAAAATAGTAGCAACTGTGTAGAAATACTATAATCATTCTGTTTTTCAATATTGTTTTTAATATTGTTACACCTCCTTTAAAAAATTTAATTAGAGGAGTTGTAAGTTTACAGGAAAATCACGTTTAAAAAAAAACACCACCACAGCATTTCCATATACCCCCTCCCCCTTGGGGTGTTTGCATTAGTGCAATGCCTTTGTTATACTTAATGAAAGAATATTAATATTGTACTAATAACTACAGTCCCTAGTTTACATCAAGTGTATTTTTCCCTGGATAATACCCTCTTACTAACCCCTTGTAGTAGGTGTGGTATGTTTACATCTTCTTTTTAATGGAAAAGTATTCACAAGTGAAATCTCAGGTTGCCATCAGATAGAATAGGGCGATGCAGCATCTCATAAATCCCAAAGTCGCATGAGTGATGGCTGCAGTTCAGGGGCTGGGAGACGACTTTTAACCAAGATCTATAAACAGCCGGTGGAGCGGTGCGAGGTGTGTGGGAACAGAGGCTGCGTGGAGAACGAGGGCACTGCTTCTTCCTGGAACCGCGTTAGCCGGCCCCGTATCACTCAGAGCCCCTGACAGGCCCCAGCTTTCCAAAACCCCAGCATCCTGGGGCAAACACGGTACAGGACTCCTGGAAAAGCCAAACCAACAAAGGCAGGCTGAAAGGTTCTTAATTAGATCAAAAGGGTCAAGTGTGAACTGGGTTTCACAGGAAATGTATTTTTTTAACCCGTTTTCTCACTCAAATACTACTGTTGCTAGTATCTCTAGGATACATTCAGCCTGATTCTAGTTTGTTATTTTAGTTTCCATTATTTTATTTTATTTTATTTTTTAGGATATACATGTTATTCTCTCTCAAACTTACAGATTATTTCCTGGGTGTTTGGGAAAGAATCCACCAGGGAGCCCTGCGCACACTCACAAAAACTTCTCCACAGTTTTTATTTGGGCAAAGGAAGACAAGGCACTGAGGGGGCAAGGAAGCTGGGCCACCCCTTTTGTCTGCACTCAGCACTTTTGATCCCAAGACTTCCTGAGAGGAAAGCGCATGAACCACCCATGCAGCGAGGCGAGTGCGGCCCATTTTCACACTGCACTGGTTTCTTCAGGGGGACCAACTCGGGGTGAATCTTCTGCTTTCCATGGCAGCACGGAGTTGCCAAAGCCAGGATCTTAATAAAGAGGTGATACCCGAAGCATGCAGGGGCCCTCCGACAGCATTTGATAAAAACCCCTTCTCCATGAGGTGGGCCTGGCTTTGCCTGGCACCCCTGAGCGTTAGGGTTTTAGGGGAACTCCTGCACCCGGGTTAATGTTTTACAGCCTGGGCTCCTGCAGGTGTCTAAGTCCCTACAAGAGCAGGTGTGAGCAGGCATGAAAGAAGCTTGCTTCCTTGGAGCTCTAGCTCATTAGTCAAAATGAATAGTTTTCCTTCCAGGAGGTTTTCTCTGCTCCTTTGTTACTAAAAAGTGGACACAAAACCTAATGAAGTTATCACTTGGTGTACTAAAGAGGACATTGAAATTGGACTCTAAAGATTCATAACCACTGAATTTATATCATCTATAGTTTGTCTTCTGACAATCATGTGAAAATCCCAAGGCTATTGGAATTTTAGGTCTATTATTAGGCCTTGGCATGAGTCTTCCTTTGAATTACACCCAGCTTTCAAGAGGGGCACCGGAAATGCAGTTTAGAATTGCAGACTCAAGATGCTAAGGGAAAGGCTATATCAAACCTGCTATTTCCTGCAAAAACAAACATCACATTGTCTGAGCATTTCTTGAGCCTACAGAATCTCACCAGACAAGGTTGCTCTCATGCTGAAATATCTCAGAGTTTGCAGAATAGAATCATTCCCCTGTAACACCTTTTCTCTTTTTCCTTAGCCCTGGAGTGGAGAAAACTCCATCAGTACAGATTTCCACTCTGTTCCTTCTAAGTTACCGGCATCTGTTTCTTAGACAGCCAAAAATTTATTTTTGAAAAAAGTAAGTTCCTCATAAAATTCCAATTTAATTAATATACATTAGCATAAAGGACTGGGAGTTTTTCAGGGGTGTAATATAGCCAGGGACAGGGCAGTTGGGGTAACATGACCATGTAGCCAATTCCTTAGAGACAGGGTGGTTGAGGAGGATGCTTAAGTACCGTTAGTGGAAGCTGAGGTACCGCGTCAGTTCTCAAATGGCCATCACCCAGAGTATCCTGTGAACTTTGTACTTTATACAATGTTGCTTTCTCAAATTCACAGCTACTTATCCACCACTAGGATTCCTTGGCAGCTGAGAAGAGATTTTATGACTTCAACTGTTTACCATCAAGACCAAATGCATGGGCAATACTGCATTTTCAGCCAGTTTCTCTCATTCTGTGACTCCCTGCTTCATTCTCAATAGCAGTTGTATGAGTCAGCGAAAAAGGTGCTAATGCAAAGTACTGGAAATCTGTTGCATTTTATAGAGTATTTATTGGGGGTAGAAGCTTATAGTCACAAGGCCATAAAGCATACGTGACTTCCCTCTCCAAAGTCTGTTGCCATGTGCTGGAGCAAGATGGCTGCCAGTCTCTGTAAGGGTTCAGCCTTCCTCTTCAGGCTCTGTGGTCCCATCTTCTTCTGGTCTCAGCTGTAGGCTGGTATAAGGCTCATCTCTCTCCCCAGGGCTCATTTCTTCCTGGGCTCAGCCGCTCTGTTCTCTTCACAAGGTCAGCTGTAGACTATCAGGCTCATCTCTCTTCCCAGGGCCTCTGCCCTGTCTATGGAGACTTCTCTATTCCTCTGTGTTCTTCTGTATATTTAGTTCCCTGGGCTCCAGCATCAAAACCCCAACTCTCTCCTCTGCTGTGTAGTTTTCTCTGTGAGTCCCCGCCCACCACGGAGGCAGGGATTCCACCTCCTACTGATGTGGCCCAATAAAAGCCTTAATCATTATTTAAGGAAGTGAAAGTGAAACCTATGAATTTAATACAATCTAATATACTGAGAGGAACAGACCAGTTTACAAACATAATCCAATATCTATTTTTGGAATTCATAAACAATGCCAAACTGCTACAGCAGTTATGCTCAGGAAAAAGTTTCTCCAGAGTTGTAGGCAGGATTCTTAGTCTATGAATGAGATGCATTAATAATAATGATTTTTTTAAAAGCTGGCATCTAAGTGTGCTAGAATACTGAAAAAAAAATGTCTGGAGTCTTTTTACTCTCTCCCTTCTTGTAGGGTCAGAAGTTCAGACTTCACCGTGTTTGTTTGCAAGGGGTTTTATGGTGTGTGCTTTCACCCTCAATGTTTAAATGTGACTTTTTACATCTTCCTATGCACTGACCTCTTTCTCCTATATATGACTCCAAGATTTTTGTTTTGTATGTTCTATTCTAAGCAACTGATTGTCCTCTCACTTTTAGTTTCACTTCTGAGCTCTCCTTTCTAGTTATTTTTTCTCTTTAGATGTTCAACAAAGCAGAATCAACCAGATTCTCTAAGGAAACATGCCAGAGTTACCTGTGAGAGAACAGTAGACAGCCTCTCTCGTAGTGCTGTTATTATCATCACCGCATTCGTAGAAACATTTCCTAGCTTAACCCTGAAGTAAACAGGATTTTGAAAAAGGCCCTTCTGGGTTGTTGGAGGTGGGGGGGAGGGAAGTGAAACATCTTATCAGCACTTACAGAAGTCACCATGACTGGAAAAAGACTAGAAACAGGGAACAGGGATTTCTCCAATTTTCAACAAAATGAGAAGACTTCTGCTAGTTAAAATGAGAAACTTGAATTTGCTGTCCCTCAGGGAAGATGTAGCCACTATTAAAGCCACAATACAATTAGTAAAACCAGGCCCAGACGCTAACTTTCAAAAGTCCAGCTTCTCAACCCTTCCATGTAAATTACTCAGAAGGGAAGATGGTAATAATTGCACATGCCCAAGATTCTTGGGAGTCGAGTTTGAAATTACCTGTTATAAATGAGAAATTTCTTCATAGTTTCTTGTTTTACCTTTAAATGTTTTGTGAACTGTATATTCTATTCCTGTAATATGTCCATGTTCCTTTTAATATAAAAGTAATGTAAATGGCCATTCCCATATCCTCGGCACACACTGTAGTACATGTGCCTCAGTTTAATTAGTATCAAAATGGAGGACATAGCTTAGACCTGTACAAAGCACCTGGGCATCTTGTCAAAATACAGATTCTGACTCCATAGGTCCAGGGTAGGCTCCAAGATTCTGCATATCCAAACAACTCCCAGGTATTCCAGTGTTGCTAGCCCTCGGCCCACACTTTCAGCAGACCAGTGGGTTCACAGCGTGGTCCTGGCTGGCACCACCAGCATCACCTGGGAACTTGTTACAAAAGCAAAGTCTCCACCCCACCTCATGCCTACTGTTAAAAACTCTGGGGGCGTGGCCCAGTGAGCTGCGGTTTAACAAATCCTACAGGTGATTCTGATTTACATGAATTAATCGGGGCAGTTGGCATTGGGTCAGCCAAGAGTAGGGCATACCTTAACATGGGTCTTTAGGTCCTCAGAAACTGGTGAGAGAGAAATGGTGTCAAGATCCATGCAGAGAGCTGAAAACCAAGAAAAGGAACTTCCCAGACCTGAGCGAGGAGCCAAGGAACAGAGCTGAATTCCTTGAGGCCAGGGTGGTTGCAACACAAACACACTTGAGAGTAAAGAACCAGAGGGACACCCTGGTGATATATCTGGAGAGATCAGGGAGCAGGTGTGCGGAGGGCATGAGAGTCTGCCAGAGCAACTTGCATCCATCTGAGGCTTGGACTTTGGCTAGCTGAGTGCAGCTTTTGAGCAGAGAAGTGGGGAGAAAGTGGGTATGGGGAATATTCCTGCTCTACCAACATGCAATCATCTTGTAATAAACCCAAGATAAGGACCATTGATTTCTACATGCTGTTAGTGTAGAGAAAGCCTTGTTTTATTTCCTGTAGTGTCTTAATAAAATTCCTTAAGAAAATCCCCAATTTTGCCTTTTATCATTTTTTAAAAAATTTGTATGAACTTTTGCTTTTAAAGACAAAAGGGTTATGTCTTAAACTAGACTACCAGAGCTCCAGAGAATAGTACTAGAGGTCAGGTATGTGTGAGTGGGGGGGTGAGGGGGGGGGGGGAAGGGGCAAAGCCCCAAAAGGGTTAGAAGGGGCCTGTGGTGGTAGCAGACCAAGACAATCCTAAGACTTCTGCTAGAGGCAGCTCCCCTCCTGCCCAGAGATGCCCTCCTGGGCTCTTTGTTCTAAAACAGTGTTGCCTTGCTGCAAGTGAAAACTGGAATTTCCTTCAGCTTGGGCCAAAGCCCAAGACCAGGAGTTTCAGCCTGAACTTCATATTGGTTCTCACAAATGAGGTGTTTTCTATAGAGGTACGAGGTGCGGCTTGTGAGCTTATTGCCACACTTCATACCAATGGCTGAATGAAAGGGAGAGCTGTGGCAGAGTTACTGCTCCAGCAAGGGATTGAGGGCTGTTTTTGCTCCATTCTGTTTCATGTTTTGTTTCCTAAATTTTTAGGAACAGACTTTAATCCACAGGCAAAGTCTCTAGGTACTAAGTGCGGCTTGAGGGCCACTGGGACCCCCACCTGTCCCGAGGCCCTCCCTAAAGGCCTGCTGTGGCTCCAATCTCCCCCTGCCGTCTGAAGCTTGCCCCTACCTCACTGACAGCCAAGTAAGGATATGGGGAGGGGAGCAGGGACTAGAAAGCCAACCTTGGCACTATGACAGGCCCCATTAACCACGAGGACCAGGAGTTGTCTTCTCCCCTCAGCCCCACCTCTCTTGCAATCCATTCTCTAAAGCTTTTATCCTTTTATGCCCTGTATCCTCCTCCCTCCACCCCACAGTACTTTTAGGGAAAAAAAGAGAGAGAGAGGGTAAAAACAATTGCTCTAAGAGAATTTGGACAAATTCTCTTTATATTTATATTGTCTCAGTTTACCAGGGCTGCTATGACAAATGCCAGGCCATGGGGTGGCTTAAACAATAGGAATTTATTGTCTCACAGTTTTGGAGGCCAGAAGCCCAAAATCAAGCTGTCAGCAAGGCCATGCTTTCTCCAAAGCCTACAGCATTCTGGTGATGGCTGTCTAGCAATCCTCTGTCACATGGCAATGTGTTTCTTTCTGCCTCCTTCTCTGGATTCCAATTCTGTGCCTGATTTCCTTGGCTTATAAGGACTTTGGCAATATTGGATTAAGGCCCACCCTCTTCAATTTGGCCACACCTTAACTAGTAACATCTTCAAAGGGCCTGTCTACAAACAGGTTCACACCCACAGGATCTGGGATTAAGACCTGAACATGTCTTTACCGCAGGCATGATTCAATGTAGTGAGAGCCATAGATACAAGCAGTTTGTCTAATCCCCCTGACCCTGAAATATTTCTCAGGGAGGTCTGAGTTATCCTGAGATACAATAGGATATTTAGAATGAGAACATTCAATTAAGAAACATGTATTTATCAAACTGCATTAGACACTATAGTCTATAAGAACACAAAACAGCATAAAGTCACACAAATATCTTTAAGTTTCTCAACAACTGTTTCTAGTTTTGCTACATTTTATATACTTGGTTACCTAGAAAGACAAGGCTTTTACTTATAATCAGGAACCTGAATTGAAGCATGAATCAGATACCCAAAGGAGTTGAACTGGCTTACCAAATAGAAATATTATAGAGGTAAAAATTGAATTACAGAATTTTGTTTTATTGTTGCATCTTTAAAAGAAAAAATGTAATCATTAACCAGTATAGAATACATGTTTCCTAATGATCACAGTATAATGCATAATATTTATTGAGCAATTACTAAGGGTAAGGCACAGGACTAGTTGCTGTGGTTGCACGTGAGGTACAACATTGTAGAAATGGGATTTAAAACCAAACCTGAGTCTTTAAAAGTCTTCACGGTTGATTGGCTGATTGGTTGGTTGATTGCTTTCTTGACATAAGCTTGTCATTTTGGGCTTCCCAATTTTTTATGCAAAAACTTTTCTACAACCTTATTTTTATCCTAGTCGATGTCAATAACCCAGTACCACACAAAAAAGTGAGAATAATTGTAGTAATATAATATGTCATATTACTTTTATTAATTCAATGACTCAGCAAATACTTAAACTCTTAGATGACTTCAGCTGTTTGCTCTAGTTTGCTGATCCTAATCAACTGAATAAAATCTTTGCCCTCTTGAAGTTTGCATTTAATTAAGGGACATAAACAATGGAAAGGTAAATATAACTTATGCTAGGTAAGACATAATTTAGGGGTACTAAGAGATGTCAAATGAAATGTCTCTGTACCTCCATCTGCTTCCTTTGCCCTCTTCCCATAGGACCTGGAGGGAGAGAATGAGCAAAAGCAGTCCAGGTGTCTACTGACAGAGGCTTTAGGAAGGGGATTATGGGAAGTGGGGTCTTCTAGATCCATGGTAACCAACTCTATATCACTACAGGTTGGATACCTGACCACCTAGTGGGAGCAGTCAACAATCATCTAAATGAGGAGCACTTGGGGATCGTGGTGCTGCGCTCTGTAACTTCTTGTAGCATTACCAAACATTTGCACACCCCTTTATGATTTTGCTTGAACATATAGGGCATTTCAGTTGGATTTAGCCTTCCTTCCTAAGGGTGTCATGAATAAATCATGGTTCTTTTCAAGCAGCAGAAAATTAACTCTGACTTATTTGAAGGAGTGGAATGAAATAGGACCCTATCTCACATCCTATACAAAAATCAACTCAGAATGGAGAAAAGACCTAAATATAAGAACCAGGATCAGAAAACTCCTAGAAGAAAATATAGGGAAGCTTCTTTGAGATCTGGTGTTAAGCAACCATTTCTTAAACTTCACACCCAAAGCACGAACAATGAAAGGAAAAATAGATAAACGGGACCTCCTCAAAATTAAAAACGTTCGTACATCAAAGGAATTTGTTGAGAAAGTGAAAAGACAGCCTACTCAATTGGAAAAAATATTTGGAAACCACATATCCAATAAGGGTCAAATATCTAGCATATATAAAGTGATCTTATATCTCAACAATAAATACACAAACAACCCCCCAATTAAAAAATGAGCAAAGGAGTTGAATAGACATTCTTCCAAGGAGGAAATACAAATGACTAAAAAGCACATGAAGAGATGTTTAACATCACTAGCTATTAGGGAAATGCAAATCAAAACCACTATGAGATATCATTTCACACCTATTAGAATGGCCGCTATTAAAAAACATAAAACTACAAGGGCTAGAAAGGATGTGGAGAAACAGTAACACTCATTCACTGCTGGTGGGAGTGTAAGATGGAACAGCTGCATGGAGGACAGTATGGTGTTTCCTCGGGAAGCTAAATGTAGAATTGCCATTTCATCTGGCAATCCCACTGCTAGGTATATATATCCAGAAGAACTGAAAGCTGAGATGCAAACAGATACTTGTACACCAGTGTTCAGAGTAGCATTATTCACAGTTTCCAAAAGATGGAAACAACCGAAATGTCCATCAACAGATGAATGGGTAAACAAAACATGGCATATACATATGATGGAATATTAGTCAGTTGTAAGAAAGAATGAAGTACTGAGGCATGCAAAAACATGGAGCATCTTATGTTGAGTGAAATAAGTCAGGCACAAAAGGATACGTATTGCATGCTTTCACTATTATCAACTATTAATAATAAGGAAACTCATAAAGGCAGAATTTAGAAGATAAGTTGCCAGGTGATGGAATGGGAGTAGAGACAGGGGAATTCATGCTTAATCTGTGGAGAACTTATAATTAGATTGATTCTAGTGCTTTGTGGGTGGACAGAGATGATGGTAGCACAATAGCGTGAGTTAGTTGGCAGTACTAAGGTACGTGTGTGTGTGGTTGAAGGGAGAGGTTTTGGGTCATATATGTTACTAGAGGGAAACCTAGAGGATAAAACATGGCATTTTATAATACAGTGAACCCTGTGGTGGATGAGGATTGTGGTTAATCATAAGAATGTTCTTTCTTATTAATAATAAGAATGTACTTAATAATAAGAATGTTCTTTCAGGATCTAAAACAAAAGTATACCACTAGCACAGGGTGTTAATAATAGGGTAGTATGTGGGGAAAATTCTCTTAAAGCAAAATGTGGGCTATAGAAACATTTTAACATTCTTGCATCAATTGTAGCAAAGGTACCATAACCATGTTAAGTGTTAACAATAAGGGGGTGTGGGAAAGTTACATCTTTTATTCTCAGTAAAATGTTTTATGTCACAGAAACAACCAAGTTTCCCTATATGTTATACTGCTTTACACGGTCAGGTGTCTGGCCATATCATGTTCATACCACCATTCAGAAGACGTGTTTTGATCCATATTTGGAAAACATGGGTCATGTAGATGAAGGAGATGGGCTGAAGTACTCCCAAGTATTTAATGCAAATATTTTGCATTAATAAATATTACATGTAAGTCGATACAACTTTTTTCCTGTGAAAAGATGGGATGGAGGTAGAAGGACCACAATGGTAAATTGTACAGCAAAAACTTAGTCATGTGTACTTTCTTATTGACATTAAATGCCAATTTTACTCATGTAGCTTTTTTATTCTTTTTTAAAAATTATTTTTATTACAGAAGTTGTGAATTTACAAAACAATCCTGCACATGTGTAGAATTCCCATACAAAACCCCTTCACTAACACACCACACAGTTGGAGAACATTTGTTACAGAATATGAGATAATAAGTCAGACTATTACCACTAACCATGGTCCATAACATTCATTTGGCATATATTTTCCATACCCCCCCCTATTATTAACATGGTATATCTTTGGCATTGATGCAAGAATCTTACAGTATTGCTGTTAACTATAGTCCATAAGTTACGGTAATTGTATTTTCCCCATGCTTCTCCACATTCCCATCACCCTGCAATAGGGACATACATCCATTCTAGTGCTTGGAAGGACATTCTTGTATTTGTACTGTTAACAAAAATTCTCACCTCTGGGTTCACTATGTTCTTCAGTCCTTAGATTATTCTCTAGCTTTCTTTCACTTGACCTTTACATTCCTAGACTACCCTTGCCAGCCACAATCCCATGTCTAAACCAGAGCTACTCCCTGTAATGTGTTACCATTAATTCTATCCATTTCCACATATTTATAGTAAAGTTAATTAAAATTCTACATACGGTAATCATCAGTACTCCTTCACAGCCTTCCTCTAATCTCCTAATAACTTATACTCTAGGTTTTAACTCCATGTGTTTAGTCTTCATATTTAGTTCATATTAGTGAGCTCATGCAATATTTTCCTTTTGTGTCTGGCTTACTTCACTTAGCATAATGTCTTCTTGACATTGTTATCATGTGTCCCAATTTCATTTCTTCTTAATGCAGCATAGTATTCCGTCATATATATATACCCCATTTTGTTTATCCATTCATTGGTTGATGGGCACTTGGGTTGTTTCCATCTTTTGGCAATTGTGAACGATGCTTCTATGAACATCAGTGTGCAGATGTCTGTTCATGTCACAGTTTTCAGTTCTTCTGGATATAATACTAGTAGAGGAATTGCTGGATCATATGGCAGTTCTATATTCAGTTTCCTGCAGAACCACCAAACTGTCTTCCACAGAGGCCGCACCATTTTACAATCCCACCAACAGTGGAGGAGTGCTCCTATTTCTCCATATCCTCTCCAGCACTTACTGTTTTCTGTTTTTTAAAAAATAATTGCCATTCTATATGGTGTGAGATGGTATTTCATTGTGGTTGTGATTTGCATTTCCCTAACAGCTAGTTCACTTTTTCATGTGCTTTTTGGCCATTTGTATTACCTCTTTGGAGAAATATTTATTTAAGTCTTTTGGCCATTTTTAATTGGATTGTTTGCCCTTTTATTGTTGAGTTGTATTATCTCTTTATATAGAATGGAAATCACACCCTTATCAGATATGTGGTTTCCAAATGTTTTCTGCCTTTGAATGGGCTGCCTTTTCACCTTCATGACAAAGTCCTTTGAATTGCAAAAGTGCTTAAGTTTATGGAAGTCCCATTTATCCATGTTTTTGTTCATTGTTCCTGCTTTGGTTGTAAGGTTAAAAGTGCACCAGGTCACCAGGTCTTGAAGATGTTTTCCTACATTTTCTTCTGGTATATTTATGGTTTTAGTTTTTATATTTAAGTCTCTGAAAACTTTTTGTTAATTTTTGTGTAAGGTGTGAGAAAGAAAGGGGTCCTCTTTCTTTCTTATTTTTTGGCTATGAATATCCAGTTCTCCCAACACCATTGGTTGAATACACTGTTCCTACCCAGCTGGGTGGGTTTGACAGTGACAAAAATCACTTGACCATAGATGTGAAGGTCTGTTTCTGAACCATCAGTTTGGTTCCATATGTCTATGTGTCTATCTTTATGCCAAAACCATGCTGTTTTTACTGCTGTAGCCAAGCAATGTGATTTAAAGTCCGGAAGTAAAGTACTTCAACTTTGTTTGTTTGTTTTTTTTCCTTTTTAAGATGTTTCTGGCTATTCAGGGGCCCTCACCCTTCCAAATAAATTTGATAATTGTGTTTCCATTTGTTTAAAAAGTGTTAGTGATTATGCCTGCCTCAGCCGGGTCCCGGAGACAGCCAAAGTAGATAGAAGCCCAGGTACTGGTTCTCCTGAGGGCTACAGAGACCCACAGGTTCTATGGTCATGGCAGATGGCTCTGGAGTTCCGTGCCATGTCAGTTGGTCCTACTTTGGAGTTTGTGTTCCTGAGTGTGATGGAGTTGGACTCAGATGTGACATTTCTACACATGCTTCTTGTCACTTTTTCCAGACCTGTGATTGGTGCTGGGGTTGATGTATACTCAGGAGACCTGAATCTCTGGACTGTCCATGTGACAGCCAGGCCCTGAGCCTCAGCAGACTTGCAACTTCTACCGTCTGGTTTATTGGACTTACCCTGGCCTGTTAACAGGGAGGTGAAGAAAGTCAACTGCCACACCAGGGAGGCAAGAATGCCTACAACTGCAAGCAGGAGAATTGCATCCATCACCCATGTGGAATCTAAGCCCCCTCTTGATCTGGAGGGGGAGTGGACATAGCCATCCAAGGGTCCACAGGCTGGAGGAACAGAGTATGGATTAGAGTGGACTTAGTGATATTCTACTATGTAACTATTGTGATTAGTAAGGGAAGAAATTGTGGCACTGATGTGGAGAAAGTGGCCACGGTAGCTGCTGAGGGTAGGGAGAGGGACGAAGAGATATGATGTGGGGGCATTTTCAGGACTTGGAGTTGTCCTGGGTGGTGCTGCAGGGACAGATGCTGGACATTGTATTCCTGCCATGGCCCACTGGGTGGCCTGGGGAAGAGTGTAAACTACAGTGTAAACCACTATCCATGCAGTGCAGCAGTGCTCCAAAATGTATTCACCAAATGCAATGAATGTGCCATGATGATGAAAGAGGTTGTTGATGTGGGAAGAGTGGGGTGAGGGGGTGGGGGATATTTGGGGAACTCATATTTTTTTAATGTAACATTTAAAAAAATATAAAGAAGGAAAAAATTTTTTTAAAAATTTTAATAAAAAAGGACTAGTGGAATTTTTATTGGGATTGCATTGAATCTGTTTTTCAATTTGGGTAGAATTGACATCTTAATGGTATTTAGTCTTCTAATCCATGAGCGTGAAATGTTCTTCCAATTATTTAGATCTTTTTTTAAAATTTCTTTTAGCAAAGCATTGTAGTTTTCTAAATATAATTACATTATGTCCTTGGTTAAGCTTTTTCCTAAATATTTGATTCTTTTAGTCACTAGTATAAAAGAATTTTTTCCCTGACTTACTCTTCACAATCCGCGTTACTAGTGTATAATAACACCACTGATTTTTGCATATTGATCTTTTTCCTGATGCTCTTCTGAAATCCTTTGTTGACTAGCAGTTTTGTTGAAGATTTTTTGGAACTTTCTAGGTATATGATCAAATCATCTACAAATAGTTAAAGTTTTATTTCTTCCTTTCTGATTTGGATGCCTCTTATTTCTTTCTCTTGACTGAATCCTCTAGCTAGATTCTAGCACTATATTGAATAACAGTGGTAACAGTGGGCATCATTGTCTTGCCCCTGATCTCAATAGAAAAGCTTTCAGTTGTTTATCATTGAATACAATATTAGCTATGGGTTTTCCATATATGGCCTTTATCATGTTGAGAAAGTTTCCTTCAACTCCTATCTTTTGTGGTATTTTTCTCAAGAAAGTATGCTGTATTTTGTCAAATGCCTTTTCTGTGTCAATCTATAGGATCATGTGATTTTACATCTTTGATTTATTAATGTGGTGTATTATGTTGATTAATTTTCTTGTGTTGAACAACCCTTGCATGACTGGCGTAAAACCCACTTGATCATGATGAATAATTCTTTTAATGTGTTGTTGGATTCTATTAGCAAGTATTTTATTGAGGATTTTTGCATTTGCATTCATTAAGGAAATGGATCTGCAATTTTCCTTTTTTGTAATATCTTTATTTGGCTTTGGAATTAGGGTGATATTGGTTTCACAGAATGAGTCTGGTAGTGTTCCTTCTTGTTCAAGTTTTTGGAAGTGCTTGATTGGTATTAAATTGGTATTAAATCTTCTTTGACTGCTTGGTAGAACTCACCTGTGAAACCATCTGGTCCTCTGGGCTTTTCATTTTGGGGAGTTGTTTGATGACTATTTCACTCTCTTTACTTGTGATTGGTTTGTTGAGGTGTTCTATTTCTTCTAGAGTCAGTGTAGGTTGTTTGTATATTCCTAGAAATTTTTCCATTTCATCTACATTGTCTAGTTTGTTAACATACAGTTGTTCATAGTACCCTCTTATGATCTCTTCTATTTCTGTGGGGTCATTAGTAATGTCCCCCTTTTCATATTTTATTTTATTTATTTGCATCTTATCTCTTTTTTTCATTGTCAGTCTAGCTAAGGATTTGTCAATTTTGTTAATCTTCTCAAAGAACCAACTTTTGGTTTTGTTAATTCTCTCTATTGTTTTTTGTTGTTGTTCTCAATTTCATTTATTTCTGTTCCTATCTTTGTTATTTCATTTCTTCTATTTGTTTTGGGAATGATTTGCTGTTCTTTTCTAGTTCCTCCAGCTGTGTAGTTAGGTCATTGATTTTAGCTCTGTATTAGTCAGCCAAAGGGTGCTGATGCAAAATACCAGAAATTGGTTGGTTTTTACAAAGGGTATTTATTTGAGGTAGAAGTTTACAGTTACCAGGCCATAAAGCACAAGTTACCTCCCTCATCAAAGTTTATTGCCAAATGTTAGATGTGGCTGATGTCTGTAAGGGTTCAGGCTTCCTGGGTTCCTCTCTTCCCAGGGCTTGCCTCTCTCTGGGCTCTGCTGCTTTGTTTTCTTCCCAAGGCCAGCCATAGACTCTTAGGTGAATGGCTTGTTTCTCTTCCTAGAGTCTTCTCTTTTTCCTTACAACCAAGCTCTTCTGTGTGCTTACTTCCCAGGGTTCCAGCTCAAGACTCCTACCTCCCTTCTCTGTGGTACAGTTTTTCTGTGAGTCCCTGCCCACTAACTACTAATGTGGCCCAATCAAAGCCTTAATCATTATTTAATCAAGTAAAAGTAAAACCTCTGAATCCAATGCACTCTAATATGCCCAGAGGAAAAGACCACTTTACAAATATAATCCAATATTTCTTTTTGGAATTCATTAATACTATCAAACTGCTATAAGTTCTTTCTTCTTTTTCATTGTAAACAATGAGAGCTATAAATTTCCCTCTCAGCACTGCTTTCCCTGCCTCCAATAGGTTCTGATATGTTGTGTTTTCATTTCCATTAGCCTCAAGATATTATTGATTTCTCTCAAAATTTCTTTCTCCACCCACTGGTTATTTTAGAGTGTGCTGTTTAATCTCCATATATTTGTGAATTTTTCCTTTTTCTGACTCTTCTTGATTTCCAGGTTTATTCCATTATGATCAGAGAAATTTCAATCTTGTTGAATTTATTGAGATCTGCTTTGTGACCCAACATATGGTCTACCCTGGAGAAAGATGCATGAGCACTTGGCAACAATGTATATACTGCTTTTTTAGGGGTGTAGTGTTCTGTGTATGTCTATTGGGCTTAGTCCATTTATTTTATTATTCAAGTTGTCTGTTTCTTTATTGATCCTCTGCCCAGATGTTTTATCCAAAGCTGAGAGTTGTGTATTGAAGTCCCCAACTATTATTGTAGAGATGTCTCTTTCTCCCTTCAGTTTTGCCAGTGCTTCATGTATCTTGGGGCATTTTGGTTAGGTGAATATATGCTTATGATTGTTATTGCTTCCTTGTCTCTAATAACAGTTTTGCTTTTAAAGTCTCTTTCATCCTATTTAAGTCTAGCTACTCTAGCCTTCTTTTTTTTTTTTTTTTTTTTTTTTGTTACTGCATGCTTGGAATATCTTTTTCCAGCCTTTCACCTTCAATCTCTTGGTAGCCTTTGGCCTAAGATGAGTCTCTTGCAGACAGCATATAGATGGCTCATATTTTCTTATCCACTCTGCCAGTCTGTGTCTTTTGATTGGGGAATTTAATCCATTAACATTTAATGTTGTTACTGTAAAGGCAGTTATTATTTCACCCATTTTGGCCTTCAGGTTTTATCTGTCATATTTTATTTCCACCACTATTTTTATAATTTCAGTTACTTTTACTGATATAATCTTCATTTCTAGACTCTCTTCCAAGCCTGTCTCTCCTGTCTTTTCTTTTCAGGCTATAGCACTCTCTTTAGTATTTCCTGCAAAGCTAGCTTTTTTACAAACTCTCTCAGTTTCTGTTTGTCTGTGAATATTCTATACTCACCTCATTTTTTAAAAAGATTTATTTATTTATTTCTCTCCCCTTCCCGCCCCCCCACCCCGGTTGTCTGTTCTCTGTGTCTATTTGCTGCATCTTCTTTGTCCGCTTCTTTTGTTGTCAGCAGCATGGGAATCTGTGTTTCTTTTTGTTGTGTCATCTTGTTGTGTCAGCTCTCCATGTGTGCGGTGCCATTCCTGGGCAGGCTGCACTTTCTTTTGTGCTGGACTGCTCTCCTGATGGGGCACACTCCTTGGGCATGGGGCTCCCCTACACAGGGGACACCCCTGGGTGGCACGGCACTCCTGCACGCATCAGCACTGTACATAACTCACCTCATTTTTGAAAGACAGTATTGCTAGATATAAGAGTCTTGTCTGGCAGTTTTTCTTTTGTAGTATCTTAAATATATCATATATTGTCTTCTTGCTTCCATGATTTCTGATGAGAAATCGACACTTAATCTTATTGGGCATCCCTTATGTAACAGTTTGATATGGTTATGAATTCCAAAAATAGATATTAGATTATGTCTGTAATCTGGTCTGTACCTGGGCATGATTGAGTTATGATTGGGGCTTTGATTGGGTCCCATCATTAGGGCATGGCAAAGGGCAGAGTCGAAGAGTTTCTGAGGTTGGAGTTTTGATGTTGGAGCTTGATGCTGAAGTCTTTTTGTTTGTTTGTTTGTTTTTTGTCTTTTTTTTTTAATATTACATTAAAAAAATATGAAGTCCCCATATACCCCCCACCCCTTCACCCCACTCCTCCCCCCATAACAACAATCTCCTCCATCATCATGAGACATTCATTGCATTTGGTGAAAACATCTCTGAGCACCACTGCACCTCATGGTCAATGGTCCACATCATAGCCCTCATCTCCCACATTCCACCCAGTGGGTCATGGGAGGTCATACAATGTCCAGTAACTGTCCCTGCAACACCACCCAGGAAGTCAGCATGCAGAGGAAAGAGAAGCAAGCCCTGGGAAGAGAGTATCTTAGCCAGGAGAAGAACACAGAGGAACAGAGATGGCTCCGTAGACATGGCAGAAACCCCAAGGACAGAGACAGAGCCATTCACCTGATAGTCTACAGCTGACCTTGTAGACAGAGGCAAAGTCTAGAGAGCCTCATAGTCTACAGCCTCATAGTCTACAGTGAAGAAAACAGGAGCTGAACCTAGAGGAACCCAGGAAGCCTGAACCCTCACAGAAATCAACAGCCATCTTGCTCCAACACATGGAAATAGACTTTGATGAAGGAAGTAACTTATGCTTTATGGCCTGGTAACTCTAAGCTCCTACCCCAAATAAATACCCTTTATAGAAACTAACCAATTTCTGGTATTTTGCATCAGCACCCTTTGGCTAACTAATACACCTTATATGTTATGCATCACTTTTCTTTTGCTGCTCTCAGAGTTCTCTTTGTCTTTGGCATTTGACATTCTGATTAGTATGTGTCTTGGAGTTGGTGTATTTGGATTTATCCATATGGGGGTATGTCGCTCTTCTTGGACATGGATATTTACATCCTTCTGTAGAGTTGGGGAATTTTCTACCATTATTTTTCCAAATATTCCTTCTGCCCCTTTTCTCTCCTCTACTATTCTGGGACACCCATGACATGTATATTTGCATGTCTCTTGCTGTCATTTAGTTCCCTGAGACCCTGTTCAAGTTTTACTATTCTTTTCTTCATCTGTTTTTTTGTATGCTCACTTTTGGAGGCCATGTCTTCAAGTTCACCAGCCCTTTCTTCTGTTTCTTCAAATCTGTAGTTATAAGCCTCCAGTGTATTTTCAATTTCATTTAGTGTACCTTTCATTCCCATAAGGTCTGCTATTTTTTATGTATGCTTTAAAATTCTTCTTTGTGCTCACCCAGTGTCTACTTAATATCCTTAATCTCTTTAGACATCTAAAGATGTCTTGAATTTATTAAGGTGCTTTGTTTGAACATCTGTGATTAGTTATCTCAACTTCTTTATGTCACCTGGAGGCTTCCCTTTTTTCTTTGACTGGGCCATATCTTCCTGTTTCTTGGATGGATTGTAATTTTTTGTTGGAGTTTTGGCATCTGGCTTACTAGATGTATTTATTCTGGGTGCAGTTTCTATCTTTGGTTTTCAGCTTTCTTGCCTTTTCTCCCTAGTTTGTTATGTAGTAAGAGCCAAGGATGTGGCTGGTACTGTAAGCTGTGGAGGCTGAATCTTCCTGCCTTGCCCCAAGGACCAATGAAGCTTCTCCCACTTTTCTTCTCTGCCAGGGACAGGGACAGAGCTGCAGCTGTGTGTGATAATCCAAGTCGTGCAGGCCAAGACCATTTGTAATTGCCTGGAGAGACTGATGAAGCTTCACGGCCCTTCCTCCCCTGCCTGGGGTGAGGATAGAGCTGCAGGTGTGGGCAACAATCTATGCCATGCAGGTCCAAAATAACCGCAGTTGGCCTGGTCAACTGACATAACACCGGCCACCCCCCTCCTCCTCTGCCAGGGGAGAGGATGGACCCTTTGGAGTGTAGAACTATCTAAACCATGTGGGCTGAATGTTCCTGCCATTGCCCTGAGAGTCTGAGGGAGTACTGTCCCTTCTGCCCTTGAGGGGGTGGGGATAGAACCACAGACACCCAGCAGTTCAATCCTTGTTAGGCCAAAAGTTCCTGCCATTGCCCAGAAAGGCTGAGGAAAAACCAGCCCCCTCCATCTTATTGGAGGGCATGGGGTAAATTCACAGTTACCCACCAGTCTAGTTCATGTAGGCTGAAAGTGCCTGCCATTGCCCAGAAGGCTGAGGAAACAAACTCCCCTCCTATCCTACTTGGAGGTGAGGATGGAAGATACAGGTGTATGACTATTCAGTCTGTATAGGCCAAAATCATCTGCAATTACCCCAAGAGGCTGAGGAAACACTGGCCCCCTCCTACGGGGAAGACAGTGGGGTAGAGATTGAATCGATGACACTCAACTAACCAGTTCCTTCAGGCCAAAAGCACCTGCAGTTGCCCAGAGAGGCTGGTGCAGGTCCTGCCAGTTTCCTTCCCACTGGACATGGGGCTGGAGCCTGGGGTAGGGCTGCAGTCCAATCTGGGTGGAAAGAAGCCAGTCCCTGAAAAAGAAAAAATCCCTCACTATGAATTTCAATCAGCCCTGCTTCCCCTCATGCAGGGGGTAGAGTTAAAATGGTGACTACTGGCCTCTTTCTCACTTGGATATATTCAAACTCTAGCTGTTCTTAGGATTATACTTTAGTCAGCCAAATTTACTAATCTGTAGGTGAAGTCCATGGCCAACCATCTCTTCCTCTCCCATTTTGAGAAATGGAGCTTCCAACTCCAGGCAGAGAATAGACCCAAGGCAGCTTGTGCTGCCAGTGAAGGATGGGCACTGGCCTCCACAGCATGGAGTGCTCTACTCCCTCAACTTCACTGTAAATGAACAGTCTCTTCCTTCCACACTTTCAAGGATGTTGCAGAATGCTCATCTGGTCTCCTGGAGCTCCCAGACAGGTGCTTTAGATAGCTCTGGGTGATCACTAACTGCCGTGTAGAAAGAACGGAATCTAGGAGCTCTGCCACCATCTTTCCGCTCCCTTATATGTACTATTTTCTAGGCTTCATAGAACCTAGAGTTTAGAATACACCTTAAAAGTCATGTAGTTTTATCCCAAAAGTTGAACCTAAATTCCTTTTTCATAAACTTCCAAATGGAAGACTCTAGTGCAGAAACAGCAGGCTGGATACATTCATACAAGTGGGATAGGTCCCTCAAAGGTCCATTCATACCTGTCTCTTTTTACTCACTCCCTTCTTTCCTGAATGCAATGTAAGACTAATTTTTCTGTGATATTTGATGGCCCATATTATTTTATAGCCTCAACACAGAAGAATTGTAAACAAACATATGCAGCTGAACTGTAATCAGTACATTTAAGGGCTGCAATATTTTGTTTTTAAGTACTTTACGTTATAGTTAGTGAAAAGTAAACACCCCCTTGCTGAATGAACCAGGGAGACTAATTCTCTGTTAGAAAGTAAACTTTAAGAAAGGCAAGCCATTCTTCCCCCACATTCACCACCTACCCTTCCCTAACTTCCGACTCTCCTTCCTATAATAAATGTTTATCCCTATGTTCCGAACCATGGGAATACTCAAACGATGTAAAGAGATGCTAAATTGTTATCTTTGCCTTCATTCTCCTTTTCTCAACTTAGGAGAAAATTCTGCTTCAGAAAGATGTTTTCTGCATGCATCACTAATGTAAGAATCTGAAAAAACAAGATTTATTATTAAAAGTTCTGTGTTTTTCTTTACATCAATGAAAATTCTACCATATAAATGACTCTCAGTGAGGAGTATCTGCATTTGTTTAAGGTTTGAAAACACTGGTTTTAAATTAAAATTAATGTTTGATATTGAGAAGCAGTCATTCATGACAGAAAATTAATCTGTCTTAGGAAAATACTAAGTTGTAAACTAAACACATACACATTTAACAGTGTACCCTATGTACTCTATAGTACATCATATGCATGTTTCTTGTGAATTGTACATAGACAGTTAAAAGCAATTGTTTTCTTATAAACTATCCTGGCTGGAACTTGCTTTCTACAAATATGAAAGTTGTTCATGCTTTAAGGCTGCATTTGAATGCAAACCTCCTAGACTGGTAGATTGTGTTGGATTCACAGTGTTATATTCAGGAAATACTCAGTTGAATAGACCTTTCCTAATAGTTGCCACTTTTATCAAAAGCAAAATTAAAACAATTTTCAATGCAAAACCAAATTCTAAACAACACCCACTAGAATTAGCAAAGCAACATTTCATCAGAAAATCACCTGCAAAATTTAGAATGCAATTTAGAATTACTAATTGGTGTGTTAAATGGATATATTCAGAAAGTACTGGGGGGATAAGTCAACATTTCTGAAAGAAACTTAATTTCAGGATTTCCTGAGTGAGTGCTCCAAATTATAAGCCTACCTACACATTAGTACATGGGTTAGAGAAGTCAGTTCACCCTAGATATTTGTTGTGTGCATAATTTGAAAACGAATAAATACTACTTTGGAAATTGCTCTGGTTTATTTTGCCAAAAGTAACACCCTTTCTGGGCACATAGCCATTAAATATGTGCCCTGCTTTCTTTTTGACTATAGACCCTTAAAACATTGCAAACATTGTTTGCAATTTTATCAAAGGATTCACTGAGACAGAGGATAATCAGAGAGAACACATTGGCCATTAAAATGCCTGAGATTCCTTGGAAGAAAGTTAGCTTTTATGTTAATGCACTGTTTACCTTTTAGTTAGTTACTTAAACTTGAGTTCTACCATTTCACCATCTCTACTGCCAAAATAATCACCATTTGTCAACGCTGATCTGGGCTATTACAACAGCTCCCTAAATCATACTGCTTTCAACCTTGCCCAGCATAGTCCATTGGCACACAGCAGCCAGGATGAGATTTCTGAAGTTGCTTAAACAGCTGAGGCTTCACATGCAGGAGAGGCAACATATACCTAGAGCAGGTTTCTATCCCTATGATACAAACCATTGACTCTTCCAAGAGAGAGGGTTCCAACAGAGTCAACTTACCACCTTATGGTCTGCTGGTCTCCTCAAGGAATAGTGCCATATCAGAATCTCAAAGTTGGTTGAAGTTGCTGGCAAGTTGGACATTCAAAGAAAGCAATAATTAGTTAGGCCTTGGTGAGTGGGAGTATGTGCTGTTGGATCCATTCAGAGTCTTTGTCTCTGCTTTTGTGATTACTCCATTCATGGGCCTTTTATGACAGTTCTGGACTAGCATATGACAAAGGCAGGCAAATGTCAGCTGGCCAAGTCATTTTGTCTACTCAGGTTTTCAGTTCCTCCTCCAAGTGGATGCTTTATGGTAGGCTTTAAAGTGTGATATAAAATTCTTCATACTATGTGTCCATCACCATATGTCCATCCATATGCCTTTACTCTGGTCTTCCAGTCCTTTTTCCTCCAGTCTTCTGCCCAGCAATCTGTATATATTCTCACCTCAGGCAACTTCCATTTCCAAAATGCATGGGCGGGTATACTGACAAAAATTCTGCCGGAAAAAACTGGATGCACTCCTCCCGCTTCTAGTTGTAGACACTCTAGGCTCCATGTTGTGGTGGTTGAACTTCTTCAACTCCATGTTAGCTGAGTGGAGTAAGTCCAATAAATCAAAGTGTAGGAGCTGAAGTCTGTTGAGGCTCTGGGCCTGGGTGTCATATTATCAGTCCAGAGATTCGAATCCCCTACATATATCTTAAACCCAGCACCGACTACAATTCCAATAAAGTAGCATGCAAGTCTTGTGAAAAGAGATCCCCTCTGAGTCCAATTCCATCACGCAGAAACACCACCTCCAAAGAAGGGCCATCTGTCATGGCAGTGAACCCCTTCTGCCATGACCATAGAACCCGTGGGTCTCTTTATCCCTCAAAAGAACCAATACCTGGGGTTGTATCTACCTTATCTGTCTCTTAGACTCTGTTCAGTTGTACATAGGGGTATTCCTTCTGACAACCTCCAGACTCTTTTTTAGAGACTCACAGCCTTATAATCTCATTTCTCCTTTCCATTTCCCCCTTACATTAGGTCAAACCGCTTCCTGAAGTCATGTTATTATATGTAGACAGGTATATTCTGCTGCTCCACATTGAATCTTTAATTCAAGGTCATTTTCTAGTTGCTTCTTCAGCTGGTATGTGGTAGTGATCCCTCGGTGGCAGGGAGGCTCATCCCCGGGTGTTGTGTCCCACGCTGGGGGGAATGCATCACATCTACACGCTGAGTTTGACTGTGAGAGTGGCCACATTTGAGTAACATGAAGGCTGTCAGGAGGAAACCCCCAGGCACAATGCTACTCTAGGCCTTGTTCTTATTGCAGGTGTATAGGCTCAAAAGTGTAGCCATTAGTATCAAGAGCCCACTGTTGGGCCCTCCTTCCTTCCTGGTTCTTGCCGTTGCACCTGGAGGATTGCCGCTGCTCTCCCAGGGCCCACAACAGTGACCCCCCGGCCAGGAGCCCAGTACCCCCCCAGCTGTTGTTTTTAATTGTTTCCACTTTGAGTATATATAGACATTACCATATACCCTGGGCATATGCCCTGTATAACTCCCTGTCAACCATATATATCTTGTCAATAACATCCCATATCAGTATTCCTCCGCTGCCATTTTTGAACCACTCTGTGATCCAAAACTTCCCGTAAAGTGAATCCCAACATAATGTCAGCTTCAGAAGAGTCTTAGATCACCGAAATTCATATATACAATATACAGTATTTCCCCAGATCCACCATAAAACCTTTTCCCTTCCACAGCAATAATGTTTTAACTTATTCATATCATATTACCTGAAACTGATGTACAGATTCCGAAACTATAGTTTTCAAACAAGGTGACATTTGTGCTTACTATGTGGTCTATACTTTAGGTTGTACAGTTTTCTAAATTTTTTAGTTATCCTATGTTTTGTCTTATGGTTTTCATTATTAGTCTGTCGTCCCCTATATGTTTTTGGTGTAATATTAGCTGTTTTATATTCATCCTCGTGTACTCTCACATAACTCCTCTTTTGCCCCCTTATTTACCTTTGTTCCATCCATTGCACATCCATTTTCCCCTCCCCTTAGGGCCCACAACGCCTGCCAATCTAATGCCCTGGGAGCCGTCCTTTCTTACGAGAGATACAGTTCTCTCTATTCGTCCACGTCTCTTTTGAGAAGAGGTAGGAGACACAGCAAAGCCAATGAGGGCTTAACAAGCAGAAAAGCTTTCTGATGACCACAGCTGTCAAAGGTAGGCTACGGCCACGCAGGACTGGGGTGGGATTTCTCGCCTGAGAGGCATCTTATGAATGGGACAGTGACCAACCAACCTGTAAGGCCAGTTTAGGCCCTAAAATGCAAATAATCAAAAAGCCTTTTGAAGTTTGCTTTCTTTTGAGAAACCAAGGACTGATCACCACTCAGCCAGTGCAGAGCTGGGCATACTCAGAATGTGCTGCTGCCTCCGCTGGCCTTTTTACTAGGGATGCTTTGTTTTTCATCTCAGATGCCCATATTTAAAAGTCAAAGGCAAGGGAATTCTGTTGAAAAATGGGGAGGTTGCTTTCCCGTTCCAGTTGAACATTTTTCATACTTTTATAAAGATTCAGAGGGACATCGAGATGTGTCTTTAAGAAGCCAATATGGAGATTCCTTCATTACTGTAGCCTTTTCTCATAAAGGCAAGTTCTCTGCTTGTCTCTGAGAGTTTACTAGGCTCTCCTCACCAGAGCTCTTAAGATATTGAGCACTGGGATTCAGTAACATTAAATTTGCTTTAAATGGACTCTGGGAAGGTAATCTAATCTTGGCAACTCCCTTGATTTGCATTTTATTTATTCACCTCGTTTACCTGTGTTCACCCTGCTAACAGGGACACACACAGACCAGCTCTCAGCCACAAGCCACATCTGCACACCCCTGACTGTAACGTGAAGCCAAGAGCTACTGCCCAGGTTCCCTACAGCGTCTCAGTTGGCTCAACCCGACCAGCAAGGCCACCTAGTACCCACAATGTCTGAGGAAACAAAGTAAAACCCGCCTCGAGGCTGCACAGAAAGAGATGGAGAGCTGTCTCAGTCAATTCTGGGCAGCCTTTTCCTTTTGGCAGAATAGAATTTGTTTTCCTCCTTCTATACGATGTCCCCACGCAGTTTCCCTGAGCCGGGCCAGGACACCACCACCCCACCGACTGTGAAACTCGGTTTTCCTGACTGCAGCTTGTCATGCTCACTCGGTTCAGTGGATCCCACCTGACTTTTCTAAAAGCCATTTTCCGTGAGCGTTAAGGTGTCTGTCCCTCCCTTACCCTGAGCAGCGGGGCGTTCGGTTATCAGGATCGTCTTGGGAGTTATTTCTTTGCTTTTCCTCTGACATTTCCAGGATGGAGCAAGGTTCTGCCTCCCTGGGGTGGGGGGGGAGTGGGGGGGGTGCATTTTCAACAAGGAATCCCTTGATCGCTCTGCCAGGAAGCTCTGAAGGCCCAGGCTTCGGGGAGGTGGCTCGGCCACAGTCGCCTCTTATCCCTGCAGTAGGTCATCCCTCCTGGCTGCTCGCTCTGGATCTCTGGGGCTGGGATCTGACGAGATCCCCGTCACCGCCTCCCTAGTCCCCCCTATGGGATGCGGGCACATCTTTCACTTTTCCCTCATTACTTTTTCTCTCCAGGGTTATAGATTCTGAACAAAAACAGCAGCACAGAGACTCCAATCCAGCGGAAGTTGACAAGGACGCAGCAAGGGGCGGCGGCAGGACCCGCCTGCCCTCGGCCTGCGCCACCGCGCGGTCTGCGGCCCAGGCTGCTCAGGCGCTCTGTCCCTCACGCGATGGCTCTGCCCCTCACGGCGACGGCTCTGTCCCTCACGCGATGGCTCTGCCCCTCACGCGATGGCTCTGTCCCTCACGCGATGGCCCCCACGGCGATGGCTCTGCCCCTCGCGGCGACGGCTCTGCCCCTCACGGCGACGGCTCTGTCCCTCACGGCGATGGCTCTGTCCCTCACGCGATGGCTCTGCCCCTCACGGCGACGGCTCTGTCCCTCACGCGATGGCTCTGCCCCTCACGGCGACGGCTCTGTCCCTCACGCGATGGCTCTGCCCCTCACGCGATGGCTCTGTCCCTCACGGCGACGGCTCTGCCCCTCACGGCAACGGCTCTGCCCCTCACGGCGACGGCTCTGTCCCTCACGCGATGGCTCTGCCCCTCACGGCGACGGCTCTGTCCCTCACGCGATGGCTCTGCCCCTCACGGCAACGGCTCTGCCCCTCACGGCGACGGCTCTGTCCCTCACGCGATGGCTCTGCCCCTCACGGCGACGGCTCTGTCCCTCACGCGATGGCTCTGCCCCTCACGGCAACGGCTCTGCCCCTCACGGCGACGGCTCTGTCCCTCACGCGATGGCTCTGCCCCTCACGGCGACGGCTCTGTCCCTCACGCGATGGCTCTGCCCCTCACGGCAACGGCTCTGCCCCTCACGGCGACGGCTCTGTCCCTCACGCGATGGCTCTGCCCCTCACGGCGACGGCTCTGTCCCTCACGCGATGGCTCTGCCCCTCACGCGATGGCTCTGTCCCTCACGGCGACGGCTCTGCCCCTCACGGCGATGGCTCTGCCCCTCACGGCGACGGCCCCCACGGCGATGGCCCCGGGCAGAGGCAAGGCGCCTCCACTCCACAGTCACCAGACTCCTCTATCCCCAGGGGTGGGAACCCTAGTTTCCAGTTCCCTGGACCGGCCTCTCTTTGCAGCACGTTATTCCCTCTCTTCTCCCTCAAGCTTTCCCTAACAGTCCACGCTCAAGGCTGCCGTCCGCGTCTTTATCACCAGAGGATTTTCAGGTGTTGTACCAGCAAGAAGAGAGAGAGACCTCTGGGTAAACCCCAGGAGCGTCTAACCGAGCCCTTGAGAGGAGGAAAAACAGCATAGTCCTTTAGAATAAAGGCCAAGAAGCAGAAATTACTGCTTTTGTGTTGGTCCATGTACATGTTTCAGTCAAACAAAAGAAGCCGCCATGCTCCCCAGCACCCCACTTTTGTGTGTGTGAGACTGGCCCCGGCCGGCCGACGTGTCTGAGACTCATTCTGTGACGTGGCGCCGGTGCCTTCTAGAACATCCTTCTTGCACATGCAGGGCACCTTAGAAACCCATTTGCTTTATTCAAAAAAGTGTAACCTATTCAGTCCTGCAGTCTGCAGCACTTATTGGCGTTCGTACCTGACCGAGCAGAGTCACTTCAGCCTCTGTTGTTGTCATCACACGTTTATGAACATTTTGAGCTGTGACTTTGAGTTTTTAGCCCCGGGGGCTCCACGACTTCCCTAAAGAGGGAACTACAGATGGAAGTGCCAGATCACATGCTATCATATTAGTTCTCTAGAGGAAACGATAAGGAACGTGAAGAAATGAAATAACAAAAGCCAGGTGAGATAAAGCCATCTTAATTCCTTCATGCTGAGAGAGGGATGTGAGCCATTTCTTTTCTTTCTATCTTTCCATTTTTCTTTCTTTTTTAAAAAGACATGTAAAGCTATGGCTCTCATTTCATTTCACACAGTTCTCCCCATCCTTCCTTGTTCTACAGATGTGAATCAGTGGGATGAATGAAGTTTTGCTCAAGGCGTCAGTGTAATAATAATCTGCTTCTTACAGGAGGGGAAATAAAGAAAAAAAATTAACAAAGAGCATCCTCCTACAATGCTGGGTCTGTAATGAAATAAAAAAGATGCTGAGGCAAAAGCACTCTCTTAACCAAAGTGCGCTGCAAAATCAGCTGATCTGTGATAACCAAGTTTTGACATCCTTGCCGAACCTGCTGGAAAGAGGGAAGGAAAATAGCTGTCAAAAATCATGTGGGGGAGTGGATGCAGCTCAGTAGTTGAGCACCTGTTTCCCATGTACAAGGTCCTGGCTTCAATTCTTGGTACCTCCTAAAAAAAATCATTTGAAGGAAACAAGGAAATTAGTCTATTATTATTATTTTATTTAATGTGGGCCGGGGAGTAGAAAGTGGAAGGGTCAAGTAGAGTCATGAAGGGAGACAAACAGAATAAGTGTCCCCAGGGGTGTGCGGTCCCAGTCATGTGACACTTTGAAAGACCTGCTGAGAAGAAAGAATCCACAAAGTTCTAGGTTCCAGGGGAGAGAGAGCTCCTTCCTCTGTAATGGCCTGGCCAACCTAAATGAGAATATAGTGAGTTGAGCCAAGCTCCTCCACCTTAAGGCAGTCTGTTTCTTTATTCACAGAAAGAGAATAGTTACACCTCGCCCAGTTAGCTGTGAGGCTTATTCTGACAATCCAATGAGACAAAATATGAATCAGTTTTGCCAAGGGTAAGGGTATAGAGCTCTAAGGGGGTCTGAGGTTGTGCTCAAGAACCGATTTTTCATTAAGTTTGGGAAATCTTTTTTTGGCATAATCTTTAAGAGCCAGGAAAGTAGCAGAAGATAGGGAGCTGTGCTTTACTGGAGAGGAGCAAGGGTGGGGAAAAGAGATTTTTGTTTTTGCTCATGTTCACCAATTTCAAAACTCAAGTTTGTTTTTTCAGTGAAAAGTTCAAAGTGAAGTAGCTCACGTAAGTTTTCTGAAAGCTCATCTGGATTTATCCTCTGTTTAGAATCCCTCAGTGGCTTCTGGATACCTTCAGGAAAACTTCAAATTCCTGGGAACCAGGGCATGGTCCCCGCAGCCCGACTTCCCCGCCAACCTGCCCCCGTGCTTGGAGAGTCCCGCCCTGCTCACCCTCCCACCAGGCCTGCCTCCACTCGCTGAGGACTTCACCACCAGGAAGGCGCCCCTGCACGGCACCCCTCCCCAGGCGGGATCCAGTTCCTCCGCGGGGCTCAGGCTGTATGGTAAACCCTGATTTCTTTCTCTTCCCTCTCAGGATAGCAAAACTACCTTTCTTCTGGGTATCTTTGGTGCCTGGAAAACGAGTAGGTGCAGAGTAAATGTTCTCTCATCTGCGAAGAAAGGAAAGAAATTCATATAGTTTACATAACTCATTTCCCTCAGTCTCCCCGATTTCTATCATGTAACGGTCACTTTTATTGTTTTGTTTTGTTGCTGTCTTACCTGTGAACCACCTGTAATATTATTTACTTAATTATATCGCTTTAACTGAATAACTCTTTATAAAACTGAAATGGAATTGAAGAGAAAATGTTTAAAATTCCACAAAAGCAGGGACTATATTTTGTTAACTTTGAGTCCTCAGTGTCTAGGATTAAACCTATCACAAAGCGGGAATACTATAATATTGGTTAAATGAATCAAAAAGTAGAAAACCAATACCACTGGCCACTCATACATGGTAGCCATAATAATAAATGTGAAAATGAAAGAATATTAATACTATATATGCAAGACTAGTGTGGATTACAGAGATAGTAAAGATTCTCCAATACTAACATGAGAATATCCCTAATTAATTAAAAGAATTGAAAGAGAATTGACAAGACTAGCTTCCTAATAATTGATATAGTGCTATTTAATACACAGTTGCTCTGGACTCAACTCACACCTATACCACAGATCTTCCCTCAGTATGGGAAATCACACCTTACCTCTTGCTTTCAAGTTCCTACTCTTCTCTATAAGCTTAACAATTTTGAGTTCTAGCCCATTAGGAGACTGAAAGTTATTTGATAAACTTATTTAAATAGAGGTGTTAATGAATGATAATGGTTTAATGAGTGTGAGGAAAACCCCTAAGAGGATCATTCCTATGAGTATTAATCAAGTCCCAGGGCACAAAAAGTAAAAGTTGTCCAAAGGTACCTAGACGTTCCAGAAGGAATGGTCTACATGAGAGTCAGTTTGCCAGGGCTGCTATGACAAATACCTCACAATGGGTTGGCTTAAACAGCAGGAACTTCTTGCCTCACAGCTTTGGAGGCTAGCAGTCCAACATCAAGATATTGGCAGGGTTAGCTTTCCTCTGGAACCTGTAGCGTTCTGGCAAGCCTCCCTTATGTGGCATGCTCTCTGCTTGGTCTCTTCCTGTGGCTTTCTCTGACTGACTGTGTTGAATTTCCGTTGTTTTCATGACTCCAGTCATATGGGGTAAGGGCCACTTTGACTCAATTTGCCTCATCTAAATAGGATCTTCAAAGATCCTATTCACAAGTCTACAGTTTAACTAATAATATCTTCAAAGAATCTATTTACAAATGTGTTTGCATGCCAGGACCGAACTTGAACATGTCTTAATGGAAGACATGATTTAATCCCCAGCAATGAGCTGGGGAGAAGGAAGGAGCCAGCATATTCCTCCTGCAGATGTAAGAGTGGAGAACAGCAGAGAGGCAGGAATTACACAGACCCTACCAAGACTATAACTGTACAAACCCTGGATCTAGTTTTTATTTGTTATTTTTGTATGATGCCTACCCTTATCTGTTCCTCCCAGTGGTAAAAAAATAATAATAATTTTAAAATCTAAACTTGTATTCATAATGTATACCACCCATTAACATACCATAACATAAATACTTGGAGGAAGAATCTCTAGATGGGAAGAGTAAAGAGTGACTCACCAAGTAACCTTGACTGGCCACTAAAATTTTGCCTTCCCCTTGGGGTTTCATCTTCCCTCTATTAGTGCTTGCTCTGAGAAAGAGTGGCTTATAGTAAGGGAGAAAAATAGGAAATTAATGTTGATAATATAGGAATACTATATAATAAGCCTAAAAACATCCCAATATCTACACAGTGATTCTCAACCCAGGGAAACACAACCTTCTAGAAGGACTGGTCATAATTGGACAGGTGTGTGTATTTAAAAATAAAAACAAAACAAAATGACAACAACAAATTAAAACTTTGAGAAATACCACTTTATTTTTCAAAGGATTAGCCCAGCTTCCTTACATTGAAGAGAAGGAAATGGCTCTTCTGCTAAAAACAAAAGTGAAAACAACAGCAACAAAAACAAATGACTTAAAACACACACACACAATTAAAGCTCCATCTATAATCAGACCTTAAAGCCTATTCTCCAATGTTAATGAGATGGAAGGACTGTCTTTCCCACATTCCCCTAGAACTCCCTCTCTGATCAATGTTTGCCTTACACTTTTTCCCAACTCTTATTTTTCCCATTCTGGGCTATCTTCCATGTTTAACTGAACCTGTCACAAATGCTGTTAACCAATGTCCTGTTTTATATTCCTATCATATTGGGTATGACTATAGAGTCTTGGGATGGTGGGACATGACATAAAGACACTTGAATAGATGAGAGACAGAAGCCTTTATTACTTAGATTTCCAAATGAGACAAGGGTGCCACACAGGGCCACATGAGGGTTGCACCCAGGGAGTGGGCTACAGTAAGCTAGACCCATAGGAAACAACTTAAGGACAACCAGCTGGGTGGGTTAGCTAGATTTTCCCATGCTTTCTGTGGATTGGTATTTTGAATAACTTTGCTGGCCCAATGAAGAAGGAGCCATTCCTTGATGCTTGGTACCAGGGGGCTTGGAAGTTGGGGTGTGTGTTGTAATCTACGAGTGTTAGAGCTCTACGGGAGAAGCAGTTGGGGTATGAGTTTAGCAAACTCCTCATGAAAGGGAATTTACCATTTTTAGCCACAGCCCTGAAACTGGGTCAAGACAGCATTTATGAAATATTGTATTACAGGCTGCATTGTAATCTGTGCCAGACTTTCTCCTGCTCATGAATGAACTTACTGCTGGGTAGAGAAAATGGCTGCCTAAAAGATGTGTTGTTTGTCAGTAGAATGAGATGGTCTTGGCCACATTCAGATGTGTCTCCTCTTGACTTTGCCCATGGTGCCTAAGTTATGAAATGATTCACTGAAGGACTAGATGGATGTGAGAGGAATAAGTCTCTGCAGGTAAGTGCTCTGACCTTTTGGCTGCTGTCAAGGTCACCCCTCAACGTAAGCCTTTTGCCTGAATTCCCTTTTAAACTTTCCCCCAATTCCCTGGTTCTCAGCATTCCCATCTATTTGTTCATTCATTCATGCATGCATGTATTCATTCATTCATTCATTCAGCACATATGGATTGAGGCTCATTTACTTAGCACTATGCCCTGAAGATGTAATGGTAAAAGGAGGTGTTCCCTGCCCTTGTAGAGAGAAGGCAGATATTAAACAGCCAACTATACACAAATGTAATCACAATTAATTTGCCCATTCAATAATTATATGTTAAGCACTAACTCTGTGCCAAGTACTATGCTTGTACTGGGAATGTGATTTGTGATGAAAACATCACATTCTGTGCCTTCATGAAACTTAGAGTCTAATGACAATAGACAGACCTTAATCAAATATAACACAATGGAATGTAAAATTGTCCTTGAGGTAAGAGCTACAAAGGTGTATTAATTTCCTAGGGCTACTGTAACAAAGTATCGCAAATTTAATGGCTTAAAACAAATTTATTGTCTTACAGTTCTGGAGATGAAAAGTCTGAAATCAAGATGTGGCAAGGTGTGTACAGGGCCATTCTCTCTCTGAGGGCTCCAGCTGAGAATCCTTCCTGCCTCTTCCTAGCTTCTGGCAGTTTGCTGGCAATCCTTGGCATTCCTTGACTTGCAGCCACAGCCCTTCAATCTCTGCCTCTGTCATCACATGATTGTCTGCTCCCCTATGTCTGTCTATGTGCCCAAATTTCCCTCTGCCTACAAGGACGCCAGTTATATCAGATTAGAAACTACCCTAATCCAGTAAGAAAATTAAGAATTATCATAATTTAACTAATTCCATCTACAATGACCGTATTTCCAAATAAGACCATACTTGGAGGTACTGGGATTAGGACTTCAACTATCTTGTAGGAAGACACAATTCAACTCTTAATAAAAGGATACACAGTTCCATGAAAGTATATAATTACATCTTTGAGAAAATGTAATTAGAGACATTGGCCTAATCTGGAAGGTCACAGAAAAGCTTTCTTGAAGAAGTAATTTGTTAATTTGTGTGCTGATATCTGAAGGAGTTGTACTGAAAAAGGAAGTGTGTTCCAGCTGGAAGCAGCAGCATGTGCAAAGTCCTGGTAAGAGGGAACATTGTGCGTGGGGGACTGAAAGGGTCCCAGTGTGGTGGTAATGGAAAAGAAGAAAATTAGATCCATACAAAATATGTGTAGGAGTAGAAATCCATAGGACTTGTTATACAGGCTAGATATTGAGATGAGGGAGAAGATGACTCAAGTTCCTGGTTTACGCAACTGGGAAGGTGCTAGTGCCATTTGCTGAGATTAGGGCACACTGGAAGAAGACAGGGTCTGATGGAGAAGGTCATGAATTTGGTGTTGAGTATGTTGAGTTTGAAAGATCCCAGAGAAGCTATTAAATGAGGAACACAATATATGATTGCAGCCTTATGAATATTTTTTGAGCTATCTCACATAGGTATTAATTGAACCCAATGAGATTTCCTAGAGAAGGAATATGAGAACTTAAAATGGAACCTTGACAAACTCCTACAATTGGCCAGGTAGAAGATGATGATTGTATTAAGGAGACAAAGTAGAAAAATGGATTGAGAGAAGGACAAGACTGGAAAGAGGGAAATAATTAGGAAGCTTTTGTTATAATGCAGAAGAGATGAGGATAGACTCAATTAGGGGAGTGGCAAGGGGATAGAGAGACAAGGAGAGGCCTGAGAAATACATAGGAGATAGAATTGGTAGGGTTTGGTCACTGATTGGATAGGGGGTAGAATGGTGGTGAGAGGGGGATACTAAGCATCACACCTCATTTTCTGGGTTTGGCAGTTGAGAAAAGGAATACTGGAGGAATTTTGGCTTTGAGGGTTTGGAAACGAGAACAGTTTTGAAAATAGGGAATTTTATCCCCTTATGGAGATAGGTTGAAAGCTGAATCTATAGGTCTGAAACGTGTAGGGTAACAGCTCTACCTTGCTTCCCTGGCAACCTTGCACATATCCACATAGGCCACACAGTGAAATAGCTTTTTAAGCCAGAACTAATTTGAGTCTTGGCAGAATGCCTTGCAATCCTCTTGGAACATGAAAGAATGGAAGTCTGTGAGTAGCCATTCTGAGGTGATCTCCCACTTGCCTGCCTATCTCCCCTGGTAAATGTTCATGAGATAGTCTCCCATTACCTCCCAGGTTCTGATGAAGTATGAGGTTTCTTGTCTCACCCCTCTCAGAATAGAACTGCAGAACATGAACCTACTTAGCTGCAGTTTAGAAATGACTCAGCATCAGGTTAATTCAAAACTCATCTTGCAGCCATGCATACTTTTTCTTTTGGTTTTGTCCACTTTAGTATGCGGGACAGGGACCCCAGGGAACTGGCACCTTTGGCTTCTGTGTTTGTGAAATATGGAAATCTAAATGTAGTCCATTTTATCTCTACTGGTTGGATCACCCAGACCTTGGCTTTGGTCTTGCCTTGTCTTATGTGTGCATGACAAACCAAGAAATGATATAAGGACTAAAGGCTGAGAAGGCAGCTCATAAATGGTGACTTTCAAATGTGCAATTTATACACAGTAAAGTGCACAAATCTTAGGCATATAGTTCAATGAATTTTTACATATATGTACATCTGCAACCACTGTCCAGGTCACAATATAAAACCCTTCCAGCAACTAGCAGAGATTCCACATCCAGAAATAACTACTGTTTTTATCTTTCACCACAGATTAGTTGTGCCTGGTTTTGGAACTTCATTCAGTAGGGAATCTTTGTGTCTGTATTCTTTTACCCAACACTATGTCTGTGAGATTTATCCATTTTGTTCTTTGTAGAAGTAATTTGCTCTTGTCCCTTTTACAAAGTATCTCAATGTATTTAATATATAACAAAGTATTTATCCATTCTACTTGATAGATGTTTGGTTTGTTTACAGTTATTAGCTAGTGCAAAGATCATTACTATAAACCCTTCAGTACATGGCTTTTGGTGGACATAAGCTTGCCCTGCTGTTGAAATACAAATATCCTTAGAAGGCATAGTCAGTTTTCCCAAAGTGATTGTACCAATTTACACTTTTATCAGCTCAATATATGAGAGTTCTAGTTATTCCACATTCTTTTCAACACTTGGTATTGTCAGCCTTTTATTATTAGCCACTGTGATGTGGATGTTGTGGTGTCTTATCGTGATTTTAAGTTGCATTTTCCTGATGACTACTAATTTTGAACACCTTTTCATATGCTTATTGGATATTGTCTTTTGTAAATTATCTGTTCAAAATCTTTGCACATTTTCTACTTATTCTTCAGTGGAAGTTCTATATACATTATAACACAAATTTTTTATTGCATGTTAGCTCCCATGTGGTGGCTTGCTTTGACAAATATTGCCTTTTGATGAATAAAAGTTCTTAATTTGAACAGTGTACAACTTATCATTTTTCATTTATGGTTACTGCCTTTATGGTTGTGCTAAGAAATCTTTCGCTACTCTAAAGTTAAGGAAATATCCTCTTAGATTTTCTTCCAGGAGTTTCATGGTTTTATTTTTTGTATTCATCAGGATTCTCCAGAGAACCAGAGCCAACAGGATGTGTGTGCATGTGTGTGTGTGAAGGGATTTAGTATGATGAATTAGCACATGTGATTGTGGTGGTTGGCAAATCGGAATTCTTATTGGCAAATTGGAGCCTGGAAATTCTGGGAGGAGTGATATTGAAGTCTTAGTCCAAGTCTGTCGGGGAGACCAGGGAAGAATAGAGGGTGTAGTTCAAAGGAAGAGTTCCTTCTGGTTTGCACAACCTTCAGTTCTCCCTTTCAGTTTCTTCAAAGGTTGGATGAGACCCCACAATTGCTGAGGGTAATCTCCTTTACTTAAGGTCAACCAGTTGTAGGTGCTAACCCCATCGACAAAATACCTCCACAGCAACAACTAGGCCAGTGTTCGACCAAAGTAGTGGATACCATAACCTAGCCAGGTTATAAAATTACTCATCACATAAGTCTATAGTCTACCTCTAGTTCATGTGGGGTATGGTATGGCATAGGGGTCAAAGTTAATTTTTTCTCCCGTATGCATATCCAATTTACCTATCACTGTTTATTGAAAATGACCACTCTTTCCCTCATAGAATTGTGTTGGCACAGTGATCAGAAATCAGGTGGCAGGTAGAAATGGATATATTTCTGGGATTTCTGTTCTGTTCCCTTGGTCTATGCCTAGATCTGTGTGTCATACCACACTATTTTAATAATCATATCTTTGTAGTAATTGTTATATTTGTTAGTGTAAATCCTCCAACTTTATTTTTCTTCTTAAACATTTCCTTGGTTCTTCCAGGTCCTTTGCATTACCATATAAATTTTAGAATCATCTTGCCAGTTGCAAAAAGGAAAGAGTTTCCTGGGATTTTGATTTGGATAGCATTAAATCTTTCAATCAATTTGAGGACAAGTTATACCTTAAAACAATTGAGTCTTCTAATTCATAAATATTGTATATTTCTTGATTGATATAAGTCTTTAACTTCTCTCAGCAATGTTTTGTAGTTTTCAGTGTAGATGTTTTGCATTTTTTGGTTAGCTTTATATAGATATTTGATGGGGCTTTTAAATATTCTTTTAGACTGTATTCTTGTTTAATTTCAATTTAAAATTATTCATTGCTAGTATATAGAAATAATGAAATTGATTTTTGTATGTTGGCATTATATCCACACACTAAATCCAGTTATTTAGTGGAATATTTAAAAAAAATTTCAGATTCTTTACATATACACAATATGTCATCATCATAGCATGGCAGTTCTACCTTTTCCCTTACAATCTTTAAATTTGTATTTATCTTTCTTGCCTTACATGCTTTCACTGGGTCATCTAGTGCAATGTTGAATTGAAGTGCTGATAGTGGGCATCCTTATCTGGTTTTCAAAGTCAAGGAGAAAACAATCAATTAGTTCACTGTTAAGTATGATGCTAGAAGCCTGTATTTTTTTTTTTCTTTTGTCCAGAAAACCTTTATCAGATTAAGGCAGTTTCCTTCTATTCTTAGTTTTCTGAGAGTTTTGTTTGTTTGGGTGTTAAAGTTTTTAGAAATTGCATTTATCGAGATTACCATATGGTTTCCTCGTTTTGTCCTGTTACATAGTAAATTATGTTGGTTGATTTTCTAATATTAAACCAACTTTGCATTCCTTGAATGCACCTTGTGTACATATCATATATTACTCTAGTCTATTTGGTATTATTTTGTTTAGGATTTTAATGTCTATGTTTATAAGGCATATTGGTTTATAACTTTCCTTTTTACAATTTCTTTATTAGGCTTCCATATCAAGGTTATGCTAGCCTCATTTTTTTAAATGTTGAGTTTTCAGTCTTTTTCTACTGCCTGGAAGTATTTGTTTAAATTTGTTATTGTTTCTTCCTTTAATTTGAAAGAGTTGATTAGTAAAACAGCAAAATTTTCACATAAAGTACTTTCTTTATGTGAAGATTTTTAATTGTAGATTGCATCAATGTAGGATTATTCCATTTTTAAAATTTCTTCTTGTATTACTTTAGAGAAGTTGTGTTTTTCAGCAATTTGTGCATTCTATCTAATTTTCCAAGTATTTGGCATAAAGTTTTTTATGATATCTTCATATTACCTTTTTAATATTTGTTGCATTTGTATTTAGGTCTCCTTTTCATTCCTAATATTGCCAATTTGTATTTTTTTTCCTTCTGCCTTTTAAAAAACAGTCTTGTTAGAAATTTATCAATTTTATTACATTTTTAAAGAACAATTATTTTACTTAATTTTTTAAAATTTCTGTTCTTCTGTGTCATTTTTTTTTTTTGTCATTTTCTTTGGGTATAATATGCATCTCTCTTTCTAGTTTGCTTGTGAGGAAGCTTAGATTTTCAACATTTTTCTTTTCTATTATATTAATATAAAATTAGAAATTTTCCTTTGAGCACATCTTTAATTGTGTCACACAGATTTTATATTTTGTTATTCTTCAACTCAATTTCTAATTTTCCTTGTTATTTCTTCTTTGACCATGAGTTTAGAAATGTGTTATTTAATTTCCAAATTTTTGTTGATTTTCTAATTATTTTTCTGTTATTTTTTCCAATTATTTCACTGTGATGCAAATTATATTCTGTATAATTTAAATTCTTTTACAGTTTGGAGAATCTTCTTTATGGTCCAGCATATGATCTATTCTGGCCAGTATGCGTATTTGAATGTGAATTTCACATTGTTGTATGTACTCTTTATTTTTATTTTATATGTTGATTAATCGTGTGGTTCAAATCTTTCTATATCCTTACTGTTATTTTTGGCTGCTTGCTCTTTCAGTTGTAAAGAGAGGAGTGTTACAATATTCAACTATGATTAAGAATGTATCTACAGCATTTTAGTTTGCTCAGTTTTTACTTTATAAGTTTTCAAGCTTTGTTATTAGAGGCATCCTAAGTAAGACTGTAGTTATCTTCCTATTGAATTGACCTTTTAATCATCCTCTCTAGTAAAATATCTTACTTTAAGTCTTTTTATCTATTAATATAGCTTTCTTTTGGTTGGTGTCTATATATACCTTTTCCCATCTTTTCTATGCCCTAGTTTCAAGGTGTTATATTAGAAATAGCATATAGTTACTCCTCTTATCCTGCCTGATAATCAGTGTTTTATTTTAATGTAATTACTGATATCATCAGATTTAATTTCCCCATTATCTGTTTTTTGTTTTCTATTTGAGTTATGGCACAACTCTGACTGCTTGTTGGGTATGTAGTTTCCTCCGTGTTTGAGATATTGGACGCCGATACATACTGCACCAAAGATAGCAGTTATAAGTAATTTAAATTTCTACTATCATTCAAGTATAGCAAAAACAAGAGTGATCCATAGGCAAGAGAGCTGCAAGAACTCTCTGATGACTGGCTGGGGAAAGAGAGAGACAGATAACTATAGGAAAAGAGCCCTGCATTTAGATTTTTGAATGATGCCAGGACAGTCTAATTTTGGTAACCTGCACCAGCCTGACTATATCCATTGGATATAGTGGGGTGTCATATATGTGACATATTGGGGAGTTGCAGAAGTAAGTTAAAAGTTGCATTTGTAGATCCCCACCCAGTAAATATGGATGAGCATCTATCAGTTTTCATCCTTTTGGTACGACTGGGGCAGCTAGCAGGTTCACCCTGGCAAGTTGTTTAACGGTTTAATTTAGAGGCTTACTCAAATGTTAATTTGTTGGGGTTGACTCAATTCTATTTCTTCTCAATTTGCACCATCTGTAGTTTGTCCCTTTATTCCTTCTTTCTTTCCTTCTTTTGGATTAATCAAATATTTTATTATCCTATGCTTTCTTCTTTATTAATTGTTTGGTTTACAAACAATTGTTTGATTATATAATTTATTACAGCTGGGGTGGATTGAATTGCGTGCCCCAGTTTGGACATGTTCTTGGTCTTGGTCCTCATTCTGGTGGGTGGGAACCTATTGCAAATAGGAGCTCTTGAAGATGTTACTTCAGTTAAGGTGTGGCCCAGCTGCATCAGGTTGAGCTTTAATTCAGATTACAGGAGTCCATTATAAGCAGAGTGAAAATCAGATGGAGAGAGAAGCCACAGGGAGAAGCCAAAAGTTAGAAATCAACAGAACCCAGAGAACAAAGGGGAAGATGCTGCCATGTGCATTGCCACATGATGGAAAAGCCAAGAAGCCCCCAAAATTGCCAACCAGCCAGAAGATACCAACTAGGGGAGGAAGCAAGCCTTCTAGCCTCTGAAAATGAGGGCCAATAAATTCCTATTGTTAAACCAATCCATTGCACGGTATTTGTCTTAGCAGCCGGGAAACGAAAACAAGAGTCTACCTTAACTTACTATTTTTACTACTTCTCTAATACAATAACTATCAACTGTTTATCTCTATATACCTCCCCACCTTTAATTTAGTATAATTCACTTCTACATATGGCTAAATCCACAAGATATTATTCTTAATTTTTACTTTAAGTCATTTTTTTAATACCTACTGACCTAGTTGCCCTTGCTAGTGTTCTTCATCCTTCTTCCAGTCCTCTGCTCCCATCTGGAATCATTTTCCTTTAGCTTGATGAAGTTTCTTCAAAATGTCTAGTATTAACCAGGTGTCTCATGAAAATTTCTCACAACTTTCCTTTCCTAAAAATATCTTTGATTTTGTCTCCAATTATTTTTAAAATATCTTTTATTCGCGCAGTTGTAGGTTTCCAAAATTTGCAGAAAGTAGAGAGTTCCCATATACACCCCACACACAGATTTTGCTATTAATGTTTTGCATTAGTGTAGTATCTTTTCTACAACTGAGGAACCAATAATATTACATTATGAACTACAGCCAATAATTTATATTATGGTTCACTCTTCATGCTGTAGAGCTAGCTCTGTGGAGGTTTTTTTTAGAAATTTTTATACTGGTAACATACATACAACATAAAGTTTCCCATTTTAACCATCCTCAAGTAAACAATTCAGGGGTGTTAATTACGTTCACCACAAACTCTTCCATCACCTCAAACAGAAACTCTTACCAATTTTGCATTAACTCCCTATTCCCCATCATCTCCACTGTGGCAGTTTGATATTGTTTATAAATTTCCAAAAATAGCTATTAGATTATATTTGTAAACTGGTCTGTCCCTCCAGGCGTACTAGATTATATTGAATTCAGAGGTTTCGCTTTTCCTTGATTAAATAATGATTAAGGCTTTGATTGAGCCATGTCAGTAGGACATTGCATCCCCGGCCCCTTGATGGGCTAGGACTCAGAGAGAAATTGATCGGCAGAGGAGGGAGGTTGGAGTTTTGAATGCTGGAAGTAAGGACACAGAGGAGCAGAGAGAAGGGTCAATTAGACACAGCAGACGCCTCAGGAAGAGAGGAAGCCAAACCCTTGCAGACATTGGCAACTATCTTGTTCCAACTTTGGTGAGGGAAGTAACTTATGCTTTATGGCTGGCAACTGTAAGCTTCTACCCCAAGTAAATATTCTTTATAAAAACCACCCAATTTCTGGTATTTTGCATTAGCACCCCTCTGGCTGACTAATACACTCACTCCTACCCCTGGTAGCCTGTGATCAAATTTATGACTTTATAAATTTGCATATTCTAGTTATTTCATGGAAGTGAGATCATATAATATTTGTCCTTTGAGTCTGTCTTATTTCACCCAACATAAAGGCTTCAAGATTCACTCATATTGAGGCATGCATCAGAACTTTGTTCCTTTTTATGGCTGAATAATATTCCATTTTATACATATGTCACATTTTGTTTATGCATTCATCCATTGATGAACCTTCGGGTTGCTTCCACCTTTTGGCAATTGCAAATTATGTTGCTATGAACATTGGTGTGCAAATATCTGTGTAAGTTCTTACTTTCAATTCTTTGGGGTCTATACTTAGAAATGGGATTGCAAGGCCATGGCAATTATATACTTGCCTTGAATTTAAAGTCCAGTTCACTGCATTCTCTCACAGAATTTTAAATTTTTTTTCTTTCAGCAGTTTTAGGTGTCATCCCATTGTCTTTTAGCTTCCATGCTTTCTGTTGAAAAGTCAACTATAAGCTTATTGTTACTTAATTTAAAGTAATGCCTCTTTCATTTTTTTCCTTCAGGTTGTTCTAATGAAATTTTTCTTTTTCTAGTTTCTTTTTTTTTTAGCAGCTTGGTTGTCACGTGCTGAGGGGTGATTTCTTGGTTTCTTTGAATTTATTCTACTCAGAATTCATTCCAGTTTTGTGAATCTATTAGTTTGTGTCTTTCAACATTTTGAGAACTCTTAACAATTATCTTTCAAATGTTGCATTTGGTCTTTTCTCTCTGTCCTCCTGGAATCCCAATCACATATATGCTAAGCCTTTTGAATATGTCTCGCATTCCTTTTATTCTTGTTTTTGCCATTATTTTCTTTGTTCTCTGTGCTTCAGTTTGTTTCTTTTATATCCATCATTAAAATCATTAATTCTCCCTTGTGCTGTTTCCAGTCTGATTTTAAACTTATCCAATGGAATCTTAATTGCAAGTACTTAATTTTGTAGTACTAGAACATCCATTTGATTCTTTCATATAAATCACTTTCCTTTGTTGAAGTTATCCATTTTCATCCATTTTGTACAACATTTCCTTTATTTTTTAAATATATTAATCACAATTATTTTAAAGCCTCTATGTCTGCATCTGGTTCAATGTGGATCTCCTTCTGTTATCTGTATAGATACATGAGTATAGGTCACATATTCTTGTCTCTTCACTTGTCTAATAAGTTTTGATAGTATGCTAGACATTGTACATAAAAGCTCCAAATGATATTTTACCATGTTTCCTCATCTCCCCTCTGACCTCCACCCTGGTTAGCTGGATAGGGTAATGACATAATCATCTCAATCCAGTCATAGGTTGTGCTGATACATATCTGTTAGTGGTAGTAGTATGACTCAGTTCATCTTTTATCAAATCCTTTTTTGGGAAGTATGGTCTTCCTGAGATAATTTGATTAAGAACCTGGCAGGTTCCTGTCTCCTCAGCCCTAGAAGACTGAAGGAGATTAAATTCTGTACTTCAGAAGTTTTAGACTTATTGTTTTTGCCTTTTGCTTTCCTCTCTAATACACCATTTCCCCTCCAATTCCCTGCAATAGATCTGAAATTTTGTACATTAGTAAATGTCTTTAGGAGAAGAAAAGCTGGGTACTCGAAGCAGGCCACTTTTCTCCAGTGGAAACTTTCTCCTCTAAACCTCTTAAGATCATGGGAGATTTCAATGTGTCTTTTAGAGAATTTGGCATTGTTTTCCAGTTACCTATTTTTGCCTGATAAACCACCTCAAAACTTAGTTGCTTAAAATAACAACAATCATTTATTTTGCTCATGAACCTGCAATTTGGTCAGGGCTTGTGATAGGTATGCCTCCTCTTTGTTCCATGGTGCATCAGCTAGAGTGGCTCAATTCTGGTTAGAACTGTCTGTCTGCCAAATTGGTGCTGTTGGGTGGGAGTTTAGCTGAGAGTGTTGGCTAAGATTCTTCTTTACATGGACTTCTCCATGGAGCCGCTTGGATATTCTCACACCATGGAATCCGGAATCTAAGAGACAAAATATGGAAGCTGCCAGTCTGTTAAATCCTGGGCTTAGGAACTGTTATAACATCATTTCTATAATATTTTGTCAAAACAGCTACTGAGCTGCCCAGATTCACAAAGAACTTGTGATTGTTTTTAATTCACCACCTGCACACCATCCAAGAACTCAATAAATATTCTATGAGGAAAACAGGACACACTTTTAGGTCTATTCAAGTTTCCAATATTCTCATTTCAGGTCTGTAATAGAAGGAAACCTAGAAGTCAAGTAGGTTGGTTTGGGATTGGAGTATTATGGGACATGTGTCATAGAAGAACAATAGATCATAAGAACCGAGAATTTTGGAAAATAAGTGGTTGAAGCAATTGACCATAAAATCTAAGCACAAAGGATGTAAAGTTAAGATGAAGTGTTAGGATGGAAGAGTTGGGAGCAATCAGAGTTGTTTGGATAAGCTTACTGATTAGGGGCAGTGAGGGTAAGGGTAGAAATTTGTGGCTGGAGAGTAAGATGTTGGAAGTTAAACTTTCAGAAGAGTTCTGAGTCATGTGAGAAGATGGCTCAAGTGCAGGTTTGGTGAAGGCCATTGATGCTGAAAAGTCTAGGAGCTGCAAGATTTGGTTGCTAAACCGACAGCCCAAATAAAATCATAAAAAAATGCTGTCAAGATTTGAAGCATTACAGAAGACTGCAAACCAGGTTCCCAAGGCCATGAAAGAGAGACATTATCCAGGGAGTGAATAAATGTCAGCAACAGAAAGAGCAAATGCATATTGGTACAGGCAGGAGGAAAGGACTTCCAAGAGAGGACAAGTACAGTTTTGGAAGTGGTATTGGACCTCAAAGTCAGTGGAGTATGGGTCACGAAAACCATACTTCGAGAGAGTCATAGAAAATAGGAATTCTCAGGGGAAAACCCGCGTTTCATTCTTGGCAAAGAAGCTCTTCCTGATACTGTTGTGAAGCTTCTGTTGACCCAGAGAATAGACTGGGGTTGCTCCAGGTCAATGCCTGTGGCAGTTCACCTGAGCAGGAGGAATCCTGTCTGGCATCACTTTCCTCCAATCTCCCCGACCCCTCCCAACAAGCCCCCAGACCCTGGAACACCTTCTCTCAGACAGGGCTACCTTCCCGGGGAGTGGTCCCCTTTGCCTCTGCAACCAAACGCTTTTCCCACCTCTTCTTCTTTCCCTGTCCTCTTGCTCCCTCTGCTAAAGCAGCATGGCTTTAATCGTGTGCTGGTGAGCGTACAGAGGCAGGCTTCACACATCAACGAACATTTGAGTCATCAAAGACCAATGGCTCGGTATGCTATAGAAATAAGAAAATTCCCTTGATTCTGGCACAGAAAGATGAGTCAAGGACTGAGTTGTCACGTGCTCTCCCCTAGTAGACTGACTAGACAGGGCGAAGTGACCCGAAGTTGTGTGGCAGCAGTCCCTGCCTCATCTATACGTCGGTGGTTTCGTTTTTGCAAAACGAGATCAGGCGTCTCTTTTAAATGAATGTGCTTAATTTGAATGCCATTGGCTTTATAGGCTTGTTTCTCTTTTATCTGTTTAGTTTTTTAATGAAGCCATACCTATTTTTATGTTTGTAGAAATTTAAGTGACATGATAATTCAACACTGGGACTGTGTGGATATTTTCTTGGAAAGAGGGCTATCTATACATTATTCTATTTTGAGAAACACTGAGGTAATGAGAGCCAAACAGCAGAAGTGTCTCAGCTGAAGCCAAGGACAGAAATTGTCCGGGGCCAAGGCTTGCAGTTCCTCCAAGCTGTCTGGAAGGGTTAGAGATGAGATCTTTGGTCTCTAGCGTCTTCCCTACAAATGACCGGGCAGGAAGAGTTCAGCTTTGCAAACATTGTCTGGTTCATTCTCAGCTTCATCGTCCTAAAGAAGGGAGGGCGGGGGAGGAGATACTTTCATCTCCGTCTGGGGGCACCCCAGGGAACATCTGTATGGAATTACACTGTCTCTTTAAGCACTTTGCGTTTGCGATGCCGGCAGTTCAGGGCGGCAGAATGCACGATACTCTATCCTATCAAGATGGCCCCAACTCAATGTCGCTTGGAAATGCCATTTGTAATTTCAAAACAAAACCCACCATCCCTCTTCAAGAACAGTCAGCAGTTTAATTATGCTAAGTACTTTTCACCCCAGGAGGCTTCAGGTTGCTGTAGTAAGCAACAGAACAGCATTCTTTTAAGGCTTAAGGCTATACATTTAGAAAGCTGATAATACTTCTCACATCAGAAAGCCCGAAGTCTTTTAGGTAATTTCCCAGGATTGCATTTCTCAAACTCACTTTTCAATTCCAGCAGAGAGATACCCCAACATCCTAGCTCTTTCCAAGTGACCCTTAGACTTGCTAGGGCTTCACAGATTAGATGGAGACTTTCAGAACCAGCAAAGACAAACATTTGGTTGAACGTGTAAATGTAATTGTTCAAGCTGTAAATTCAATTCAATTACGTTCAGAGAGTAGTATCTTAAGCCTCATGCTAATTATACTTGTGAGTTTCAACTCATTAAACTCAGATAATGCTCAGAAAGAAGAGTCTGGCAGCGGCAAGCCGCCTGGCCCGCCGGCCCGTGCCTTCAGCAGCTTTCAGCCCTGGAATTCTGCGTGTTGGCAAAACCAACTCGCATCCAGAAGCTTCCCTGGAGAGAGCCGTCCAGGGGGTAGAATGGAGGCTGTAGGCAAGGACAGAAGGCTGTTCTACACCCCACAAAGAGAGCAAAAAGACTGCTTTGGGATACGAAGAAGCAGATGAAGCTTCAGAGGGAAATGCTAATCCTTGCAGGCAATGAATCTCTCCCCATCCCGCCCACCCCTGCCCCCAGGGGCAAGATTGCAAAGCCCCTGCGGGGTCCTTTCCTCCTCTCCTTGGAGTGGGCGATCCCAGTCTTACCTGGGCTCAACTGGGCATGCGGCACTGGCCGGCTGACTGGGCAGCTTTGTGGAGAGCTTGCCGCTCCCTGCGTGGCCCCAGGGCCCTTTTCACCCTTTCAGCTTTTCAGCTTGCTCTCTCTCTCTCTCTGTCTCTCTCTCTCTCTGTCTGTCTCTCTCTCTGTCTCTCTCTCTCTGTCTCTCTCTCTCTCTCTCTCTCTCTCTCTCTCTGTCTCTGTCTCTCTCTCTCTCTCTCTCTCTCTCTCTCTCTCTCTCTCTCTCTCTCTCTCCTGTTTTATGCTTACCCCACTGTTGACCCTTGGGGACATCTGACAAGCCCATTGACAGGAAGGGGATGACAGTGTGCTAACAATGCCAAAAGTGTTTGCATTTTTAAAAAGGCCTCATGGGGTGCACAGCTTCAGCACAAAGAACAAACCGCTGATGTAGGAATTTCAGGCTCTAAGGGAGAGGATGTCTGGAAAGAGGAAGGCTTGTCCCACTTCAGTTGCGTTCAGTCACCAGGTCACCAGGCCCCGATTACAGACATCAGGTTGACACTTGAGATTCCTCTCCGGTGGCTCCTGTAGGACCAGGCACTCGACCAGCTCTGGAGAAGCTCTCACAGGAGAGTGAGGCACAGTCTGGAAGAGCAGGCAGAACTGAGTGCAGTTTCATTTTTAGCCAGTGGCTTTTTAGCATATCCGAGATAACCTCAAACATTCTTCGAAAGTTTTCCAAGACGTGGCACTGTGCTTTTGTTTCATGAATCTATTGCGGCATAACAAACCACCCCAAGACCTAGGCTTAAAACAGCCCCTGCTTATTCAGCTCTGATTCTGCTGCGCAGAGCATGTGTGGGCTCAGATGGTCTCTGCTGGGTTCACTCATGTGTCTGGGCTCACTTGACAAGCTGGCAGGGGCCTGGCTAGTCCCGAGTGTCCTCGCTCGCATGTTTGGAGGTTGGCTGGCTGTTGGCTGGGGAGCAGGGGTGCCTGGGCCACGTGCCTCTCATCATCCATCAGGCTAGCCCTAGCCTCATTAGCCTGGTTCAGGCAGGGTTCCAAGAGAAGCAAGAGGGCAAGCCCAATGTGCAAGTGCTTTTCAAATCTCTGCTTTGCTACTGAGATTTGACTTGCTACTGTCCCTTGGTTCAACCAGCCACATGGCCAGGCCCAGAGCTGGGGTGGGAGGGTCCACCCAAAGATGTGGATGCTCATGACTCTCCACTCATTAAATTCAGGTAATGCTCAGAAAGAGGGGAGTATTCCTGGAAAAATCAATCCAAAGTGCATAGTATATATGTTGCATGTTTGTTTGTTTTTTAAATTAGAGATGTGGATTCCCATATACCACCTATATTGTTAACACTTTGCATTGGTATGGTACATTTGTTACAATTAATGAAAGCACATTTGATTTTTATTCTAGTATCATATATATAACCTAACATTCCCCTCTTTTAACCACATTCAAATATATACTTTGATGCTGTTAATTACATTTACAGTGTTTTTGTTACCATCGACACCATCCATTACCAAACTTTTCCATCGTCCCAAGTAGGAACTTTGCACATTTTAAGCCTAAACTCCCTATTCCCTACCCCTATCTTGTCCCCTGATAACTATATTCTAGATTCTGAGTCTATGAGTTTGTTCATCAACTTTCATATCAGTGAGATCATTCAATATGTTATGTCTGGCTTATTTTACTCAATATTATATCTTCAAGATCCATCCATGTCCCATGTATCAGGACTTCATCCCTGTTTACAACTGCATGATTTGAAACAACAAAAAACAAAAGTTCTGCCCTCTAAACAAACAAATAACATTCAAAAAGGGATAAAAGGTCAGAGTAAAACATAGGACTTTCAAGAGTTTTATTTTGCCTACTAAGAATATTAAATAACAACCAGGTAATTACCATTTACTATCACCATTATTTTTAATAAAAGAAAGGACAGTTTGATATCAAAGTAGGAGCAAGACATAATTTTAGGATAAACACTAGTCCTTTAAATAGAATAAATTTGGTTTTATGAAAAGCTATCTATCTTGATGCCCTTATTTTTCTCATTTCACTGAAGATCAATGGGAACTTCAATTAGAACTGGACTTAATCAAGTAATGGACATCTGGAAACCACTGACCTAGAGAAAGAGAATAGAGAAAGGCAGGGTGTACCAATTAGTAGTCATTGGGCCTTTATTGAGTGTGCAGTGCTAGTACTGTCTTAAGGTCTTATGTGCTTTAAGGAGGGAGAGAGGAGGAAAACAGCATCATTCCCAAGGTGTCTATAGCCTACCTGGAAGTAAAGACTTGGAGGGAATAGAAATAGTCAAAAATTTGGAAAACAGAAGCTCAACCTCAGTGCAGAGAAAAGAATTGCAAAAATAATAGAGGTGAGGCAGGGACTGGACTGTGATACCAGCTCAAAGGCTAGAAAGAAGAAAAAATATTGCTAATTAATTTCACTTTTAATTAGTTGCAAATGCAGGCTTGAATGGAAACTTCTGAGAATCACGTGGAAGATTGTTTTCTTGTCTATCTCCAGCACTCTGTCTTGTCAGTTTAGATTGTATCTCTACTGGGCAGGCCTTCCTGTGTGTCTATTAAGCTGCAAACAGCATTAGTCTAGACCACATGGTTGACTAATTAGTACAGCAGCCTCCAAACATGTATTACTTTTACATATTTGGATTTGCTGATCGCACTGAAATGAGGAAAGAGAAAATAGAGTTTCCAAGTCCATTGCTTTCTAAGATTCTTGGACTCTTTTTGTAGAAGAGATGCCAGTTGAAAAAGCATGTATGTTCCAGTGAGTTGCCAGCCATCCTCTCTTTGAGATTCTATAGTTTTCTTTTCCAGTGATGGGCAGAGTAGGTGAGCCTAGGATGGTTTTGCCTATTTGGGGGAGGCTTTTTCTAGTTTCTTGGCTGTGTTACTGCTACTCAGCACAGCAGATGGGGCAACTCTCATTTGAACATCAGCCCACCAAAAGCTGAAGTGAAATCACTGCCAAAACGTGGTCACTAAATTGTTATCCAATGTTATCCCACGTTCACATGAGATGCCTTCTTTAAGAAACCACCTTTTGGGAGAAACCTACTTTTAGAAAGACTATAATGTGAAAAGCATTCGATGCAAAAACAAAAGCCCAGAGCCCATTATTTGTTGTTCTTCAGAAGCATCATTCTCTTTTCATGGCTTGTCTCTCAGCCAGAAGATTGGCTTGGCCTCTCGCCTCCTTCACTGTCTCTAAGCAAATGCTCCTTTGCTATTCAGATGCTCATGATTACCACATGTGGACTTATAAGTTTAGAAAGATCCAGCAAGTTCCAAAGCATGTGTCCTTCATTCCTAATCAGTGACTCCAGATTTGAAATTAAAATCCAGGTCTTCAGAATGCCTTCATTTACATTTCTTCCCAATACTAGGAAAAAAGCCATGGTAGGGAAAAAAAACCCACATCATATGTTTCCACTTGTTCCAAAAGCTTTGGAAAGCTCTCCCCCAGAACAGAACCATTTCCATCCTTAAACTGCCATTTTTTGTTCACCTCTCCTGGTTCACTCACAGAGAAATGGTTTTTTCGCACAATCCAAGGCTGGAAAGACACGACTTCTAGTGGCACTGCTCCAATTCATAATCCCTGAGTTCTATTAGGAAGAGAGTTGTCAATCTACCCAAGACATTGCCTAAGCAAGGGGACTTCACTTTATAAGCACCCTCCTCCAAGCCTAGGCGGGTACACCGGTCACCCTCTGCGAGCAAAGCCGCCCACCTGACTGGCACTTTGTAAACCACTACCTTATACCATTTTCAGATACGCAGAGAAGACTTCGCTGTTAGAAGTCTGAATTACACATCAAAAGATCACTAAGCCCCTGTCTGCCTCTAAGAAGAAGAGAAAAGACACTGAAAGATGGCCTTTGAGACTCTTCAGATGTGATGAACTTTCTGTAGAGGTTTCCAGGATCAGAAGGTACAAAACCAGCCTCTCCTCACCTGATGACCGACCACCTCTCCTCCTCTGTGCTCCTATAGTTTTAATACTGAACAAATGTTCCATAAATGCCTTTTGGCATGAGCACATTTTTTTTTTTTATGAGACTGTAGTGCTCAGAAGTCAATTTTCTTCTCAGTAAATACAATTTTCATCATGGTGACCAAGTAAAAATGCTACTCCCAATTGCAATAAATACTACATCTAAACTTGAGCCTCTGGAGAGCCATTTATTGATCAACTGGACCAAACGACTATACAAGGCACCCTGGTGCCTTGAAATAGACTGATAATGTGCCTTGTGTTTTTTTACGCTTGAAAGAAACATTAGCTACTGCTTCCTCCAAGTCCATTACCACTGTCTATCTTCACTCAGATCTGGCAATGGTTCAAGGGAACTTCAAGTTCATGACTGGCCAATGAAAGCCAGTTGAGATTCACTGCATTCTGAAGTAGAGCTCATTTTACTATAAAATGACCCTTAAAAAACGAAGTTGCTGATCTCTGGTCACAAAGGTCTTCAAAGGCCTCATGATTGGGGAAGGACAGGGGGAAGAGAAGAATTTCTCTCCCAGTATTAGGGTCCTGCTGGGTTGGTCTCCCATCCCCCTGAGTATCCCTGCTCCTAAGATAAACTGCATTGGGAATGAGGAACATGTGCTTTATCGCTCAGAAAAATGTACCATGGGGCATTATGAACAAATACCTTAAATGTTCCTATGTATACAAGTCCAAAGTCGATTCCACGGCATTTTAAGAAGTCAGCTAGTTAGACCACAAGACGGTGCAGCCCCGGGACACCATAGGCAACTGACATATGTGATGGAGACAACTGCTGATCCAGGGCAAGAAGACAGAAAAAAACAGAGGTGAGCTTGCTTGTCAGAGGAAATAAGAAGAGGTTCAAGTCACATGCAGCAGGTGGGAGGTGATGGGTGTTACTGCTATTAGGTTAAATACTGTGAATGGAAACTGTGCTTTGTAAGAGAATCTGTATTTGGTCGTATAGGTTCCTTATATCATTAGGAGAAATAGAATTTATTGAATAAGTACCATTAGGTAACCACGTCTTTGTCAGCAGGAAAAAAATGCATGTCTCAGTCAGCAAGACACTCAGGCACACAGGAATAATAAAGAGGAAGAAACTGTAGGGTTTTGACATTTTTGCAACTACAGGAGAGGAACTGGAGGAGGGGTTGGGAAGTAATTATTTGTACAGTGGACAAAAAATTAAGTTATGGGGGGAGAGTTTGAACTATGGGTAATAACTTAATAATCCTTAATTATTGTGGAACTACTGAGTCTTAATGCTAGAGAAACAGGGGGCCTGTACCTGCCTACCCTTGTGGGCCTGGTCATAACAAGTAAATAAACCAAATCTGTGAAGACTGATTCTTCACATTGGCTCCCTGCCGCCTCTCAGGCCGCCTGAGTTGAGGGACAGCACAGCTTCTTTCCCTGGCAGCTTCCCAGCTGCGGCTTATGTTGCTGAAAAGCCGGAGAAGACAGTCTGTTGGTGACCTCAGCGATTGCTCTTGCACTCCCTTCCCTCACACAGAGCTTTGAGCAGGCCTCACGTGAGAGGGAGTCAGGAGAATGGCTTATCTTTGGTTTTTGCCCAAAGACCCCAGGGCTCTCTCTACCCTGCTTTCATTTCAAACCAAGTAACCAAACAGCAAAGCCAGCCACATTGAGGAATAAATACCTGACAAGCCATTTACTTATCAGACACATGCCTTTCCTTCCTTCCTTCGTTCCTCCCTTCCTCCCTTCCTCCCTCCCTCCCTTCCTTCCTCCTTCCCTCCCTTCCTTCACTCCCTCCCTCCCTCCTTCCCTCCCTCCTTCCCTCCTTCCCTCCTTCCTTCCCTCCTTCCTTCCTTCCTTCCTTCCAACCTTCCTTCCTTCCTTCCTTCCTTCCTTCCTTCCTTCCTTCCTTCCTTCCTTCCTTCTTTCCTTCCTTCCTTCCTTCCTTCCTTCCTCCCCTCCTTTTCCCTCCCTCCTTCCTTTCTCCCTCCCAGCTCCTTCCCTCCTCCTTCCCTTCTTTCCTTGTTAATTTTTTATTTTTTTAAAGAAGCTCTAGATACACAAATGCCACATCAAAAATACAAGGAATTCCCACACCCCACCTCTGCCCGCCCCCGGCCGCATCACCACCATCCCACACCTGCGACAATCGATGAATGCACATGGAAACGTTGCCACCAACCGTGGACTGTAGTCCACACCACAGCTTACACTTTCCACCTCACAACGACATTTCTGATATTAAAAGGGCTTCTCCATGCCCCGGTCATATTCTTGGTTAGCTTGGGGATCTCAGAATCAACAAACCAGTTAGGGCAACTCTATGATTCAGTCATCTGAAGTCGCTGAGCCTGGAGATGATGTTGACACAGGGGCTCAGACCTGAAGGGTCAGGTGCCTGGGGCTCTGCCTTTGAGCTCTTGCCTCAGAAGCCCTCCTCTTTTCGGAATGTTCATCTCCAGACCAGTGTCTTCTGCTCATTTTATTTCTCCAAGGCCTCACCACTGCCTCCCTTGGCATGGTAGAAGAAGAGCGTTTGCGGTGAGTTTTTCAGTGGAGCATGGGAAGGTAGCAGAGAAATCAATCCTGTCTTCCAGTTCCACTTCAGGGCCTGCCTTGACCCATGCTAGAAGCCCCAACAGGGCTGCTCCCCTGCCTTTAGATGTCCCACTCAGGAGGGATAAATAATCACCCACTCACTGCTAGTAGCTAGTTGTCCTTGCTTTACATTCTCAGATTAGTTGGCAAGACCCAGGGGAGAATATTTATAATAATTTCTAGTGTTTGGGGGTACTTCTCAGTTTATAAACACTTTCACGAATTATAATTCAGCTGAACTTCACAACAACACAAGACTTCAGCAGGTATGATTTCTCCTTGCCCATGAGAAACCTAACGCTCCAAAAAGAGAAGGCTAGGGCGCAGCAGAACCGGGTATCCTGATGCAGCATGCCCTTTCTGCATATGGTGTCCACGGCTAGTTTGAACAAAGGTGGGAAGGAAGAGAGAGGTGCCTGGGGAACTGTGGGAGGGGTGGGGATGGGGGATGCACCCCCCTGGGGTGGGGAGGAGCGGCAGGGTAGCCAGAGGTGGGGAAGGGAGCAGAGACTGGCATTAAGATCCCCAAGAAAGGCTGTCTCGTAGTCCAAAATGGAAGCCAAAAGCACACTGGCCATATTTGGTGCTTGGAGGAATGTGATATAGGTAAGGGAACACTGGGCTGGGAATGAAGAGAACTAGCTTCTGGCCTGGCTTGGCCAGCGCAGGCAGGCGACATAATCTCCCTGGGCCTCAGTATCCTCAGGTGTAGAACAAAGGCCTGGTCAGATGATTTCTGATGTCCTTGGGAGCGTCTCAAATGTCTATGCCCCTGACTGGACATGCATGTATGAGGTGGAGGTGAAGAAGGGGGTTGCGGAGGGAGGGCGGAGGGCTAAGCTGGGCTTCCAAATACTTCTTCCCCAATTTCCTATTTCATGACTGACCTTGAGCCAGCCTTGGCAAAACTGGACTCTAAACCATGGCACCTGGGGACAGGAGCCCAGGGCTGACACTTCAGCCACGCCATTGACAGGAAGGGACGTGGCGACCTAACAGGACTAAATTTAAACCATTTTCTTCAAAGTGCCATGTCTCTATTGGCCTCCTCTTCATGTTTCAAGGAGCAGGGGAAGGACAAAGGGAATTCTGAGAACATGATTTAGCAGCAGCCTTGAAGCCCGGGGGAATTTGGCCGTCTGGAGCTGAGCTGTGGGGCAGAGGCACTCCAGCCGTCACCCAGCTTTCCATCAGCCACCTTTGACCAACACTAAAAGCCCCTTTACCAAGAAGGGAGAGAAAATAATTTCTCTCCTATTAGTCCTTTCTCCTTCCCAAATGTGGTGCTAGCCATTGGGAGCTGTAATTGCAGACATCACCCAAGAACCGTGGATATAAATTTCACAAAGGGCAAGACCTTCCATTATGAGTGGGAAGATGGCTTTAATTAAAAAAAAAAATCAATATATTGTTTCCAATCATTAGAATCCCATGTCGGTGGCAAAAATCAATCCTTTTCATATTAAAATGCTTACATTCACACTAAAATGTTATATTACACATGAGTCATTGAGGGAGGTGGGCGGGGGACACCAGCCATAGCTGCGGCATTGTGGGCTTTCCTGGTCAGTCTTCGTGAAAGCTGTGAAGAAATTCTACGCAGCACCACAGAGATTTGAAAATATTTGCAGTGGAAAGGAAGTCTCATCTTGACAGACTCTAGCAGCATTCCTCCAAATCCTCAAGTGAAAACAAAAAGCGAAAGGAAGGCTGGAATCACATTTTAAAGAGTGGGAGGGGTTCTCCTTTCACAGCCATCTCCTCGCTCTGCCATGATGGCAAATTTTTACCACAGGGTTCAACCAACAAGCACCAGAGGGATTCTACTGTTAAAAAAAGGGTTCAATTTTTAAAGAGATAATTTATTTATCTCTGAAAGAAAATGCCTTTGATTTTAATCAGCGGAAAGGGCTTGATTCTCCCCTCTGGTTTTCTGAGAAGTAGCAGCCTATGGAGACGGTGCTGATCTTGTTTGTCACATATTACAGAAATCGACTCTTGACAGCATTAAATTCCCAAATGTGCTATTCCATTTCCTACACAACGTAAGAGTAATGATCTTATGAAGAAATTTTGCTTTTATGGAAACTGTTTATTTCTAAGAACATTCTAATGTCAGGCTAAATGTGGCACTTCCCTAATGAAGAAGTAAAAGAAAACAAAGGTCCTAATTAAAAACATTGTTTAAGGAGACACTTGTGAGATAAAAGGAAATCATACTGTACATGGAAAACTTAATCATGTATATTGCTAGAAAGCACTGCTGATTATTCAAGCCAATTTTACAGACTCTGTTTCTCGCCATTACTTGTGCTTTTCAAGCCCAAATCTTCTGTATATCATTTCCCTGAACACCAGTTGAGCACTTAGCTTCTTGTGAAGTCACCATGAACCTGATACCTAGAGGAGAGAGGGATGCTGGGGGATATCGGCCAATTTGTTTCTCTTTCTCCCTTCACTGAGTTTGGAAAACGATGGTATAGCCTTGCTATCTGTCGAGGGCTTCCCAACTTGATTCCCTGCCTGTGTGACCACAGCAGGTATGCTTGGGTCCTGCCTAGGGGCTCATCAGTTGCAGCAATGAAAATGGCTTAATAGTTTAGGAAATCATGGGGCTGGGTTCAAAAGCTGGTGCATTTACCACAGCTTCATGTTTTTCCCTTTGGTGGGAACGAGACTCTAATTATTCCTTTCGGCCGATGTGTACCTGGAGTTAGCCTGAGTGGACTTCCATGCTGGCTTTGTGCAGGTTGTGTGGCCTTGGGAAGGGACTCCACCTCTTTGTGCCTCATCCCCTCTCTTGTAACATGGGGATCACCTCACTGACTCTCTGCTAAGGACTTTTTGTATTAGGTCATCAAATTCATACCAAGGGGAGCAGATGTAGCTCAAGTGGTTGAGCGCCTGCTTCCCATATACGAGGCCCCAGTTTTGATCCTCAGTACCTACTAAAAACAAATGAACAAACAAACAAATGAGAAAAACAACTCTCATTGGGAAGTGGACACAACTTAGTGGTTGAGTGCCTGCTTCCTATGTATAAGGTCTTACTTTCAATCCCTAGTACTTCCAGAAAAAAAAAATACATTCCAAAAAAAAATATTTTATCAGACAGGTACTACTATTATACCCATGTTATAGAAGAGGAAACAGAGGCTCAGGGAGGTTAAGTGACTTGCATAAATCTCAGAGCAAGTATAGGTCATGGTCCCAGCAGAAAAGAGATGGTATCCCTGGACCTGGGAAATTTGAGGAAAATTTAGTAAAATGACAATTTACAAAAGAATGCGCAGGCATAGGGAAATCAAAACTAATAATGGAATACCCAGAGCTGGTAAGAGCAGAGTAGATTTGTCACCTCCAGGTCTAAAGAGCTAAGAAGAAGGAGCAGATAATGAAATGCACCCTCCCACCACCACAATGAGAGAGAGAGAGGGAGAGAGAAAAAGAGAGAGAGAGAGAGAGAGAGAGAGAGAGAGAGAGAGAGAGAGGTTTCAAGTGTGGAAAATCCCCTGGTAGAGGCAGAGCTTTTCCTGTCAAGGAGGCAGCCTGCCCTTGGCAGGCCCACAGGGACCGAGTGGGGCAGCAAACCCTGCAGCAGTCATTTAATAGAAGTATCTTTCAAAAAGCAAAAAAAAAAAAAAAAAGGGAAAAAAGAAAAGAAAAGAAGTAGATGCTGCTGACGTCAGTTATCTTGCCCTGTAAAGCTAGTGATGAAATCATTGATGGAGAAGACATTTTTGAAGAACTGTGGGTGAAGGGTGGGTGCTTGAGGGAGTGGGGTCAGGAATTAATCCCAACCAAGAGGAAGGATGATCTGGCTCAGACAGGACAAGATGGAATTGCAGAAACATGGGTTTCCTGTGGCACGGTTTCCTCCAGGGAGCCTTGTAGATGTGGGTGTAGGGGAAGGAAAGGCAGGCAGGTGGAGGTACCCAGGGTTTGCCATTTTGTCCATCTGAGGCAGCAGAAAAATCAGAGCCAAAGAATTCAGAATACTAGAAAAGCTAAGTGATAGAAGAGGGTGGATAGTGGATTCTAGAATGAATAGGAGAAAAAATAAAAACAAGGGAAGATTGGCTAATTAGAGAAAACAAATCAGATGAGCTGCAAAGCTTGGAGAGAAGGAAGTACTCATTTGTCTGGAATAATGTTGAAAGAGAGTTGAAAGAAGAGAAGGGTAATACAAGAAAAGAAAGTGGGCTGTCATTTGGAGCCAGGGGATAACTTCTTGGGTGTGGCCCTAAGCTGATCACTGTGTTCATTTCTGTCTACTTTTGACTGCTTCCCAGGGCGGTAGCCAAGCCTAGAGTGAAGAGTATTGGCCTGAGGGGAGAAGGAGGCGGACTCCGCGTGATCTTTTCCAGGCTCAACGGTCTAGAGATGGCACTGAGCCTGCGACCCCAGAGGCCAAGGAGAATTCCATGCTGTCTGAGGTGGGGGTCACAGGAGGGCCTGGAGGGAGCCAGCTGCTTAGGAGGGGGCGTCCAGTGGGGGAGAGGGACAGCGTGGGAGCGCAGATGCACTGACATCAGTGGGATAGGTCCCAATTCTGCCGCCATAAATTAAAAATGATGGAATTTCAGCAAGGGACTGTGTATTGGGGCAGGCCTGAGTTAGCAGAGAAGTGACGCTACACCCTGGCCCCCAAAGAGCAGAAGCCGCTCTTCAGAGGTGAGCGTGGCCCTTGGCAGGGTTCCTGGGCTCGCAGGAGCAGCACTCTGGTTCTGGGCAGTAAAACTGTCCTTGGAAGCAAGACCTCTGCATTCTTGGAAGCCACTTAACCACTTCATTCTGGATTTTCTTTGCTAGAAAATGACTTCTACCTGACAGCAAGGACAGGATTTGACCCTCTCTCAACTCTGAGCTGGCAATGGGCTTTTTCCAGAGTCTTTGGGGACATCACCATTTTTTTTTAAATTTTCTTTTTCTTTTGAGGGGTTAGTACAGGAAGGAATCAGAGCATTTCTTTAGCAGCCTGAAATAAAGGAGGGGGGGAATCAAGGTTTAATTGCAAAATGTGTACCCAATTAAATGCAGTTGGGCAGTTCTAGGGAGAAATTAAGAAATGGGAGTGGGGTAGGGTAGGATGGGAGATGGAAGACAGAGGGCAGAGACTGTTCCCAAGCTGAGATTTTGTTTGCCAAGTTTGCACCAAGAGCAAGCTTAGCGCTGAAGGAGCAGCCTTGGAGAAACAGGGTTTAGACTAGAAATGCAAAGAGAAACCCCAAGTGGGGTGGGTGGAGGAGACATTCTCTAATGCGATTCATCCTCAACAGGTGCTGGCAACATCTGTAACAAGGCTATCCGTGATAAAATGCTTCCTACACCTTAATCCACACTGCATTACATTTGTAAACACATCGCCAGCCCCTTCTACCCGCCTCCCTGAGAGGCAAGAAGAAATAACGTACTATTAAACTCACATCTCTGCTTTCTGTCTAAGAACATTAAAAGCAATATATATATATATATATCATATCTATAGATAATAAAATATTCCACCCTTACATTATCCCCCGAGGAATGCAAATGGCAAGGATGAAAGTGTATTTGGGGTTAGCCAATAGAGGAAGTCCACGTTTAGCCATCATATTATAGACCAAGTGGGTTCTATAGAAGACAAAAATAAACGAGCAATCTTAATTTAAATTAAATGTCATCAAGATAATACAATTGCTCAGGTTTGAAAAACAGAATCAATTTCTTCCTGAGGGATGCACAACATCAGAGCCTGCCTGCCTATTCCTTCACTCACTCACTTATTCTTTCATTCATTTTTCCTGCAACAAATAGGTACAAATCTTTTACTATGGGCAGCAGTACACAAAGTACAGAAATTCAAAATCTAGAAAAACTCAAGAAAGCTCTGCATGTCACTTATGTTTTATGTGACAAAAATAACCAGGAAGTGGATATTTTCTTGACATTTAAGTTTCCTGCCTTAATTTGCTTACCTCTTATTTGGGCCTCATGTGAAATTCTGTCACCCGGGTTCAAAATAGACCCAAATACAAAACTTTATAAACTGGCACACAGCTGCACTTCATAAAAATAACGTGAGATGCTTGAACCTCACAGTCCTGTTCTTTTAGACCTAGAGAAGGAATGCATGGCCTTTGGCTTCCTTACGGTGACCTCACTTCTGAATTTATTCATGTGTTCATTGAATGAATGTCCAGCATCTACCCAGCTCCAGAAAATGCTTGGCGCTGGGGTAACAGTGATGAATAAGAGTTTTTGCCATCTGTAGAGGGACAAGAAGACGCACGCATCCCTGAGCCACCGTTACGGAATCTGGGGTAGCATGGGCATAGTGGGGCCCAAGCGAGAAATGGCCATAGGAGGGCCAGGAAATGATTCCTCAAGTCAGTGACAATTGGGCTGAATTGGAATGACTAGCGGGCAGTGGGCGGGAAGGAGGAAGTCATTTGATGAAGTGAAGGGAGCCATGTACCTGTGGCACAGGTCTGGGAAGAGACAGCTTGGCAAGTTTGGGGAATGGCAAGGGTCTTTTGGGCCAAGTAGCTGGGTCCATAGTGGGTGGAGGAGGATGGAGAAGCATGAGACAGAAGGCAAGAAGGTCTACTGGGGCGAGGATTCCTTCCCAAGAATGGCATGTGGTACACATAGCAGGGTAAAGACCTGGCAGGTGGGTGGTGGAGGGAGGCCATCTTGACCATTGAAAGTCCCTGGAGCTCAGTAGCTAGAGCTTCCTTTACCCACAATACAATTCAAGTCTACCTTTCTGGAGAGCTTTGTAAAAAAGGATACAGATTTGGGGAGAAAAATGGAGAACCTAAGAGATAATTCTGAGATTGATATTTAAAGTGGCTGTAACGTGTGAGTGAATACATTTTGTTTTGAGAAACTGCTAAAGTAGAATGCCTAACAGTTTTCAAAATGATTGGGCTAACAATTTTATTCTGCAAAATAGACTTTATTGTAATTTACCAAATCAACATGGATTTTTAAAAAATCAGTGGTTGATTACCCTGTAACAAATCATACAGAAAGTCTTTTTTAAATGTTGAAATAAAAGATATCAATGCATGTACACAGAACAATAAACAAAACAATATAAATCTCATGTATCTCTGATTATATATGCAAAATTTTATATAATTTTATATTTACATAATATATTACAGAGACTATATATACACTGTATATATATACATATTCATTAGTCTATTTTTATATTCACTCATCTCCTTTTAAAACTAGTAATGCTACCAAACTTTCAAAACAAGTAAGCTTTCTAATCCAATGCCAGTTGACAGGGGAAAAAAATGGCATCACACAAATGTCAAGCAAGGCATTGTTTATGAATCATTTATAAAAGGAGCAATTGAAGCTCTGACCCCTGTCACGTGCCATGATACACCTACATGTTAGCCTCACTTTGCGTGTTTTCATATTCAAATTTACTTGAAGCATATAATCTGGGTTTGTACCATAAGTAGGCATTTCATGGGAGTGCCGTAAATAGCAGAATCTGAGCTGACCCACCATTTTGTTTCATATGGTTTCCTACTTGTGTCTATGCTGTGTTGTGTGACCTAAGGGAGAGCAAAAGAGAGTGTTTTAGACCAAAGTCTCCAATTCTGTGGAGCATGCATGCTTTTGCATGCACAATTTTTTCCCCCTGAAATGTCCCTTATATCTTTTTCAAATATGCATCTTCTGGGTCACCAACCAGTTTAACCCTTAGAGACCTCAGAACATCGCAGGTACATGAAAACACCAACGGGTCGGCTGTTGTTTGGTCAGGTCTGAGACCTGGAGCATTATGACTAGTGAATCAACGACACAGGAGAACCTCTTATCATTTCTGATCATATAAAATTGCTGTTTATGGCAGACTCTTCCAAAGAACTAAACAGCTCCATCTAGCAGATCAATTTGTTTAGGTGACCCGAGGGAACATTTCTGTAGTTAATTCATTTGAGCAGGCCTGCCAGAAGGAAGGGTTGATCAAAATCAGATGTACCACAGGATGAATGTTCTTGTTCTTTATCAGCAAGGCAGATGACTACAGAGATCTGCCTCAAAACTTCCCAAGTTACACTCATATTTGCTTAGTTTTAGCAACATATCCGGATTCACTTGAATGCTGGTAAAAAAAAATGAATTAAAAAAAAAAAAAAGGCAAATTCTTAGGCCCAAACCTAGACTGTCCCAAAGAGAATCTCTGGAATGGGGCCCCGGAAATCTGCATTTATAGACCATTTCCCAGGAGGCCCATTTGCACACTAAAGTTTGAGGACAATTGCAGCATGGCCTCAAGAGAATGTTTTCCTAGACACAAAAACAGATGTATTTTCTGGAGGAAAGTGGTGTCCATCATAGCCCACCTAACTGGAAAAATGGGTAGCCTTTCTGTGTTTCTCATATCACTGCACAAACCAGCCAACCACTTTGCCTGATTTGGTGGCTTAGACTTCATCAGTGGTTGTCCTCAGAGAAGAATTAAGTTCTCCAGGATATTTACCATCCAGTCTCTTATATCCCCCAACTGTACATTTTGTACCTCTCTTCCCATTTTTAAATACATGCCCATTGTTAATCTCATTCTACCAACAGGGTCCTTCCTCAACCTTTTGGTAATTGCCATTCACCAAACCTGTTTACATGGGAAAATGGGAGGATGGGCATCAGCATTTACCTACCGGGTCTGGAAGTTGTGAGGTAAATCAATTAAGGTTTAGAGAATGCCTGGAGAAGGGTTTTGTATCAATATTGTAATTTATTTGTAATGCAATTTGAGAACTTTCTCCATAATGGGGAGAAATTACAAACATCCATTTAATACCTCAGGGTACTTGAGAGTAAAAATCCAGCTACAGGAGAGCAGGGAATTACTGGCAGTCTTTACTATAATAACCACCAGCATGGAAATGAATAGGAATATATTAGCTCCAGGTGGAAGGTTATCAGAGGAAAGTAAATGGGCCTGTTGCTGATAGACTCAGCTGGCACAAGCAGAAACCAGAGCTTCAACCCCTCCCACCGTCTCCTCTCAAGCGGTCAGCAATACCACCCAGAAACGCCAAGCGAACGATGGTGCAAGAGACAATAAATAATTTTTTCAGCTAATGGACTTCATAAATACATAGATTTTCAAGTTAAGGTGATTATCTAATTTTGAATCGCCACTTGCTAATTTGCTAATTCATTAACTCAGGAAACAGCCATCCTGTGTGATGTTGGTCTCCCAACAACAGAGCTGAGTTTTGGCAGGGATTTATTTTCAACAACACCAGGGACATAAAGCATGAGCTATGTTGAAGAATAATAAAAAATGGATTAAAGGGAATAGAAATAATTTATCATGTGCAGATGTGCAGAAAGAAAAGATGGTGGCGTTGCAGCCTGGATTTATAAAAACAAATTATGGTTGAAGCCATCTCATCCCATCACTGAATTGTGAAAATAGGGCCTAGAGATCTGATGAGCCATCAGGTATACTAGCTTTCATAAAAAATAGCCAGATCAAAGGAATAAACCAAAAATCCCCCTCCTCTACCGAAGGAGTCCAGAGCTTGCTATCTTGATGAGAAGGGAAGGCAAGAAAATCTGGCAGGTTCTTTGTTGAAATCTGCAGTCTGTGTGTGTCAGTGCCTCTCTAAGGAGGTTCAGGGCTGCCTAAGTACTTGAAAGTCCTCTGCAAGATCCACTCAGTAGGAAAGGATGAAAAGGAGAGATCCAAGGAAGGCAGGCAATATGGACTGAGTTTGGACTTGTAACTTCTAGAATCTTCCAAGGAGAAAGGCGCATCCATGGAGCATTTTGGAAGAGCCTTTCTGTTTCTGAAAAGTAAAGGAATTACCTAGTGAATCTCATTCTAAAGTGCTAAAGATTTTATTCAGAGGATTGCCCTTAAAAAACCCATGAGATGTGTCTAGCTTTTCCGAAAGATTTATAATCAAAACAGTTACAAGTTTTTTTTCCCATTTTGTGGCTTGCTTTCCACACTCTTAAAGGTACCCTTTGATGAACAGGAGCTCTTGATTTTAATGTAGTCTGATTTGTTAAGCTTTTTCCTTATCGTCAGTACTATCTCTGTTTTAAATATCATTCCATAGTCTAAGGTCATGAAAAAGTTCTCCTATATTATCTTCTAAAAGCTCTACTGTTTTAGCGATTAAATTAAGGCAAGAATCTCTTTTAAGTCATAGAAGATGGTCTGATCTCATTAGCCACCAGGGACATATAAACTAAAAAGACACTGAAATACCCTCCCCTCCACAATGACGAACATTGGGGAGGATGTGAAGCAATGACGAGCTCTGATACACTGCTGGGGGAAGTAAAAACTATGTCACAAAACAATTTGACATTTTTTAGTAAAGCTGATGCCACTCACATCCTATGACCTGGCAGTTCTACCTTACAGAAAGCCCTAGAGAAATGTGTTCTCCAGAATACACATCCAAGAATGTTCATAAGAATTTTAAATGTCAGTGGAGAGGAGGATGGATAAACGAATTGTAATAAACTCATGTAATGGAATACTCTATGAGAATTAAGATGAACAAAGCACAAGCACACATAGAAACCAGGTAAGTCTCACAAGCATAATATTGAGTGTCAGAACCCTACAGAAAGGAATAACTATTGTATGATTGCATTTATATCAAATTTTTAAACAGCCAAAACTGAACTCTCATATTTAGGGAGGCATACTCTGGGATTAACAGTTTAAAGATGGGCAGGGAGGTAATTATCACAGAGGTCAGTCCAGAAGTAGGAGGGCCTTGGGACTGGTAGGGGACTTCTGGGGCTATGGCAATGCTCTTTTCAGAACTGGGTGATGCTTGCAAGGGTGTTTATGCTGTAATAATTGATGACACTGCATATTTATGCTTTATGTCATTTTCTCCATGTGGTTATATTGCAAAATACTGACAACAAATAAGAGTTTTACAATTTCAATTTTTAAAACTTAGACCATTGCCCACATGCACATTCTACCTCGTTCTATAAAGTTTGTAGATTGCATCTGTATGAGTGTAAATACAATGCACGGATGCTTTTATGTTGGCAAATATTTTAAATCTTCCATTGCTAAATTACCGATTTGATAACTTGAATAAAGAACCATCTTATGATGTGACCTCTTGATTATCATGTTCAACTTTGAAATATGTTTCTTTTCAATATCATATTATACATATAACAACCTATATGTAATTATAAATATATGCCCATAAAATATTTAAAGATTCATACTTTTTTACAAGAAGATTATTTAGTAGGTACTTTTTTTAGGAGGTACCAGGGATTGAACCCAGGACCTCGTACGTAGGAAGCAGGAGCTCAACCATCTTATCCACATCCATTCCCCTAGCAGGTACTTTTGCTAATGAGATTTTCTCCTGGGAGCAGGCATGTGTCCAATTCCATTCTATTCTACATTTTCTGTTGAGTACACATCTGGTTTTTTAATTTGTAAACATTTAGATGGTATGAGTATAATCTCCCATAAAGCTCTTTGGTGACTTTTATATGGCTACGAATCACCAGAAAGTATTTCATTTCTTCAGTAGCTAAAATAAGCCTCCTTATAGCCTTCATAAATGACAAAAAAATGATTAAACAGTGTGGATCTTTATTAGAAATACTTGATGCTGCCTGAACTTGGAACATATGTTCTCCCTGTTTATAGTGTGTGAGGTCCATGCTGTTTTTTACCCTCACATACCCCTTGCAATGTGTCTCTGATTCACAGTAGGGTTACTCACTAAGAAGTCTATTTCAAATAATGATAGAATACTGACTGATACTTCAGGTGGTTCTCAATAATTATTTGTTAAAGAAAGAAAGGAGAACAAGGAAGAAAGAGGTAAAGGAGGAAGGAATAAAAGGATAGGAAGAAAGTATAAAAAATGACTAAGACAAAATTAAAGAATATAGAATGGATGTGTGAAACAGTAAATGAAAAAATGAATAAATGGATAAAAGAATGAACAGGTAACTATAAAATGAATAGGTGAATAAGGGTAAGTGACTGCTTTAAAATTAATGGATAAATGAGTGAGTGAATGAAAGAACTATATATGAAAAATAGAAGTGAATGAGTGAAAATGGATGGATGAATAAGTAAAAAGTGAGTGAATGACAGTAAGACCTAGAAGATTGATAAGTGACTAAATCATGAAGGATGAACAAATGACAGACTATATAAATGCATGAATGAAAAATGGCTGAATAAAGAATATATGAAAGAATGAGAACCAAAGGGGTAGGACTCATGCCTTCAATTTACAGAAGTGGAAACAGGAGGTCACTGAGATTAAATGGTTTGCTTCTGATGGTGACAGAACAAACTAGAACCTAGGTTCCCTGAAGATGAGTTTGTACTTTTTACATGGCGGGCTTTAGCTTGGGTTTCCCTGAAAGCAGAGCCTGAGGCAAAGGCTTCATGGAGGTGATCCCAGGAGCAGGAGTTAAGGGTTCTGGGAGAATGAAATTGGGAAGTGAAAAAAGCTAATATTGTTTTGTGTTGTGGGGGTTCAAGGACTAGAGGCAGTGGGCGTGGAGGGAAATCAGCAGGAACTCCCCTCCCAGATTTGTCATGCAAAGAATGATGGGCAGGAGCATTCATCCACCCGGCCCACTCTCTTTTGTTTGAGGGTGGCCCCAAGGGTGTTACTTCCAGGCTGTGCAGGTGCTCCTGGTGAGTGACCTCCAGCAGGTGAAGGAGGACTCCAGAGGACAAAGATGAGGCAATACACACACCCATAGCAGGAAGTGAGTTAAGGCCCCTGCTGAACTCTCCACCCAGACGAGGCTAAAATCAGGGCTAAAGGAGAGGATGCCAGTCATGGCATGAGAAACATCTGGCACACCTTCTTGCACATGATTTGGTCTAGGAAAGTTCTAGAGGGTGATAGAAAAAATATTAGGGAAAGGAAGATGAGTAAAACAATCATGATTTCGTTGTGTGGGTGATTAATGCAAATTCAGCAGAAAAATAAAATCAGGTTGGAGTTTCTGTAATCTGGTAGCATGTTCGAGTCTTAAGGGTTGCTTTTAGTTTTCTGATGAATTTAGCCTTTCTTTCAACTCAGAACAATTGTCAAATTTGAAACAGAAAAGGGAAGGCTTTTTATTTTTTTAAGACTATGCACTGAAATATTAAGGAAACAGGGAGGCTATTAGCCTTCTTGAAAAGTACTTTTGATTCTCTGAACAGCCAAGTTTTAGATGGTATAGAGAAAGTCCACACTCCAGGCATTTCTTGCCTTTCCTCTTATCTCATGTTAGGGCGACTCTGGCAGGCTACCACTTAAATTTGTGGGTGGCCAATTTCTAATCTCTGCGCTGATAATGCTGAGGTCAGGCCCTGCTGGCTTGCACAGGCTCAGGGTGGGAACTGAATAAAGTGTTAACTGTTTACAGGCTGTTCACCTTCAGCCCCCCTACCTCTACCTCTTTACCGTTCCCTCAATCATGTCTTCAAGACCTCCTAATGTGCCCTCACCTGCCCTCAGCAGGAAAGAGCCAGTGCTGTCCTCCTTACCCACCATCAGGAAACATTACCCATCTTCATTTCCTTCCCAAAGCCTCCTCATTTTTGAAGGCCCAAACTGATAAGCCAAGTCAAAGTTAAACATTTAAGGCTGGTCTTGGCTAAACAGGCCTCATTCCAAAGTAATGTTTATATTTTAAGAGGAACTTTGGCCTTGTAATCCCAAGTAATAAATAATATGGAAATTGATGGAATGTGGTGGGGCCAAAGAGGGATATTCTGGAGGCTGTGAAACGCTTTCCCTTGACTGCCCGTAGATGGGCAATAACTTTGCCCCTCAAAGGCCCCTTCTCCTGTGGACCTTCTTCTCCTCCTTTATCCCTTAGCTGAGTAACCAGCATCACCACCAGTCAACCTGCCAATCCAGAGACATGGACGTCAATCTTCAGCCTTCCTGCTCCCTAACGCCCTCTACCTTGGCTGTGTAGGTTGAAGGATGTACCCCAAAGGACACACATTCTTAATCTGCATTCCTGTGGGAGCGAGCCCATTGCAAATAGGACCTTTTGAGTAGTATTTTTAGAAAAGGTGTGGCCAAAAGTAAATGGGTGGGTCTTAATTAATCCATATTACTGTACGCCTTGGCAACAGGAGAAAAGCCAGAAGCCTGCAGTCAGTGGAAAGCGGGAGAGCAGACGCAGAAAGGAGAGGACATCACCATGCAATGGCAGGCACAGATCCAGGCCAAGGAACCCCAAGGACTGTGCCAAGCCAGCACCAGAAGGCTACAGATTTCAGGGAGAAAGCAAACCTTGCTGATATCTCGAATTGGGATTTCCAGCCTCAAAACTGTGGGCCAGCAAATTACCCCTTGTGAGGTATTTGTCAGAGTCACCTGGCAAACTAAGACACCAGCACTTCGCCATCCAAATCATCAATTCTCCTGCCTGATCATCTTGCACAGTTACACATTTCCCTCCTAACTGCACTAAGTTAGGTTTCCAGAGAGATCTTTGGGCAAGTTATATCTGATTAAGACACTGCCTGCTTGAGACCCCTTCATTCGTTTCCTGTTGCCTTCAAAGGCATGCTAACATGGCCTGTCTGCTTGCCAGCTTAACCTTTTGTCACCTTTACTCCACTTGGGAGAATATGTGATGTTCTTTCTTGGTTCCATGTTTTCACACATATTCTATCTCCTATGTAGAATATTTTTCCTTTCCTTTTCCAGGAATATACTCAAAATGTAGCATGAAAGTTCAGCATGAGTAGGACTTTGGCTTCTTGGGAAGATTCCTCTGGACCTCAGTCACACAGGATTGTGTAAGTGCCATTACTGCATGCTCCTACTGCCATCAACTACTCTGATAATCCTCTTTGCCTCTTCTATTTATTGCCTGTTTTATTAGTTGCTGCCCTATCAGGATCGTCAATCTTGTGCACTCTTGACCTCAAATTGAAAGGAGCTGCTCAAATCATTTTAGATGGCCAAGTACTATAAACATTTATCTTTGGAGATCCTTGACCTGTTCTCCCCACCATCAACCCTCATCCCTACCCTCAACACATTCCAAATATCTGTTCTCCCAACAGATTCTTCCCAGGGTGGAAAGTGGGGGAATTCCCTCTCCAGTTCAGGAAAATTCTGAAAAAGGTCAGAGTAGGGAAGGGTCTCCACTCCTGCCAGAGTTGACTCATCCTAGCCCAAGTTGCTGCTTCTCCCACAGTACCTCCCAAAGGAGTCGGAATCTCTCCTAAAGTTGATTATGCTGAAGCGTGCAGGGCTGATAGCCCAGGTCATCCATCTCACTGCAATACCAAGCTGGCCCCTTCTACTTCCCCACAGGGACCAGACTTTGGCTTTGAGAAGAGAAGGGAGCCACTTAATGTTGTTGCCATGCCTGCCATTATTGTCTCACCCTGGGCATTTGCTAGTATCCCCATGCTCTCAGATTGTCCGGGTCGTTCACCATATTTCCCATTGTGCTCTCCAGGAGACAAAATCCAGCACTCTCTTCCTCAGCAGCTCTTCTGAAAAAATAATTATTTCAGCTTTATGTTAAAATGTCTGTTCAAAGCTCTCTTGTTCCTTTCTGTACCTTAACTAAGTAATCGGTGTGTTTCATCACAGCTGCAAGGATCCTGACTCTATGACATCTTAAAGTTTTCCTCATGTTCTCAGGGGCCAAAGGAATGTATGCTCCTAATTAGGGTCATAAAGTCATGACCTGCCAATGTCCTTATTCTAGAAAGCACAGCCACCCTCAGGTGTACCGTGTAGGTCCTTTCCATTATAGTTATACAAAACTACTTAAGACTACACCATACCATAGTAGGTAAGCATGTAGTATCGCTTGGGCCTGGGTTTGAATCTCAGGTTTACCAATAAATATCTGTGTGATCTGGAGTAAATTACTTAATTTGTTTAAGTCTCAGGTTCCTCTTCTATTAAATGGAACAGTATCCATTAGTAGGGTTGTTGTCAGGGTTGAAGGAAAAAAATACATTGCGTAACTGAGAGAAATTTTTCCAAGATACTCAAGGTGCATGAAATATTATATTCCCCTACTGACTCCAGACTCTGCCAAATGGATGCTCTCTGGGTAGTTAATGGCCAGTTTTCTCTCATCCTCACACAGAACACATCTGGGTGCTGCAAGAAAGTACCATTCCATGTAACGGGCTTTTGAGCTGATTTTTTTTTTCTGTTGTCCCAGAACTGTAGAGTAAAACCCGCTGCCAAGTGTCATCTTTCCTTGGTGGATGTTTGCAGAGTGATTAGACCTGAGGCCCGCTCTGCTGCTGCCAGTGGAGCGGAGAGGAGTTTGATGAGAGATTTCTTGAGAAAGCTTGACATTTGTCCCCAGCTATTTGGGCACACAGATGAGCACAGAGAGAGGAGCTTCTGCATCACATCTGGAGATTTCTGAAGGTAGAAGTTTTGCCAGAGTTGACCAAGGGAAGGGCTTAAGAAAGAATTGTGGGGTAGTGGGCCTTGGAAGCAAAGAGGGCCATTCCACCCCAGGTCTCCATGACCTTTGAAGAGTGAGAAAGAGGGTGCCATGAGAATGACCACACAGGTGAGAAAAGGGAGGGCAGAAGCCTGGGCTGACGAGTGGGCTGATGGAGAGACTGAGGGGATAGGCTGTCAGGTGACGAGGCTCAGGTCCTCAACTTATGGGGGCCTTCAGCAATAGAGTCAAATCGAGTACTGCCAAATACCAAACCCAACCGAACATGCCTCCTGCCCCCATGGAGAGGTCCAGCTCGGCGGAGGTCAGCTGTACCAGTGAAGGCCGACAGGACCAGAGGGGGCAGGGCGACTTCCCCGCCCCCACTGTGCCAACAGAGATGAACGATGGTGCTGCAGCCATTGTCCCCCCTCCTCACCCTCCACCTCCATGCTTTGACAGGGGAGGTGGGGGGGCAGGGGGTGTGTCTTAGGGTGTCCCTAGTGCTAAAAAAGCATCCCAGGCCCTTCCTCACTCCAGGTCCCCTGAGCCTCCGTCAAACCTACACTAGGGGAAGGGGAGGTGCTGAGATTTAAAGCGAGCTTGCGGTTAACGTATTAAACTGGATGAACTTTTTTATTTTTAGATAAACAATATTAATACTGCCACCACATACAGAATTCTGAGAAGAGTTGAAAATTTTTTGCATATGTGCTCCCAATTTCTCCATTTGATTTTTTTTTTTTAAGATTTACTTCTCTCCCCACCCCCCACCCCGGTTGTCCGTTCTCTGTGTCTATTTGCTGCGTCGTCTTTGTCCGCTTCTGTTGTTGTCAGCGGCACGGGAATCTGTGTTTCTTTTTTGTTGCGTCATCTTGTTGTGTCAGCTCTCCGTGTGTGTGGCGCCATTCCTGGGCAGGCTGCACTTTCTTTCGCGCTGGGTGGCTCTCCTTACAGGACGCACTCCTTGCGCGTGGGGCTCCCCTACGCAGGGGGACACCCCTGCATGGCAGGGCACTCCTTGTGCACATCAGCACTGCGCATGGGCCAGCTCCACATGGGTCAAGGAGGCCAGGGGTTTGAACCGCGGACCTCCCATGTAGTAGACGGACGCCCTAACCACTGGACCAGTTCCTCCACCTCCATTTGATTTTTTAAATGTATTTTTACAAACACTCCCCTTTCTTCCCTCCCTCCATCCCTTTGGTAACCTCTAATCTGCTTTCTATCTTGGCGATTTGCTGTTTGTCTCCATCTCTTATAAGTGATATCATACAATATTTGTGCTTATGTGTCTTGCTTCTTTCACTGAACATATGTTTTCAAGGTCCTTCCATGTTGCGGTGTCTCTCAGAACTTCATTCTTTCTTATGACCAAATAATATTCCATGGTGTGGATGCACCACATTTGGTTTATCATGTTGATGGACACTTGGGTGGTTTCCAGCTTTTAGCTATTATGCGTAATGCTGATATAAACACTGGTGTACATGCATCTATTTGTGGCCTGTTTTCATTGTCTTTGAAAAGGAAATGTGACTGCCAGGGCAGATGGTAACTCTACCTTGAACTTTTTGAGGAAGCTACATATTGCTTTCCACGGTGGCTGCACCATTTTACATTCCTACCAATGCTACACTAGAGTTCCAATTTCTCCGCATCCTCTCCAATCTTGTTATCTCCTGTTTTTTTTTTTTAATAAGAGCGATCTCTGTGGATGGAAGTGGTATCTCATTATGGTTTTGATTTGTGTTTCCTTAATAGCTAATGATGCGGAGCATGTTTTCATGTGCTTAATGGCCATTTGTATATCTTCTTTGGAGAAATGTCTGCTCGAGTCCTTTACTCATTTTTTAATTGGGTTGTTTGTCTTTTTTATTGTTGCATTGTAAAAGTTCTTTATATATTCTGGATGTCAGCCTTTATGTGATATATAGTTTGAAACTATTTTCTCCCATTCTGTAGGTTGTCTTTTCACTTTCTGGATAATTTCCTTTGATGCACAAAAGCTTTTTAATTTTGATGAAATCAAGTTTACCCATTGCTTCTTCCATTGTTCTTGCTTTTGGTATAATATCTGTGAATCCATTGCCATATCCCAGGTCATAAAGATTTGCCTCTCTGCTATCTTTTAAGTGTTTTATAGTCTTAGCTCTTACATTTAGGATGGATAAACTGTCACAAGCTTAAGGGGTAGGGAAGGATTTTTGACAGAACATGGTTGAGGTCAATGTGCTTAGGGGGAAAAAAAAAGGCAGATTTATGCTTATACCTCACCAAGTTGAGAATTCTCAGTAAACAGGTTCCACCCCACAAACCTCACGTCTCCTCAGCCTCAACCCCCCATGTGGCCACATCTCTCTCCTGTAATTTTCAAAGTCTATGATCTCCATCTAATCTCCCCCCACTCCCCAGATTCCAAGTAGTTCCTCCCTGGGCCTCAGTTGCTTGAAAGTCATGGCCTGTTAGTTCTCCTCTATGACTAAGGGAAACAGCACTCAGCTCCCCTCCTGAGAGTCAGCCATACACAAGAAAACAGAATTAAAAGTGAGGTGCCCAGTGCCCTGACTCCTTCATGACATTGCCCCCAATTCCTAATCTTAAAGCAATCTTTTGTTTTCATCCCCAAGCAATCATATATCCGTAGATGGCAAGACGGCCAGATGAGAGGAGACGAGCAAGGACACGCTAAAGAGAAAGGGCACGCTGGGTCTAGGTTTACTGGCAATAGGGATGAGAATGGTCTGCCAAGAAGGCAGGAGTGTGTTGGCCACTGGGATGGCAGACAGAAGAATTCTTTCCAGAACACACAACTTCACAATCCCCTAGGGGGCTAATGTCTGCAAAGCGGTACTGGCCTTTTATAAATTGTATTAATTACACTCTTAAGCCCCATGCAAATTACAAAAATCACTTTTGTCCAATTGAGTTAATGAAGCCAGTTTTGTAGAACCACACTGTCTTTTCAGCAGAAAATTAGCTGGGCACACTGTTTGTAGCCAACCGAAATTTGGTGCACAGTTGTCCTGGGTTATGATTGCAATACATTGTAGGATGCCTGCCTTGTAATTTCTCTTCTCCGTGAGTGTGAGCTGTTTTCCCTTTGACTGAGTTGGATGTGCAGGGAACTGTCACACTTTCTGATGGTGTTTTATCCATCACTGGGGAGCTGCAAATTCATTCTCAAAGTCTCAGTATTGAGAGATGGTTATTATCGCTTAGAAACTTTCACTGAAAGTAAGAGAGTCTTTGAAAGCGGTTGGCGGCTGTCTGCCTGAGTTGACCTTCTGACAGCCTGGGCCTCCTTTCCTCATGAACCTCAGGAAGCCAAAGAGAAAGCCTTCCCTTCTCACCTCCCAGCTCCCTGCGCAGGAACCCCAGCTTTCTAAGAACCAGAATTCCTCCTGCTTTCTGACCTTGGGATCTGGGAAGGAGCCTGCCTGAACTGTTCAGTAGGGCCTGCGGCAATTTTGCTTCGTGGGTATTTTCGAGCACCCAGGAAGCCTTTGTGTGGTTTGGGGGAAAGATGCCTCCTTCAGGCAGAGGATTGGTCATTAGGAGCCCCTGTGGGCAGCCATGCCTTTGTCTGGACTCAGCTGGATTGTGTAGGACACAACTCACGTACCTGCTCACGGAGGACTTTCCCACAAGGACAATTCCCAAATGAGAAGGGGTGAAGCTTGTCACTCAGGTTTTATACGCTCCCTCTTCGTATTTCATTTCCTCAGGGCTGTAGTGATGGAAGGAGATAACCCTGTGAAGTAAATTCACATTAAAACGAGAATGGCTATCAATAGTTTAAAGCATTATCTTCCAGGCGATTGTCCTTTTATTGGGTAGCTCAGAAACATTCAAATATTTCTGACCAAAAGAAAGATTCCGAATGTTGGAATACTCAGGACACTGATCAGCCTGTGGGGGAAAATGTATGTGGGTGAGGGGCTTCCGGCAGGGGTCTCTCCAGCAAGGCCACGTCAGGAACGTGTCCAGCTCTCTCCAGCTCTTCAGAGAGTGGGGTCTAGAATTGGTTTGGCTGCTGCACCAAATGGGCGCTTTTCCCGCCTTCCCCTGCTTTCCACCTTGTGCTCTGTCCTTACTTCCATTGGCTTGTGTTTTGAGTCTCGGCTAATGTTTTTCCTGTTTCCCTAAGGCTTGGATATTTAGCCAATCCTCTCTCAGAGGGTAGAATTCTATACTCTGAAATCCCTGTTGCTGACTGGAGACCTCTGGTGAAGGAATGAACTCTTCTCCCTTCTTGACTCAAGGTTATCAGTCCCCTGGAAAGGGCCTGCTAAACCATGCCTTTGCTCACCCAGCATGAGATCGTCTGGCTTCCCTAGAGGAACCAGCCATGCCTTGGTGAGCCTTCCCAGCTGCTTGTGTTCTGTATCTACATTGTTCTGTGGATGCCCCAACATTCCCAAGATCTTGAACCTGCCTTAATATCAAACGAGGCTTCTCATTATGGTTCCTAAAACAGATATAGCTGGTTCCTGGTATAAATACCAGACTAGCTCCAATCATTGCACAAAAATGCATAATCACCACCCCATTTTATCTTTCTAACAATTTGAGGGGGGCAGATAGGATAGGCATTGCTATTTCAGATGAGAAGTAATTATGAATTACTGTGACCTGCTCAGAATAAAAAAGCTTACCAGTGTTAGAGCAGAGACGATGAACTAGGTGTCCTTGTTTTTATCTTACTGTGCATTTTTTTTTAGTTTTTAAATTTTATTTTATTTTTTGAGTTATCGGGAATTGAACCTGACTTCATACATGGGAAGCAGGTGCTCAACCACTGAGCTACATCCACTCCTATCCTAAAGCTCTTGACTCCATCACTTGTACTAGTTTCAGCCTTCTTTCATTGCCCATCAAGGTCTTTTTTAATCTAGGGAGATCATTTTCATAGGGGAGCATGGCACACTGAGCTCCTGTTTCCACTTGCTAAAGAATACTTTCCTTATATTATTTTAAAAAAAGAAAGAAAGAAAGAAAGAAAGAAAGAAAGAAAGAAAGAAAGAAAGAAAGAAAGAAAGAAAGAAAGAAAGAAAGAAAGAAAGAAAGAAAGAAAGAAAGAAAGAAAGAAAGCAATTTGACTCAATGGATAGAGCATCTGCCTACCACATGGCAGGTCCAGAGTTCAAACCCAGGTCCTCCTGACCCATGTGGTGAGCTGGCCCATACACAGTGCTAATGTACACAAGGAGTGCCTTGCCACGCAGCAGTGTCCCCCACATAGAGGATCCCCATGCACAAGGAGTGCACCCCATAAGGAAAGCCACCCCATGCAATAAAAGTGCAGCCTGCCCAGGAGTGGCACTGCACACGGAGAGCTTATGCAGCAAGATGATGCAACAAAAAGAGACTCAGATTCCTGGTGCTGCTGACAAGAATATAAGCAGACACAGAAGAACACACAGCGAATGGACATAGAGAGTGGACAATTGGGGGGCAGGGAAGGGGAGAGAAATAAATAAAAAATAAATCTTTAAAAAAATGTTTATAAAAAAAAATAAGAATACTTTCCTCACAGTTTTGCAAAATGGAACCAGTTCTTTGGGCTACATGTGAAGGGCAGTGGTTTCCAGAAAACATAGGTGGTGCATGATGGAAGATAATTTAGACAGTGGATTTGGAAATAAGAAGATCCTCATGGGGCTGTTTTAGGAACCATAATGAGAAGCCTCGTTTGATATTAAGGCAGGGGACAGCAGAGAACCTACGAGCATTCCATGTGCTCTGGTTCCTGATGAAATGTCCCACATTTTCTGGGATCCAGCAAGTAGTGCACACCCACCTGGCTACGTGGCTATCCCAGGGCATCCTTGAGGAAATGGAACTTCAATCTCTCAGGGCTGACCTCAGAAAGCACATATTTTTAGATCCCTTCAATGTGTGAGCGTGAGAGTAGAACCAAAGTCCAGCAATTGATGGAGACAGTTCGCAATGTTGGGGTTAGTTGTTGATGTGGACACTTGGTTTTAGAAATTGTACAACGAATCACCCTTGAAAGTGACCCCCCCCCTTTTTAATTGTTTTGGAGTCATCATACAAACCACAAGACCAGATTTTTTTTTCTTAAGTCTAGTTCCATTCCAGGTCCCAAAATAAATGTGACTTATTTATTCACTTTAGTGTAGATTAGGAGCACTTTAGGTCAGCACACTCTTTCCCAAAAGGGCCAGATAATAAATATTTTAGGCTTTGCAGGCCATGGAGTTGTATAAATGAATAAGTATGGCTGTGTTCCAACAAAACATTATTTACAAAAACAGGTGGTGGGCCAAATTTGTTCTGGACCATAGTTTTCTAATCCTTGGTGTAGTTTATTGATGTTGCTTGCATGTGTTTTTAAATTTTAAAAGGTCACAATACTCATTATAAGCAGAGAGCATTCTTAGAAACTCCACCCATGCGTACTCAAAACCATTATTCCACACATAAGGGTCTCATTAGAAGGGAAAGTCCACCACTGTTCAGGAAGAAAACACTCTTCCAGAATTCCAAAATAAAATCTCTGTTTACTATTCCACTTCCCAAATCTATTGATTGCTTGAGTAAGAGGGTGTACCTCCATTAATGGAAACAATTTCATTTTACAAGAATTCTAGACTCTCAGAAGCTTGAACTTGTATAGGAAAAATTACATGGTTTTCCTCCTCTATTAAGAGTATAGATGCTTTATCTAAACAACCCAATAAAATCTACTTCGAAAAAGAAATACATGCAATTAGCGAATTGTAATTAATTTAGTCTAATATAAATATTAGCCACAATTCCATCTCTATTATACATATCCTGTCAAATCATAAATAAATATGCATAAATATAAATGTGATCCTTATTATTTTTATATAAATATAAATGTGAATCATTAGCTGTTTGAGAAAATGTTGCTGATAGGACAACTTGCACTTCAATAGGGTTTGAAAGGCCCGAAAGGTTCTCTTCCTTGTTATCTTCTTCCATGGCATAAAAGGACCCGTCTCCTGACCTTACGTTACACTGCCTCCCAGAAGTGAAAGATGTCGTGAATGAGAATGAGTTGCTCACGTAAATGGTGTCAGGAGTGGGGAAGAAAAAGTTACAGAACCTCAGCGCTGAAGCATTAATTCCCGCGAATCTGTGATAATGGGTTGACTTTCTCCGCAGTTGGATTTCATAGCAGAGGCTCGGGGTCACCTCACGAACTGGAGGTCTCTCTTTCCAGACCCCACAGATTCCTAATGGCCATTCCTAATGGAGACTGCTAAAAAAGGACACGTTATATCTACACAAATACCACTTCTACCTGTCAGAGGCCTTTGAAAATAGTGAAATGAGTGGAAGACATTAGGAAAATGAGTGAAATGAGTGAATAAAAGCAAAAGGTACATGACATACAAGTCTTTAGTAAGCAGCAGTGAACGAGAGGACAGACAAGATAAAAGTAGCCAAAGCTGAGGAATCTTGTACTGACAACATTGTGGCATTCCAGGCCACGGTGGAATCAAGCCCTTGTGCTGCTTCAAGATCTCCATCACCACGGAAACAAAAAACATCAGCCAGATCGGAAAAAACTGTTCATCCCCCACTATGGATATTAGCCAGGCGAGCATTCTTATCCCCTACAAATGCACTAAATCTGTGAGTGGGACCGGAAGTTAAGTTCTTCATGGGACTAAATTCAGTGTGAGCCCTGGTTCTGCTCATTTAATTAACTATCTCCGTAAGAATTTGAAATACCAAAATGGATTGCATATGCTTGGCATTTTTGCAGTCGTATAAATAGCATGCATAAAGCAGAGAGGGTGCGCCTTTCCGATTTCACTGATATAGGTCGGGCAAGTTCTTCATGTAAATGCACATCCTGAAGCATAAGAAAAAGGGCCGGTCTCCCAAATTCCTTTAAAGATTTTCAGCAGTCTTCATTGAAATAAATGTACTGGAAACAGCAGAAGTAGAAAATGACACAAAGGCGATAACGTTTGCATAAAGAAGCCATTATGGAGGTACACCAATGGGACAATTGTGTGATGTTGCATAACAAATGCACACTTTCGTTTAGTTATTTTAAAGATTCAGTTTATCTAGTGATTTTTTTTTGCATTTAAAGAGCATGATGCTGAATGATTCTCCATTCTTGAGATGCCAGTAGTTCTTGAAGAGGCATTCACAGAATGATTAAAAACATAATAAAAGGGTAAATCCCAGTGTAATATTTATCCAGTCTGAATTTTCAGTGTAATACACCCAACTCCATCCCACCCACCCCCAATTTGCACAATCACAGTTTAATAAAGCACATATTTTAAACATAGGCTGTTAAAAAACAGCGAGAGAGAAACCAGAAACGGTGCGACCAAAGCTCCCCAAATGCCTCTTGAAATGGGGCTTGGATTGACTAGAAACGTAAGTCGAATTTAGCCTAGCCTGTGCTTTCCCAGTGCCTCTCGAGGGCAGGAGCTGAAAGGTCTTCACACCTCAGAGGGCAGAGCAAGGTCATCCAGCGAGAGGGCTAAATTCAGTCCCCTGCTCACAGAAGAAAAACAAATGCCCAAAAAGCATCTGAAAAAACATAGCCTCTCAAGTCATCAAAAATGCAAATTGAAGGGAGAGTTACTTTCCTTACTACCACATTAGAAACAAGAACATGGCCACCTCCCTGCTTTGCTTTCACATTTGCTGCCCCACAACTGTTTAAAATGCACACAGCTGCCCAGAGGGTCCTGACAAAACCTCACACACACTGAGCCTCCCCCCTGGTCAGCACCTTCCCAGGGCTTCCCTTCTGGCTTAGAAGAAGCCCCCTTCCCTTACCCCGCTTCCTCACATGCCACGCGGCCTCCTCGCCAGCCCTGGAGATTGCCAAACTGGTGCCAACGTCACCCTTCATTCCTGCTCCTCAGTCTGCCTGCAACGATGTTTCCAGGGATCTTCCCAAGGCTCAAGTGCCATTTTATATCCAAAACAGCGTCTGTCCCCACCAGCCCCGACCTTCCTTCATTGTTCCCCCATACAGCTTTTCACTGTGCAACCTTCTACTGTGGATGTATTTCTTTTTTGCCTGTCTCCTGACAAGTACAGAAGTTACTTGAAGGCAGAAAATTCTTCGTGTCTTGTTTGTAGCTAAAACTCAAGGGCCCAGATAGCATGCAGGAAATGTTGATGAAGTGAGTTTCAGGGCAGCTGCCTCAGGCCGGCCAGGCTGCCTGTGTGTTCTCCCACTCAAGGATGGCCGGATGTTCGGTACCGTCAGGGTGGACACGAATTCGGCAACGTCGCCAGCCACCTCTGCAAATTTCCTGCCCTTAGATTCCGTTTACTACTTGTAGGAATTTACAAATGAGGAAACTGAGGACCTTGTCCCAGTCACCGTCCAAAAGAGATTGGGAATCCAGCTCTTGTTGCCTGCAAAGAGCTAAGAAATAAAGGAACGAAGGGGTGAGCACCATTTGTTGGACGCTGCCAGAATCACACAACAAGGCCCAGGGTTTTGCCTTGCCAGTGGGGGAGGCTGCTGGGGCGAGGGGGAGCGTCCCAGCGCTGTTGAGCGGGGAGAATCGCAGAGCTCTTTTCAGATGGGGACAATCCCACATCCCCACGCTGAGCACATGGAACTGATCCCTTCAGTTCAGTCCTCTGAAGTTCTGCGCGTGTAGCCTGGAGGACTTTTCAAACATTTATCACCGGCCTTTACAGATCAACATTAAGCAAACAAGCTCTTTCCTCCACCCTACCCTCCCTTCTTCCTATTGTTGCCAGGATCTATGGTTTCCTTTTAAATCCTGGATTATTCTCTGTGGAGTCTCACTCATTTCCTGCTAGGGAGCCTTGGCATGGGCCCTGCAGTTCAGAGGCGGGTCCAGGAGCCAGCAGCCCCAGCAGTCTGTTTCTCCTCATTGTCTTGGGGGACACAGGGGCTGCTCTGTCCCCTCCTATCTGAGGGCCACTGAGCCCCAAAGCCCCCTGGTGGGAGGCATCTGGGCCCTGCCACCAGACCCGGGGATGGGTCGGTCCCTCCCTTTCTCCTTCTCCAGCTGCATCCCTCTGTGCCCCTGGTGCCACCAGAAGAAACTTAGTGCCCCAGATGCTCCCAGCTCCAGTGGGCTCCTCCGGTCCACATGGTCTGGATTCACTTTTTCAAAGGGCTCTGCTCTCTAATTCTCCATTTACTATTCGTTTGCTCATTTTAAGATTGTGTCCCATTGCCATGCTTTCTCCTGCTCCATTTGAACTTGTTTTAACTTAAAGCTGATGCTACTCAATGAATTAATCAAACTTCTGCCAGCCACATGCACATAAACATCCAATCCTCTGCTGCATCTGTGTGTGCCGTACGTGCGTGTGCGTGTTGAAGGGAAAATTCCTTTCACATGGCCTCTTGTCCCCAGAAATCTGAAAGTTTCTTTGTCTTGGCAGTTGTCCCAGCAACACCACTCTCTGCCCTTTTCTTTGGCCTATTCTTAGGGTATTTTGAAAAACGCCCAAGGGCTCCGACAGTGCTGATTCTCACAACTGCTTGGAGAAATGGGACCAATTTGGCCCAGTTAGGGCAATCCAGATTTACCCAACTCAGGGCTCACCAGAAATGAAATTGTGAAATTTCCTTTAGTGTCCCTCAGATTCCTTTTCTTGCTCCTATTTTGGCACCCTGCCACACAGCCAAGGACGCTTGATCGCAAGCAAGGGTTACAGACCTTTTCTCCATCCCCTGCTTTAAGTGCTAATTCCTTGGAGTCTTCCTGGGATAAAAAAAAAAAAAAAAAAAAGATTACTTTGATAAGTTAATTCAGCAAGCTTTCATGGTTGATGGGCAATAGCAACCTCAGGCAATAACCCTTCCATTTAACATTTTATTGTAATATCAACAGTATCTTAACCCAAGAGAGTTATTAATATGAAAACTTCAAACCAGGATAACGGGGAAAACATTTTCAGTCCTTTACTTCTCAAATTTGCTTGTCTTTTGGCCTCTGTCATATTACACCAGACCACTAGGAAAGATCTTCCCAGAAGGCAGACTCTGACCTTGCTGCAACCTGGGCAGGGAATGTTCTTGGAGTTGAAGTCACTAAGCTATTTTGAGGCTGCTGTTCTAACCATATATCTTTTTCTGGCAACACAAATGTTCAAATGAACAGTGCGAAAGCTCAAATGAGAACCTGAATATGGATTTAATTTCTAGGAGTGAGAATCAAGCCTAAAGTTCTTCCTTGTTCTTGTGATAGAAACTGGAATTTTCCTTTTCTTTTTGTTTTTCCTCAGAGTAGGATGAAGAAACCAAGGCGGGGTAACTGTTGGGAGACACGAGGCCTGGGCCTCCTTTTTAATATTGTTTTTACTCATGAACAGTCATTAACTCCATTTGCTGGCTCTGTCCCCAGCTGCAGCACATTCAGTTATATTTTCAGGATTGTGTGCTACCAAGCTCATTCTGCTTCTGCTCTTAGAGATGGGCTGGGAGTGTACAACAAAGAGGACCGTGTTCTTCAGGGGGATGAATGGGGAAGTCCAAACTGCTGTGTCCTTCTGTCTGTAGACGAGTCACTATCTGGTCAGCTCGCCGAATCTGCCTGGCTGGTGCCTTGGTCCTCATCTTTATTTCTTGAAGGATGCCTGGCCTCTCTGCTACAGCAGATTCTGCTCTGGGGACTGTGGCCCCTGTTACAGGACAGACAGGAGGCTGCATGTGAACCAGTATTTAGACTATGTCCTACAGATCAGATAGACCAGTCGACGCAGCCAGGACAGTCAGCCAAACCCATGCGTCAGTGTCACCAAGATGAAAGGGTAAGTGGATTAACATAATCTCTGTGTCAGGTAGTGGATTGAAGGACCAGCCGCCAGGAGACCTAGGTTTAGTTTCTAGCTCTGCCACTTGCTCCCTGAAGGTCATGAAGAAAATCTTTAGCTTCCCTCTACATCTCAGTTTCCTGATCAGAATAGGGAGAAAAAAATCTTTCCTTCCAGTGCTGTCATGAGGATCAGGGAAAAGTCATTTGTGAAATATGAATCTTCAGTGTAAATGTGAAGGATAGGCAAACAAGTTGATTGGTGTCATAGTTCCTTCTTAAGGGAATGTCCCCAAACCCACACCTCACAGAAGCGAGGGCATCCTCTCAGGCTCTCAGCCCTGAATGGGAGAAGACCACGCAAACTAGGTGACTTTGAAAGTTGTGTGGCTTTCTAATTTTAGAGAAAACCATGAAATTCCCTTTACAGATGCACAGACACTCTAGGATCTTTGTGATGTCCACCTTGAGTCAGATTCAGCCCCAACCTTGACTGCTGCATTCGAAGGCCTGCCGAAACCAATTACTGCCTGAGTGGCTTGAAAGAACAGAGATGTATTGTCTCACCGTTTTGGAGGCTGGAAGTCTGAAAGCAAGGTGTCTGTAGGTCCATGTCCTTTGGATACCCTCGGGGAGGATCTCGCCTTGCTGCCTCCGGCCTCTGCTGACCGCTGGCACCAGCCTCTGCCTGCAGCTTCACATGGCCTTCCTCCTGCCGTGTCTGTGACTCTGAGTCCAAATTTGCCTCTTCTTATAAGGTCATGGATCATATTGGATTGGGGCCCACCCTAATCTTAACTGATCTCATGTGTAAAGACACTTTTTCGAAATAAGACCACATTCACAGGGCCTGGGTGCTAGGGGTTGGACATATCTTTTGGGGGGGACACAATTCAGCCCACAGCAGCTGGAATTCCAGATGATGTGGCCCATCTGACACACATAGGAACCTGCCTGCAAGGCCTCCAGAGATTGGGCACTGTAAAGCCGCCCCTTTTCTGGTGAGGAGAAAGAAACACACAAGATTTATAGGCCCGTGGAGTGTGATTCATGCAATGGTTTATCAGCTTCTGGCGGAATGGCACTGGTTGTACTATCAACCAGCAAAGCATTTCTCAAATCCACTTCACAGGCCTGTTCACCAGCTGCTCCGTGGAGGCTGGCTCCATACCCAAGGACTGAGTGGTCCCATCCAAGAGCACTTCCAAACACATACCTTAGGGATTCATTGGGGCAGTTACTTAAATTTTAAAATACAGCACTTGTTTTCTGCAGTCGAGTCCTTTTATGTTTCCTTGTTACTGAAAGGGCCTTTGAAACCAAAGGTATTGATATATCCTGCCCTGCAGGGAAATCAATAAAAACTTTAATCACAAAATTAAATAAAAACCAAAGCTACTGACATTACATGGTAATACTCACTGAAGCAACAACTTGAAGTTTTATGGTTCTCCTGCGGCTAGACTTATTATTTGTAGGAAAATCAATATCATCCTCAGAGTAATTTGGGATGCATCTCGTCGTCATGGAAAACAAGTTCCTGGTGGACTTTACTAAAAAAAGGGAGAATAAGGCATCAACATGCAGTTGCCCACCCAGGAAGTGACTATTTCTGGATAGGAGGAAAAAGTACAAGCAGAATGGCCCCAGATGACCTCTCCAGCTGTGTCTCGAGTGTGTCGTCATCAGAGGCTGTGGGCCTCCTTCTACAAACACTCTGTTGCGCTTGTCGATGGGTCATGGGCCTTTCCTGGAATGATTAAAAGCTTGGGGTAGTACATGAGTTAAAATGTCCCCAGAAATGCAGCACACGCTTCATAGAACATACAGTAATAGCACTCATTTGTCATATGACCTCAGTGATGTCTGGTAATAAAAGTTCCTATTTCCCATTTGCAAAAAAAAAGAAAAGAAAAAAGAGAAAAGCTTTGCAAGTCACAGGATCATAGAATGGGATGTAACTCTAAGAGGCATTATGTTCAGTAAGTCCAACCTTCCTGTAATGCAGGGAGCTTTCTACGGGCTCCCTGAAGAATGCATTTTCTCTTTAACTGTCATATTTCCTTTCTCATCATTCAGCGGCAATACGTATCCAGAAGCATGTGTACGGACATGACCTTTTATCTTCATGAGCCACACGTTTTCCAGTTCTAATGAATTATTAGGCTAAAGGCATGTGTTTTCTCCCCCATCATTCTGTCTGGGTGGTAAGCCCCAGAGTGTAAAGTGAAACCACTGGCAGCCTGAACCATCAAGGACTTCCCAGGCAGTGATGTGGTCGCGCACTTTCAATGAACTTTAAGAGAACCTTGAGTTGATGCAGGGGGTTATTGGAATCTAACTTAATATGCCTTGGTCCCCTGTGCCCTTGTGTTAGATCTTCCAAAGGACTTTTTTCAACACTTGAGAAGACTGTTCGCTCAGAATGGAAAGCAGAATCCTAGAAGGGGACCCCACTTAACATGTGGCAAGAGCCAGCTGGAATAGCAGTGGTGGTTTTGAAAGTCAGGAAATGAAACCAAAAGATTTTGCAAGGTGGACGGCAGTAATAAATCCAACCATGTTCAGCACTCATAGGCTTGGCACCACCAACCTTGCATCCATACAGCAAGATTCACAATCCAGATCCCGGGCATAAGCATTACTTCCCAAGGCCAGAGTCCAAACCCACCACCAGGGGAAGCCATCTCAGGAAGCAGTAGAATCTATAACGTACATACTCATGCCTTTTACCTTTCTCATGGGGATTTCTGGTCAATGACCAAGGTTGTAGAAAACTCAGGGCTTGTGAAAAAGCAAAGAAATCAAGGGGTCAGTCAGATACTTGTGGGCTCGTGTGTCAGCACCCTAGGGCATCAGCACTTCTAGTCTATCGCACTTCTCTTTCTGAGGAACCTCCCTGACTGAATAACTATGGCTTCTTTAGGATCAGTTTACACAGGCAGTCTGTTCCAGAAGATGCTTCCTATCTCATCAAGACTGGCCTTAACGTCCCCACACACATAGTCCACACTTAGCCTGGCTAGTTCCTCCTCATCTCTGTGGGCAAGTATGCTCCAGTAAGCCGAGCCTGCCAAACCTCTTACCACTCCAATTCACAATCCCCAGGGTAAGTGTCTCTTTCCTATGGTAAAAATGAAAAACACAATCGCCTTGCATATCTCTTTCACCAATTATATTGTAAATACTGTACAATTTTGAATTTTTTAAAAATGGCAATTTGAGTTTTTTAAAAATGGCAATTTCATATGGTTCAAACAAATACTTACCTGTTTATGTACCTGTGTCCTCAGGTAGACCACGAGTAAGAACTTTGTCTTGTTTTTGCTTTACATATTTACATTTTAATACATTTCCTGGCAAGCCATTGGTACACAATTAATGACAGATGAATAAATGAATAAAGGAATGAGTTGAAAGCCTAGACTTCAGGCACCAGGATCTCTCTTCTTGGACAAGTCTACTTGGGCTGCATTTGACAGTATGGAAGTCAGTACTGCACCTCCAACTGAAGGAACTGTAAGCAGCACACATTTCTCTGGATGATCTATTTCTTCAATGGAAACATGACTACATTGACAAATAAACTTAGAATTTTATGCCATAGGCCAACAATTTTTCTCTCAGGCCAGTATGCCTCCCAGCACCTCAAGGGATGGGACCCAGGTGTTTGGTCACGTTCTCTCATCTGCTATTTATCTATGGTCTCCTGACAACAAAGGCCAAAGGCATTTTGGCCGAAGACACTGTCTCTGAACATTTCTGCACAGCATCATGTGGGAGAGTTTGTTTCCTCGTTAGAGGCTGACACTATGCCATGCTCATTCCCTACCCTAAGTGCTTGCCATATTGAAATTACAATCACGCTCTTCCTCTCACCACCCCTGATCCAGTAAGCCAGGTATAGTTTAACATAGGTGAGCAGGCTGCCTTAACCTATACCTTGTGGAATTTCTGAGCTATCTTTTAAAAATGTTTTTTAGCCAACATTTTTTTGGGGTGGTGTTGGGGGGTTTATGTTCAGACTTTTCCAGAATCAGATGAAGAGACTGTTGTACCCAAAATATGATTATTTCCAGTGCAAATCTTCTACCTTATGGTGAACAAAATTATATGCATTAAAATAAAAAATTAAGACCAGTCATCTTCAAAGAAAAGATAGATAAGACAAGGAAGAGAGGCCAACTTACGAAGATTTTAAAGATCATTTGGGCTAAAAACAATGTGTATTCCAAAATAAGTATGCTGGCTTTACCAACTCTTCAATGGGTCTATAAGATAAAATTAGTGCATTTATTTTTCCTCTGGTTGTCACAGTTTTTTTTTTTCCATTTTGGATGGTAATGGTTTGGAAGGGGTGAAAAACACAGCATCTTTGGAACAGTAGTCAAAATTATTGACCTTAATGTTGAATGTCATTCCTATAGTATATGGGACAATTTTTCTAATGACTAGGCATCTTTACATCATCAACAATAAAATCTACTCAAAGTTTGATAGATGCAATCCACAGGGAAGGCCAGAGAAGGTTTTGAATGTGGGAGGGTATGCTAAGTTTTTGCTTCTGAGGCTAGTAGGCATAACCATTTCAGTTTGAATTTCAGAATTCAGAGTGCTTTGCCTCGCAACGTTGAAGAAAACATCATTTTAGGGATAAAGTTCTACATGTTTGTATAAGCATATTTTATACCCAACCAGTTGCTTTGCACTTGACATTCTCATCTTCAGCACCTTTCCATGAGGAAACAAATCAGATCAGCGGTTTATTAGCACTGGGAGGTATGGAAGGGTTAAGTAACAACGCATTAAGCCCCCTTAAAATTTCCAAGGGGATGGTGAAAAAGCAGAGCTTTGCTTGGGGAGGAAGCCGTGTTGTTTCTCCATGCCACTCCGGGTTTGCCTGCTTCGGGGGATTAACATTAACAGGTGGTGAGGCCCACCGTAATGAGTAATTGAAGTCCAATTATGTTATATTTATGTTTGGATTTAGACACTCCTGGTTTCTCAGGCTCTATCAGCTTGGGATCATCCAAGGCTTGGGTGATAATCATATAGTATTTGGTGCTGAGTCTCCACTCCATTTAGTTACTGAACTTACACATCACGCTGGCTGACTCCGGCTGCATGTGGCTCAGTGGCTGCTTTGCTATTCTCTGATGCTGCTTCAGCGTCACTGCTGGTCCCAGCTGGGGCCCACACTCCACCGGTCTGAACGGGTCTGAGCCACACCCCAAAGTATTTCTTCTACCCACACGCCGATTTCTTCAAAAGGATGTACGAACTTCACATCTCACTCGTCACAGGACAAGCTTTTGGCTTTCAAGGAACAACATATTTCATCCCCTTCAAGCCATCTAGTTGGAACATTTTGTGCTTCTCCCTTTAGTCGAGCCTTAAGACTCAACCCAAGTATCCTGAGGTCCTGATTAACACCCCCAAATTTCCTTTCTCCATTTCTCTCCGGGATGGGGGCCCAGGTATTTATGCATAGAACACCAGTGAGCCCTGGAGGACCAGGGTTCCCTAACAAAGGATAGCTTTTCCCACACCCTTGTCTAACATGATCCTCAAAACAATCACAGATCTCAAAATATCTCATAGACATGTCCCAGAAATAAAGGCCAATAGCTCCATTTTGCAGAAAAAGAAGTAGATACCACAAACTGCAGTTAGATAAATAGTGAACCATTTTGTAAGGGCTGGTCTGTTGTACAAACAGTGCAGTTAGGAAAGAAGGCAAAGTGGCTTATTCTGGCATTTGCTTGACATACAGCCATGGAGGGTTCTTCCGAGATGAGGCAATAATATCTGTAGTGGGAGGAAAGCAGGATTCTCTTTACCTTCTCTGAGGACAACTAGGATTTCCTTTGAAGGTGTTTTGTTGTTTTTTGTTTTTAATGGAAAAGTTGACTGGTCAATAGGCAAAGATGTTTTAAAACATCTATTTGGGTGCATTTTTGCATGGCTTTTAGAAGATCCACCCCCTCAGGCTAAATGAACATTTAAGAGTAAAGCTTTGGACAATGTGTACATTTTCAGCAGGTCTTATAAATTCACAGGCTTTTGAGGTATTGACTTCTCAGCATATGAAATGTTATAGTTGCATGACCAGATTACAGAGTATCCCAGAAATATTTTACCTTGTCTTGTATTTTAATTTTGCAAATTTCCTTTCAGAAATCAAGATTCATGTGTACGTGGTCAATGGCGAGGAAGTATGCCCTGTTAAAGCATCCAGGTGTTTAACGGTGAGCTTGCAGGATTTTAAAGGACTTATCGTGAACCAGAAGAAGCCACATCTGGGGACTGGCAGGAGGCAGAGCCAGGGCTTCCGCCTTGAAAGAGCAAAGGTGAAGAGGTTAGAAATTGTCCCAACTCCTGAGGATAATGAAGCTAAGCTTTCAGCACAATTAGGAAGTAGGTCGTTGGATTTGGCATGTCCCCTCTTTATTTTCCTGGTCTTTTTTGTAAGTTTCTCCCTTTGCCCCAGCCGGGCATTAGGCTGTCGATATTTACATTTGCTCTTCAACCCTGGGAAGGAAGTCTCTAAGTTTCAGGCCTTCTGTCCCCAACCACGTTGTCACTCAGGACACCTGAGCTCTGAGCTGTGTGGTGTCAGCGACTTAGGCTATACTCATGATTACCCTCTGCAGAGGGGATATCGTTATTTGAACAGGGCCCTTTTGAAAAAAATACTTGCCTTTAATCAAAGAACTCTAATTGAAGGGATGTTAACTTCTGGACATAGCCAGTGGGGAGATAGTTGGGGGCAAGTGGTCTTTTGGAGACCTCAAATGACGTCATGTACGTGGCTCTCCCCTGCCCCGTACAAGCTGTGACCTGCTCTTACCCTCTGCGGAGCCAGCCTTTTCTGAATCCCCAAGACAACAGAGGTCAGTGTCAGTGTTATCACTAAGAGCTGGTCTTGTTCCAAGAGCAAGCAAAATCCTTTTTCACTCAGAATAACTCAAAAAAGGACGATCTCAATTAGTAAAGGGTGAGCAGTGGAATGCTTTCCTATTTTCGAATGTATACAATTTATAGATCTAAATTTTCTTAAAAGTCTAATAGAGGTCCTCAGGGAGCTTGTTTTAATGAACAGATAAGAATGATTTGCAATTCAGGCATTAATTGCTTATATGTAAATAGCTGCTTCTGAAATGCTTAAGGGTCTGCTAGAAACCGTTTCTCTTTAAACCTTGGCCTGCAATTTAATTTGCATTTGCAATTTACTCCCCAGCCCCTTGTTTGGTAGACAGTGCAAAGGTAAATTTCAAGAAAATAATCTATAAATGAGGTCCAAATTTCTATGGGTTTTTTGTTTGTTTGTTTGTTTGTTTTTTACCAGAGCTCCTGGTTTTGGATCTTGGGGTATCTGGAGTTTAATGTGACTAATGCTCAGTTTCAAAGCGCATTTAAAATATGCAATTTCGCTGTCCTTGCTTCATGATGCTAATTTTAGGCAAGACTGCAGTGATAAAAATCTACATAAATAAATACATAAATAAATAAAACCTGCACGGCTTCCTGGAATTACCACTTTCCTGAAACAATAGTTTCCAGAAATGATTCTAATTAGTGAGTGTTCCATTGGCTCCAGTGGACGTTTTTATAGATGGTTTCCATTTGCAGTAACTTGCTCACAACACGCATCCACTTTCATAAACACGCTAGTGTGTGTGTGTGCTTTTTGTTAGTCTGTTGACTTCAGTTGTTTGCCATCCCCAATTCAAATTATCCAAAAACTAAATACTAAATATAGGTTTGGTAGGGTCCCGCTGACACTCGAAGCCTAAATCAGGGCGGAAATAACACAGAGCTGCCTTTATGGGATCTGGTTGCTGATAAATCTGTAATCCTTTTTATAACAATTCTGTACATTGAAAAACAGAGATCCAAGATCCCAGAAATACACACAATGGAAATCCCAATGGCAATGAGGAGGATATTTTGCAGGTGGCCCCTTTAGTCTTGGGAAAGAGTTGACTTCCCATGTAGCTCTTCCAAGCAGCTGGAGAAATCCAACCCCCAATGTCAATCAGATTCTCTAAGTAGAGGTCAGCACTAACATCTGGCTAGCCTGTCTTATTGCAGCATATCCTCACACTCTGCTCTTTCCTGCACGTGTTCACTCTTCAGGAAATATTTTATTTATTTCACTGTCTGCAAAACAATATGGCCTCTGGAGCATAGATGAGAGTTGGACCTTGTCTTCAAATTTGTTTTAGGTCAGTGCACAACCGTGTAGCAGAAAGCGTTCTTTCTGCACTGACAGCCTGATTAACAATGTTCCCCTCTCTCTCTTTTGGAGTTACGGCTTTCATTAAGTCTCCTATGAGCAAAGATTAAGCCATGAACCTGTAGCGATTTTCTTTTACGGGCTGAGAGAATGACAGGATCATATCAATTAATGTTGGCATATTATCCAGCACAAGAAAAATGAAACTCAAAAGTTTTCTGTTCCAGCCTTTGGAAAGTGCTCACTGTGAGTTATACACGAGGCTGGTGAAAGCAGCAACCTCTCTGAAGGTCCACAGAGACTGATTTCCCATCTTGGGCTCCCTTCTGACACAGAGGGAGGGGTTGCCAGGGTAATTAGCGCAGTGGGTGGGCTCCAGGCGTGGGGGACTCGCAGAAGATGTAAATGTCCGTTTGTTTTGGAGAAGAACCCTAAAAATGTTGGCGAGTATTGTAAGGGTTTCTCTGTTGTTTTGGAACTAGCTTGACTTGAACCAAACTCTGCTGGAATTCTCGTCAGAACAGTCTTTCTCTCTCATGGTTTCTAGTATTTCCTGTCTCTGGTCAGGCCGAAGCAATCAGACCAAAGCTTCTCATGTATTTTATCCTGTTTGGACTCCAGTGTAAACCTGGGATCGAGTTAAGACAAAGGAAATGAGAAAAAAAACCCAAAAACATCAAGGCAAAGATTGACCCAGCTCTCAATTCCTGCTAAAAGGGTGCAAAGTTTATTATTATTGTTTAGTTTATTCGCAAGTCAGTTTAGAGGGAAGAATGCCAGATACTTGAGCTCCAATTCTTTTCCTGTTTGCTACCTAAGGTTGAATTTGCAAAGATATTTTGCCTCGTCTATAAAGGAAATTGGGATTTCTCTAAAATGCCTTTCAGCTTTAAGAGTGCATATTCTGAGATTCTACCCATGTCATTTTGAAAATGCATGACCACTTGGAAAGGTTATTTTTCTGGCGTAGTTCTTGCCTGAAAGTCACATGTGGAGACTCTATAATTAGGCATTTTCACTTTCTTTTAACACCAAGTGGGTAACAGGGGAATATGTTATAAACATATTGAAATCGGATTTTGTCTAGGTTCCTGACTATGCTGCAAAAATGAATTTCAAAATTACATCGGGTTAGTTCAGGAATGGTGAGAAGAGAAATGGAAGAAAATAGCAGATTACAGGTCCCAGGTAAGGAGAAAGCGAATGAAGAGTGATAAAGAGGGCTGATTTATAGACTACAATTTCCCATTATGGATTATAAATGTCCAGGTTTTACTTGCATATTGATCCAGCCAGGATGAAGAAGTCAGAGAATAGGGCACAAACAGGTACCAGAACAGGGTGAAGGCAAGAGAGGGCAAAAGAGCTTTGTGCTTTCTTTTTAAATCATTCATTATTCCACCCTTTTGCTAATGACATGGGAGGAGTCCCAGCTGTTTGCTGTTTTGATTGATTACCCCGCCCTTCAGTCCTCCAGGAGGGCCCAATGATAAGGCTCCTGGAGAAGAACAGGTGCTTCTCCTGGCTTCCAGAGGAAATCTCATTCGAATGCAGAATTTTGTGAGAGTCTTCCAGCAGCCATCTTGGGGGTACCGAATAACAAGTCGACTTCTTGCCACGTTCCAGATCTGTCTATTGATTCCCTATCTAGCCTGCTTCAATATGACCTCTGGTTGCTGATTTTGCTGATCCAGAAAAATATATAGCTTTTAACTTTTTAATAATAGCCAAATCCCATGCCATTTTCCCTTTTAAATCTTCTCCCAGATTGCATAAAAAGAGAAAATTACCTATGGGTCCCTCTCCCCAATCTCACCCAGGGTCTCCATGTTCAGCCTCTTGGGTTACAAACCCTGGACAACTCCATTGTCACCTGCATGACAATGGGATGGCACCTTTGGGAATTGCACAGAGAGATGCCCTCACTTGTTACTGCTCTAATCATGCTGTATTCCTTGTCTTTCCTGAAACAAGTCATATTCGTTTGTCTCTACACCTCTGCCTGAAGTACTATAGCACTTTCAATCTTGCATTCTCATGATCTCCTTTAGTCCATTTCCTCAAACACAGTAAAATCCCTAGGGACAGCAGCTCTGCACCACATAGCACAGGCAAAGAAAAGTTTTTGAAAAGAATGTCATTTTGTTGTGCTTTGCCCACTTTATATAATCTGGAAGTACAACCAATGACGAGAGGGAAAGATTGAACATAACATTTTATGTGGTCTACAATTAAAAATGCCTCATGGGAATCTACCATATATAATTTTTAACTTGTCTTCTCTTGCTTCTGCATTACCATCCTCAACTTGATGAGTGTTTTGCTCCCCTTGTTTTTTCTCTGTATTGGCTCATCATCGAAGCCCGGAACTCTCTGAAATTCCCAAAGGTGTAATAGCAAGTTTCCATATACCTTATTGTTTCATATTTCTTCTATTATTCTACATGTTCCCATTTTTAAGTGCATTGCGAAATACAAGAGAGCATAAAATGAGACCCACAGAACACTAAAACTACAGAGAAGACTACGTATAAAGAGATAAGCAAAGTTAAAAGGCATACATAGAAATTTAGCATTAGAAGAGCTATTTCAGTGTATAGTATAGCTTAGCAGTCAAGGGCTGAATGTCCTGGGTTCTAAACCTGACTCCACCACTTATATAACCTCTCTATTTCTCAGTGTCCTCATCCACAAAATGGGAATGATAACATTGTTTTAGGATTAAAGACATTCGGATATTTTTAAAAATCTAAATGGGCAAATGGCCTTTATACATGTTTGTTGTTATTATATGAAATAGGTATATATGACTTCAAAAGTGGGAAGGTCACCAGTCGGACATCACTAGGTCCAGATCTTTTTCTCAGCCATGCCACCTTCTCAGGGAGTTTTACCAGCCAAGTGGGTGAATGGCCCTTCTCTGTAGGTCTAGCTCCAAGATTCCTCAGGCAAAGAACAGATATGAGCAAAGGCCTTCCCCTCTCTCCCACGCAGCCTTCTGGCTCTCTTCAGAGTCGGACAAGTGTGAGAGCTGAGTAGGACCTTAGAGCTTATGTCACTCAAGCTCGTTATTTTTTCAAGTACAAATGTAAAACCCAGGCTCACATTTCCTTTCTTCCTCCTAACACGGGCCTTGACACTTGCAAGACTTGGTCTGTCCATTGCCAGAGTCTCTGAACCCTTGGGAAGTCCTGCCAAGTGTGGCTTCACAGCAAAAAATTAGGAGAAATTAGCAGTGGGGGTGGGAGGGGAATCCTTTTCTAGCCCTGAAACTCCAGCAGAAAATTGATCAAAGCCGAGATGAATTTCACCCATCTCTTCTAACGAGTTGCTAATATGGTAGCAGCAGCCCTGTCAGGAAAATTTGTCACACATATCCCTGTGTGGGCTGAAGCCCCTTCGGAGTCATCCTCCCAACCCTCTGCCATGGGCAACTGGTCTGAAACAGACCATTCTAAAGCACAATGGAGAGGAAATGGGGAGGGGTAGTTGAGGGTCACTGACACGTCATCTGGACCCCACTCCCACAGATCTGCAACCTCCGCCATTGCTGCCTTCATTAAGTCTGAAGAGCCTGCTGTTGCTCCAGTTACCCTTGTGTTACCGCCAGTGCCTGCTGTCACCAAGATGCTGTCCAGAAAAATATACCACCTCCTGAAAAATAACACGGTGTCAACATGAGTTCCCAGACTGCTCCAAAACCGTGACGAGCGAGACTCCTTTCTGAGACAGGCAGGGCGGTGATCCCTCAGCCGGGGCAAAGTTCTCCCGGGTAGAGTGACTGCCTCTGACCCCAGAGAGACCCGCGTCCGCGCGTCGGCTGTGGGATCCGCGGCACACACGGCGAATCCATCCATCAGCTGGAGGACCCTATCACATGCTTAAGTGGCTCTGGGGCCAGACCATCAACTGGCTAACACAGTAGTCACCAGTGAGGCTCACAAAGGTCCCATTCTTTCTCTCTGCTTTTAACATAAAAACACCGACAAAACATCTGTTGTGGGTGGACCAGAGAGCAAAAAAATGTACAGGAATCCAAGGTGCTGTGGGCACTGGGGGTAGAAATAATGCCTGTGTCATGGTCCATGCAATACGAGGTCTCTTTTGGACTGAGCTGTTAAATATGGTAGAAGAAAAAGCATAATCTACCCTTATTTTTCCATATCGTTAACACATGCCAAATTATAAAGACATTGTAATGTGTGTTTTAAAAAGGAAGACTTCGAAATTATCTATATGTTTATCTATTTATACATACCCTCTTCGAACCAAAACATTTGAATTTGTATAATTTCTACAACAATGTTAATTGCATAATCTCTCTACATAGAAGCTACTTGACTAGTGCACGTTAACATCTAATCACATTTATCCTGGGATGCTACAGCTGGAGAGTACCTTAAAAATCACCAGCCAGACCAACTTTATCATTTATCAGTAAAGTAATTTGCACAGATAAGTGAGGTGACTTTTCAAAAGGTATACAGCTAGTGCACGGCACAGTCATGTTTCTAACCCAAACGCCCTCAAAACCCAGGGTTGATTTTTTTCCACTACCCCACACCAAGCCCATATTAGTTTAATTGGAGTTAAGAAAAAAAGTAAGTCCAAAGGGAGCTCTCTGGGGACAGGTGGGAATATCTGAAGTTCAAATCATCAATCAGGATGCAAAAAGTGCTGCCATCTGGGCCAGACAGCTGGCTGAAAAGTCAGCCTTAAAGCCAGGAGGGCAGGGAAAGAGGAGGCTTTCTAGGGGTAGATGTAAAAATGGAACCATTGAGAAGGAAAGCAGAGAAGGAGCTAAGCTAATACAGAGTAGGACACCTTTAAAATGTATTCAGGGAAGTGGATGTGGCTCAAGCAATTGGGCTCCCATCTACCATACAGGAGGTCCAGGGTTTGATAGCCAGGGCCTCCTGGTGAAGGCAAGCTGGCCCACATGGCCAGCTGGCCCTTGCAGTAAGCTGGCCCATGCAGAATGCTGGTCCGTGCTGAGTGCCGCCCTGTGCAGAGTGATGCCCTGCTCAGGAATGCTGGCCCATGCGGACAGCTGATGCAGCCAGATGTTTCAACAAAAAGAGCCACGGGAGCTGAGTTGTCACAAGAGAATGATCACCTCTCTCCCACTGTGGAAGGCCCAGGATTGGTACCCAGACTCGCCTAATGAGAATACAAGCAGACACAGAAGAACAGACAGCTAATGGACACAGAGAGCAGACAATGGAGGGAGAGGGAGAAATAAATAAATCTTTAAAAAAAAATGTATTCAGGTTATGAAACTACTAATTCCAGCTTCAGTTTTACACTGAGTGAAGCTGGGTCCACACCCTGTAACTTATTGTCCAGTTGCAGACGTGGGTATATCTGCTAGATTGCAACCCTGCCAGTAAATGAGTTCCTCAGCCTCCAGATGTTAATATATGCATGTTGATGATGACTAGCTACTTAGAGTTTAGAGAAAGAAAAATGAGAGAACATAGCACAAAAAAATCCCTACACCCTCATCCAAAGATGGGTGATGACAATGTAGTGAATAATGGGGAAAAAGCTCTGACCAAGTTGTAAATAGTCTTCCAGAAGAAACAGCCAGTCAATACCATACTACAGAAACAACAAAGAGGAGTGAACAAATGTTTACTTTCCTCCTTTCATTCTGCTCTTTTCTACTTGCTCCTTTTCCACTTGGGTCCTACAGAAGAAGGAAATACATAGCAAGTTAACTTGGCACATGTTTTTTTTGAAAAAACCAAAACAAAAAAACAAAAGAGGAAATATCCCTCTATTGGGATTTTGGAAGTCAATTTTACCCATTTGTCATCTACTGTATATTTTACCCCCTGTTCTTCCCTAATAAGCCAGAGTAAACAAAATCTGGATGCTAAAGACCTATGTTGGCAGGGTTTAAAGAGACTCATCTATCATACACCACAAGAGCAATGGGGATGCACACAGAGGCGAGAAGGGCTCATATGCATGACCTCAGCAGCTGTGGGTCTCCCTGTCTTGCAAATTTTCCCAAAAAAAGAATAGATGCCATGGTTTTCACCCCTCCTCAACCTGGTAGCTGAGCTGCTGAATTCACCTGCCATCTTCAGTGACCTATGAATGACCCAATTCTCAATTGCAGAACACAGAGAGAGGTTCCAAACAGATAAATAAGTTAATGTGTGTAAAGTACTGCATCAGCCAAGGTTCTCCAGAGAAACAGAAACAACAGAATATGTATCGCTATATAAAGAGATTTATTGTAAGAAATTGGCTCATGCCATTGTGGGGGCTGGCAAGCCTCAGATCTGCAGGCAGGCCAGCAGGCTAATTCCAGTAAGAGTTGTGGATGAAATCTTAAGCCCAAAATCCATAAAGGAGGCCAGCAGGCTGGAAACACAGAGCAGTTGATTGTGTAATTTTGAGGCAGAATTTATTCTCTTTGGAGTCCTCAGTTCTTTGGTTGTAAGACCTTCTACTGATTAGGTCAGACCTACCCACATTATAGAGGTAATCCTTTTACTTCAAGACAATTGATTGTAGATGCTAATCCCATCTATAGAGAACCTCCACAGAAAACTCTAGGCTAAATTGACACATAAAAGTAACCATCAGGGAGCACAGGGCCAGAAATGCAGTTTGTACTAGACAAAGGTTCACTGTTGTTATGCTTATCTTCATTATAATCTCTGTTCTCATATTCCTTCTCCTCCACCTGCTCCTTCTCCTTATTATATCCAACTGGATATCTGGCTGCTAGGCCACCTTTCGTATTCTAGCCTTAATTTTTTTTTTTTTAATTGATTTTGTGAAAATATTACATTAAAAAAATATGAGGTCCTTCTAGCCTTATTTTAAAGAATAAATGAAAGAATGTTAAAATCCTCTAATAGTATTTCAGATATCTCTAGAGCCTTTGGGCAAGTAAGAGGAATGAATTTGGGGAGTAGCTCATGGTTTCTTAGATCCAGAGTTCAATCTCTTTCTCTCTGTCTGTCTGTCTAGCCTAACTAATTTTCTGGGAAGAAAGAATGTACTAACTTTTCTGAACAAATATATGACAATATAAAATCAAAAATTTTGAATTATAAATGTTCACTATCATTGTATATATAATTGAAAAAATAGCTGCTGAGAGCAATGTACCAGAAATGGATTGGCTTTTATAATGGAAATTTATTAGGTTAAAATCTTAGCGTTCTGAGGTCATGTAAGTATCCAAATCAAGCCATTATCAGAGATGCTGTCTACCCAAGGTCAGCTGCTGGCAATCCTGGACTCCTTCCACATGGCACTGCACATGGAGGCATCTGCTTGTCTAGGTCTCAGGGCTTATTTTTTCCCTGAGCTCTGCTGTGGTTGATCAGGCATTTGGCTCCTCTCTGCCGTCTCCTCTGGGACTCATCTCCTTCTGCCTTGGGGGCCTCTTTCCATGCCTCTGTGCTCCACTGATTCCAGCATTTGGCCTCTAGGACCTTTCTCTCAGCCTCCAGGGGTTTCTCTGTTTCTGCCACTTTTTTTGCTCTGTGTCTCTGTGGTTAGTCCTCCATTTATAAAGGACTCTAGCAAGAAGACCAAGATCCACCCTGGTCATGCCTCATTGAAATAATCCAATCAAAGCCCCCCTCTGAATCTAATCCAATCAAAGGGACTTACACCCTCAGGAATGGATTAGTTTCAAGAACATGATCTTTTCTGGGGTCCACAAAAAGCTTCAAACTGTCACAGTGACCTATTTTTACAAATAAAAGCATGAATTTCCTTGCACTTCATAACTTTCTATGTTATAACATTTTTTACAATTATGCAGTTGATATACAAATACACTCTCTGTTGCTTCTTGTATTTAATTTTTCCATCATTAGAATATGTCTCTCCTAATATTTTCAGAGAGGGCCTATGAATGTTTAAATAGTCTGCATTTTTTTGTGTGAAAATATGCTTATTTTATATTGTCTCTTGAATGATAGTTTAGCTAGGTACAGAACTCTCGGTTTTATCAGTTAGGAATTGCATTTGGCTGTATGAATATAAATTTGACCAATGAGGCTTGAAAAAATAAACTTGTTTTCCCCATAAAGCGATTAGCTGGAGATTGTAAGTTTTGGGCTAGTGCAGTTACTCAGAAGTCAGGAGAAACTTCTTTTATTTTTGTCTGCAACTTTTAGCATGTGGTTCTAATTCAATGGTCACAAAATGGCTCAAATACTTTCAGTCATTAAGTCCATATTACACAAAAAAATAAGGGGATAGGGAGAAGGGCAAATATACAAGTCAGCTATATCTGTCCCTTTTTATTAGGAAAACAATAGAATTTCAGGGATCCCCACTCAATAACATTCTGCTTTCATTTCTGTGTCACATGGCCACTTTTGGTTGAAAGGGAATCTGGAGGAAGTATTTTTAAGTGGACACATTGCTGTTGAGTAGTATTGAAGCTTTGTTAGCTAGCAAGAAGTTGTGAATATTGTGTAGAAAACTCATAGTTACTGCCACTTAGGATCATAATAATTTCCCTTCTATATATGAACTTGCTCCACTCTCCTCTTAACCATTAATCACAGATATTGGCCTCTTTCTTTAAGTCCATTCTAGTTGTTCTATTAATTCTGTGTGCAGATTCTTCCATTGTTTCTCCTTCATAATGTTGGCTATCTCAAACATTGGGGGATTGTCACTCAAGTACCTATTTCTATGGTTGAGATTCTCAATTTGTCTGCTCGTAGCTCCAGTTGTGCTGCTGCCTGAATGGCAGCTTCCAGGGTAGTTGGGGAGTGGTTGGGCTGTAGCACAGGGCACCTCATCATGAAATCTTCTGCATGGCGTAACGTCATGCCTTCTGCGAATTGCAAGGCAGCAGAGACCCAGTCCCATCTCTTCTTCTTAAGAAACCACAGTCACTTATTTTACCTAAGTCAGATACACCCATTACTGCTACTTATGGAATGTGGGGGGGGGGGGGGGGGAGGAAAAAAGCTACCTGGCTGCTCCTACTGTGGTATCTCAATTAATCAGTCTCCTCATGGTTCTCAGTCACATTCCTCTCTTACCTTCTACCACTGCAGGTGGAGAGCCGGTTCAGTGCTTTTCCTACTATATGTCCTAGGTTTCTCCAGTCTCAGCTACTCTCCCTAGCTGATATTCCTTCTGCAGCTTTCTATTTGCCTGTTCCTAATATTTCTCATAGTTTCTGGTTCCCTGAGAATTCTCTCTCTTCTTTCCAGGTAAGATAATACATATGTTTATTTCCATGGACTTGGTATAAGAAGTCAGCAGCTTGTGCTTTGCCCACTAACTTGAAAACTAAAGCCTTTAAAAAATATATGTGATAAAACACATATGTACTCTTTCCTGAGAGTATCTCCACTAGCCCATAAAACAGGTCTGAATTATTATGAGACCCAATTCACAGATGAGGAGGTTGAGAGATGACGGTTAATCCTGATAATTCCCCACATCTAAGGAATGCTTTTCTGTTTGCAAAAACATATTTATCATTTCATTGGCCATATGTCCTTCTTATATTTTCACTTCTGAAGTCTACTGGTTGCACATTAGGGAAATTTGGAAGGTAAAAGAGACTGTCCTTTCTTTTGACAATTATAAAGCCTAAATCCTACAGTATGCCAGACCAGCTCATCTTTGCACCCTTCCTGTAGGCCTGGTGTCCTTGTTTCCACTGGTTTCCTCTGCCATGATCTTTCCCATGCCCTCCAAATCCTCTAAGTTTATCTCTTCTGTGTTTTCAATCCCTCTCTTCTCCATCTGGAAAGAGGCCAGAGAGCTAAGTGGCTGTTATGGATTGAATTGCATTTCCCAAAAAGATATGTTGTAGTTCTAATCCCCCGTACCTCAGAATGTGATCTTATTTGGAAATAGGGCCTTACAGATGGAATTTGGATTAGCAGGAGGTCATACTGGAGTAAGTGGGCTATTAAACCAGTAGGACTGGTGTCTTTGTAAGAAGAGGAAATTTGGACACCAACAGGCAGGAAGAGGGGAGAACACATGTGATGATGGAGGCAGAGAACAGCATGGATTGCCAGAAAGCCACTGCCAGAAGCCAGGTGAGCAGCACTAAACAGATTCTTCCCTGTAGACTTCAGAGGAAGTATGGCCTTGCTGACACCTTGATTTCAGACTTCTAGGCTCCAGAACTGTGAGACCAAACATTTCCGTTGCTTTAAGGCAACTAGTCAGTGGTACTTTGTTGCAGCAGCACTAGTGAGCTAAGACAGTGGAACTTAGTTCATAAAATCACATGCCAAATAGACAAGGTTGGAAGAATCAGAAGTGAGTCTAATCCAGCACTTTAGAAAGTGAGAAAGAAGAAATCCAGGGAAACTAATATTAGTTGTTAATCCTAAGTGCTGCTAGAACATTGGAATCCAAATCTAAGAGCCGAAAGCAAGCAGAATAGAAATTAGCAAAGAGCATAAGGAAAGAGGAGAGGGAGGAGGACGACAAGAAAGACTGAGGCCCCTAAACAATTTTCTCAAATGAATTTGAGTTAAAGTGCCTGAGGCTCAAATTTTTTGGCCACCGTCAAAAAAATATGGGTAGATAATGCTAATGTAAAGAGGTAAAGGGTTAGTGTAAACCCCTCACCTTTTCTCTCATGGCCATTCTTCAACAGGACAAAATCACTACCTTCTCTGATAAATTCAAGAGAGGATTGATATGTCAACCCATTCTAGGTAGTATATTTAGAGCTAATTTTGGATTCCTATAAATAACCCCTTAATTCACTAGTGGAATTTAGAGAATCTTATAAGAATACTGGGATATGTCATTTGGAGCAGGTGACAGATGATAGCCTATATTCTTTAGAAGCTTGGAATGATCTTATTATCCAAGATGAACCTTGCCAAGGACAACAGTAATTATTTTCAATTACTGTAGATCCCTCACAAACTGAATGAAAAAGAAGTCTGTTTATGCTTATGCTAAGTTAATGAAAGATATAAACATTTGGCTATAGATACCTGGTTCAATGTAGGGAGGATTTCATAATTATTGGTGGGAAGAGAACCATTAGCTCTTTAATAAACTTGATGCTCTTATGAAGGAGATATTAATAGGAAAAGTGTTTTGTCTTCCCACTTTCACTTTCGCATTGGTTCATGTTATTATAGACAAAAAGCCTAATGAACCAGAGTGGTAGAAGACGGAATAGAACATGCTGTGTTCTTAGCATATTCTCAATTAATAATGCCCTATTTATAAGCCTTGCCATATTTTCTCATTCATGTGGCTGTTTTTTCTCTTAGATCTAGCAAGAAAGTTTACCTGCCAAGAGCTTGCTTTTGCACCTCTAAGGAGCTTGAGACTGCCATGGTATCCTGAGCTACAGCAGAAGCAAGTAGAAATTAAAATGACAAAAACAAACTCCTAAGCAGAAAACTTAACTCTCTGGATCCCTGCAAAATCTCCCAGCTGTGATCCAGATAAATGCCCATTTTGCATATTTTTCGGTAAATGCCCTCAGGTGTACCTCAGCGCCGCCAGCTCTGTTATGAAATGACCCCCATTTTTCCTGTGGGTTCCAGAGAAAAGAGTCTGATATGACCCAAGGGAAAGAATAATGGCCCCAGGAAGAACAGTTAAAGGGATTGAGCTTGCTCCAAGCTTACTTAAATTTCATCTCCGTCATAAAAATTTCTCTGACTTCCCAACTGAGGGTACTTTTCCAGTTCTCTGAATTCCTAAAACCCTTAGAATATATTGCATACTCTGATACTCAGCTTACATTCCTAAGGACCGTTTTCTGGTTACTGCGTGATTAGGACCGTGATCTGCCCCTCTAAAGGATCATCCTCACATACTCAGGGATGATGGCACCCTGTTCCCAGCGTTATAGAGACCCAAAACCCCGGACATGGGGCCAGCAGGGACTTAATAATATAGGTTCACTTGATGAATTTGCCATAAATTCAAGCAGGAGAGTTTCCTTCAAGCAGGTCCAGAATATATACAGAAGACTTCTGCTGCTGAGGAGGGTACAAATCTGATCCACAAGGTGGGTGGGAAGCTACTTCCTGATCTGTGTGAAAGAAACTTACTTAAATAATAAAGTAATGTTATGAAGTGACCAATAAAATTCTTATGAAATAAATCCAGCAGAAGCATCTTTTTTAAAAGCAACATTATTGAGGTTGGATTTACATATAATAAAATGTACCCATTTAAAGTGGGTTCAATAAGTTTAGGACAAATGTATACATTCATGTACTCAACACTGCAATTGAAGCAGTTTGATATTCTTTATGAATTCCAAAAAAGATATTGGTTATATTTGTAAACTGGCCTGTTTCTCTGGGTGTGATAACCTTTGATTATATTAAATCAAAGGTTTTACATTTACTTGATTAAATATAAAAATTAGGGATTTGATTCGACCATGTCAGTAGGGCATGACTCAGGGTTGAGCCTCCACTCCATTAGTGGGCTGATAGAAACAGATGCACACAGAAAATGATACACGAGTAAAAGGAAAGAGTTCCATAGATGCCAGAGGAGAGAACTTGGTCATTTCAGTCCTGCCATGTGACAGAAAGGAGAAGTCTCACAGAACTAAAGCCCTTGGGGGAACTGAGCCATTTGCCTGATAGTTTGCAACTGAAGAGACCAGAGCCCTGAGCAGCTGAGGAGGCCAGAAAGAAACAAGCCCTCCAACCTACAGTGGAGATGGGAAGAAGCTGGGCCCATGGAACCTTAAGAGGAAGAGGAAGGCTGAAGTCTCACAGAGACTGACAACCATCTTGCTTCAACATGTGGCAACAGACTTTCATGAGAAAATACCTCTTATGGTACCTTGAATTGGACTTTTTAGGGCCTTGTAATTGTAAGCTTTTATGCCAAACAAATACCCTTTACAAAAAACAACAGATTTCTGGTACTTTGCATTAACACCCTACTGGCTGACTAATGCAACCACCAAAATATAGAATATGTGCAACACTTCAAAAGTTTCCTATTATTCCTTTGCAGCCCATCTCCATCCTTTCCCCACCCCCAGCTCCTGGAACAACTCCAGCAATTTCTGTCACTACAGATTAGTTTGCCTTTTCTAGAATTTCATTTGAATTGAATCCTATAGTATGTGCTTCTTTCACTTAGCTTACTGTTTCTGAGATTCTTTGACATTGTATGTATCCATAATTCTTTGTAAGAATGCACTACATTTTGTTTATCTATTCACAGTTGTTGAGTATTTGGGTGGTTTAGTTTTTGTCATATTAGTAATAAAGCTGCTATGAACATTTGTGTTCAAGTCTTTGTTTCCTGTCTCCTGGATAAATACCTAGAAGTGAAATTGCTGTGTGCTTGGTGAGTATATTTGCAGCTTTAAGAGGAACTGTCAAACTGTTTTCCACAGTGGTTATACCATCTAAGATTCCTGCCAAAAACGTATGAGCATTCCAGTTGCTCTACATCCTTGCCAACATTTGGTATTGTCAGTGCTTTCCATTTGTGCCATTTGAGTGCATAGCTAGTGGTTTCTCAGTGTGTTTTCAATTTAATTTTACTGGTGACTATTGATGTGGAGCATATTTCATGTATTTATTGGCCATGTTTTGTATCTTCTTTTGTGAAGTGTCTATTGTCTTTGCCTGCTTTTAAAAAATTTGGTATTTTGTCTTGTTATTTCATTGCACAAGTACGTTATTTATCTGAATTGAAGTTCTTTGTCAAGCATAAGTATGGCCTTTTCCTTGCCTTTTCATTTTCTTAACCATATCTTTTGAAGAACAAATGTCTTTAATTTTTATAAAGTAAAATTGCTTAATTTTTCTTTTATAGTTAGTGTCTTTTTGGGTCCTATCTAATAAATCTTTGCCTATTCCAAAGTCACAGAGATTATCTTATGTTTTCTTTTAGATTAATGGTCAACATTTTTTTCCTGTAAAGGACCAGGTGTAAAGTTGTTCCGCTGAACAACTTCATCCTTAATCTACCTCTAAATAATAATAGTTCATGAATTATCTAAGAAACTTATTTCAGTATACTTCTATTTCCCTACTCTCATCCCTGTGCTATTATTGCCATAAAATTTACTTCTGCATGTTATAAGTTCCACAAATATATTGTTGTTGTTTTCTTTGCTTATTTGTTTTTTGCATTAAGTAATCAGTGACCTTTTGGAATGTTAAGCCAGCTTAGCATTCCTGTGATAAACTCCACCTGGAGAAAATATATTACCCTTTTTAAGTTTTGCTAGATTCAACTGACTAAAGGAGTACATATATCTTTAGACATTGTTTTAAGTACAATAGAGTAATTGAACTGAGTATAATGGCAGAGAATAACTAGGGGACCTGTATGGGGTTGGCCAATTAGGATAGGCCTCTGGGAGGAGATAACATATAAGCTGTGACCTAAAAGATAAAAAGAGGCAGTTATAAATAAATTCCTTCCAGTGCTATCATTCAGTGACTCTCTGACACTAGGAGAATTTAAATAGAGTTCAGCAAACTTTTGGTGGAACCTCTTATTTTATTTTACAGGTAAGGACATTAAGCCCATGAGAATCAAGGAATAAAGCAACTTGCCTGAAGTTACCCGGTGGCCTATCTGTAGAACTAGTCTCTTAACCATGAATCAAGTGATTTATCCCTTATACATATGTTCTCATCATTAAATCTGATTTTAAATTGTAATATCTGTGGATGTAAGAAGGATATTACACTGCTATTTGGAATGATCCAAACTGATTTGCCTCTGGATACCAGAGATAATTTTGACATTGTGTCGAGTTTTAAAACAGATTAAAAAGTAGCCCCTGAGAGAAGGGACATCTTAGATCTAGGGGAGAAAGGAGTAGCTCCAGGAAATCCCTCTCTTTTAAAAAGTGAGCCTTAATTTACATGCAGTGAAAGGCACAGATCTTGAGTGTTGAGTTCTACCTGTTTTGACAAATGTGTACATTCATATAACTCACACTCTTACCCATGAATAGAATATTTCCAACACTCTAGAAAATTCCCTCACATGCCTTCCCAGTCAATACCCTCTCCCCAGAAGTAAGGACTTTAATGATTTTTGTCACCACAAATGAGTTTTATTGTCCTAGAACTTCACGTAAGGAGAATCATACAGTCAGTACTCTTGTGTGCGGCTTCTTTCACTAAACAGGATGATTTTGAGAATTATGCGTGTTGTTACACGGATCAATAGTACATTCCTTTTTTGTTTCTGGGTAGTCTTTCATTGTATTAATATACCATTTGTTTTTCCAATGTCCTGGTTTGAATCTTTTGTGGACTCAGAAAATCATGTTCTTAAGTTAACCCTTCCTGTGCATGGAAGCCTGTTGTATGTGGGCTCTTATGGTTCGATTCAGTGAAAGAACCTTTTGATTAGATTGCTTCACTTAAGAGATTGGATTGGATTGCTGGACCCAGGGTGGGTCTTAATCCTTTTACTGGAGTCCTTTGTAAATGCAGGAGACAAACAGAGAAAGACAGCTCCCATTTTTGCCGTGCAATGATAAAGAACTCCAGGATCACCTATAGCTGCAGAAAGATAGAGAAACCCCGAGAGGATGAGAGAGAGAGAGACCGGAGGTTAGGATCAGCAAGATAGCCCAAAGCAAGAAGGGATCTTCTGAGTTCTGGGAGAAAGTGAGCCTTGAGGGGAAGGCAGTGATCTCAGCAAAGATGGGCCTCCATTTTGCCATGCCACATGGCAGGACTCCAGGATCACCGGCAGCCAACTTTGGTGACAAAGCATTTCTGCTTATGTATTGATTTGGACATTTTTGTGGCCTCAGACCTGTAAGCTTTTACCCTAATAAATTGCCATTGTAAAAGCAACCCATTTCTGGTATTTTGCTCCCAGCAGCTTTAGCAAACTAAAACACCCATTTTCATATTGATAGGCACTTGTGCTATTTCTAGGTCCTGTGGCTGTAGCTGTTGTTATTTGAATGTAACTGCTATGAACACTCCTATATAAAGCTCTGTCTGGACATGTTTTTATTTTTTTGTGAATGGAACACAGAGGAGTCGAATTTCTGGGTCATAGTAGATGCATGATTACCTTTTCAAAAAACAGTCAAACATTTTTTCAAAGCAGTCATACCATTTTATACTCCTATCAGTAATGTATGAGAATTCTGATTACTCCATATCCTACCATGTATTTGATATGGTCAATCTTTCTCATTTTGACCATTGTAGTAGGTATGTACTGACAGTTCTATTTAATTTGCCTTTCCCTGATGGCTCATGGTATTGAGCATATTTTCATGTGTTTATTAGCTTTTGTGTATTTCTGAAGTGTCTGCTTGAATCTTTGCCCATCTTTTTAAAATTAGGCTTTTGCCTTTTCATTATTGAGCTACAGGAGTTCTTTATATATTTGGAATACTAGTCCTTTCCTAGTTATGTGTCTGGCAAATGCCCAGCCATTTTAAACTTGCTCCAGAGTAGACCTAGGATCAAGAATAGCTTCAGGGCTAGTTAGAAGAACTGCTTCTAAGAACATCCTTATCTTCATCACCACGTTCTCTGTAGGTCTGAGCTTCTTGGAAGAAGTCATGCAGAGCAGGGCTTACCTAGGAATGCCTGTAGAGGTACTGCAACTGTCTAGTTATTGCTGGAAAAGTAAGCAGTATAAAAGCAAAGGGGTGGGGGGAGTTTGAATAGGACCTGAATTTAACAGAAGGTGTAGTTGTTAATATCCCAACTTGATTGCTCTAGAAAAAAAATGTCTTATTTTGGCCTTCACACCAGCTTACCACAGAGCCCCACCACCCCCTGTTGTTCCTTACTGGGAAGTTGCCACATCATATCATCTGGTCACCAACAACACTTTGCTTGCCCTCACTTGCCCTTGAACTAGTCATTTTCTCAGGACAACACTACCAGTTTAGAACTTTTAAAAGGAACTAAGAACAGAAATTTAAAGGAAGTTCAAAAACTTAAAAACAAATGTCCTTCGGGTGAGAAAGATCCTTCCCTAAACCAACCCAAAGGTTCCTTTATTAGGTTTTCTCCACCTCTCCTGCTCTTTGGAGAAGCTACATGTTCAGGCCTATGTGTGTTCTTCCCTGGCCCCTGGCCCCTGTCTTCTTTCCCTACTGGCAGCTGGCCTGCCCATGCTGAAGTTGGGGTTTTCCTCCACTCCAGCTTCTGGTCCTTTGCTAGTATGAGTTCTGGGTGTTTGCAATTTGGCCAGGAGACCCCAGACGCTGAATGTAAATGTGCTTCCAGAACCCCAGCTGCCTGGCCATCCTTTCCCATTCAAACACTTGATGGCCCAGGCTTCTTTCTCAGCCTAAGGTTTTCAAGTGCTCAGACAATTAAGAAGATATTTATTAAAGAGGTCTGCAGTGTCTCGATTCAAGTTGTTGTTTTCTAAACAGTGGCTACTAAATGAACAGCTGTGCTTGTTTAGATCCGATTGCTCCACACATTTCCTATTCTCTTCATTAAGGGGTGAATCATGTGTTTATTAGTTGAATCATACCCCCTGAAGTGTGTGAGTATTATTAGTCCCATCTGACAGAAAAGGAAACTGACAGAGCTCAAGGGAAAGGACTTCATAAAACTGCCTCTGCTCCTTTTGTTTTAAAAAGAAATAGAAGCAACAAGTTTTGGTGCGCACGGTGGGTGTGAATGGCTCGGCGTGCGCAGCAACAAAAGACAAGGATTATGAGGAGGAGGAGGAGGAAAAAGAGGTCATAGGGACGGGCATTGGGATAAGACGAGGGGTGGGGGGAGACCACGAGGACCGGCTGGTCGTGAGCGGACAACATAGCATCTGGCCAGGATGCATGTGCCCGCCATTAGGGTCGGCGCACGCCGGCGCCTGGCGCGCGCCGAGCCTTGCCAGCAAAACGGGCCTGTGATGCCCCTGTACCCCTCGCCCGAGGGGGAGGAGTAGTTGGGGAGAAGTAAGGAGAGGAAGACAAGAAGCTATAGGCGTGCGGTCTGGAGTAGGTGGAGAAACCTGTGGCAGCGGGGTTGTGTCCCCCCCACTCATAAGACGGAAGGTTCGGGCGTCCAGTGAGGTTGGCGACATCAGTAGTGAAAGAGGGGGCAGAGGCGGTTACGTTCGAGGCGAGGAGCCTTTTTTGTTGCCAGAGGGAGAGGGTCCAATTGAAGGGCTGGTGACTCGGGTTGGCAGCGGCTGGGAGAGCGAGGGAAGCCAGGACGAAGAGAACGGCTGCGAGGCTGTGTAGAGGCATCATCTGACGGTGCAGCATCTGTGGAGAAAACTCCTCGCTCTCCACACTTGGCGAGCGGGCAGCATGAGGGGGGTAAGGAGAGCGGGGTAAGGGTCTGAAACGTTTTAAGAAGGGGCGTTCCTTGATGATGGCTGGTGCTGGATCCGGGTGAACGGGGCGACCTCTGGGCCGTATCCACTGTCAATGTTATCTCTCACCGAAGGCATAGGGTGCTGATCGTTCGGTGGAACTAGTGGGTCAGTGGCAGGCCGAATGCAGCACCCAGGAACCCAGAGCGGCTGTGGCTCAGAATCTGGAAAGACGCAAGCAAAGCCCCTCCCCTGTGCTAGGAGGGGAGCTGGATCTTGCCAACGATTTGTGGCAGGGTCTTTCCAATGGACGAGGGGAACTTGCGAGGGTTGCCACATGGGTCCCCAGTGCTTATGGGTAGGGGAGAGTCCACGGTCATCGAAGGTTGGGCATTGTTCATGATGAGGGAGGTAACTTCCTTGGCATCTAAAGGCCAGACAATGGTGTGTGGCGGAATACCATACGTCTGTATGGAGAGAAGTACTAAATCAGTGGCCAGCGCGATCCAGGCCCTTATGAAAGGGCAGATTTTTGGGAGCTTGCTTTTTGACATATGAAGAAAGAGGAGGGGGCCATCTTGCCATAAGAGACCTGTGGGAGTGACTGGCGTTGGCAGAACTAAAGCCAAAATTGGGAGGTCAGGGGAGAACCGCTCTAGGCGGCATTGCTGCAGAGCGGCGCTGACCTGTTGGACGGCTTCTCGGGCAGCGGGGGTGATGGTGATGCTGCAAGTGACTGCAGTTGGTGGGCTATCCTTGGTCTGCAAGAGCTCGAAGAGGGGCTGCATTTGCACTGTTATGATGGGAAGCGCCGAGCGAAGCCAATTGATTTGCCCGCAAACTTGCTGGAGCTCAGTTAGCGTCATCTTATCAGAAAGGTGGATTTTTGGGCTTGCGGGTTGGATGAACCGATGAAAATGAAAGCCTAGGAATTGAAAAGGAGGCTGGAGGTTTATTTTGTCAGACTGCACAGTAAGCCCGAGGCTGGAGAGGTTTGTTATTATTGCCGAGAGCAGATCATTGAGGAGCGCACTGGAGCTCGCTGCTAAAAGGAGGTCGTCCATGTAGTGGAGGATGTACGTATGCTCCGGATTGAACTTGGAGCGCAGCGGCTCAACAGCATGGTTGACATACAGTTGGCACATAGTCGGGCTGTTGCGCATGCCTTGAGGCAATACTCACCACTGAAATCGCTGAGCTGCGCCTTGGTTGTTGATGCGTGGGACCGTGAATGCGAATCTTGGACAGTCCCGGGGGTGAAGAGGAATAGAGAAAAAGCAGTCCTTGATGTCAATGGTTGCTGCATGAAAATGCTGGGGGACTGCAGTGGGGTGCGGGCATCCTGGCTGAGGTGACCCCATTGGCTTGATATGCTTGTTGATTTCGCGGAGATCGTGGAGAAGGCGGTATTTGCCGGTGCTCTTTTTACTGATGGCAAAAACTGGTGAATTGTAGGGACTAGTGGATGACTCTATATGCCCCGCCTGTAGCTGCTCTTGGACGAGGGCGGAGAGAGCTTGTAATTTGTGAGCTGGCAAGGGCCACTGCTCGACCCAGATGGGCTCCTCTGTGTCCCATTCCAGAGGGATAGGGTCAGGTTTTGAGATGGGAGCAGTGGCCCCTAGTAGGGGGGGGGGCAGCGCAGCTGAGAAGGCCTCTGTGGTAATTCGGGCTTTTAACTGGCTGAGAACATCTCTCCCCCACAAGATGGTTTGGACAGATGAAAGGACGAGTGGGCGAATTTGGCCTTTGTGGCCTTCTCGGTCGCTCCAATGCAGAGGCTGGGATGTTTTCCAGGAGGTAGCGGCTCCTGTGGCGCCGATGACTTGAGGGCCAGTCTCTAGGGGCCAGTGATTGAACGCAGCGACTTTGAAGGGAACACAGGAGACTTCAGCGCCAGAATCCAGGAGCCCATCGAGACATTGCCCATGGATTTTAAGCTCTAATGAGGGTCTCTGGCGGCGCATGATGGGCATCGTCCACATTATGGCTTGGGAATTCTCCTGGGGGCCTCTTGAGGGTGGGGCTGAGGCCTGCCCCGCTGGGAGTTTAAAGGCTGCTGGGAACTCTGAACGGCACGGCAGTCGCGGGCCCAGTGATATCCTTTCCCACAACGCAGACATGGCGTAGGAGGGCCCCTTGGTCGTCGCAACGGCGGGTCTGAGCGGGGCGCTGGGCCTGGCTGGGAGCACTCGCGGACGAAGTGGCCGGGCTGGCTGCATCGAAAGCAGACAGAAGTGGGGGCGGATGAAACAGCCATGGCAGAGGCAAAGGCAGCGGTGAGTGTTTTGACTTGTGGGTCGACATCACGGCAAGCAAGGACCCATTCGTGCAGAGCTTTGTCGCGTATGGGAAGGATTACGGCCCGGAACGGCGCAAGGCACCCGTCAATGACTAACTCTTTGGCTAACGCAAACTGGGCATTCTCATCAGAAATTTTTCACTGACAAGCCTCGAGGACGCGGGCGACAAACGCTGGGAAGGTCTCGCTAGAGTCTTGAAGCAGCTGCGCGAGCTTAGTGGGCTGCTTGGTGGAAACTAGAGAGAATGACCGCTGGACGAGGACTTTTACCCGGTGCCAAAACCCTGGGTCAATTTGGAGATAAGAACGAGGGTCTGCATAGTTGTTGGTCCCCGTGTATGCATCGGAGGGATCGAGGACGCCAGCTTGGGCATTCTCCACAATTTGCCGGTCAACAGCCGCTTGGTAATGGGCGCGCCATTCAATAAATTGACCCGGCGTCAGGATGGCACAGGCTAGCGCAATCCAGTCATATGGGAGAACGAGTTGGGTCCCCAACTCCTCAAGTAGTTGCTGCGCATAAGGGCTGCCAATTCCATCTTCCTTTACAGCTTTGCGGAGGGTCCTGACCTCTTCTGCTGTAAAGGGTAGCCAAGTTTGGGGTCGCTGCGGCGTGGGCTGCGGATTTAGCGGATACAGCTGGGGGGTTTGAGAAGACGTGGCACCGGGGACTGATGGAGCAGCCAAGTCAGGTGAAGGACTATTGCCGTACGGCGGCGGCAAGGGGTAAGCAGAACACAGGTGAGAAAATGGTGGCTTAGCAGCTTCCGGGCGACAACAAAATGGCGGCGGGACCCTTCTGGGCGCCGGCGAAGATGGCGGAGCAGCGACATCCGGCAGCGGACAAGATGGCGCGAGGGGCGCTTCCGGTTTAGTGGAAGATGGCAACCATGCAGTTTCTGGGCCCGAACCGGATGCTGACTGGGCAGGAAGAGGCGGGTAGAGGCGGGAGGAGGACACCGGCGAAGAAGAAGCCGGATGCGCGCCATCTTGGGCAGAAGTGGGGGAAGAAGGCGGAAGTCCGCCATCTTGGGGAGCGGCAGGAGTGGTTTCTGTCTGCTGCGGGGAGCTCGGGTGGGGAGGTTCGCGCTCGAGAGCAGCAGCAAGTTGGTTAGACAAAGAGTCAGTGTCGGCGGACTCATCGGGATCACAGTCTAGAGGCCGTTTGGGAGAAGCTTCATAAACGGCTTTGGTCGGAGCGCCAAGGAGACAAGTGCGAATGGCCACGAGAACGGGTAAGAGGCCTGCTGGGAAGGTGTGTTTCTCGTGCTCCATGGCGGAGGTGACTCGATCTATGAGTCGCGAGTATGTGTCCGGGCTCCAGAGTTGGCAGGTGGCGAGCCACGGATTAAAAGGGAGCAAGAGATCCCAGTACTTTTGGAGCTGCCGCAAGGAGACGCGGACTCCATTGGCATCGAGCAGGGCAGCGAGGGCCCTGACTTGCGGCACCTGACGCAATGACAAAGAGGCGCCCATGACGGGATAGGGACGGGACGACGGCGAGGGGTCCCTTGGGGCTCGTCCGGGCAAGGGGTCCCTACCTGGAGAGGAGGACGATCACAGCAGCAGCAGCAGCAGAGAGGGGCCGGGGGAGGAGCCCCACGTTGGACGCCAGTTGTAGCTGAGCGTGAGGGTTTCGACCTTGCTCAGGCCCAAGAGTCGGGGGGGCTTGCTCCTGCCGATCCTCCGGTGGGGGGTGCCCCGAGAGGGAGCACCGGATCTCCAGGCGTGGGGGACGCGCAGTTGAGGAAAAACCATGGAGACCGCTTGAGCGCAAGAACAGGTCTGCTTTATTGCAGAAGTACAGTTAGTTATATAGGGTTGGGTAGAGGGAGGAATGTGATGAAGGGAGGGCTGGCTAAGGGGCGGCTGTGGATAGGCTGAAGCTGATGGACAGACCTGAGGTAAGCAGTTACTGGGGAAGAGGGCGGATTGTAAGTTGGCAATATGGGCGGGACTGGCAGGAAGGACGGTGGGGGCTGAAAGGGGAGGAGGGGTGGAGAAAGGCGGTAACATGCCTCTTATTTGCACAATCCTCTACGCTTCCGCTGGCGTTCTCTCACTTGGTGTTCACAGATCCCTCCTTGCTAGGCGGGTTACTTGTTGTGATCTCTTTTGCAGCAGCTTACCTGACAAGGGAGGCTCAGGATGCAGCCATTTGCCCAAGGTCCCAGGGAAGGTCAGGCGAGGTGCAGAAAGCAGAACGCTGTCCTCCTGTGGCCTGGAACAGCCCCCACTCCAACCCCCCTGCTCTTAAATTATAGTGAGTCAGTGGGATGGCAGGATGGGAACAGAGCTGGGACTGAAGACAAGGAGGCGATGACGTCAGTAGAAGGAAATGAAGCCAAATCAAGGAGAGGACACTTCTAACTTATCCAGAAAGAGTGTGAGCTATATCGAAGGCCCTTCCAGAGTGAAGAAGACACATCTCTCAAGGCCGAGGCCCACAGTTCAGTGCCAGGGCCTCTCTGGCCCTGACAGATCCAGGCCCATGGCCTTTGGCTCAGGGTCTCCATTCACTAGAAGTCTAGAAGCTTCTCCTCTAATAAACCTCCGGCTCCTTCCTGTCTAGTAAGCGCATCTAGCATGGCTCGTCTTGAGAAGAACTAGCTGGAATGCAAAATGGCTTCGGCCTAGTTGTTACCCTTGGGAAAGGAAAGTCTTTTGTTGCTTTTTGTACCAACCAAGGTTGTCATCTAGTGGCTGGGGCCCTTGGCTCAAGAGGGAAAAAAGAGAGAGAGGAATTTTTTCTAACACATTTTTCAAGCACTTAGAGATCAGTATTTCTCTAGAGGCGAAAAGGGTGATTATTAGTAGGAAGAAAGAGGTGATATAGGAGCAGGTCCAAACATGTCTAGCAAGAATCTGGTTCAGTATTTCCCCTTGTTTGCTCCAGCAAAAAGAAAATGCCGAAGGTGGCTTCAAGGTCAGCAACTGAATGCCCCCTTCTCCCGTGCTCTGGGTGGGATTTTTGTAGTCCTCCTTGTTTTTAGATCATAGCAAAAGGAGAATTGGCATTTAATGCTGATATGAAAGGAATAACATTTTGGAAAATGCCCAGTTGATATTATAGCTTGAGGAATTAAGATACAAACAGCCAGAGAATCCTAATAGCAACAATAATTATTATAAGAATCATTTTTATATAAGTAGTCACTAGGAACTAGGTACTCTGCCAGGTTGAATATGTGTGTGTATTTGCTCAAGCTTGTCAAGGCAGAATGACTTGCCTAAGATCTAAAGTTTGGAAGCAGAGGAGTTAAAGCTTGGGATTAACTGCATTGGCTCTCCAGACTATTGTCATTGCTCAATGGTTACGTTGTCAGTGCTGTGATCAAAATGCTTACTACTTTATCAAATGTACCACACCAATGCAAGGTGTTCATAATAGGGGAAGCTATGCTTGTGGTGAGGGGAAGCTATGCTTGTGGTGAGGTGTATGGAAACTGTGTACTTTCCGTGCAATTTTTTGGTAAACCTAAAACTGGTCTAAAAGTAAAGTTTATTATTTTGTAAGAATGCTTATTACTCTAGCATTAGAATATCAGGGCACTGGTGTCCTAAACTGAAGCTCATACAGCTATTACACTCAATGAGATCACCACATATTTCAAATTTTGAGGGTTCAGCAAATTTTGAGGGTTCAGCAGGTTCATTCATCCAAGGGTGACAATGCACTGATGAGTTGATTTGAAATAGTCAAATTCATAAAAGTTTGTTTTTTATACCAGGATCCTGATTGACTCATTCTGACAAGATGACTCCCTTTCTGTCTATATTTAGATCAATTCTTTAGAACTAATTGGAGTTAGGTAGGATTGGAACTGTCAAAGACAAACTGGGGCATTTCAAAAATTGTGTTCAAGTTTATTTAGGCAACACATGATTTGAGAATCAGGCAGTGCCAAATCGAAAGTGGCAAAGAGCTAAACCCAGGGCATGGAAAGGGGACGCTTACATAGGGCAAAAGGGGAAGTAAGTGAGGAAATGTTCTGATTGAGGTTAAGTTTTCATTTTCCATGGTGGGGGGTCCTTACAAAGTGGGGAGCAGCTGTACATTGATTAGTATGGAATTGTCCCTTCTGATAAGGTATCTCTACTAGACCTAACTGGTTACCTCCTCCTGTTGCTTATCTGCAACCTTTTAAGGTGTTTTCCATTGTTTCCTTTTCTCAGAAAGCCCCTGCAGGTCAATTATTTTTATCTTCTAGAAAGCCTTCTCAGGTGGTAGTAGCGGAAAGTGGGGAGAATATTTTGGAAGAAAAAAGAACTAAGGTAATGTGAGTGGGAATAGAAAAAAGACATTTATATTAGACCCTGCAGATGAACAATCTACCTGATGGCAGTTCTCTGATCCCAGAGAGGGAGAGAGAAAGAGGAATCAAAGATTTTTGAGGTTTTCAGCCTAGAGATGAAAAGATGGGTAAGTTCATTTTAGGAAGGAACTAATTAGAGAAAAGAGGAGAGTTTAGATTTGAACATGGGGACTTCAAAATGCTTCAAGTAAATCCAAATGTAGATATTGATTTAGCACCTAAAATCGTGGGATTAATTAGGATCGAAAACATTTTTTTTGGGTTTTCAGGGAACACTACAAATATCTAGGGCATCTAGATTGAAACTGTATGAAAGGTTGGAATTAGGACCATGAGTGTTCTTCCTGTTGCCCACCCCCAAAGCCAAACCCATTCTTAGCACCTCTGAAACAGTGTGCCATGGAATTTTAACAAGCACATTTACTCTGGGCCCTTTCTTTTCAGCACTAGGGATGTGTTATCTGTCAGATACAGGGATACTGTCTTTTTGGGAGGAGGAGAGCTTTCCTATTCAGTTTAGATAATGGGTGTTGCTATAAGATCCATGCATAGGCTTTCCTATACCTCCAAGAAAAGGAAACCTAGAAGAGAAGCAAGCATGTCGCCAGGTGATGTATCTGTTCAGTATTCCAAGAATTATAAGTTTAGGTGCAGCTCGGAGAAGGAAAAAGTTCCTCAATAGTGTTTAAAGTATGGATTGTGGGAAGGGATGATGACCCCTTTCCCACACTGGAATTTCTAAAAAACCTGGCTAGGCATCTTGCCATAGGTATCAAGTCAAGGTCCCTGAGACTCTCAGACTATGTCTAAATCCTTGTTTGGCCCATTCTCCTCTCCAATCCACTTGAGATTCCTAAAAGGAAAAGTCCTATCAGGACAGAAGACAATAAAGACTGTGAAGGTGTTTCTAGTTAGATGGAGACTAGCAAGTCTTCTTCCTCATGGCCATAATTTTTAAAGACTGTCATTTAGAAATACACCCAGGACCTCTAAACCTATTATTCTTTCTCCTTGTAAAAAAGATTATAGTAATAATAATGCAATTATTATATCCTGTTAATAACTGATACCTAATAACAGTAACGGTTCACACTTATGAATGCTATGTGCCTGGCACTGTGCCATGGGCTTTACATGCCTCATCAAATTTAACCCTGACATTACTTTCATTTGGAATTATTTTGCTCTCATTTTCTTTACTGTTTAGTATACTTTGCCTTTCTCAGAAAGGAGGAATGTTGGAGGTCATCTAGACTAGAAGTAGTCATGAACTTCATGTGGCTGTCCATGTCACCCAAGAGGCCTGTTGAATTTCTGCTTTTTCTAGCCTGACTAGTACCTACCTATCAGTTTACCTTGGATTCTTTCCCTCGTGGGGTGTCTGCTACAATCTTCCTCTCCCCAGCTGCCAAATGGCACCTCATCCTGCATCCTACCACCCATAAGATTTTGGGAATCCTTCTTCACCCATGCAAAAGGAAGCATCAAACCTGTTCATCCACTTAGCCTCTTATTCATCTAGTATGTACCAGAAACAATATTTTTATTCTAGAGTTTCCCAAGGAACCAATGATTCCCCTATACTGTTTTGAGTTAAAAAAACAAAATGAAACAAAACCAAAAAAACCTGTTGTGTACAGCTTTTGCATTTGCATTATATTGACAAGATTCTGAGTCCCTGAGAAGTGTATATTCTCCTTCAACAATCTTCACCCTGAAAGGATCAGGACTAATCAAGCCACTCGACAAAGAGCGAAGGATGGCATTGAAAAGCACACCCCATCAAAATATGCAAGATCTAGATTTAGAATTCCTTCCAAGCTTTTAAGTGGTCTATGAAATAACTTGAGAAAAAAAACCCCACATAAATGGCAATTTCACGTCACTGATATTTGCTTAGAACAGATCTTTGGCTCTCCCAAGACCCACCAAGGTGGCAATTCTAGACTGTGAGTTTAAATGTCATCCAGGTGGACTTTTACCTGCAAACTCTTTGCCCAGAGCAGCTGGTCTAGGCTTAGGTGGAGTGGGCAGGGGACCCGTGTAAAATGAACATGGTCCCTAATTCACAGGCGGCCTTAGCAGTCGTCCCCTTCCACGGCGGGCACCCTTGTGGGCTTTCTCAAGAGAGAAAGCACAATGTACGTGCTTCATCTTCGCACGTCAACACAGGAGGAGACCTCTGTGTCATGCACCTGCTCTTTCCTTGGCTGAGTGAATCGAGAATGGCCACAGCCCACCCGGTCAGGGAATTCCCATTTTGCGAGTACTAAATTCAAAGAATCTGATAGGCATTCACTTTACCACCCAAGATTCCTGGCCAATATTGGTCTATTTAAATTGTTCTATTCACTTTTTGCCCTTTTTCTCCCAAACTGCTGGAACGTGGGGTAGAATTAAAGGATACTGTGACTAATTTTATGCTGGGGTTCTGGTGTATTTTAATTGAAGGAATATGAAATCTTATTACAGATCACATAGTCACTGCTCAGAAACCACAACCGTTTACACTAACATGTCTGTCACAATGGATAACTTTTGTATCCTAAAGGCCTGCAAGCTGCAAGAAGAGGAATGGCTAGTACCCAGGCCTGAACCACTGGGAGGCTTTAAGCTTTTTCATCACAGGACACCAACGTTGAGAGGGGCATCGAATCTGTCCAGCTTCCTGGAAGGACTAAGTCCCTGTCCTGAAACAAGATCCACCCGTGCTTAGCTCATTTACATCTGAATTTTATTTTTTCAAGACTCCAAAATTAAAACACCTTTAAGGGCATTATTTGGATATTTTTAACTCTATGGTGGTTTCCATGTTTTTCATCTTCACTTTGCCTATTTTTCTTTTCTCACTGCAGAACAAAGGCAGGCTTGAAGGGAGGCAGATGGGGCAAACATGTGGAAAGTGGGGGCAGCATCTAGTGACAGCTCTGTGGAAGGACAAAAATGGGCTCCACTCATTATGCGGATGGAACACCAGATACGAAGCAGCCAAGCTGCTTTTAAGACTAAAATGCATAGGGTAGCTCATAGTGCATTCGGAAAAAATGTTCACATGGATAGTTTACAGAAGAAAAGTGTCCAAAACCAACATGTTCGAGGCCAGTATAAATACTAGCATATAGATTCAGATGTGCCATACACCATCCGCACCAACAGACAGACAGAAATTCCAATTTGCGTGGCTGTGGGGTTTCATTCGGTTGCCAGCAATTTCGAGAGTGTATTGAAATTTTCAAATTAACTGGGGGCATTTTACTCCATTTTATCTCTCAGTGCCTTTGCGTCACTTTTTCTTCAAGGTCTGTGCATTTTGCCGATTGAAACACTCAAACGTTTACTCATTTCAAAGGAACAGGTCTTCATTATGAATTTTTTTAGAACAAGTATTGTCAACACTTGCTAATATGCTTCTCTGCCTCCTCTATCCCTAATCTTCACCGTTTTATCTCCCCACTCTTTACTCTCCTCTGCAGGCCATGTCCCATTACTTCTATGGGGAACTTCTTCAGTGTCTTGTCTTTATAAAGACTTTCTCCTTAATCCTAAAGCATTCTATGGAGAGTCGGCTTCCCACAGTCGGAATATAATTCCTTGTGTATGCTTGGGTCTGGAACAGGATGCAAGAAGAGCGGACACACTGGTATATAATCTTAAAATTCAAACGCTGCTTGGCAGCACCCTACCATCTGAACTAGCTGCAAACGGTAAATAAACCCAGCTTGTAACTTAATGATCCTTGTGTTTGTGTGTTTGCGAATACATTAAGAGCTCTCGAAGAAAAAAAGTGTGTAATCATAAATAAAAGATAGCAGTGGATTGTAGGCAGGCACACAGAAAGAGGACTCGATCCTTTCACTTTAGGGGGCAGCATGAAAGCTGCTCTGGAGGCAGTGCCATGGGCAGAGGGTGGAGGGGCCTCACCCAGAGCGTCTGCCCCGCAAAAGTCATCCACTTTGCTTGGAATTGATTTCAAAACCAGATTCATGCGGTGCCTGATATACCACAATAAACAAATAAATTAGCTGCTGTGATATGGAAATTTACATGATTCAGTGTACTTAAAAACTGTTAACTGTGAACTTATTAATTGAAAACCACAGGACAATAATCAGCATGTCCTTCAGTGGAAAAATGAGTCTCTTGTTAAAGTGAATTGGGAAAGCAATAAAGACGTATTTTTCAAATAAACGTATGCCTCGAGCTGCTTGACGTGATATTTTTAACTTCATCTTTCGGCGGCTCATGCTTTGTTTGTAAGCTACATATTGATTTGTTTCCCGAAAACGTGTAGCATATAACTCTACATCCCCACATGGATTTCCTCTACCGCTCTATGCAGGTTATATTCATTCCAGTCAATCTTGTTTTTCTGCCTCCCGTCTAGAGAAGTTTAATTAAAATGGTCTGCTAAAGCTTGAATCTCTTAAAAGGGAGCACTTGGAAACCTAAGCTGCGTTTTCATCACAGAACTCCCAAGGAACATACGCCTTCCCCCTCAAGCATATGTTCGGAGGGGAATGTTTGTCTTGAACCTACTAGGTTGCACTGAGGGCTGAAACATAACAAACTCTGAGAGGAAAATGACAATAGAGAAAATGTCAATGATTTTTACAACCTGGGAATTCACCAGTCCAATTTCTGAGGTTGGGCCAATCAAAGCAGGTCAACGCGTCCATGCATTATCGCCCCCACTTGCCCTCAGAGAAGAGCACAGGATCCTCTGAAGCTGTCTGTTCACTACACCAATGGATGGATCTCATGTCCCACTGGAGGTTGTCTTCTAGAAGCATCACACCGATGCTGGGGCTACTGCTGGATGTGGCAATGGCGCTTCCTGTCCCTCTCAGAACAAGGGTCTTGAACGGTCATTTCATGTGATGATAAATAGGAAATCTGACTGAGAGGATGGACATAACAACTGGAGTTTAAGATTTTTCAAATGTCTGTGTTTTATCATGTTACTGTACCAATGCTACCATTTCCTGTGTTTGTCATTTGGAAATCTTCCCCTTCATCTTTTTCCCTGTGTTCACCTTTTCTAGTGGCTCATCAGAGCCATCCCAGAAGAGAAGATGCCCATTGCTCTTTTTTTTTAGTTTTATTTATTTACTTATATTTATTTCTCTCCCCTCCCCCCACCCCAGTTGTCTGTTCTCTGTGTCTATTTGCTGTGTGTTCTTCTTTGTCCACTTCTGTTGTTTTCAGCAGCACGGGAATCTGTGTTTCTTTTTGTTGTGTCATCTTGTTGTGTCAGGTCTCCGTGTGTGTGGCACCATTCCTGGTGACTTTCTTTTGCGCTGGGTGACTCTCCTTACGGGGCACACTCCTTGCGTGTGGGGCTCCCCTACGCGGGGGACACCCCTGCGTGGCAGGGCACTCCTTGCACGCATCAGCACAGAGCGTGGGCCAGCTCCACACAGGTCAAGGAGGCCCGGGGTTTGAACCGCGGACCTCCCATGTGGTAGACGGATGCCCTAACCACTGGGCCAAGTCCACTTCCCCCATTACTCTTGATGTCTTATTTCCCATGGAGTCAATCTGGGGAGCTTGGGAGGGATCCAGAGGGCCTGTGATGCCAGAGGGGCTATGAAGCCACAAGACCCCAGCTCCCTCCTGAGCAGTGCCTTTCCCCTGCCCAGGACACTCCCCTGACCTGGTACTTCTGTCTTCCACAGCGATTGGGCATGATATGGAGATAAATGACGATGGCCAACATTGAGAATCAAGCCACTTATGGAGAAGGCATTAATGAAGTATGGAAACAACATGCCTAGTTCATTAGAGCTTGAATACCACATGGTTCTGCATTAACCTATAGCCACCAAATACAGTGCTTTTTAAAATTGTCTGTGGCTCTTTAAATGCATCTTCAAAACTGACACAGGCAGAGAAAAATTTTATAAGCTCTCTAGTGTTGATCCTTACAAATATGTAACTCTTATGTGTGTTGATTCTTGATTTTCCTCCATGAAGAAAATCTTCCAGAAAAATCGTATTTCCTATTATAAGACTCAATAGATTTGGAAAATTGTCATTCATATGCCAGACAGATGTGGCCTTTTAAAAAGTGACCCCAGGGAAGTGGATAGGGCTCAAGTGATAGAGCTTCTGCCTACCATATGGGAGGACCTGGGTTTGATCCTTGGGACCTCCTGGTGAAAAAGAAGAAGAGAAAGCATGCCTGTGTGGTGAGCCAGTGCCTGCCTGAGTGTCCACGTGGTGAACCAGTGCCCACGCAAGTGAGTCATGCAGCAAAATAATGATGCATCAAAAGAGAGACAAAGGAGAGCCAAGGTGAAGAGCAGCTGAATCCAGGAACTGAGGTAGCACAATTGACAGGGAACCTCTTTCCCCATCAGAGGTCTCCAGGATCAAATCCTGGTGAGTCCTAGGGGAGAGAAAATGAGAAGAGAAGACAACACAGACAGCAAAAACAGCAGGGCAGGAGGAGGGGAAGAGGAAACATCAGTCAATCAATCAATCTTAAAAAAAAAAGTGGCCCCAAATTCTTTGGCCCTACTTCCATTGAAAGGTGGGTGTATGCCCCCTCCCCTTGAGTCTGGGTAGGCTTTGTGTCCCTGTCAGCCAATAGAGGAAGTGGACAGTTTGTGATTTCTGAGGCTAGGTCAGGAAAGGCCATGAACTTTCCATCCCTAGTTCTCTTGGAACATTTGCTCTCTGGATGCTTCTTTCTGGAAACCAGCCACCAGGCTGTGAAAGCTCAAGCCAATTTAAGATGTTACATGGAGGGACTCAGGTCCACAGCCCCAGCCAAGCCCAGCCTTTGTGTAATCCCAGCTCATACAGCTGAGTGAGTGAATAAAGAAACCTCCAGATGATTTCAGCTGCCAGCTTTCTGAGTCACCTTCAGGCATTCAAGTCTTCCCAGCAGAGGCTCAGACAAAGAGGAGCAGGGACAAGTCATTCCTGCTGAGCTCTGTCCAAATTCCTGACCCATAATCAATGACATAATAAAACAGTGGTTGTTTAAGGTCATTACATTTATAGATAAATGGAACATAAGAAATAATGGAGGTATGTCATAGTACATAACAAAAATAAGAATGGCTTAACACTTTCTGGCCAAATGATTTGAAGGGGGAGAGATACTCTGTTTTCCTAGACTTGTCCTATGTAACAATAGATTTAGTGACTTAGATGAAGACATAGGATGGGGTTTTACTTGCTGTGCAGCTTATATGGTGTTGAGAAAGATAGGAAAAAGGTAGGATTATGGAACCAGCTCAATAAGTTCTTGACAGACTGATATGATGAACCAATTTAAACAAGATGAGATATAACAGGGTTAAATGTAAAATCCTCCATCTGTGTTAAAGAAATAAGCAGAACAGTGTGGTATAAGGAAGATGTGACTTTGTACCAGCAAAAGATGAAAAGTTTGTATGTTGAGAATAAGGTTCCTAGGAACCAAGGAGATGGCCTCAAAAGATAACAAGGTATGAGGCTGTGTTAATAGAAATAGAGTAATCAGAATAAGGAATTGGGTGGGACACAGGATGGCCCTCCTCTCCTTTCTAGTCTCCAGTCCATTGAAAGTATCCTTTTTTAATTTCTCTAGCCATCTCTCATAGTGACAAACTGGAGCCTGGATGATTGGATATTGAAGGTATTTGAAAACATGTCTTTTGGGGAATGGTTGGAGAACTTGGAAACCAGAAGACACATAGGTTTGATGATAATTATCTTCAATTTTATGGATGCAAGTAGGGTGACAGAGGGTGAGACTCCTGTCTAACCCCAAGGAGAGGACAATGAACACTACTGAGTAGAAATTCGATGGTGCCATAGTGTATCAATATAAAGATGAACTTTGCTTAGTCAAAGATATCTAAAACTGGAACTAACTGCTGAAGCCCATAGTGAATATTGCAAAATAAAAAGTACTTGGCAGAGATGTTGTGGAGGGGATTAAGTAATGAAATGACATAAATGATATAAATCGTCCTTTAAACATTCTGTGATACTTTTGGACATCATTTAGAGTGTGGCTATTTGAATCAAATGTCATCTATCCATTCATTTGTCCATCTCTTCAACAAATAATTATTGAGTGCCTAAGGGCTAGATACTGTGCCAGGCCATGTCCGGGACAGAATGACTACAGCTTAACTGTACCCTCCAGGATCTGGTGGCAAAGTAAATGGCTTACAGGCAAATACAGGAGTTAAAAGTAGAAAAGGAAAAGCTGCAAAGGAAAGGGAGTCAAACTGCTTCTGATTACACATAGAGCACAGTGCAACAATACTGAAATGCCTCGCTGCTGCATTTTAATGGCATCCTGAGCTAGACCCAGATATACAGCGTAAATATGAATCTCATGTCACTCTCTTATTTGCATTAGTTTCAGGCTCAGTGTTTGGGTTCTGTTTGAAAAATATATGAAATCCCTGTTGACATTTTATTTTAGAAGTGCCAATTCAGAGTTACCCAATTTGCGAATTTTCTGATTTTGATCCCCAGAATAAGAGTCTCGAGTAATAGGAGATAGAGACGGATTAGGAAGGCTATTTATTTTGGTTAAGGAGAAATGAATAGAAAAGTAGGGCAGCCCCGAGGGTGTTCAAAACAAACACCATGATTACAATATTTACTACCATCCTAATAATGTGCCATTAATTGTAACTATCACCTTAATGATAATTATATTGACTTGCTCAGGAGAACTCTCAGTAACATGTAAATTGAAGGAACTTACTTAAGGTTAGTTTAGTTTCGAACATATTGTCTGCTGCCTTATTGCTGCAATGAAATCTCATTTCCCCTGCTCGGAAGTGCAGACTATTGGGCGCTTTGACAGTTGACATCAGGGCTCTTCCTTGGCCAGCTGTCAGAGGTGTCTCTTCCCTGGAGGCGGCATGCATTATGGAAGTGACACATATGTGCTGTTCCTCGTAGCACAGCAGCCAAGGCAGCCAAGCTGGGAGTCGGCAGCCATTGCTTTCCAGTGCAACCAACTGCATACTTCGCACCTTCAATCTTCATTAGAGAAGAGAACAAAGAGTGACAGAGACGACTTCAGGATCATCCTGGCTTTTGCTTTAAGAGATTTTAGAGGCTCCTTCTTTCCACTTCTCACCCACAACTGGAATCATCTCTTAAATATTGCTGACAGGTGGCCATCCAGACCATAGGGAGAGCACTACTTTGGGAAAGCTCCCCATTCATTCATTGGACAAGTTCTCTGTATATGGAAAAACAGTTGGAATCCCAATCATAGCAATTGAGTCATGGGTCTACCTATGCTCTACAGTCTTTTCCTTGTGGCAGTCTTTAGAATACCTGGAAAGTACGAGGATGTCCACTTCCCTGCCTCCAATCACATCTTTTCTAGGCTAAACAACCCTGCTCTCTTATAGCATTTCTTATACAGCCTGATTTCCATACTTATCCTCATGGTTGTCCATTTGTGCACTTTCTAGTTTGCTAATGTTTCCTTTGAATGTGATTTCCAGACCTCGTTATACTGTTCTAGCAGAGTTTCTCCTCTTCAGGGAACTGTGCAGTGTCTACATCCTTAGATGGGGCACATCCTTCCCAGATTGGCCATATTACCAATTTCTGTGTCTTCATTCCATGTCAACTACAGGGCTAAGTCCAGGTCCATCTTCAGACCAAGACAGACACACCGGTTAAGACCTTCCTCCGTTTAGACATGAATCCATTGTTTTAAGCAGCGTAACTCCATGTAGCTTTATTCTCTAAATCATTGATTTTTATATATCTTCTTCCCGAGGATCTTATTCATACATTATTCATCAAATATTAATTAAGTACCTATTCTGTGCCAGACACTGTGCTACATCTTGTTCAATTCTTTGCCTCCAAGGGGAAATGAACAAGGGTTGCTATGAGCGAAACCAGGTAATCCCACTTCTTTTCCAAATGCTCACACATTATCATTGAAATCATCTGCTTTAGGGATTGCTAAGCATCCATGTTAAGCTTACCAAGTTGGAGTTGCCATTATCTTCCCTTCTCTGATTTTTGAAAATCAGGGTATTTGCATATCTCTAATGTCCTGACTCTGAATTTATAAGTTCTCATAAACCCTGGGGTATAATTCACCTAAGCCTGAGGGTCTGGATCCATTTTAAAGGTTAGATGCTCTGTTTACCAAGCTAGTTTTCCATTTTTCCAGTTCTTGTAGGAGACTACAGAAGCAAGTGGGGGCTGGGTGGTTCCCTCTGACAGCTGTTAATGTTACACCATCTGCTCTAGTCGCTGGGCCTTTTCCTTTCTGCCTTTTTTCTGACCGGAAGGAAAACTTGTTTGTTGCCGTTGCTTTTAGCTTTTCCTGACACATGGTGGCCTTTGGCAATTTTGTTTACTATATCCTGGCTCCCATATTTCATACATGCCTTTATCACATGCCCTTTGGACACTGTGTGATTATATTGTCAGCATTTACTTTCTTCTGAAATCCTTCCCTCCTTAATGAACCAAATTCATGTTTATAGTCTGTAACCAGGGGTGATTATATTTTTGTGGAAGTCTGAAATCTGCTTGCCTGAAATCCAATGTCTATGTCAAACTGTGCTAGTATTTCCCAGGAGCTCCAAGCTGATACTTTCTCAGTTAATTCTAGTGTCTCTGTTAAATCTCCACTCCAAAAGGATCAGAGTGAATCTTGATAGACTGTGCCTTCTAAACCAAACAATTGTCACCCAGGAAAACCAAGAATTTATCAGTCTCACATTACAGTAATAATAATGGTTAGGCAATTTGATTCCAACAACTTCCTGATGATATAGGTATAATTATTTCCATTTTACAGACAAGGGAAGTGAAGTTAGCAAGAATAACTTGCTTCCTGAAAATCAGATAGATAGTTTCACCAAATCTACTTCTTCTCCATTCTGGAATCAACTACATTTATCAGCCAATTGTTCAAGCCAAAAAAAGCAAACAGAAGTAATTGACACCATTTCTATATCTGGCCCATTAAAAGATCCCCTCAGGGACACGGCTGTGGCTCAATCAGTTGGGCTCCTGTCTACCATATGGGAGGCCCTGGGTTCGTGTCCCGGGGCCTCCTTGTGATGGCAGGCTGGCCGGCATGCTGTGGAGAGCTGCTGGCCCAGGCAACGTGGAGTTCCACCTGGCCCGCCAGTGCCATGGAGAGACGACTCAGCAAGGTGACACAACAAAAAAGAGGGATAAGTAAAAAAAAAACACAGAAGAGCATGCAGGGAATGGACACAGAGAGTAGACAGCAAGCAAGCCACGGGGGAGGGGAGGAATAAATAAATACAGACACAGAAGAACGCACAGTGAATCAACACAGAGAACAGACAACAAGCAAAGAAGCCACAAAGGGGTTGATTAAAAAAAAAAGATCCCTTCACCCAATCACTCAGGCTCTTTTTAAATTCAACTGGCGTGATGAAGATGAGCATGCTGATTCTAGAAGCCAATGTGGAATATGGCAGAGCTATGAGAAGGAAGGGACCTGGGTCGTTGAAGGAGTGTTCCATGTGGTAGATAAACTTATGTACCTCAGAAAGAAATCATGTTCTTAATTTTAATCTAATTCCTGTGGGTGTGACGCTATCGTAAATAGGACCTGTTGAAGATGCTCTTTCTAGTTAAGGTGTGGCAAATCAAATCCGGATGGGCCTTAATCCTCTTGCTGGGGCATTATAAAAGAGAAAGCCAAGGGGAGGAGCTGAAAGCCAGAAATCAACAGACCCAGAAGAGAAAGGAGAAGGCATGGTCATGTGACAGGAAAAGCAAGGAACCCCAAGGATTGCCAGCCCACCAGAACCCTACTGACCCCAGAAGTAAGCAAGCCTTCCAGCCTCCATACCATGAGACAATAAATTCCCCTTATTAAGTCAGTCCACAATGTGGTATTTGCCGTAGCGTCAGGGAAGCTGAGATGCTTGGAGAAGAGCCTCACATTAATTGGGAATGCCCTTATGGTCTTAATATGAGTAAGAAGTAAGCTTCCTTTTGTTAAGCCATTGATAATTGAGATTTTTATCTGTTTCTGCCACCAATATGGAAGATAGTTATTAAAATAGATATAAGTAAGGGGGAGCAGGTGGTCTGAGCACCTGATTCTCATGTATGAGGTCCCAGTTTCAATCGCTAATACTTCCTAAAAAACATGTAGAGATAGTAAAAGCAGACTTACGTCTGTCTGAAATGAAAGTCCATGTTTAGTTACTTAACCACCCCAAGCCACGAGTTCTTCATCGATAAAATAACAATAATAATAAAATCTACCTCATAGGTTGTTGTGGGCATTATGTGAAATGATACTAGTTAAATGTATAGCAGAGTGCCTGACATTTAGTATCTACTTAATAAATATACTGCTCTGCCTGATATTATTACTACATTGTACTTCCACAGAACCATATCTGCCTCCAGAACCATTTTGTAATCTCTTTTATAGTAACATTAGCTATGTCCTTTCCTTGGCTGGGTGCCTATATTTTACTCCTGGCAAATTCTAATTATCTTTTCTAGATGTTCTTTCCTCTGATTCCACCCTTAGGTTAATACGATTCTATGTAGAAGAATGAAAAACCTTGCTAATTGATTACCAGGTGTGTAATCCACTCGTTTTTATTTTAGATAAAGTATATTCTTTCTTCTTTGTCATTGTCCTAAAGCTCACGTTACAAATATGATAGAATATCATTAATATCTTAGAGGTAAAATTTGACTGCTTGGCAAAAATTTGCAAGGACCTTTATCGCAACTTCAGAAATCATCATTCCATTTAAGGTCTGAAATCATCTTCTAGAGAAGGGTATCTCAAACTTAAATTTGCAGATTAATTGCGTGGAGGTCTTGTTCCAATGCAGATTCAGATTCAGGGGAGCTGAGATAGAGCCAGAGCTTTTCCCGCACCAACCAGCTCCCAGGTGGTACTGATGCTGCTGGGCCAGGGGCCATGCGTGGACTCATTATTCAACAGCTTCATTATTCATTATTCAACAGCCTCAGATTTGGTTGCAGTTTAGTTTAATTCAGCCAGGTGATAAACTCATCCTCTGAGAGCCAGAGAAAGAGAGAACAAAAACCTTCCACAAAGAGGAAGAGAAATGGATAGGTCTTCTAGGGTCAAAATGACCAAAGTCAATGCAGAAAATAGAATTCCATTTTCAAAAGATTTAAAGAAAACATTCTCATTGCCTTTAGGTGGATTATATAAAGGAATAAGGAAATATATTAGGAATTAGAAGACAGGAGAAAAGATTGCCTTCTATTAAAGCAGTAGTTCTTGACTTTAGTAGGTATCAGTCACTTAGGGCTTATTAGAACACAGACTGCTGATTCAGAGGTCTGGGATGGGGGCCCGATAATTTGCATTTCTAACCAATTCTCAGGTAATGCCGTTGCCACTGGTCAGGGGACTATACTTTGAGAACTTCTCTATTAGGGGCCAGGGCAAATTGCTGACAGATGACACAAAAAGTCAGTCTACTTCATTTCGGTGTAGATGCAAGAGGGTGGGAAGCCCTGTAATAGAAGAAAGGAAAATGAGCAAAATAAGGGAAACACTTAAAATCCATCCCAAGCCCTGACAGTTTGCAACTACAAACTCTTAAGCACATGGCCAGAGTAATTTCAGGATCATCAGCTATTATTTTCAAGACATTTTGAGAGGTAAATGATTTGACCAAAGCAGGAAGGGAACAACTTAGTTTCTTTTTCTAAGTGGAAAAAGAAATGACCCTGAAAAACCCTGGACTTCCAAGTTTAACTTCTCTACATAGGAAGTTAGTGGGGAAAGACAGGATGTGATCCCAAAATCTATTGTCAAATACCTCGAAAAGAACAGTGCAATGAATAATAACGAGGATAGGCTTTCTAAAGGAAATGTTCTTTCATGCAGTTTTAGATTTGGAAAGTATCTTAGAGTCACATGCCCCAAGCAGCTTATTCTAAAGATAAAGACCGATGTACAAAGAGATTTCTGTGCCCAAGGTCGTACAACTAGTTAGCTGGAGATGAAGGAGAAAATCCCAGTCTCTGCATCTGTGGGTTTTATCTGATACGTTCAGCTGCACCTAGTTCTTGAGTCAGTCTGACCAAGGCAGGCAACATATTGGGAGCCTCAATACCCATCACAGCCAAGTTCACCTGAGGCACAGCATCCTGAACTCTTGCGCCTCATCCTGCCTGCCACACTGCCATTCAGAAGTAGCTAGTCACGTGGGAAGACGTGGCAGAGATGGCTAGCTGAGCACGAGGTGCACTGCATCTAACTCTTTTGACTCGTACAAGACAGCTCATTCTGACTATATAATTGGCAAATCAATACCCTAAAGAAGGATAATTTAAAGTGCACTTAATTCAGCCAATGGTAAGCACCTACTATGCACAAGGAAGTACGGCACTGGGCACTGCGGAGCATCAAAGAATTAAAGTTCCCCCCTTGCTTAGCTGGTGAAAAGCTGGTGAGCTGATTGTACACAGCTGTAGCATCAACGTGTCATTGCTTTGAATGGATCCTTTGAAAGGGCCATTCCATCAAGAGATTACTCATGGAACAGGGCACTTTGTACAGTTGTTGCCACATAGTGTACAACACAAGGGAAGTTAGAGACCTCTCAGTCTAAAACCTTTCAGTCCTAAGTGAGGAAATGACAGTGCAGAGATGAAGTGGCTTTCTGAAGACAGAAGGTCTTTGGTGAGGAGACCGAGCTCCTGAATCAGAGTCCTTTCTACTTTACTATACTGTTCTCAGGATAGATTATCTTGATGGAAATTAAAGACCTTTGAATTACTGTCAAACAGAAGGAAAGGAGAAAAGGTTGTGGCATATGCATTTGGGTCACTCTCATCTATGAATAAAAGGGATTCCTGTAATAAGCACTGTTTTTGTTTCTCAGCTACACATTAAAATCACCTGGAAAGCTTTTTAAAAAATACTTAGATGTATAGGATCTACCCTCAGAAATTTGTATTCAATTAGTCTGGGTGCATTCTGAGCATTGGGATGATGAAAAGATTCCCAGATGATTCTAGGGCATGGTCAAAGTTGAGAAGCGCTGCTTTGTAGGAATTACTCTGAGCTTCGTTAGCTTAATACAGTCAGAAATCTTCAGAGATGCTGCCAAAGTGGTTTCTTTATAAAGAGAATGCAGAGTCCCATAATGAAATGGAATCCAGAGGCTGCTGGAACTTCCAGATTAGGGCAAGGGTAGCCACGCTGAGGATCCTCCACGCCATCTGGGTTCCCCAAGTTTCATCTTGCCTTTTGGGCTCAACCGCGCTCTCTCTTTTTCAATGGCAATTACGACAACTACTACTACTTCTGTTACCACTATTAAATGCTTAAATACAACTCTGTTCCAAATAAACTTTCCTTGGCTTCTGTTTGTATGGTTGATAAAGACTGTAAACTTCCTATCAGGCAACACTAATGTTACAGAGAATAAAAGAGGACAGAAGCCCAGCAACTACATAAAACATCAATATTCTGGCTTCCAAATAAGAGATTCGGAATCCACCCTGGCTTGCTTGCTCCCTGAGATGTACAGACACGGCCCATTCCTGTTGTAAGTTAAGGGAAAGAGGCCCCTTCTAGGGCAGCCTCCACTCCTCCACCCTCCTTTTAAAGCTTTGCCTCGTCCCAGTTGAGGTCAGGCTGTCTGCAGGGCTTCTAGCAGCACTATCTGCGATGGCAGAAATGTCTTCTTCCTGCACTGTCCATGCAGTAGTCATGGGTCAATGCTGACCACATGTGCTGTTGACCACTGGCTATGTGGGTAGTTCAGTTGATGAACTGAATCATTGTTTTATTCTATTTTAATTAATTTTAATTTTAGTGGTCACATGTGGCTAGTAGCTACCAGATTGGACCACACAACCCCAAAATGCTGTCCTGACCTTGGGATATATTCACCTGTACAGTAGCTGAAGGAGCATTCATGTAAAAATAATTTCACAATACTGAAACGAGAAAAAAATCGTAGCCTTTTATGGAGTTGTGTTGGAAAGAAGGGGCAGAAAAGTACAGTAGTGGCTTCGACATAAACTAGAGGTTCTACCATCTTGCATAGCTGTGCCCCAGATTAAGTTAAAATTCATCATTGACAAAAACATTTCCCAAGCCAGCACTTTAATTGGAATCTCCTGACTTGGGGGGAAAAAAAGCCAAGTAGAAATGTTGCAACAACCATCTTTTTTTTTTTTTTTCCAAACAGTTCTTAGGACTTCCTGATTTCTTTTGTATCACATTACCCTGACTATCACATTCCTGTTATATTAGCACTTCCCGGTTCCATAAATACTAGAAATAGACATTCGGGATCCCCAAAACCAAACAAAGCAGAACACCAAGGTTTTGTTTTTAGTAACATAACCTTTTGAACCTCCTGGAGTGTTCAAGCAAATGTGTAGCAAGGGCTGAGTTAAGTTTTCAGATCATGTGAAAGACTAGGTAAGCAGTAATTAATTCTGAGAGCTAAAAAGTTAAAGATTAGTTTACATCTGCAATGAATCTAAACTTGTTAAGCCCCTAACAGTTGCCTTGGCCCAAACTTGATTCCTTCCACTACTCCATTTCCTCTCAAAAGCTCCATGCTCACCACTACTAGGGTTTTGCACCCCCTCTTCTCAGTCTGTACCACAGGGTAGACAGAGCACAGAAGTGGTGAGGAGCTTGGCCCCTGGACTCAAGCCACCTGGGGCTGAGTCCCCACTCCACCAAAAGCTGTGTGACCTTAAGTAAGCTACTTAACCTCTCTAGCTGCCTTTTCCTCACACTCTAAATGGAAAAATAATAATCCCATTCATAGAGTTGTTTGAGAAATAAATGAGTTAATGTTTATAAAAGGCTTAGAGAGATGTCCGGTACATGTTCATTTCTTAATGCATTTAAGCTATTGTTACTAGTGACCTTGACTTTTCAGTCAGAAGGCCTGACTTCCAGACCTTCCTTTGTAAACCATGTGTTATAGGCCTTTAGACTGTTTACCTCTCTCTGACCTTTGGTTTGCCTCCATTGGCAAATGAGAATGAAATAACCATTCTCAGGGGGTTGTTGTAAAGATCGAGTGAGAATGCATATATACAAGTGCAATTAGAGAGGAAGTAGATGGAGATTCCCAAAGGGTGATAGTCATAATATCCCCAGGGAAATGGTAGCTCAGCTCTCAAAGAGACTCAGGAGTGACTTCGCCAAGATCCTCAGCTTTGCAGATTTAGAAATCTTTGGGGTCAGCCGGTGGCATGCGGGCTTATCACACAGGGTGGACTGACCTCTGCCAAGCTCACGGAACTGAAGAATAAAAGTAGACACATCAGTTGGCTCAGTTAGCATGAGAAAGATCTCTGCTGCCTTACAAAAGAGGCCATGCCAGCGCATTCTCGCTTTGCATGTACACTTTAAGCCCACACACTGCAGAAGGCAGCTCGAAGAACATGTACTCAAGACAACAGGCATCCGTTATACCTATGGTCCTGACGCATCGTGGAGTCAAGAGGCAGCCTCTGCCGGTGTTGGCCACTCTGCAACCTGTTGCCAAACACAGGATCAAATTGGTTTCGTCCTTGGATCTGAGCATTCTTTCTCCTGCTGAGTGCTTAAGTAAGCACAACCAAAATCTCTGCGCCAAGATTGCCCCTTTATGCTGTTGCTAGAGCCCTTACCAGTCCTTGAGCAGCCCCTTCCTTCTACGGACAAACAAACACCTTTTAACATTATTCTGACCCATTCAGTCTCTTTTCACTGAACTCCACTTCCATCCATTAGATGTTGAGGTTGTCATTTAATGCTCAAAGGGTAATCCCTCGTCCAGGTGCTCAGAACTGCCTCCATGTAACAAATGGCTAAACAAATAAGCTGGTGTTATTATGTAACTAGTGATTGAAGATTATCCTTACCCAAGGAAAAAGTAGGAAACCATTTTGCACTGAGGTTATGTTGGTTAATTTGCGTGATGTACTGGATATCTTCTACTCTCCATCCTTCTCCACCCTTCTAATTCACCAAAACCTTCATTTTGCCAATGAAGAAACAAGTCCCAAGGTGGAAAGCAATTGCTCAAAGATGTTTCAGAGACCCTGGTCAGGAACTCAGCTTCATGATTTCCAGTCCAGTTAACTTCCAAGAGAGAGCAGTTGCTCCTTACCACCTAGGGAACAATTTCCAGCAGGGGGTTTTAGATATTTAAAACAACTTTTTTTGCTTAATGCAGAAATTGTATCAGCTTGCTTCCAACTTAGATTTCCATTAAAACTCATCAAAAAAAAAAAAAAAGGATAGAAATAAAAAGCAGATACATATACATATATACATATATATGTATACATATGTAAGAGAAGTAAAAAAGCAGATACTTTACATATATATAAATACACATATATATGTATGTATTTTCTTTTCATCCTTATACTTGGTTCTCATTAGTTTAGCTCACTTGCTCTAGCCCTAGGCATGTGCTTCTCTTTATGGCTGGTTTAGTATTAACATTTTGGGAACTATGACAGCTTCTTTCAAACTGTGAGGAGAGAGCTGGATATTCAGTAGAAAAATAACCTATCAAATCACATTTTTCCTGTCATGAGTGAACGTAACGAAAAAGTAAGAAGAGTTATTTCTTAAACCTGCTATCTGAGGGTAAAAAGGAACTTAAGGCAATGCCAGAATATTGAAATTCAGGCAAATTAGGGAGGTTTGGGTTTGCCAAAGACTTGTCACATACACTTTTAATTTTTATTCAAAATATATATGGAGTGGTTTTTACACATTTGAAGTTTCCTTTTGTCACTTGAGAATGTCAAAAACAAACATTTTTCTTTCCATTTTGATATAAATTTTCTATTTGCATAAAATCGAGTTTAAAAGACCAGATTTCATCCGCAAAAGCATATTGTACGTCAAAACTCAAGACTGTAGCCAAACCAAAACCCAAGCACCTGGGGGCCAAAACCCCAGGAGTTAAGAAATGGGGTTTTCTCCTAGCTTGTCTTTCTTCCCTGGTGACCTGGGAAGCACACAACAGTGCTGGCTCTTGGTTCAACAGAAAAAGTGGCTGCCTTATTTTGTGGGAGGTGAATTCATTGGAAAGGTGCAGAAGGCTCCTAGAGCAGACGGACCCTAAAGGAGCCAGCCAGGAGGATGGAGAACCTGGACAGCTCAGGAGGTCTGAGAAGCAGGAAGTAGAAGTTCCTCTTAGCAGAAAGGGTCTGCTTGGAAGCCACCACATGGACACCCTCTTGGTTGCCACTTTGGTTCCTCTTTTAGTTGTCAAGGCTACCTTGGCCAGGAACCACAGACAAGCTGACTGAAACAACAGAAATTTATTCTGTCACATTTCTGAAGGCCAGAAGTTTAAAATCAAGGTGTCAGCAGGAAGTCTGGAGAATGCTGGTGGTAGCCTGCAATACACGTTATTCCTCAGCTTGTGGCTTACTTCCATCTCTGCCTCCATCACAGGCTGCCTCTCTGGGTCCAAATTTTCTCTCCTTAAAAAGACCCCAGTCATATTCAAGTAGGAGCCACTCTAATCCAGTGTGGTTTCATCTAAACTAATCACCTCGTCAACGATCCTATTTAAAAATAAGTTCATATTCACAGAACCAGGAGCTAGGATTTGAACATGTTTTTTTGGGGGAGTGGGGGGTGGGTAGAGGGGTGGGATGACACATGATTCAATCAATGACTGTGCATTCCTTATTATAGGGGCACTAGCTTTATTTCAAGTTCCCAGGTAGGCAATTCTAATTGGCCAGACCAAGGCCAAATGCTCAAAGCTTGGCCTTTAGGGGACAGGGGAAAGTTTCCCACCTTCTCTTGGCTTTCGGTAGTGAGAGGCAGGGCACAATATCCCACTAAAAGTACCCCAAATGCAGGATGTCCCCCACATAGGTGAGGGGTTTGGATGCTGAACAGTGAAAAAACTAAAAACATAAACCAAAACAATCACCCCCCAAACTTCCTATGGGAGCAGCGCTGGCTTCAGTGGCCCCCACCCAGGCACAGGGTCAAGTGATCCTTACGGTCATTTTTTCTTATGTCGCTAAACTCAGGCGAGAAGTCCCAGTTTCCATAACATGCCTAGTCAGGACAGGAGTTTGAGTAGATTTCCATTTGGGGAGGGAGACAGTGCTAAGAGAGGGGTTTTGAAGTATGCTCACACTGCTCCTTATCAGCCATGCCCTTGGTTTTTTCAGCTAAATTATTCCAGCCTCCTCCTTTGTAAAATGGAGCAGATAAATATTGCCCGCCTCATGGATTGTTGAAAAGATTAAAAGAGGTAATGCATACAAAGCCCTTGGTACTGTCCTTGGCTCAGAGCATACCCTTGATGGTTGCAGCTATTTTCATTGCCATGAATCTCTATCACGGGGTCTAAACCAAGTTCAGAATTCCCAGAAGCAGGCTTTCATTGGCTCCTATGACCACTTCCCTAGACTTGTCCACTGAAAATGGGCAACATATGTAAACACAATCACTTGCATCACCCACTGATGCCAGAGCCAGTTGTTCTCCCGGGAATTTGCTCCCTCGCTGTGCTCCCCAAATTATCTCTAGTGGAATACTGAGGCCTGACCTTGAAGCAACTACATTGGAGGGGGAACCCCATGCTTTAAAAATTTTGGCTAAACTTATTGGAAGTAAAATTTAAAAAAAAATGTTAGCAGTTTATATATCAGAAACATCTTTATTGATCCACCAATCCTAGAAAAGTTCTCACCTTTGGGTTAAACATTAGTATGGATTTGCAGTTTGGGGAGGACTATTGTTGGATGCTTTGGTTACTCTCTGCTATTGCTGATACATGCTGGGGGAGGGTGAAAGCTTAAGCGTGTAGCTGAATGAGATGTGTAATTGTGGTACCAGAAGAGAAGAAAATCAAGAAATCATCCAGCCACAGGGGGTGCCCATTGAGCTCGTGAATGAAGGCAGAGGCCCCTAAGAGCCAAGATACAGCTTTATAACAATAGTTGGCTTTTATCAACGACTCCAGGGCTATTTCCAGCAGCTTCTTCCTGTTGATAAACGCTGGTGACTCGTTCAAGTGAAGAAAATGGAGGCTGACCTTTCCGTGCATTTTTCCAACTTCCCTCCCGGGGCAGAGCGGCTCTGGAAGGTGACATAGAGCGGGATCCAGAGGCAGCACCTGGGACAAAGCTGCCCCTCAGAGCCAGCTGGACCATGCAAAAGAGGCCTAAGCCAGAAGTGGCTATGAGCTGCAGGTCCTTTCACCAACGGAGTGAACGGCTTTGCAGTGGGGGGAAGGGGAGTGGCAGCTGGAGAGACCACCTGAGCTGTCAGAGCCCAGCAACGACGAGGTCCCATGGAGTGATCAGGATGGTTGCTAAGACGCCTGAGGGCCTCCGGGACACGGAGGGCCACGCTCTATAAAGCAGCGTGTCCCCTGGCAATTTGTCATTCGCACAGCTTGACTTGGAAATCTCCCTGCTTGAAGAGCCAAACTGAAATAAAACCAAAGGACACAGAAAAGCCTAATGCTTTCTTGTGAAAGGGGTTTGCAACTTTTCAGGGGGCTTCTGGAATACCGTAGCAACCGGAAGCAGGACCCTAGTAGTCCTCCTGGGGACTGCCCTGAGCTTGTCTTGTTCAGCCTCACTCCCATGGAAAGTTCTGTGACCCTCTCCTCTTGGGTTCAGAGCAGGCTGGATGTGAGGGCAGGCTTTGATCAGTGGACTCCTTGAAACTCTAAAAAGAGCAAAATATGGTTTGCAGCCCTTAAAACTCCAGAGGCTTGTCCATGGTGAGGGGCATAGATGCCCATGGAGGGGCTTCATTAAATACCTCCTATCCCCTCGGCCCCTCGGCTCTCAAACCCCTGCCCACTGCAGCGGAGCCTCTGGCCTCGTGGTGAACGATGGTACCCACTGAAGTCCAGGCCTTACCTGGCAAGTGGGTCGGGGTCCAAACACAGAGCAAACACTGCCTTCGTCTGTTTCATTCCTGACATCCTCACTCCCTGCCCTTCCTCTTTCCTCCAGCCGCATCTCCAAATGGAACGGTTAGACATCTGTTCCCAGGGGATCCTGGCGAGTGTCCCTGACCACAGCCAGCGCCCCCTCCATCGTCCTCTTCCCACTTGTAGGTGTATTTGTGAAGCAGCCGCCATACTAGTTCATCTATAATGCAGGTAAACGACTCGTTCTGTCAGCTGGAGATTTTTTTCCTGTAAAATTAGGAATCTTGCAACAGGAGATCATCTCAAGTTGAGTTCCCCAAACTCAAAGGATAAAAGCCTGGATACATTAACTGGGCATCAGCTGCTGCCCCTGCCTCTCATGGTGCCAGCTCCTGCGCTGCGAGGAGACCAGCTGAGTCTGTCTGACCACTGCCCCATGCCCACCCATGGACCGACCGCGAGGACTTCCCCAAGTTCCTAAGCCTCTCCACACCTCGTTTTCTTTCATCTAAAAGGACGGTGCCCACCTAGCTCAGTTGTTGGGCAGATTCAAGTTCATGTCTAGAGTTACCTACATGGATCCCAGGTCAGAGTAGAAGCTCTCAGCGTCCACGTCCTGGTTGCGGTGGTGAGAATGGAAATCATCCCATTCCCTGAAAGTGTTAAGACTTCCCTGTATCCCAGGGTCCTTGAGTTACAAAACCAAAGACTAGTGGAATAAAGGGGATGCCTTCCTCGACACCAGGAAGGCTCGTGCAATGCAGACATAGCTTGAAATCTTGTCCCGTCCTGCACCAGTGCCTGCCAGACACCCTAAAGCAAATGCTGGTATTTTTCTGGGCTCTGCACAATGGCTATTAAACAACTCTGAATTTCCTAGGGACATTGCGGAACACCAACGGCTCCTCCTCACTTACGTGCTGACATCTTTCCTTCCAATGTGGAGCCCTCTCCCCGAACAGACCAGCAAGCAATCACCCAGGATTCTTTCAGGATCCGGTATTTATTAATGCACCTTCATCTTCAGTTCAGAATGTTTTTAATCTTGTAAATCAGTAACCAACTGAGGTGATTGCTGCTGATTTTAAATACTTCATGTTGTTTTTAATGGGTTTTACCGAGCTGCGATCTGATGAGCATACATGCAATAAAAACACATCCTCTTATCATTTTTTTTTCTTAAACACATTTTCCTTGTACGATTTGGCAAAAAGACAGATACTTATAGAGTAAGTTCTTTTGCTGTCTATATTTCTCCTGGCAGAGCTCCAAAGAGCATTTAGCAGGGTATTAATCAGCCAAAATGTGAGCTGAACGGACCACTGCATTTTCCTACTGCACCTGAGAACTCCGGTTGAATGCTCAGCAACTCTTGTTGAGCCAGAATGATATTTTCAGTGTATATTGAATTCATGGATTGCCTATTATCACCTTCTGCTTCTAGATGAGGGCTGCAATTACTAGCAGGACCTCCCAGCCTGGGAATGTGGAAAACAAGGAGCCGTTTTGCCCCTTTAAACCTCAGGAAAAAATAGAGAATTCTCTCTTACTCATATTACATCTTAGAAATTGTGTCTCCCTAGCATTGTCAGTAGGTCTTTGGATGAGTTCAGCAACGAGAATGGCACTGTGTGGTGAGTTATCTTCTCACCGGGGATGAATTCTTAACAGGAGTGGCAGAGTCAAGCTAAACATGAATGAAACTGAGTCTCTGAGCTTCAAAAAATAAAACAGAATAAAAGATCAAAATAGATTTTGGATATTTTTGTACAAGAAAATCCAAAAAGTCTATTTATCTTCCTTTATTAGACTTGATGCAGGTCTAGGGCATATCATAAATTTAAAGTAATCTAGCAGCTTCTCTCATTGTGAGGATGTTGTGCTTTTTAGCCTTCTGAGGAAAGGGCTTCTGCTTCCCAGCCTGCTCTTGGAAACTCTTTATGTAAAATACTAAACGTGAGCGTTGCCAGATCAGAATTACACAAAAGGCAGGGAATGCTGATGGCAGAGGCCCTGGGAACGGAAGCAATTGCTTCAAGGAACATGAAGTGCTCACTACTTGTCCAGCGTGGTGTATGAAAAGCCCAGCTCTGCCAGAGATAATCCTAAAAGGATCATCCACCTTTTGGCAGTCTTGGGATATCAAAAAAATTGAACTGCTGAACATGATCATGTTTTATAAAATGGCTTCACTTCTCTGCTAGCGACACATATATGCACATTTACATATAGGTGTACGTACACATACCTAAGTATAAAGGGTATTTCCATGCAAGTAAGGCTATGCAATGGAGGCTGGTTTGGTTTACAAACTGCCCCAGAAGAAATTTTGAGCATACTATTTCCTTAAAGGTATTTCTTGCATGTAAGAAAGACTCATACTTTTCTCTGGCTTTGTTTTATTCTCAGAAATCTGAGAAGTTTATTCCCTGGAGCCTATTTATAATGATGCTTCAGGTTCAGCTGTGCGTCCCCTTTGGCTTTCCTCCTGAAGCAGAGAAGCATTTGCGCAGAGCACACCAGGTGTTACTTTCATATTCTCAGACATACTAGAATACATTAACACAAACACTAAATCAAAACATAGCAAAATTACCATCATTGCCAGGGTATCTAGACCAAACTCCTTGTTACCGCACAGAACTTGGGTGTCGCGTGTCTCTTTTCTCCTTGTCCAGATGATTCGACAATTTGATACTGATATTAATTGGCATTTTAACTGTTGAATGATGTACACATAAATTATAGACGAAAATTCATCTCACTTAGTCAGCATCATGTCATCCATTTCCTTTGGCTTGTTAGATAATGACATAGCCAAAGACGGGATTCTTGGGGTTTCGTTTTGCTGGCCTGGACCCAAAGAAAACTCACTCCTCTGGCTTGAGCCCCAACGTCATGCTTGGGAGCAAAAGCACACGACAGCCGTTCGTCATTTCCATTTCTTTTTTGTTCTGTAATCGTTGCTGGAAACCAAGCCGCCAAATGGAACCTGATAAAACTTTCGTAAAGCATTAAAGAGAACGCAACATGTGGCTGTAGCTTCCCTACAGATGTCAAACTGCTCAAGAAAATGGGATTCCTGGGAATTCCATTTCTAATTTTGTTCACACTAGCCAAGGTGTCTGTGTGCATGGTCATCTCAGAGATTGAACTTCAGTCCCATGCAGCTAGAGCACAAGCATCAATTATGCCACTTCACTAGCCTTCCCTTAGCTGTAGTATTGTTCCTCTAGGCCCTGAATGCAAGTGTTTCAATATAAAAATATAATCATTCTTATTATATATTCTGAATTTGGGCATGGAATCCATTGGTTTTCTAGGGCTGCCACAACAAGTTCCATAAACTGGGTGGTTTAAAACAAAAAAAGTTACTGTCTCCCAGTTCTGGAGGCCAGGAGTCCTAAATCAAGGTGTCAGAGGGGCCATGCTCTCTCTAAAACCTGTAAGGGAGAATCCTTCCTTCCTCTTCTACTGGGTTCCTGGCAGCCCTGGGTGTTCCTTGACTTGCCACTGTAGTACTTCTATCTCTGCTTCCATTGTCACATAGCATTTTCTCCCTTTGTCTGTGTGTCTCTATGTCCACATTTCCCTCTTCTTATAAGGACAGACGTCCCGCTGGATGAGGGCTCACCCTAATTCACTTTGGCTTTGTCTTAACTAGGCACATCTTCAAAGACCGTATTTCCAGATAGAGCTGCATTCATGGGGCCAGGGATTAAGACTTGACGATATCTTCCGGGAGGGCTATAACTTAACCCATAATAGTTACCAAGCACAAGGGAATTTGCATTTTTCTAAAATCCATGGGTTAGGAAGGCAAAAAACTCTATGGCACTACGACTTACAAACAGAGGTGAACGTGACTGGTTGTCATGGTGAGAGGAATACAAACCAGTGAACGGCATGCAAATGTCTCTGTTGCTGAGCATTTTTCACGACAAAGGGATGGCCAGTTTTTCTCTTCCAGTGCTAGTTCAGGAGTGAGGAAGATTCTGTATATCCATTGGAAAAAATAGTAGGAAGGGATTTGACTTACAGAATCCTTAGGAGACCTCTTTTCAGGACTCCAGGTACATCTCTCTGTCCAAGATAAACCCAGACTGCATTCCTGAGAAAGTTCTTGAAAGGACAGAAGCATGTATTGAATAATAGATGGGCAAAGAAGAAAGAGAGTTCCCAAAAGAAAGCAGAAAAAGATTTATTTACCAACAGAGGAGGTGGGTATTGCTAAAATTATTGAATTAAAAGTTTGCCCTCTAGTTCACAAAGGAAGTTAGGGAAAGATATCAGAAGCAGATGGTAATTTCCCAAATGGGGATGGAGGAAACTGAGCAAAAGAATAACAAATGCTCTGGTCTGACAGTCAATCAAGGACTCAATGTCTTAGGAGACTATGCAATTGCATTGTCCCATTGGTCTGCCTCAAAATTGTGGCACAAAAAGAGGATGAAATGAAAATAATTAACCTATTCAGGCTTTAACTTGAAACTATTAGCTTGAGAAAAAGTTTTTGATGGTCTGAGGAGTGGGGCAGTGATGGGGCATTTGGATTGGTTACTTTTAGGCCAGTCAGTAGGGCTACTTCAATTTCCCAAGCTCTAGTCTCTAAAGCAATATAGATAACTTTCAGTTTTCCTGATTATTCACATAATGTTCAGTGTTTTCCTTTCACCAGAACTTGTGCCTCTCCTAGTCAACACAGAGCTTCAATTCACCAATATGACATGAGTTAAGGCAGGTTTCATCAATCAGTAAGTTAAAAAATATTTATTGCATGCCTTCTGGGTCAGAACAATTTTAGTTATAGAAAATGAAGACCCAATTATGGTGCTTTAAACAATTATGGAATGTATTATCTCACAGAAGAAGTCTGTGGATGAGGTGGTTCCAAGGTTGGTTAGTCAGTAGCTTCATGAGGCGTTGCCAAGACCCCAGAGTCTTTCTTCTTCCCGCTCTGTCATCACCAGAATGTTAGCTCCTGACCTTGTTCCCCTCCTGATGCCAAGATGGCTGCCACAGATCCAGGAATCACACTACTTTTTTCTAGGAGCAAAGACAACTGTTTCAAAATCATGGAGCATGCCCATTCTTAAACAATCACTGGCAATGAAAATGGGATTAACTGGGATTGACTTAAACTGATTACAGTGTACCCCTGAGTTACAGTGGGGACCCATTCTCCATTCTTTTCTGAAGCACATGTTTACAATCCCTGACAAAACCTGGCTTGTGTTGGCATGGAAGCAGGGCCAGTGGCTGACAGGTAGGCAACCAACAATGTATAGCACTGAATTATTATAAGAACCAGAATTGCATCATCATGCAAGACCCAGAAGATTCTTGCTCTCAGTAAGCTTGTCTTCTTGTTGGGGGATGAGAATCTAGGTGCCACCCTAGAGGGAGAGACAAGTTCAATTGTAGAGCCAATCAGCATCAACAATGTAAAGTAACATGATGCACATATCTGTGGGTGGGTTTTAACATGACTGGGATTTTTTTTTTTTCAGTACCAGGGCCAGGAAATGCATTCAGGACCTTGTAAGGGGGGAAGCCAGCGCTCAACCACTGAGTCACCCTGAGTTGTTTTTCATTTGCTTACTTGTTGTTTACTTGTTTTTTGATTGTTTTTGTTTTTAGGAGGCACCAGGAACCAAACTGGGACCTCCTATGTGGGAAGCAGGAACTCAACAGCTTGAGCCACATCTGCTCCCCAGGATGTAGATATTACGTATCAACAGAATGGATGTGGCAATTATGAGTGATAAACATTTTAGACATGGGAATGTAATGAGCATAGGGAATGGGAACAAATCAATCCCATGTGATTTCTGAGTACTTACGGCATGTAAACCATTGTGCAGGACTCTGACAAAGCATAACATAGGCATCGGCCCAAAAACATCAGTGTGGTTGGGTGATGATAAATATGGAGGTATAGTGGGAGTCTGGGAGAGGGTGAAAACTGACTGGATGGTCACTGTAATATATTTTGCAGGCTGGCATTTTGACAACAATTGAGAAGGAAAGACTATACAGGGAATAATTATTTTTTGTTGCAGAAATTGGGCCATGAAGGGAGGCAACAAAATTTAAAACTGGAGGCACCGATAATAAAAGAGCAAGCTTGAAAATAATCCCAGTGGATACCATTGACTAATGAATCTAGGAAAATTAGTTAAAATAAGAAAATGTTCTACGTACATCAAACAAGATTTGACTTGGAGGTGACTACTGAGTTAAATAATAATAATGACAATAATCATAATCGTGTGGCAGAGTCAGGATTCGCACTCACCCAAGCTGGTGCTGTCAACCACAGTATTCAGATGACAAGTCCTGGAAGAATGTGATTATTAGAGAAAAAAGAAACTATACCTGGGAAGTATGGGGAGGGAAGCATCCTAGCTTTGCAGGGGATTTAGTGAGTCTAAGAAGAGAGGTTGAATGTGGGTCTTGGGATGCACCCAGTTCTCACGTGCCCAGAAGGAATGTTCCAGAAGGTGGTCACTGCTGGAGTTGCTAGGTAAGGGTGAAGAGAACCTGAACATGTTAACTGACCATCAGACCTTGAAGGAATTTACACCTCCCCCCTTTCCCCTGTTCACATTTATGGAGAATAACAGAATAAATAGCTAAAGGGGTCAGATAACAGGGACCTCTCCTGGAAACAGCTTCACACACAGACGGCAGGACTTGTCGGGGATGCCACAGTGGGTGTAAAACCAGGCTTAGCCTTTCTCATTTTAACCCTTCATTTCGTTACCACAAACAAACTCTCGTGCCATTGTTTCCCATTCCTTATGGTTATCATTCCATATCATAAAATTATCGCATTAAGCATTGCCATAGCTTCTTTCCAGCTCTGCTATGCTTGTGAATTGGGGAAATCAGCCATCACACAGCTGCTGAAAGGCACAAAAAGAACTTAATTCTTCTCAAGCCCAATGTAGGTCCTTTGGTTTAATGCACTGAGAGACCCCGGCAGAGCAAAAAGAATCCCGGATTGGGCATCAAGACGTTTGCAGTATAAACCCTCAGGGTGACTTCAGATGAATCACAATTACTTTTATGCCTCAGTTTTTTTCACCTGTACAATGGTAGTAAGTAGATCCCAACTACTGCAAAGGACCAGAAGGATGGAAAGAGAACCAAGCATAAGAGTGTGCTGTATAGCAGTTAGAAAGGGGCAGATCACTGTACAAGGGCAAGAGGTTATTCTTACTTTACTCATATTGCTTCTACAACTTCTACAAGACAAGCCTAAGGAAATCCCGGGAGCTGCAACAAGGCTCTGAGTTCTGCTCCTTCCGCTCGCCACCACACAGACGGTGGCGGATTAAACACTGCAGAGAAGAGGCAAACCAGCTGAGCTGCCTTCGAGCCAGGCTTTCTTAACCAGGGGTCTGTGAGCTTGAGTTGAAATTCAAAAACAACATTATTCTTGTGGGGACGTGTTGGTGCGGGTGTGACCTGTTTATTAAATAATACACAGTAGAGTATGGACTTAGTAAGGGCTCTGTGGTTTTCACCTGACTGGCAGAGGGGTCCGTGGAACAAAAAAGGTTAAGAACCCCTGCTTTAAGCTGTCCCATCTGCTCTGCCCTTCAGGGCGGCCATTGTCATAGAGCAGCTTCTACAGGTCCCCGTTTGGATGGTTCCGGAACCAGGGGACCACTTCAGGTGTCTGCACACATAAGTTCATATGCAGGAGGATGTTGGGCTTTTGAATGGGAAGAAGAGGTTTTAGTCGTTGTTGTCCGATTTGATGTGCGGAGGACTGTGTGAGAATAGGATGGAAGGACTTCTGTTCCAAGCTACACCCCGTGATTGGCTTTGAGCCCAAGGCATAAGCTGAAGGAGGGTTTTCTCTGCTCTTCTACCCCATAACCCATCACTCCTGGTACCCCATAGGCCAGAAATGGGGGCTTCCCTGAAAAATCAGCATCCTGGTCACAGACAACATCTTGGCGCTGAGACGCCTTCAAGCTGGTACATAGCCAGAGTCTAGACAAAGAGGAGAAGTTGAGGAGGCAGGTGTAATATAACTGGCAGCACAGGTGGACAACCCACAATTTAAAGGATCACTGTGGTGGCGGTGGGAGGTGAGATGGAGGTTAAGTCACAAGAACAAGGGCTAGAATATTCAAATATCAGTATTTACAGGACGTACATGTCTCCACAAGCTAGTGAGCCACAGGGCATTCTGGTTAAACATATACCACGAGAAGATTCCAGGTTACCAGGGACTGTGGGACCAGGGGATGGGGAGTTATTGCTTAATGGGTGCAGAGCTTCTGGTTGGGGTGAAGAAGTTTCAGTGCTGAACAATGGTGAGGGTAGCCCAGCATTGTGAATGTGATTGACATGACTCCACAGCGCTGGACACTTGAAAGTGGTTAACATGGGAAATCCTGTGTTGTTTTCTATGTGACCACAAAGAAAATTTATAAAAATAAAAGTAAATATGTAAAAATATTTTGCCCTGTGCTCTGGCCTCATGGGCAGAGACTGAGGGCAGGAAATGAGAAGACACAGAGAGGAGGAATTTCTGGAGGTGACTGGAGACCAGCTCCCTCGTACACGTGAAAATTGGCCTTGCCAATGTCAATAGAGATAGGCTCGACTTGGAATCTCCTGGTCCCACACCTGCTAGGACAGGACGCCACGCAGTTGCCAGTCGAGGCACAATATACCAAGTCCATTCAAGAGGTACAGCCAAATCAAGAATGCAGGGATCCGGGGATCTCTTCTCCCCTTAAACATGGGCAATAGCGTCAGAACGCCTGGTCTGCTTTAATCTCGGCCTTTTTAATCAACCAGAGTAGTTAGTACCTGCTACCCCAAGGCCATAGCTGATGTGCCCACAGCTCGGATACAGTGCACGGTGAAGGGAAAGTCTTGAACTTCACGAATGCTTTAATGAGGGCATGGTTTCCTCTGTGCACTCACCTGTTCATGTGAGCACCACCTGAGAAAAGCCCGTGGGCACACGATAGGGGCTGAATGCCAGGAGCCAGGCAGCCCAGGCGCCAGGGATAGGGCCTCAGGTGCACGACAGTGCTCAGCAGGCTCCCCAGGCATGGCTCTGTCACTAAAGGAGACAGCCTGAATATTCAATGACTTCATTACGATCCAGTACAGCAGCCAACAGGGGCAGGTGGGAGGCGTGTTTGGAAGCTGGCCTTGGGAAAAGCCAAAGAGAATAAGCAGCCGCCTCCAGTTTGCTAGAGGGTCTTAGGCGGGCAGGGAGGCTGGGCCCTCAATGAAGCTCATAATCTCAAAAGAGAAGAATCTCCATTAAGATCTCACACTCGGAATCTCTGAATGAGATTTATTTCAAGAACACATTTTCTCCCAGCCCTGAAATAAGTGTGAACTGAACTGTGAAAAACAAATCTTGACCATATTGTTGTCACTGCCAATTCACAGCAACAGTCTTCACTTTCGAATTATCACTCCCAATTTTTTCCTTTTTCTTTTTTCTTTCTTTTTTGGTCCTAAGAATTTGGAGATTTAAAAAATTATACCTAGCCAAGAGGACCCGGAAGATTTCCAGTTTTGAAAGCTTGAGCATTCTCATCCCAGCCTGCAGATGTACCGTACGATCCACGTTCCCATCAAGGATGTTCACCGGGACATGCCTAATGAGAGGGGGCCCTCCCTTGGGCTTCCAGAGAGGTCTCTGCAACATAACTGTGCCCTCCGTAATGAGAGAGAGCTACCTGGGGAATTCCAGTCCTTAGCAAACATCAAGTACAAACCAAGCTTGTTCTTTTTCGTCATGTTCTAAGTCAATCTGAGTGCATTATAAACCACAGAGGTGCAAATTGTGTTTGATTATTTATAACCATAAAATAAACGGAATAATGTAGAGCTTGTGAATTTTTTTTCTACGATGGATAAGGCAAGGGGGAAAAAATTCCCTGGTGGAGATAAGTGATTAATATTTGATAAATTCCTAACACTCTTGCATTTGACAACTTTTCTTGAAGGAGTTGAGACCAGTTTCCAGGGTTCAGTACCTACAGTTTTCAAAAACTTTTAAGATTTCTAGCCCTGGGCTCTGCCATAAACCACTGGAGTTCAGGGAAATACATAAATTTTGAAGGCGAATACATATTTCTTTTCTCTGGGCAACTCATCTTCTGATGGCACAGGCCACAAAATAACATCCTTTCACCTCCATCTAATTTGGTATAAAGGCAAAAATAATATGCCTAGGTATTTACCTCTAAAATCATACTATAAGAATACTCTGAGATGAAAGGGAGTCGTATGAGTTTCTATCTGTCATTGGCTTCCCATGATTAAAGGTAGGGTACCTATGCAACCTGGACGACACACATCAAAGACTTCATTAGGCCAGCAGGTACAGGGACGGATGTCTGGCAATAGTACTGCTCTGAAGTTAATATGCTTTCATTTGATTAAAGTCCGGACTCCCAACAAAACAGCAGTATGGAGACGGAGGTGCTGTGTTCCGTGTTTCTTCCCCCGCACCCCTCTCTCCTTTGTAAAGCTTCTGCTACACCAAAACTCCCCTAGACCTTGTCTTCCTGGTTATCCTCGTCTTGGTTGATGGCCAACATTTGTTGTGTCTTAACGAGGTGTTCGGCACTGTGCCAAAACCTACCTACTCTTTATGTCATTTAATCATCACATGAGACTGGGATGGGATTTACAGATGAAGAAGTTGTCTCAGGTCCCTCAGCAAGGTAGGGAGCAGCCAGATCCCAGGCACGCATGCACGGCCATGAAGCCTTGGCTCATACACGCTCAGCTAGGCTGCTTCCTGTTCCCCTCCCTACTGGCCCGTTCAGTGAAGAGAAGCATGATCAAACCCGATTGACCAGGGAGTTCAGTCAAGTTGATGGTGCAAGTCTTCCTTATCCATAAGGAGGCTGATTCACTATCCTGTGGTAGATACTTTAACCTGCCAAACAGTGGCTGCTATCATTTAGAGCAAAATTAAGGGGGAAAGCATGACTGATTCAGTCCTTTCTGTTCCTAAACCTCAAAATCCTCCCAAAGATGTTTAAATGAGCCCAAGCCCTGCCCTACCCCTTTGAAGCATTCATAAGTCTATACAATTCCCCTAAGGGTTACAACACCCAAGATCATACACTCTAGCAGAGAGGAAGAGGGATGCAGTAAATACGAGAAGCTTCCACCCTCATTGTGCAAAATCCCTTTTTAAGAACATCTGCGTTTCCACTGGCGGACATGGAAGCTGGAAGTAATTGCCTCTAAAGCAGACGTTAAGGCTGCGAGCCCTGCCAACACTTCCATCTTACATGTGCAAACGGGTTGCACATAAGATGCGCGGACTATTCCATTGAGAGAAATCCGTTCCACCAGCCAAACAAGTACAGCCCAGCACATCTTTTTCCCTGAGCAAGGTTAATGGCAATCAGTACCCCTGCCTCAAGAGAGAACGCATAACAAACTCAGAACCTCTCCTGCACCTAGCGTTAGGGGCAGAATACCCACCAGGCCTACCCAAACTGTGGAGGAGCCTGGACTCAGACAGCAAATTGCCGTCAAGGTGTCGCTGAAGCAAGCACACTTACCACAGAGAATTATTGTGCCTACAACACTCTTCCAAGTAGGAGCAAAACTCTACGGTTTCACGATCAGTCATGCACCATTTGCAACACATCTGTACCTTAACCTTTCATGGAACTCACTAAAGTTGAGCTAGAGTAACTGTCCACGTGTTAAAGTCTTTTCATATGCTTTATTTTGCAGACTCGGAGCAAGATTAACTTTCGGCTAGTATGGAATTAATTCAGCAGGTATGAAAACACCCATGACCTTTCTTCACACCAACAGTTAGTGTGCCAGGAAGGTGGGAAGGTACACAGAAAGTGGCTGGGACTGCAAGGAGGCTGATGTCTGAGAAATTTGGATTTTTTTCCTTCCTTTATTGCTAACTTTCAGGAGTAATTAGGGCACTCATTTCTACCCTAATGCCTTCTAATGGTCACTTAATTCTGGACAAACTGCAGAGTAGAATGCTTTTGAAACTAGAATTAATTGTTTAAAAGACATTATTGGGATTAGTCTGGTAAATGTAGGGACAAAAAAAGAACTTTTATTGAGACATTAAAAATAATGAAGTTCCCTTCCAGTGTTCAGCCCTGATACATTTTGTTAGCTTTTTTTTTTTCCCCTCTAAAAGTAATTGACCAAGGGAATGGAGCAGTACCAGAGACCTTTCCACCTGTTTAAGAGAGTTCAGTGATATCTCTTACCATCATATCAGTTGAGCCAGGCAAAGAAAGGGCAAACACGTAGCTGGGTTGGGCCATATTGCAATTATTTTTCTTTCATTTCAGTAAACATCCATCTAATCATGACTGTGCACAGAGTTCTCAAGAAAGCCAATAGAAAATACCAAGAGGAATAATTTTCAGTCCTCTAAAGGTCATAGTCTATTGAGGGCTAAAGCCACATAAATAGCCAAAACACTGAAGGAAATGCCATAATAGAATTACAGACCAGATTCTCTAAGAGTCAATGAAGTAGGGGGAAGAGCTGGGATGGCTTCTAAACCTTGAAGAGTGTGTAGGCTGCCAACCATTGGCTAAGAAAAGGAAGGGAACCGCAGGCAGAAGGAACAGCTTCAGCAAAAGCTCGGAAGTAGAGAAGTCAGCATAGGAAACCTGGCTGTGTGATTAGAGGAGAGGTAAGGTTGTGGGGTAGAGGGTTGTATTGTGGCCATGCCATGCCAAACTGAATACTGCAGAAAGAGTGGGGACATTGGTGTATAGATGATCACAAATGACTTACGAAGGGGAAACTGACATAATCAAAGTTGTGAGTTCAAGTTTTTATTATTTTTAGTTCCTTTCCTCCCCATCGGTAAGATAATGCAGCTGAGTGGAAGATTGATGAGGAAAGAGGAGGAGCAATGGGAAAAAGGTAGAAAAGCAGAACAGGGAGCATCACGGATGTGTATTTTGGCTTTGCCATTTTGGGTAGGCCTCATTCTCCTTATCTGCTTTTTCATTTCCTGTTTGTTGCTAAGTCTTGGCATATTTAACATCTCTACAATGTTTAATATCACCTCAAAACTGCATCACCACAGAGGATATCTGTCCCGAGAGTCTGGAATTTTCATCTTCCTGCACATATGAAGATGGATATATGACTCCACTTGAATTTCAACACGGCCAAATTAAGTTTACCTTCCACTGGATGTCAGATCTTCCTTCTGTATTCCCAGACTAGAACAAATGAATTATTTTGAACTATGCTTTCTCTCAATCCATTAGCATACAATTCCCATTATAAAACATCTCTTATTATCTATCCCTCATCCTCTTCATTTCATCCCCTTTGACATGGCCCTATCTCAAGTCCAGCCCCTTGATCCCCACACCATGGACAATCAGAATAATCTCCTAATTGGTATCCTTGTCTCCAGTTTCATACCTTGTGGATCCATCTTTCACTCTGCAGCCTCCAACACAGGTCAGACAGCAGAACTTTGCTGTCTTCCCATTAGCTATGCCATGCTGCCAACCACTTGAGTTTTGAATGATCTGGCCCAAATCTCTACCCTCTCCCTCCTTTCTGGATTCTCCATACCCACGACACATAATTCCATGTCTTACCTTTGCCTACATCTTTCCTTCAGGTTAGCCTGTTGAAAATCTACTTATTTTCCAAGTCCTAACTCACATCCTACCTCTCCCACAAAGCCTTTCATGATTTCCCCATCCCAGATCCATAAATGGCTACTTTCTTTTTGCTCTCACAATTCTTCCAGTGTTTTATATCTGTTTGTTATTTTCAAATTTTCTATATGCTTGTCTCTGCTCAACTGTGAATTCTTTGAGAACTGAAGCCATATTACATTCATCAGTCTATTCCCTATTATCTATTACTGTTTTGCAAGTAAAGGCCTCTCTGAGAGAATGAATGAGAATTAGATGTATTCTTTAATGTGTTCCCAGGTATTAAACATTTCCAGTATTGTGAGCTTCCTGAGCAGGAATCAAAGCAGCCTATAAAAAGAAAAGTTGTGTCCTCATTCGTTTGTTGAGTGATTTGTGCCTTACATTTTCACTGGTTAATCAAATAAATGTTGGGTCCTAACTATTTATGCTACTGAATCATTTACTCATTTGCTCATTAAACAACTATTAATTAAGCATCTAGTTTGTTCTTGGGACTGTTCTACATGTTACAGATGTTGTGATTAATAAGACTGGTATGGCTCAACCTTATTTAGTTTATATTCTAATGGAGAAACTGGTTTTCTTAAAAAGTAATAAAACAAAATTTGGATAGAAGTGCATGGTAGGACAAGACAAAACAGAATAATAGGATAGTGACTTGTATGTTCAGAGAAAGTCTCTCAAAGGAGATGACATTGGAACTGACAGTCTATCCTGTCATTCCAACAAGTCATATGCCTGGGATTAAAATGAGGCTAAATGATAAAACCAGTGACACGCCATGAATATCAGCTTTTTTATCTTTAAGTTAACTCCTAGATCAGCACATCATTGGAGACTATGATGATGCTTTCTTTTCAAGATGGATGCCTGCCACCAGATTACTTCCTGCTTTCTCCAGGGATCTAGTACTACATCAGGTTTTCTAGACTGATCATTGCTGCTAATTAGGCTGTTAGGGATGGCAGCATCCAGCAAAAAAGCTCCAATTGCTCAATCTCCCTCCCTGCCACCATGGTCACTTTGGCCATGAGCCCATAGAGGAGCCCTGAAATAGCTAGGCGGTGAGGTCAACCAAAATCCACAGGGAGGCTCATGTTTTGTTGCGGAATCCTTTTGGTGACCATTCATATGGATAGCAAAATTCACATTCTGAACCTGTTGCAGTAGGTCCATCCACATACTGCCTCTCCAAATGTTTTGTCACTAATCCTCCAATATTTTTCTTTACAAGTACCCAACAGTATAGCCACACTCTTAACCATGGTGCATAAGTTGGTATATATTCTTTTTTATTTGTTTGTTTGTTTTTACTTATTGTTTTGTCTTGCATTTTAAAATTTTGGGTACATATTCTCATCCCAGGCTCTCTCACTTTTCTGACAATGTGGTCATGAGATTTCCCACTTAAAGTTATTTGTGCTGGAAGGATGTCCTTTTTCCACTCCCTTCAGGACCTCTTATGATGTATGGGGCTGTAATAACACAACAATCCATTTCCAGTTGGGGCCAGCACACTATGTAGAGCCAATTGTAAAACTGGCTTAGAAAGTTTCCTCTGTAGTCATCTGTTCTTGGGAACTCCTATGAGGTCATAGGGTGATTAAGTAGAAGTAGCCAAGAAACAGTAGTTACACTGGGAACATGAGCCACATGCACATGTAATTGACTGGTGCTTTCACAACCTGCTGGGTCTTTGTCTCATATATCCCATTTTCATGTGTTGAAGACATGCTGGACATGCTGGGAATCAGGTAATCCTTATTCCATGATGGATAATAGGGATCACACAGTTACCCTCTGTCTTGTGATGAGGCATTCAATCCCTACCAGGGCCCAAAAAATAACCTAAGAGCTGTTTCTCAAAAGAAGGATAACTATTTGCTAAGTAAGTTATGTTTTGCTCCAAAATTCTAGGATTTCCCATTAAGTTTGCCACCGTTTCACATAGAATTCCTACTTGCCTTAAAGCATTTAAAGCACCAGAATTCTGCAGGGCCCTAAGAACAAAATAATTGAACAATTGAACTGCTTTTCCTCTAGCTCATGTTAACTGGCTATCCATCTCTTGCTCTAGTCCCCACTTACATCTTTCATGAAAATGGGTTAGAGTTGTATACCCAAATATATATTGCCTCCAGAATCCTAAGAAGCCCCCTCTTAGTGATCTGACGCACGACATGCACTGTTTTGTGGAAAGGATCCAAAAATTAGCAGATAACTGTCCCCCCAAATGTCTCCAAGGTGGTTGTACCCTTCATGTCATGGGATTTATCTAAACTCCCTGGTTTTCATATCTTAGTTGTGCATCTAGTTTCAGATCAATAATATTGATGTTATTCTTGACTCCACTCACATGTCCATGATCAATCTATCTTTAATTTCCACAGAATGTATCTCCAAAAAAATATTGCACAATCATTACTGCTACAACACTTGTCCATGCCACCACCATCTCTTGCCTAACTAATGCAACATACTTCTAATCTGTCCTCACCATTTTCACTCTTGTCTGATTATGGTCCATTCCCTACTCAGAATCTATGATATTTTTTCTAAACTTAAATCAAATCATATCACTCCCATGCCTGAAATTCATAAACGGCTTTCTACTGCAGCAAGAACAAAAGTCAAACTTCTCCTCCTCACCTATAAGGGCCTGCATGATCTGACTCCTGCCTAAGTCTCTGACAACTCTTTCCATTCTCTCCCATTTTCAATACGCTGCAGTCTGTGTTTATTATTTCCGTCCCTAGAAACTATGATACACTGTTCTTATCTCAGGATCCTAGCTCATCTGTTTTATTTGTTTGGAACTCTCTTCCATGACACTGTCTTCCTCATAATTTGGGATATAATTCAAATATTAGTCCTACGCAGCTGTTCCCTAAGTCACTCTTTTGTATCTTCCTTCTTTTAACCTCTTTAGTGTCTCAATCAGTTTCTGAAACTTTTTATTCCTTTCTTTGTTTATTAACTATCTCCCTCCTCCCCAACTATAAGGTAGGTTTTCAAGGACTTTATCCTGTTCACTGGATTTCCTTCATTTAGAACAGTGCTTATTAGTGAGTAGGTGCTCAATACTTGTTGAGTGACTCACTGACCGCCTTCAAGTCGTCATTTTGATTGGTGGGCTGGAGTTTTATTTTGAGTCCTCAGAAATTGAGGTTAGCTCAGTTTGGTGTCTAATAATCCCTGGAGTAACTGGGTATTCCCTTTACCTCATTACACATTTACCCTGTTAATAGCCCCGTGCTCCTCTGAGGAAAGCAAGGAAAACGTCTCACTGTTCCTACTTGTGACATTATTGCCGAGTCCTCAAGGAACTTTGTCCTTTAAAGAGCTTCCGGGAAAGGGCTCTAGAACTCCAAACTGGAGCAGATTTGGGAATAAGATGAGAGGCTACCCATTCTCTTAATATGGTTCAAATCAAGCCTTCTTTCATGAGTCCGAGAGTTCTGTTTCATACCTAGTATAAATGAAATAGGATCTTAAAGGAATTCCTATCTCTTTCAGTATTTGGATCCCATCATCAGTTAGCTGCCACCATATATACGAGTGGGTCAAACCATTCTGCTTACCAGGCAGGCCTGGAGCCTATTATGACAGCCTTTCCCACTTTACCTCTGGCTGTTATTCACTGTTGCTTCACTTCTGTCATTCTAGAATCTCTTTAGCCTGATTGAAATTAAGGAACAACTTTCAACTGTAGGACCCACAGAAAACAGGTGCAAACATGTTTTCAAAGACAATAGTACCCCTTCACCAACGTATTTCTCAAGGTCTTGATGAAGAGTGTCTTCTAGGCCCTCTCAGGGGGAAAAAAACAGGAAAAGTTACAAGGATAAATTCACTCCACCATTTCCAACTCTGAAGAATTTGGATTCTTTATTTTTTATTTTACCAAAATCTATTCCATCTCGACTTCATTTAACATAGTCTGCTGTTGACTGTGGATTCAGTCATCTAATTGAGTAAGCAATTAAGCCACTTCCAGGGCTCAAATCAATCCACTGGAGAAGCCATAGCTCTCCAACTAAGATACATACAGCAGCGGGTTCTTACCCAAATAGGAAAGGGGAATTCAGAAAAGTCTTCTATAGAAACTACACAATTTGGAGAGTTTGTGCTAATTGCAATGAAAAGCTATGGGGGAGTGTGTTAAGCAAGGGTATGAGGAGGGGATATGCCTAGGAGAGAGAGGGTGGTGGTGTGGGCTAGGGAGGTAGCCAGTGAGATGGTGAGTGGAGGTAAGATTAGGAATGTGTTTTGGTGATAAAGCTGACAGGATTTACTCTTTAGATATAGACATGTAATAAAGAGAGAGGAATCAAGAATGATTCTTTGGAATGTAAGAGGGTCCACCTGCTATGGCAAACAGTTGGAAATTCTTCAAAAAGTTAAATGCAGAATTATCACATGAACCAGCAATTCCATTCCTAAGGATAACCCCCAAGTGCCTGAAAGCAGGGACTCAAACAGATACTTGTACACCAATGTTCATAACAGCATTATTCCCAATAGCCAAAAGGGAGAAACAACCTAAGTGTCCATTAACAGACAAATGGACAAACATAATATGGTATATTCATACAATGGAATATCATTCATCAATAAAAGGAATGAAGTTCTGTTACATGCTGCACCATAGATGAACCTTGAAAAGTTTATGCTAAATGAAAGAAGCCAGACACCAATGGACCAATATTGTATCATCTCACCTACATGAAATATCTAGAATCAGCAAATTCGTAGAGAAAGAAAGTAGATTAGAAATAATCAGGGGCCAGGGTGAAGGGGACATGAGGAGCTTTTGTTTAAGGGTACAGTTTTGTTTGGGATGAAGATAAAGTTTTGGTAATGGGTGGTGGTGATGGTAGCACAATATTATGAACATAATTAGTGTCACTGAATTGTACACTTAAAATGGTTAAAATGACAAATGTTGTGTGATATAAATACTACCACAATAAAAATTTTTCATTAAAAAATTATTTTTGGCTTGGTGCCAGTAACTAAGGAGGAAAAAAAAATGTGTCCATTATGGGAAGTGAAAAGAATATTCTGTACCTGCCTTCCAGCTCACGATCAATTTCTGACTTTATAGACACATCTAAATAACGAACAGAGCATGATCAGTGTTAAAGTAGTGACTGCAATCATCACAGATATGAGAGAAATTAGGGCTCGATTTGTTAGAAGGAGCGTCTGACTTCAAAAGCTGGAACCAGGAGGCTGAGCAGACTTTCATATGATAAGGAATATAAGGAATGAGGAAAAGGGTCTGGAGGCAGGGCAACCTGTGTAAGATCAAGTCACACCCTGCACACCTCCAGGTGGTGTCATTCACACAGAACATGGTTACACTCAGACTCGAAGGTAGGAAAATGCCAGGTACAACATTGGGAGGGTAAATAAACAAGTTTATCAAAGACAAAAGACAGCGTAAAGGAAGCTCAGTGGAGTTAGAAAGATACATTAATCTAGGATGCAGCCATTACAGGGCTACATTTTTTGGCGTATTCAAATAAACTGAACTCCACAGCATCCAACATCCATGGGAAATGTTAGTAGGCATCCTATGTTTCCCAAATCCCCTGTTAACTAATTATCAAATATTAGCTCATCCAAGCTCCAGTAGCAAAGGAGCCATAAACATTTTTTATGAGGAGCTTTTCTTTCATCCGCTAAGGTAAGGCAGACGAATCCTCTAGTCTTTGTTCCAAGAAAGCACTCCAACTGCGGAGGCTAGACTTGGTTTCATCAATAAATGAGCTGTTAAAATTGATTTCTCCTCATTGAAAGGCACTTCATTCACAAATATATTCTGCTACATGGAGACCATTTTACTCCACAATCTGGGCTGTTCCAAATGAAACTCCTTCATTACAAACACGCCTTTCAGAACTCTTATTGGTGTTGTCACTGTGTAAAATGCTATTTTTCCACATAGTCACAGTACCTCAAACTTGAATGTCAGGGCTTCAGGGCTTTTTTCATCCTTAGAAACAATACTATGGTATATAGAAAGCATTTTATTCCTGTCACGGCACCCGGTAAACTATTTGGGAAGGACAAATATCTCTTACGGAAAGATGACTCATGATTACCTTCTCTGTATCTTGTAATAGCATTATTCCATGTGACACACGGGCAAGAAATCATTTACTATATTACTGCCATTTTCAGGGGGAAAATGCCTCAACTGGAGTAATAGTGGTCATATTTTTGGAAATCAGGGAAATGTATAAAAACTTTGCTTTAGAAAAATATGTTGGCTGTCAGATGTCTTCCTTGCTTGACAGACATGTGATGACAAGAAATTAACAAGCCTGGTAGAGGGTTGGAGATGCGTGGAGTGGAAAATGCCTTGTGGACAGTGTCCATACTCAATTTTTCTGCCTGTCTGACTGTTTTGTTTCACTCTGAGACACAAAGAAGGACCAGCGAACAAGGTACAATTCAATGATGAGTACATTTAAGGTACCTGGGATCAGCCTAACACGATAAGATAGGATATAGTTAAATTACTGGGTCAAGATTGTAGCTGCTGTTTCATTAGGGTAAGACACTGCACTCTACAATCTCCTTCCTCATGGCCATCATCATGCCCTCTGTCACATCCATGCTGGCTGAGAGTTCTCCCTAACAGACGGAGGCATGGGCTCCTCTGCTCTCTTTATTCATCTCTTCCTAGTTCCATATGTTTCTTATGACATCTCCTAGTATTTCCACTTAGAATAAAAAAGATTGTTTAAATTTCCAACCATGTCCGTTCCAGTGGTGGGATGTAAGTCGCTCTACAATGCCTTGTCTTTGAAGACTGTGATTTGTTTGGGGTCCATATACAGCAACTTGTTTTAAAAAATGCCCTTTTGTCAAAAATTTTGAAAATAAAGGAGAGGGAACAGCTGCAGCTCAAACACAGCAGTAGACTCTAGACAATGCCAGGTTCTCTTATTTTTCACCTCCTGCTTTTCCTCACACTGTTTGCAATAAGGAAGGGAGGGCAGCTTTTGTTCCTTAGAAAAGGAGAAGGGAAGGAAAAATTGATTATTCCTTGCAGATAATGGGTGGTCAGTAATCATGTAAGAATGGGACAAACATTCAGAAGGTCCAAACGAGTCTCTGAGCACAGCTGCACGATGACAACCATATGCTCTGGCCTGCGGGGTTATAGCTATTACATTGGAACTGATTAGTTGATCTTCACTAAAAATAACTTCATCTGGACTACTGATTATTACCAGCAAGCAGTAAACATGAATGCACTGGGTTTACTTTGCATACCTTCAACTACTTTTAGAATAATATGCAGGTTAAAAGAATTGATTTATACACTAACTGTACACACTAGCCCTAAATAAATGTGTTAATAGCATGAGGTTCTAGGTAGATGAAAGAAATTAGGGAAAACCAGAAGGCAAGGGCCTGATCACAAAAGATTTTCATTTAGTTGCAGCACCATGTTAAAGAGGCAAAGTCTTTAAATATAAGCCTGACTAGTAGTTTTCAGTGGGTATGAGACATTATCACAATTACCTGGATAGCTTTTTCAAAATCTACCTGACCGTTCCCCATATTTCCCTTCTTCTGTTCTAATATTTCTCCACATGGTCACACTTGTGTTGTGAGTGTTTGTGTGTGTGTGTGTGTGTGTGTGTATGTTATGCCCTAAATCCCCACCTATCTCTGGTTGAGAACTAGTAGCTATCAATACCTTCATTTTCCAGTTAAGGATACTAAGTCCTTGACCAGGAAAGCGATTTGCCCAAAGGCATTCTCCTAGTTGATAGCAGAGGTAGGTCTAGAAACTATCCTTGAAATTCCTAGTCCAGTCCTTTCACTCTTCTTTCTTCCCTTCCAGAATTACAAAACATATGTGTGTGTCCAAACAAAAAGCTGCTTCTTCTCCCATGGATTGATTAATTGATCCATCCATTCATTCAACACTGTCTATTGAGACACTGTTCCAGGTCTTGGGAAATAATGGCAAACAAGATAAAAGAACTAGATACAACAATGCTGTAGGTGTAGACTTATCTTTATGCAAAGCTAGGCTATAAAGAGGGACAAAGATAATCCCTAATATAACCTGTATGCCTGGGAAATGGTAACTATGATGATGATGATGCTTATTATTAATAATAGCATCTTAAATGCTTGTGCGGTAATTTAGTGTTTACAAGATTTCCATTCCTGTGAACTATTATCATAATGTATGCCATCTGCCTACTCCTTCAGCAACAGCATAGAACGACATAGTGACTATTTTCCCTAGAAGTCTGATCTTCCTGAGCAGTTTATAAGTCCCTCAAAATCAGGTACTGGATCTTTTACCTCTTGCATCTTCCTTGGTGATCATCGACATGCTCAGTTCAAAGCAAATATTAAAATACTGGCCCCAACTTACACAGGTCTTGAGAGTTTTAAAATACATTTGTAGATACCTCATTTGATTTTATAATATCTTGTATTTGGATTTTAAAGATGAGAAATGAGAGGTTCAAAAAGGACACTTTATTCACCCAAGATCATCTAATTGATTAGCGGAAAAGTACTAAGTCTCTTTTGCATTTTTTTCCTAAAGCTTTTTGTTTTCATTGTACTCTGTAGCCTTGTGTATGTGTGGTATTTCAGGTATATAATATGTCAGGCATCTAGATACTTTGAGAAATGAACACATCCTTGGGAATTAGGAATAAAAACAGGGAAGCCTGGATTGCTTGATCCACATATCAAGCTGCTCGTCATGGGGTAACCATGACAGTTTGAAAATTATGTGAGCAGAGGCAGAGCTGTAACTGCACAGCTGTGGCAATCAGAAGACACAACACACTGAGGCCATCTTTAGGATAAGTCATGGTCACACAGTGTTGAAAGGAACAGAGTTTTATCAGCCAAGAATGCATTTGGAAAAAAAAGAAAGAATGCATTTGAGAGGCATGATAGCAAGCATTGAGCTCTGGAAGATGATAACAGAGTCCAAGTGAATATGGTACCCCAGCCTTCATCTCAGCCATGCTCCTAAGCCTTCTCCCTGTTCTTCTAAAGATGAGATGCCAATATTATTCTAAAGCTTACTTAATTCATGCAGGAAGCCCCCAAGGCTTGACAGAATATTTCAGTATGTCTACACAACATGCAGTCTCTGCCAGATGATCAAGCAAGAGATGTTAAAAAAATGTTAAAGTTACTATCAGCAATGGGGAACTGAACAAAACCCAATTTTGTTTCCATCGTTTTTGAAAACCACAAAGTTCCAACTAAACTCCGCCTTATTTATTGTCAAATGCATGAACAGGAAATCACTCAGGGATTCATGTCTTGCTTTTCTACAACTTGACAGCAAACATCAAACAGCAGCAATGTCAGCCATGGGCCATAACTTTTATGCCAATTTTTGCTATGCCCTATAAAGTTTTTTCTCAAATCCATAAGGTCACAAAGACCTTCTCCTTTGATAGTATAACTTGGATGTACAAATTAAAATTCCATTTCCTGAATCTCCTTCATTCATAAAAAGCAATTAGTGTAGAGTATCTAATACACTCTACGGCACTGGTGAAGGCATTAGTCTTCATTTTCCTCAACGCGCTATGCCAAAATATTACTTTCATTTATTAAAGCCATTTGTGATTGCCACCAACATTGAGCTGAATGGCATCCCAAGGCCAAATTTGCTCATTCATCCACTAGATAAAAAAAATAAAATCCATGAGATGAGTCATTGATTAACCTATGACAATTTCTTACCTTAAGCATCTTTGGCTGCATATCGAAACAAAATATACAGTAAGCCTCTGTCAAATATGCAAAGCCATGCCAGCGGCTAAAGGGATATTTTTCTACAATTTGAACCTTATGTTCAGGATACCCAGAGTTGTCTGTCTGTGGCCATGTGCCATCAGGAATCATGGGGAACACAAGCTAGGCTGCCTAGGGGATAAGAGAAGCCCATCTGTCCATCCTCCAAGGTTGCTTGTCTTTGCAGGTAGGGAAACAGAGAGCACAATCTAGCAGCTATGGTAAGAAATAAGTCCAGAGAAGAATGCCCATGGTTTTCCCTTCAGAGAAGTCAAGGAAACATCTATTTTTCTGCTATTTGTCAGGTCCTTACACATATATTATCTCATTGAATTCTCACAACAACCATGTGAGGTAGGTATTATGACCCCATTTCGCAGATGAAGAAACCAAGAAGACTCATAAAGCAATTTGCCCAAGGTCATAAAGCTGGTAAGTTATAAAGCCAGTTCACTGATTTTTTTTGTTTTTTTTTTATAGTCTCTCCAACTACAGAGTATCTTTCTGCTCTAAGATTTTACACATAAATTCAGTACAGAAAGGTCTCTGAGACATAGAGAAGGATTTATATTCATAAACCAGAGTAACATAATTCTAAAACAACAGCTGTGGGCACAAGGTGAAAATGTTGATAATGAAGTGGAGAATTATACATGGTCTCCCAATGTTGTCTTCAACGGTTGGAAAGAGAGAGAGTGAGAAAGAATTTTTGAAGATTTATTTTAGTTCAGAATGGCAGGCTTGGTGAATGATAACCAAAGACACGATCTCAGCAGTGGAAGCTGGAAGACCTAGTCACTCTGGACCCTGTACTTGTTGGCAATTTCCTCAACGCTTGCCAGAAGTGGACTCCAAACTGATAACCGAAGTAGAAGTTCCCCAGCTTCACAGACCCTCAAAACGGGTCTGATGTGATTTGTTAAAAATATTTGTTTATGAAAATTTATCTTTAAGTAGTCACAGCCTAGCAAATATCTTGGCATATAGTGAATGTTTATGAAGTACTAGGTTGAGAGTGGGAAAGTGAAATGCACCATTCGAGCGTTAGCATGATGATAGTTGGCCTGATGGGTCAGGCTTTCTACTGGTTGCCCACTAGTTAAGTAGGACATAAACAATGACACAAAGGCCAGCTCTATCATGGAAGAGCTTAAATTCCCACCCGGGAGACAAATTAAACGCATCTTTTAAAAAACGCATACTTCATGAAGCAGAAACTAAACAAAATGTAAATGAGATCCAGCTGCACAAAGATTCGTTATGGTTGGGGTAACTTCTCAGCTCACCATGATTCCTCCTTCTCAAGGAAATGAATCTGAGTCCCAGACCTGGCCTTCTGCAGGTGTGACAATACTCGGTGTCCTATTCTCTTTTCAGGAAATGATTCATGCAGGGTTGAACAGTTAGACAACCAAAGTTAACTGGAGCAGTCAGATTCTTCTGCACAGGAAATCAGGATTTTCAGTCAACTCTCTCATGGGGAGAAAGGATTCCTTGAAGTTGAATAACATTGGTGATAATTCTCTAGAAGGAAGGTTTATGAAAGGTCGTGCTCTTGAGATCACTGGGCTGCACTTCTAAAGTTTTCTCTCTGCACTTCTGAAGTTTTGTTTGTTCAGTTCTTCTTGTTCAGTTCTTCTTATAATTCTATGACATATCCCACCATCCTTCCCATAGGTTCCCTCTTTTGCTTAGGCTACCCAGAGCTGGTTCTTATGACTTTAACAAAAGAAACTTAAATGACTCAGAAGTGCAGATGGATGGCTCTAAGAATTGCTGTAACCAGAGCCAAGTTATTTGAACCCAGAAAGATAACAAATGCAAAAGTCTGACTTAAGAAGCAACACTTTTGAAGTACAATAGAGTAGGGAAAGCATTCCAAAGTGGAGGAGTGGGCCAAGCGAAAGGTAAAACATGGTATAGAGTCCATTGTGAGTGAAGAACAGAGCTCCATTGCCAGGAATAATACGAGATCCATGCCAATCTTCAGGAGAAGACAGCAGTGGTGGAGGAAGTCTGCCAGATATTTAGGTTAAATTTAAAGGGTAAAGTCATTTTGCTTTGTTTTGTTTGTGAGGGGACTAGAGATTCACATAGTAACATGCCATTTCTATAGGTGGAGATGGCAGAAACTTTGTTCTCTGGCTTGGCATCTCAGAGCATTGCTGGCTTTGTAATATGAAAGGATATTTAATTAGAAAACTCTTGAAAATAACTTTAAATTTGGAAGACTTTGAGGGATGAAGAGGACTGTCATTGGGCAGCTGTACCCTACCTGCAATGTAGTACTGCCTGGTGTCTTGACCAGAACATATTTGCCATGGTCTTCAATCTCCAGAAAGCTGACCCTTTCTGGTGACTAGAACTGACCAAGGACCTTGAGAGCAATGGAACAACCAGAGCCAAGCCTAGTACCTTCTTAAAAAGGAGATGTAGGCTTAAGCCACACACAAGCAACATTTTGAGAAATGGCTTGATGTGGGGTGTTTCTTTAGAAAGGAGCAGATTAGTCATTTTTTTTTGCCCAGAGTGATGCATCATGGGTCTTGTCCATCTTGGTATCAGGTCAAGTTGGGTGCATCGTAACAGAACTGCAGCTCAGTAGCCCATCCAAGGTCTAGTTCTTCAGATCATCATCACTCTGTTCCTGCAACTTCTGGTCTTAGCTCTTTAGTGCTGTCAGCTGGGAGAGAAATATAAGAATTAATTTTACTGTTAAGCCTAGGGGAAACAAAGTTAGATATATTTCTTACCAGGAAAAATTCAGTTCCAAGGCCCAATTTTCAGAAATCAAGTTAGTATTTATAACAAACCCATCATATTTTCTATTAAATAAAGTGTTCTATTACTTCCTTTCACCTTTCCAATAAGCTTTTTTTTTTTAAGATTTATTTATTTATTTATTTATTTATTTCTCTCTGCTCCCCTCCCCACCCTGGTTGTCTGTTCTCTGTGTCTATTTGCTGCGTCGTCTTCTTTGTCCGCTTCTGTTGTTGTCAGCAGCATGGGAATCTGTGTTTCTTTTTTTTTGTCTTTATTTATTTTTGTAATATTACATTCACCCCCCTCACCCCACTCCTCCCCCATAACAACAATCTTCTCCATCATCATGAGACATTCATTGCACTTGGCAAATACATCTCTGAGCACCACTGCACCTCATGGTCAGTGGTCCACACCATAGCCCACACTCTCCCATGTTCCACCCAGTGAGCCATGGGAGGACATACAATGTCTGGTAACTGTCCCTGCAGCACCACCCAGGACAACTCCAAGTTCCAAAAATGCCCCCACATCTCATTTCTTCCTCCCACTCTCTACCCCCAGCAGCCACCATGGCCACTTTCTCCACACCAATGCCACATTTTCTTCGACTACTAATCACAATAGTCCATGAACAGAATATCAGTAAGTCCACTCTAATCCATTCTCTATTCCTCCATCCTGTGGACCCTGGAATGGTTGTGTCCACTCCACATCTATATTAAGAGGGGGCTTAGAGTCCACATGGATGCTGGATGCAATTCTCCCGCTGTCAGTTGTAGGCACTCTTGGCTCCCTGGTGTGGTGGCTGACCTTCTTCAACTCCATGTTAGCTGAGTAGGGTAAGTCCAATAAACCAGAGTGTAGGAGCTGAAGTCTGTTGAGACTTAAGGCCTGGCTATCACATGGTCAGTCCAGAGATTCAGGTCCCCTGGGTATATATTAAACCCCAGCACCAACTAGAGTTCTGGTAAAAGTAACATTTTTGTTGCGTCAGCTCTCCGTGTGTGTGGCACCATTACTGGGCAGGCTGCACTTTCTTTCACGCTGGGTGGCTCTCCTTACGGGGCACACTCCTTATGTGTGGGGCTCCCCTATGCAGGGGACACCCCTGCGTGGCGCAGCACGGCACTCCTTGCGCGCATCAGCACTGTGCATGGGCCAACTACACATAGGTTAAGGAGGCCCGGGGTTTGAACTGCGGACCTCCCATGTGGTAGACAGATGCCCTAACCACTGGGCCAAGTCTGCCGCCATCCAATAAGCTTTCTTTACCAAAGAAGTTAGAGGCTAGAAGGTAATTCTGAGTATGACTGCTGGAGTTATTAAGTCAGTTGGATCTTACGCATTTAAACGTTGAGATTGATATAGACTATTGTTTACCACATTAAAAGCATCCTAAAGAAAAGGTAATGCTTATCTGTAAGATGACAAATAGCTATTTTCCTTTTAGTAGGTTTTTCGGAATATGATTTTTTCCAAAGACGAAAACTTAGTTCTATAAATTTAAGTACAAAACAACTGGACACTTTACACTCCAGTTAGACTTTATTCTGGCTCAAAGGAATTTGATTAACAACTTTTCCCTTCTACACCTCTTTACTTTTCACTTGTTCAGAGTCAGAAGTGGAGCACAGAAAGAGCCCCAGAAAGTCTGTTCTCTTGATATCTTCAACCTGGCAGGAAGCTCTGAATGTCTCCTGAGAGGGAGTTAGATAAGTTCTATGAAATTTCCAGTGTACCATGGGATACGTATCCCAAAACAAATCTTATTTTTTAGAACGATCCATTCACTCCTAGCTCAAGTTTCACACTGGGCTTTTCCAATGACCACAGAAATGTAGCAATGATCTTTGCCGAAACCTCTGAAGAAAATATCAGGCATCAGAAGCAGAGAATCATGATTAATAATAGCTCTTAAGCCACCAGTATATCTTAATAACACTTCTTTCTTTCTGCCAACTTTCCAAAACTATTCCAAGGAGTTTGGAGCCTTTTTCTTTCTCTTTAACTGTTGCTGCTTTTAGAACTATGATTTGTCTGGGTTCCCCTTATAAGATTAAGTAAAATGGACATACTGTGGGAGCATGGAAAAGATTATAATTTCTTTAATATAAATGCTTGTCATGACGACATTTTCTATAATGTCATGGTGATGTCTTGCTTTGCTGCCTTAAGAAACAAATAAATGAGGCAAGTGGGCTCTTACTGAAAGTACAAAATAGTTCCAGTTCCATTCTTTAAGACATTTAAATGACTTCTTTTGGTGGGGGATAAAAATGTCACTAAATAGAAAAGACAAATCTGGTATTGAAAAACTAGAATTATTAGTAACAATCAATATAGAACAAACAGTTTCTGAAGACCAGTGTTTGGCAAGTCATTGTGGGCAATGCAAAGTAAGCACTGCTCTTAGTAACTGATATTGGGATTATGAGTTTATAATCTTGGAGTATTAATTATGAAATAAATGACTCACAGTAAGTTCTTTCTGAAGATGTAGCTATTCCTTTGGGGAAGGATAGTTGGAAAAGGCCTAGAGACAGAAAGACTTTCGTCTTGAGATTTGAATATTATGTGGAATGTCAGAGAAAACTGGAGAAGGTATTCAAGAAAAGTGCAAGGACCATTTAGGAGAGAGTAAATATGGATTCAACAGTTTACTCAATCAATATTTACCTAAGTGCTAGCTTCCTTCCAGGATTGACCTATGCTTACAAAATTGAGGCAAGTCCTAAGCCTCAAGTAGCTCCAAGTCTAATGGTGGGAAATATACAGACACAGAAAATTACAACATAATGTGGAAAATGCCAATAGAACAGAAGCACAGCTGGGGCATTAGGGGAGCAAGGAGGAGAAGAAGAGTAAGTAAGGTTATTTTAAGCATAGGGAACCACACTGTAAAGATGTAGGGGCAATAGGGAGCATGATCTAGTTCATGAACTCAAATGAATTCCATTTTCCTGGAGTACAGGATGGATTGGGAGATATTGTTATGAGTTAGATCACAAAGGGTCTTATGTGTCATGCTAAGGACGATGGACTTTAGCTAGTAGGCTATGGGGAAACAGAAAGCCTTTGGAAGAGGAAGGGGCTTGATTAATATTTATTCTTGCAAAGATCACACTGGTAGCAAAAAATGGAAGGGTGTAGTGGTTGAGAGCATCCTACAGTCAGGGGTATTAGCTAGAAGACTATGAAAGTAGTCCAGTTCTGTTGACATAGGGGTTAGAAGAGAGAAGACAAATTCAATAAATATTTAATCAGAAAGAAATGGACAGGATTTCCTGACAAACTTGATGATACCTGCTGGATGTTGGGAGTAGTAATGATTCTAACATGACTGCCAGGTCTCTGGCTTGGGCAAGTGAGTAACTGATGTACAACCATGCACCAAGGTATAGGAATAGAACATGGTGAACAACTGGTCTGAGCAGGAAGATACTGAGTCCAGGCTTGGAAATGTTGGGATGGGGGTAGCTTGAGATAACCCAAAGGAGATGTCTCATAAAGTTGGAAATGTGTAATTTGAACTCAGCAGAGCCTTCATTCCTGAGACTGAATGAAGGGATTGCTGAGGATAGATATTTTTGCTATTTGGGGACTGAGCAGAAAAAGTGTTACCAGAGAAACAGACTGAAAGGAAGCTTTAGAATAGTAGAAAGAAAACCATGACAATTTCTATAATGAGAGGGTAGGGAACAGTTTAAAAGACTATAGTCAAGCCAGGGTCTAAATGTATGTGGGATCTTAGAAATCATCTGGCATCACTCATTCAGTGAGTAAGTACTGAGTCTACTAAGTAAGTACTAAGTACTTGCTATGTGTAATAATTGTAAGGCAACTAAGACCAAGAGGAATTATGGGACATAATTCACACAGCTAACTAAGAGCAGAGCTAAGAGTAGAGCCCACATACCCTGACCTCCACTGCTGTGCTCTTTCCCCTGCACCTTGGTTTGTTTGAACTGTGGGTTCATGGAAGGGAGTAGTGGGATCTAAGGCTTAGCAAGGTGATGCTAGAAAGGGGTTGAGGTGAGGTGGGGTTAAACACTATTCTGGAGGGATGGGGACTCTCAGAAGAGTTTTGAGCAGGAAAGGACTTGTCTTAGTTTGCCAGGGCAGCTCTAAGAAAGTACCACAGTCTTGTTGGCTTAAACAGCAGGCATTTATTGTTTCACAGGTCTGGAGGTTAGAAGTCTGAAATCGAGGTGTCAGCAGGTCATGCTTTCCCTGAAGGCTGCTGGTTCTGCCTGTGGCTTGCCGGCAGCTCATGCCTCAATCTCTTGCCTCCATCATATGGCCATCATCTCCCCGTCTGTCTCCTTCTGCCCATGTCCTAATCTTCTCTCCTTAGAAGGACTGCAGTCCTCCTGGATTTAGGCCATCCTGATTCAGTGTGCCCTCACCTTAACTAGTGATATCTTCAGCGATGCTATTTACAAATGCTTTCACCTCCACCAGGGGTTAGGACTTGAACATGTCTTTATGAGAGACATGATTCAATCCATGAGAGGCATCATAATCAAAAAGGTATTTGGGGGGAAGCAGATTTGGCTTAACTGATAGAGTATCTGCCTACCACATGAGAGGTCCAGGGTTCAAACTTAGGCCTCCTGACCCATGTGGTGAGCTGGCCCACACACAGTGCTGATGCACACAAAGAGTGCTGTGCCACACAGGGGTGTCCCCCTCATAGCGGAGCCCCATGTGCAAAGAGTGTGCCCCATAAGGAGAGCTGCCCCTTGCAAAAAAAGTGCAGCCTACCTCGGAGTGGTGCCGCACACACGGAGAACCGATGCAGCAAGACGATGCAACAAAAAGAGATACAGATTGCCAGTGCCACTGACAAGAATACAAGCAGACACAGAAGAACACACAGTGAACGGACGCAGAGAGCAGACAACTCAGGGGAGGGGGTGGAGAGGGGAGAGAAATAAATAAAAAATAAATCTTTTAAAAAAAGGTATTTTGGGAAATTTTATATGGCAGTCTTCAGACATATTATTTGAATTTGGCTTAGAACTGTCTTAGATTAAGCAATTATGAGACACCCCCGTGGTAAATGAGTTGTACTGAATAAAGCTTCTTAATTATATCCGAAATTAACAACCAACTAATAAGTTAAATCTCAGTTATAAATTAAACCATCTGTTGTTTAGGTCTACCGTGCTATCTAAAATATTTCCCTGGGCTTAGGTTCGGCTCTGGATTGGCCTGAGCACACTTGTGGCCCGTCCGTACATATTTCTATAACTCTTTTCAGGCTGATGATCTGTGCCACAGGGAGATACAATCTTTTATGTGATTCCTTTCTCTTTCTTTTTTTTCTTTCCCTCTTATTTTTCTTCTTTAATACACATCTATTGGAAAGAGGAATTTCTAAGAAATTATCTCTGCGTCTTTTGAAGAATGTCTTAGGGGGAGAGATTTCCACTATAACATGCTGGCTTTCCCCCAGGAGAGGTGCCCTTGCCTGAGCTGGGTAGACTCAGTTCAGCCGGCGCCACGAGCGAGCTGCGCTAAGTGCCTGCTGGATGGCAAAGAAGCCCGGCCACGCCGTCTCTTCCCTCAGACTGTCACAGCTTTGAGGTTCGCAAAACGCATTTAATGGGCTGCCTCGTAGGTGATGTTACACTGGTGGGTAGAAATTGACCTGACATCACCAAAACCCCAAGGTCCCATGGTCCCCGAAGTCTGATTAGGTGGTTCATTGCAAGACTAACATCAAGTGATTGAACACAGAAAAATGTCACAAACAGCACTCGAAATTGATTTTCGGGTCACAGCCGCCTGAACTTCCGCCCCTGACTTTTAACCTTCTCACATCTTGCTCGCCGTCTCTGCTGTTAGGATTGTGCACACTGAGCAGAGAAGACGGTGCCCTTCCCAGGGACCCAGGCTGGGTACTGCAGTGGGGCTGTTGCCGGGCAACAGCAACTCCAACAATTTATTTGGGGAGCATTTTGAGAATGATTGCACTTGCAGGGATGGGTTTTGTTTGTTGTGTTTTTTTTTTCCTTCCTAGGATACCTATTCCTGGATGCTGTAAATATTCATCTAGGTTTTGCATATATGAGGGGAAAACGTTATTTAAATGAGTTTGGGAGGGTAATTTTCTTGGGCGCATCACTACGCTCCTTTATGCGTTGCCGGCAGACGGTTGCAGAGGGAGAGCAAGCGATGCTGTGCCATTCTTGATATCAATGACAGTGCTATGTTGGCTTGTTCCAGCGACATACAACAAGGGGCGCAGAAAGAGCAGCTGAGCAAAGGCATTCAGTACACAAATCGTTAGTAAACGTGAGGAGACAAAAGCCCCAGCTAGGTCCCTCCAGTGCTGCGGCAGTTACTCCCCTGGCCCCTTTCTCTCCACCCCCCAGAGAAATGAATGCCTCCTCTTCCTCTTGTTTAGCCATTTCCACGCATGGAAATACAGCTCTTGGCTAAAACCCCTGAGAGCGGACTTTGAAAGGTAATGGACAGAAACGTTTCCTCTCAAAAGGAATCTGGCAGCGTTCACAGCACACAAATTTCAGACAAGTAGGAGTTGGGTAGGAGTTGCAAATACTTCAAAAATCATGGGGGGGGGGGCGTCAAAATGGCCTGCACCCTGGAATATTAATATGTACACACACCCACGTGCCGCTCGGGAGATGTGTTTATTTCACAATTCACAAATGGTAAAGGGACCTTTCCTGAAATTTTTTTTTCCCAGGGACATGGGGAGCCAGCATTAAAATGGTGAGTGTTCCAAATGCTTGCCCATATGCCTTAAATACCCCCATGAAAGTCCGTTTTCTCAGTCCCCACACACGCTCCGGGTCTGCGCGATCACCGCCCTGCCTGGCGGGGGAACCTCTCCTTGAGGCTGCTAAGCCAGCTCTGGGCGATGGCTTGGTCCCGAGCCTCTGGCACCAGATGGCAGAATTCAAGGCTGGAGCACCAGCCAAGGACAGCAGGTGTTTCTAGAGCACAGTCAGTTGTGGACTCTCTCTGTCCCCCCTCAGGGACATGTCCATGGGTGTAAAATATGCCTCTAGGCCATCTGACAATATGGACCCCAAAGCTGTCCAAACTGCATACAAGGAGACACCCGCTCTGAAGGAGCCCAGGCTCTTCCCATACACCCAGATCCCCAGGCTAATTTTGTAGATTCTATTGCCCAGGAGATAGCCTTTGGCATCGGAGCCAGCAACAGTTTTGCTGTTTTACGCAGAAACACAACTTGATTTCTATCAGGGGTCACTTAAATATCCAGGATTAAAATGGGGTTACAGGGGGAGACTTTAGGGAATGAAGGGACAGGCAGGAGAAGGAATGAACTGAGTCCTTACCTTTCTTCTCTGGAATGGGGGCTAGGTTAGAACAGCAAGTCACTCATAAGTTCCACTGTGAATTCACCCCTTTCCACCTTGTGATTCCTGAGAACTGGCGTGTGTGTACAAGGCACTCTTGCAGGCCTTGCACAGGCTACAGAGAAGCACAAAACAGAGACTCTCTTCTCAATAGTGCAGCACACAGCCCTTCTCTCAGCGGAGGGGAGAGAAAGTTGGCCTCAGGCAATGATACCTCACCGGGCCATCCCTTGCAGTAGCCCTACAAGGAGCCAGAAGGAAAATCTCTTCAACTCAGAGGGAGACTCTGGCTCCACTGAAAACACTCAGCCCCATTTGATTTTACTTCCTTTTGGAAAATGCACTCTCTGCCTTTTGATTCAAAGATCACATCCAGAAACAACCCCTTTCTTTTGTTACACCTCGCGGCAGAGAACATATGTCACAAATGCCATACCCATATCCGATGTTGTCTGCTGTTCAGCTCCGCTGAGCCCACTGCCAACTTACCTTTTACACAGCAATTACTCATGAAATCTTAACGCTCCTGCAAATTAGTGTTAGGTGGCTTTCATTTCCCAATTAACTGCCCACCTGCTATTAAAAGAATCAAGTTTGCAGTCATCAGCCATTTCTCCATAGTCTTAGGAGGGGGAACAAGTACCAACTTCTTTATGCAGAGAATAATTAATGTGTTAAATGGTATATCAAAGGCAACCATGAAACATGCAACTGTGAGTATATTCAAAGAAGAGCCAGGAAAGGGGGAAAATTCCATGATACAAATATTAGACAGACAGGTGGATGGCTTTGGTTAGACCATATGGCCTCCTTCTGTCTTGAAATATACTGAGATTATATTTTGCAAAATCCCCCCAAGAACCAAATTGATTTCTAAACAGTAAATTATGGCAAAGAAAATGCACATGATGCCTTAGCCATGGCCATTCTTTCAGTGGTGATTTTGTATTTCTGGGAATATGTTTCAAGACTGAACTAACACTCTTGTCATTCAGTAAGTGAGGTGGCAGAGGGTATGGTGGGAAGATAGGGCCAAAAAAAACTTAGTCTTGTATTCTTTTCTCAAGAGAAATGAATATGTAATTTCTAAATCTGTAGTATGTGCACACACACAAACACACGCACACACACACACAAATGCTCTTACCCCACCACAGCCTGTGGAAACAACTACTGTGATGAGAATCCAATGCATTGAGCTGAATGACACAAAATGCACCAGATAATGAAAAGCAGCGTTGTTTCTGGAAAACATTAGAGAGTATTTTTCTCCATCTCAGGAAGGCAAAGCATATGATTCCCATTCTCACATTGTGACAGAAACGTTGCTTGCGCTAGGAGGAAAGCATTGCCGCCTGAAATTTCAGGAGACCATTAACGGTGGGGAGTGCAGAACATGCTTCTTCAAGCCCAGTTTAATTGACACCTTGGTTGACAAGATAACGCAGTTTTGACAGAAACGTGCATTCCGAGAGCTTCTCTTGGAATTTTCAAAATGTAACTTTTGCCAACAGGTTGTCATGCGAGAAATCCAAAAGCCTTTAAGGACAATTTAGTGTCCACCTTTGAAACACGGTCCTGGTTTTGAGAAAACACACCAGGCTAGGGACAATAAGGGGTCATAGTAATTGTGAACAAAATGGCATTCCTCTCTCTCGCCTCTAACAGCCCATTCCTACAGAATTGCCTTATCTTCCTTCTGGGAGGCTCCAGAGTTTACTTCACGGGCACTTAAACCCTTGCCATTGCCACATGGCACCTGCCATTGTCCTGTACCCTGGCTTTTTGCCATGATGCCATCAGTAGCTAACCAATGCCAAATTTGCCAGTTGCGCTGTGACGTCTGCAGTGGCATTGATCCTTCGCCTATTGGCGTCACTGCCCCTTGAGGCTTGACCAAAGACTGTTGTGTTCAACACCAATGCACCTCTCAGAAGTTGCCTTCCATACGTGGCTACCGTGCAGCAGCACACTCACGCCAAAGGCCCTTTTGCTGGAGCTGCTTCCTTTCCAGCAATGAGCTTCAAGGGAGAATGCGCCCTCCGACTGCTCCAGGGCTGTGCTGTCCTGTAGGCTACGCAGCCCTGACTCCCTCCCATGTTACAGGGGTCTTTGGGAAATGCCTCCTTCTCCCTTTGTCGCTCAGCACTTTGATGTAGCTCCCTTTTCCCAGGATTGTGGTCTGACCCACTGGGGCCTTGGAAGCATGATTTAGAGCGACAGATAGTATGGTGCCTCTAAAACGTTCCTCCGCGTACCCCAGGGCATGCTTCACTCAGGCTGAGACTTACCCGGGAGGGTCCCCTGCCCTTCGTGCCATGAGAGCCCTCGCACTTGAGGAGCTTTCCCAACGTGAGCACCTGTGGGGCCACACTGGCTCCAACACGCAAGCTTTAAGAATGGAACAAAAGAGTTCTTGAATTTCAATTTTACATCAGTCAATACTATAAAAACATCCAGTGAGAAAATCTGGAGGTTTTAGTTCAGGGGTTCTTAACCAGGGGTCCGTCAGTTTGAATTGAAATTCAAAAACGCATTATTCTTGTGGGGACGTGTTGGTGCGGGTGTGATATATTTATTAAAAAATACACAGTATAGTGTGGGCTTAGTTCACCTAGCTGGCAAAGGGGACCGTGGAACAAAACAATGGTAAAGAACCCCTGTTTTCGATGATTATACTACAAGCAAAAAGCAGAACTTATGAATCCATGATATAGGATTACATCATTTTTTTCCCTCTGTTCTCATCTTGTTGCAGATGAAAGAGAGTTGGGAGGTAAATCTTTCCTTGTGAGCCTGGGAAAATCGTATTGTCCTCAGTGGAGAGAAGAGCAAGTTAAATAATGTGCTAAAAATAGAATAAACAAAAGGCTAATCAGATAGTCTTTTCAATCTTTTGTCTAGTCTGACCCAAAACTAATTTAGACTACAGCTACAAGATGTCATGACAACCTATTGGCCAGAAAAAAATATAGGCCATTTAACCAATCATTTTAGCTATATAAGGTCAAGCAATTGGTTTGACCCTCTTTTTTCCCTTCTGAAATGACTGACTCATAGATTTGCTTGGCTGGTCGGCATTTGATAAGCAACAAACTCTAATAGTAGACACCAAAGGAAGTTATCACTTGTCTCAATTTTGAAATATTGCCCTTCCCTTTCTTTTTAAACACATCAAATAGAGTAAGAATAATTTTGTAAGCACTGTTAGATGTTTTCTCAGTTTACATAATCACTAAGTTCCATATGGTTCAAGAAATAGAAAGAAATGATGTTATAACCTTCCAATAAATATATTCTTCTAAACTTATAAAACTGTAATGAGTTCAAATCTGGGTGAATGGCAATGGCTATTTCTCATTATGAATATGTCAACGGTAGAACTGTCCTCATTTTATTTTAGAGCCGAGAGTTACTGAAGCTGCTCAAGATTATTGCAATCAATATCTTTTAGAATACCAACATAAGAAAGCCATCTCACAGACCCTGAAAACTGCAAAAGAGTACTATGCCCCCACACACAAAAAAATCACCCTAAAGTATACCCAGCTGTGAGTGTCCTGAAGCTAGCAATCTGCCATTTTCAGAGGGAGATAAAGAACTCCACCAACTATTTATAGCCTTTTCAACATTTCCTTGTATCACTTTTCAAAGCAAATACAGTTGACCAGTACACTCCCAGAAAGAATATCGATGTGTCGCATATTGCTTTTTTAGTTTCTTATGAATTCTAGGCCCTTAAAGATATAATTAAAACACTCCTATGAAAAGAAAGCCCAAACCACAGCAGCTTCAATCCATAGCGGCCTGTCTTCTCAGAACCTATAATTATTGTGGTTAGCTCAGTGCATTCAATAATAGTCGCCTGTTATTTGGGGACCATCCTGTTTGGTGTATGTATAAAGAAGCACCTGTGTTAAACAATACACAGTTCTATGGAACAGCAGCTTTTCCCACACTACAAAATGATGACACATCAGTACTTTCCCACCCCAAAGATGTCCCAGGATGGGAAGATTCCAAAGAATGAAACACAGAAAACTCAAACATTTTAATAAATTGCCTCAAGAGAGGAAAAAGTTAATTCGAGTTCATGGGCCTAAAAAAAATAAACTTTTAGGAGACAGGGGAAGTTGAGGATAGCACAACCCTGAAAACAGAGCGTGGCAATTTCCTAAAACTTGGGAGTCCCTAAGATAATTTCTTCATCCAAAAGTAACTTTTCTTTGGGAGGCTGGCACCAAAAGTCGACTCACACGTTTTCCACTGTTCTTTTGTTTACCGTGAGCGATGGACTTCATGGTTCTGGGAATGTAGTTCTACGGTCTCTGCCCAAGTGCCTAATGAAGTACAGTGATTGGAGGATTCTCTTCCACACACAGAGTGCATCCTGTGTGCATCTGTGTGCCTCCTGATGGAGCAAAGGGGTTGGAGGAGGAAGGAATTTTACGAAAACATGAAGATTCACCTTCGCCCATTCCCCTCGAAGCATTCAAAGTCCCAACCGGCGCTCTCTGTTCATGATAAATACCGCGATAGACACTTGAGTGAGAAAGGCTCTAAATGTACATTACAACCCTAGGCTGGCACGTAGCCATTATTGGTTGAATCTTTCATTTCTCAGCTACTCTCTGATGCCTACGTGTGAAAAAGTCAGCACGCCTGAATTGAATTTTCAGACTGCTTTACGTCAGTGCACATGTGTTTGTTTTCAAAATTAACAACAAACGCAACACTAAATACTTCTGGCTGCTCAGTTGTGCAGCCTCATCGCTGCCTTGTGCTGAAGCAGGAATCACTCCCATTGTGCTTGGGCAGCTTCCTGATGGAACCAGTGGTGCATGTAGAATCATAATTCAATGAAGTGAATTAAATGATAAAATGCATTTTCCCTCCAGTTACTTATCATTTGCCCTGTAGAAAATAAGCACCAAAGTTTGTGTGTGCCTCCGTGTGTGTGAGTGTGTGTGTGTGTGTGTGTACATGTAGGCTCGGCAATAGATAAGCTGACATTCACAAAGACAAATAGAGGCAGAGACATCTATGGAGTTTTGTACAGACCTCGCAGATTGAATTGGAACCCATTATTTAGTTCTGATTTTGAAATGGTGTTGCAGTCTGTGCCACCACCAGCTGAAGACCTTCTAATCCCTCAGAAAAATTCAACTCTGTGGGAGAATGCTGAAGGGATTGAAATTTTCTTTCTAATTGGTTCCAGATATGCTGGGGATATAGCCTAGAGTTAAAGAAAAAAAACAAAAAACAAACCTCTAGAAATATGCAAATGTTAAAAGAAATCCATAATTTACTGAGGCCCAAACGCTTCATGATTTCTGAACAGAATTGTGTTCTTAACCAAACAGGAAAACAAGTTCTTACTGAGAGAGGGAGAGTATACCATCCTCCTCAGAAACCAGCACCCACCCACCCTTATAGGAGGCAGCTCACCAGGCACTTTCCCTTCCTGGCCTACGGCTCCAGGAAGAATATCAGGTTGAGGAGTTTCAGCATCTGGATGTAGGATTTTTTTTTTTTTGTCTTTATTTATTTTTTTAATGTTACATTAAAAAAATATGAGGTCCCCATATACCCCCCACCCGCTTTACCCTACTCCTCCCCCCATAACAACAACCTTCTCCATAATCATGAGACATTCACTGCACTTGGTGAATACATCTCTGAGCATCACTGCACCTCACGGTCAATGGTCCACACCATAGCCCACACTCTCCCACAGTCCACCCAGTGGGCCATGGGAGGACATACAATGTCTGGTAACTGTCCCGGCAGCACCACCCAGGACAACTCCAACCCCCCAAAAATGCCCCCATATCACATCACTCCCTACCCCCAGCAGCCACCATGGCCACTTTCTCCACACCAATGCCACATTTTCTTCGATTACTAATCACAATAGTTCATGAACAGACTACCAGTAAGTCTACTCTAATCCATACTCTATTCCTCCATCCTGTGGACCCTGGAATGGTTGTGTCCACTCCACATCTATATCAAGAGGGGGCTTAGATTCCACATGGAAGCTGGATGCAATTCTCCTGCTTTAAGTTGTAGGCACTCTTGGCTCCCTGGTGTGGTGGTTGACCTTCTTCACCTCCATGTTAGCTGAGTGGGGTAAGTCCAATAAACCAGAGTGTAGGAGTTGCAAGTCTGTTGAGGCTCAGGGCCTGGCTATCACATGGTTAGTCCAGATGGAGCTGTACTCAGATGTGATTTTTGTTCACAAGCCTCTCCTGTTACTTTTACCGGATCTGTAGTTGGCGCTGGGGTTTAGTGTATACCCAGGGGACCTGAATCTCTGGTGTAGGATTTTAAAGGCTTCCATTCACTCATTCATTCAATTCTACCTCATTCAACTCTATCTCAGCTCATTTTTTTCTACATACATATCTAGAGGCTTTCTAAGTGCCACTGGTACCACAGATATGAGGAAGGAAAGGCTTAAGAAAGTTGACAGCAATTCTTTGAATTTACATCAAGGAAGGCTATAGTCTGTGGACAGTGAAAGTAAGCAAAAGAGAAATGGACGTGTCTTCCAATCACATTTAGCTCCATTCCAGCCAGAAAAAAAATCTGCTCTACAAGGTAGAAGCCCTGATTTTTCACCATGGAATCCAATGGTAGAACAGTGAGCCTTTCCTTTGGGCCTGGGTGCCAGTGATTCCTCTCATGGAATAACTGACTAAAGAGAGGTTTAAATCGGCCCGCACCCTTCTGGGGCACCCAGTCTTGTTATACTCACACCCCTTGATTTCTTGTCGGTTCAATCTCAACCACAAACATTTCAATCCTGTGGGAATTCTATAGGAGAAGACTTTAAGGGTGCCACGTTTGATCATCTGTACTTGTTGTCAACTTGAACTGTAAGTCTTTTATCTGGCTAACTAAGGTTCTCCACCTGGCACCTCTTTAGTCATAGATTACTATTGCTTGAGCAGATCTGATTGCCCTCTTCTCTGAGCTTCCACTCTCTTGTGATCTCCAGTACTGGGCACTCAGGGCTACAAAACTGCCAGTCCTCGCAGTCACTGAGGAGAGCTCAGTGTGTGCTGAGGACGGTGGGATATCCCCGTGGGTGTGCCTGGGGGCAGGGGTGGAGGTGAGGTTGAGTGGAAAGGGATATGCTTATAAAGGGTCTGTGCATACTAGACTCAGGTATAATTTTCATATCATCCTGTGGGCAACACAGCAGGCACCAGGGAAAGAGGAGGTTTGAGCTGAGAAGCAGGGAAGCTGCTGGGCCCCCGGGGGAAGAAGACAAGAAGCTGGAGCATGCGGCAGCTCTGCTCACATTTGCCGGCTGCAGACAGAACATTCCATACAGAAAAAGCGTAAATGGATTTTGGCCTAAGATCCCACTCACCTTGGTTCCAGTGTGTAAGGTTTAGATAGTCTCTGCGCCCCTCTTTGATGTGTAGTTTCTCAGGAATACCTGGATGCCCTGAGTCTCCAACTGATTGCATGTTTATAATGAAGCATCTTAGACACAGGTCAAGTAACGTAAATGTCTCCAACTATTAGGAGGGGGCCTTTGCCGCAACAGCTGAAGGGCCCTGCCACCCCCATGGGTGGGAGGACAGAGTTCCGGCGACGCTGGCCTGAGGAGGGGTGGTATTGAAGACTGAGCCTTGGCCCCCACAGACATGTTCACATCCTCAACCCTGAACTCATTTGGAAGATCCTTTTCAGATGAGGCCGAACTGAATCAGGGTGGGCTTTAATCAAATATGCCTGGAGGCCTTTTTATTTTTAAAGATTTATTTATGTATTCCCCCCTTCCCCTCCCTCCACCCTGCTGTTTTTGCAGTCTGTATCCGTCTGCTGTGTGAGCTTCTGTATCTACCCCTCTTTTAGGTCATCTCTTCTCATATTTTTTTCCTCTAGGATTCACTGGGATTCGATCCTGGGAACCTCTGATATGGAGAGAGTTTCCCTGTTAGCTGTGCCACCTCAGTTCCTGGTTTCTGCTGAGCCTCACCTTGACTTTCCCCTTCATCTCTCTTTGCCACGTCATCTTGCCACGTGACTCACTTGCATGGGCAATGGCTCACCGCATGGGCACTCAGCTCACTGTATGGGCACTGGCTCACCACACGGGCACTGGCTCGCTGCGTAGGCATGCTTTCTCTTCTTCTTTTTCACCAGGAGGTCCCAGGGATCAAACCCAGGTCCTCCCATAAGGTAGGCAAAAGCCCTATCACTTGACCCACATCCTCTTCCCTGGAGTCCTTTTAAGCAAAGGAAATTGCACACAATAGAAATGACAGAAGGAAAAAAAGGAGACAGACAGCCATGTGACAGAGGCAGAGATTGATGCCAGCAAGCTGTGGCCTGCCTATACCTAAGATTTCAGATTTCCAGCCTCCAGATTGTGACCAACAAATTCCTCTTGTGGAAGCCAACCAGTGTCCGGCATTTGCTAGAGCAGCTTTGACAAACCCAAGAAAAGATGACTTGTGAATTCCTACAGGGGCATGGGCAGATGAATTGATCCCTGCTTTGTCCAGAGCCTCAGAGAATTGCGTGCCATTTCCTAACCATCCAGGAGAGCCTCCGTGTGGACCTGAGAAAGCAGTTCAAATGACTGATCATTCTTGGGATGTGGCCTCCCCACAGCAGCCATGAGGGAAAGGCATCCAACTGGGGCACTGGGCGGAGGGGCTTCACCAGGAGATGGTGAGGACTGACAGCTGAAAGGAGGTCCAGGCTGAAAGTAGATCTCAGGCTGAAGGGCCAGAGGAGTGACTACTTTAGCCACAAGGTCTCCGGCCTCCTTTATTATTCTCTGCTGCTGCATCTGATTCAGCACATGCTTTTTCACCAGTTTATGTGAAAAGAAACCACCAATGCCAGAGCTGTTAGAAGCTTCTAGAACATGGCAGTGCCTGCTTTCATTTTAGCCTCATGCTGGGGCTCAATTGCTGGGGACAAGGATGAGGATGGGACTGACACTATTATTTGATGTAAGGAATCCAGTGGAGCCAAATAGTGAGATTAAAAACTGAACGCTTTCCCTTCTTTATGATCATTTTCTATGAGAATCATCCTGCTCTCCTCTCCCCTCTCCCCACCAGAGACTGGATCTTCTGTTTCTATTCACCTCTCATCATAAAGCTCATCACTTTTTAAAAATTGTGTTAAATTTGACTCAGGTAATAGAATTCTGCAGGCTGCTGACTTGTGAGAAAAGTAAGACAGCTGTTTTCATGTGTTAAAAAGAACTTGGATCGACAGTTAACATAATCTACTGTGAACATTTTTTCCCCACTGTGGGTAGATAAGTATGTTTGGCTTGACTTGTTAAATCTCCGAATTTGCAGCTATGTATTGATATGCAACAAGCTGCAGAGAACTAATTGTCCACAGACTAGCTTGACAGTTCACGTTCAAGGCTGACATTTTTCCCCTGGCTCAATCATCTTTAAAAAGGAAAAATAAATAAATCCTCATTTTTTCCCCTAAGCCCATGGGGACCATTTCTGTATTCTGGTAGTAAGGAGTGGCTAGAACCTATCCCTGCGCAGTCTGGTTAACTGAGCAAGGACTTCCGGCCCATGTTAGCCAGCGCACACAAACTTGATCTAGCCGTGAGATCTAGAAGCGGAGCACCTTCTCCCACTAAAGGGAGAACCGGAAGCTGACAGGATTTAAAGCAGAACTGTCAGAGGGCTAGGTATGGGAAGGAGATGCTGACCATGTTGTTTGAATTTTCAAAGTGCCCCACAGGAGGGCTCACCCAGAAAAAAAATAAGCACATGCTTAAGCTAAAGTGAGAAAGATTTCAGCTCAGCTAACGGAAGGTCTTTGATCAAGGAGACAAAGAATTCGGGACTGGTTCTCTGAGGGAGAGATGCTCACTGATTCCACGATATGTCTTTAGCGCTTGCTATGCACCATACTCTAGGGATCTTTACTTTCACCTTTAAAGAAATGTTAGTTATATAAGTCATAAACCATACTAGTTTTCCATATTTTAAAGATTACACATAAAGCTGAAGTTCCCCCAGTTCATACCCTCCCCACTATACATAATTTCCCTTTCAAAAACTGTGAATCAATTGGATATGTATTTTTCCAGACTTTTTTTAAACACACACATACTTGGTGAGTAGCTTCTATTTATATACATTAGCTGCTATTAGACTGCATTATTCTGTGTTATTTTTCATTCAAAAATACACTCTTTGGTGATCTTTCCATGTCGGTATATATTGATCTGCCTGCTGCAAAGGATTCCATAATAGGGATCTAAATCACAGATATTTAGGTTGTTTTTCACTTTGCCCATTATGAACAATACTGGAAGTACCAACTTACATCCATAACTGCAAAGTGTTACTGATGTCCCATGTTTGCGGATACCTCATGTTATCATGAAGATCTTTTCAGAACAAAGTCAGCTTCCTCATCTGTTCCGGGTGATTTGATAATTCACTTATGGAAAGACAGGATGGGAAAAAAGATCTCTCAAGGTTCATTGTGACTCTTGATTGATACAATGGCATTGACCAAGAAGGATCTATGTGATACTTTACAGAAAGATTACACAGAACAGGTATATTTTTAGAAAATATGTAGTCACTTTAATTTTAATTCACAAATGCACTAGAGGGAGCAAAAATGACTGAGGGAATCCGTGACCTGCTTCAGTTGCGGGATAGTCATAATCCATCGGCCAAGGCATCATGGGAAGACAGATCGGTAACTGCCTCCCTGGTTTTTTCCATAGTACAAATCTGAGTGCCATGGGAAAGAAATATTTATTATTTAAGGCCTGTTCCCATGAATTCAGAGTCTTGGTCTGGGCTGGGCCAAGTTCTGGACTCTGAGGTTAGAGAGAGAGAAAGACGAAGCCGATGCTCCCAACGAGGAGTCCACTGTCAGAATCAACCGGTTTGCCAGTGAAAATGGAGAGAGGTGCTCTTCTTCCCGTTGGGTCTGCCTTGCTGAGGCCAAACAGTGCTGGTAGGACAGAGGGGTGCCTTCCTTACAAGTCCTGAATGCACCCTTTAAGAAATTTTCTGAATGGTTTTTTACCTCAGACGCTGCCACCTGCTTCACCCCCACAGGGCCTTCCCCTCATCTGTGGGTCTGCTTTGTTGGGTGTACCTGGGTTCCGCACCAGCCAGGCCACAGCCGCTGGGACACGGGCTCCCTCCAATCCCGGGAATAATGTAATAATTGAAAACAGAGAGGTGACATTTGATTTGTGACTCGGAGGAAGGCAGATGTGTGCCCCAAGTGACCAATGACCCTAGGTCATGGCCCTCCTTTACACTCAACTTCAAACTAGCCTTAAGTAAAAGAGCCTTTTTTTTTTAACTTTTAAAATCAAAAGGAAACCAACTTCCCCTCATTGTGAGGACAAATCACAGGCACCAACTTTATAAATGAGCATATTACCTAAATTGGTACTTAGATCCTGACTCAATTTAATTCACAGGTGGTAAAATCTGGATGTGCTGGAGACAGAGTAATTTATCTATAGATGCACACATTTTGCCAAAAATAGAATGTAGCATCGTCGGCAGACTCTCTTCCCACGTTAGTTCTTATTTTTCTAAAGATTAATTGCTTCATCGAGTAGACATTCGTTATCCTTCTCCCCACCATCTAGATAAGAAGAGCATTTCGGGGGGGGAGGGTGAGTAATTCACTTGGATTTCAGGGGCAGCTGGTGGACTGAATAAGAGACACAGTTGTCTGCCTAAAGTTGACACACGGACCCAGGAGCTCAATGGCCACCATTGTTTCCTCTGCCCGTTAGGAGCTCGTTGTGGATGGATGGGCCTTCCTCCAGGGTCTGTAATGAACTCCGGGCAGGTGGAGGTAAAATAAGCACTGGATGGAAGTCATTGCTGCCAAACTCAGAGGCTTGTGCCTGCCAATTGGGACAATGCACATCATAAATTGGAATTGCCCATGATGATAGTCCATCCTTGCCAAACAAGACTGGCTACAAATCAGCTGTTCCTGGCATGGGTGACTTTGAAAAACTGACCTACAATCCAAAGTTGGATTTTAAAAGTGCTGATAATGTTCAATCTAGTAATTCTTCTACCAGACATTATTGCATGAAAGGACTTATTTATCTATCCACATAAAAACATACACACCCATATACACACACATAAAAATAAACAAATGTAATAAGGTTGCTCATCAAGGGTTACTGATGCTAAATAAAAAATTGGAAGCCCTAAATGGCATACATGGGGCATTGGAAATATTAATTTTTGAACATTTCCAAAATAGGGATGCAGTCTTCAAAATTCATATTTTTGATGTATTGTTAATGTTATGGTAAAAAGTTCAAAATAAAAATGTTAAGTGGACAAAGGTAGACATGTAGTTGTATATTTAATATGATGTCAATGTTGTTATTCTGTGTTTATGGATGCTTATTTCTAAGCCAGCCCCAAAAGTATTGCAAGGTGGTAGGCTTGTGAGTGACTCTTTATAGTATTCTTCTTTAAATTCTTCTGTGTTTTCCATTTCTATAATGAATATATATTAAAGTTAGCTCTAGAAAATAAATATGCATCTTTAAATTTTAGTCTTGAGGATGAAGATCCTCTTTCATCACAAAGCATTCCCCGAAGACATTTACTTGACTTTCAATTGCATAATTTTAAAAAGTACCAAACCCCAATTGACTCAAATTAGACTTTCCTGAATCTTGCTGTGGGTACTTCTGGATTCATAAATTTTAAAATTTATCAGTTTACTAATCCCATAATAATACTTTTGAAATATTTAGCAGTTTCAAAAATCCCTCTGTCTAGAAAGCCAGTGAATAAAAGTGATCTGGCTCCCCCAAGTTCAGTCTTGATAAGGTCACAGTTCTTAAATGTTTTACTTATGTCCATTTATTTGTATTCCTCATGAAAATATCTGTAAATCCAGCAAAGCAAACATTATAAAGCATAAGGAGTTGATTTAACGTTACACAAAATTTGGGGCAATTCCTCTGCAGTATTTTGCAAATATACCGATTCACCATTGGTTATGGTTCTATTAGTTGTTATTCAATTTAGTAAGTCAGTCCACTGACTCTGTCTCTTTCATGTCCAACATTAACAATAAATAAATAGATGAGTATGTAAGTGCTAGGCCAAGATAGAACCAAAAATGTAAACAAAAACGAAAATAAAAACAAATATTCTTGGAAGTTCTCCAGGAGAAAGATAGCAGTTTCCAAATATATTACCCAAATCTCCAAATCTCCTCTGGTGTCTTTTCTTCCCCCTCTTCTTTTTTCTTTTTCTTCCTCATCCTGCTTCTCTTCTTTTTCTTTTTTCTCCTCCTCCCTCTCCCCCTCCCCCTTCTCGCTTTCCCTCTGCAAATATTAGAATTAAGTTTAGTACTGGGCCTAGCAGCTAACATTCCTTCTTTCCTTAGTCATAATCAAAGCTTACCTCAATAAGATTGAGAAGGAAAAAACTTTCCTTTCAAGCCCCCCATTCTGTGCATCTTCCTATCATTGGTGCCTCTGCTTACTTTAGGTTTCCAGTGCCTTCACTACCTCTTTCCCTCAAACCCTACCAAACTCTGCTTTCAAACCCAAAAAAAAAAACCTGAAACAGTTTCACTTCAGTTATAATCAGATCCAAGGACCAAAATAGAGTAAGGAATAGTTTTGTGAGCAATAGAGGAAGAGTTGTGGGTGGAGGGGTAGGGGCTTGGGGGAGAAGGGCAGGCAATAGCTGCCCTCAAACTGCAATGGGTTAGTCCCAGAGTGACCAGAGGGAGGGCTAGTCACAGCAGCTTGGTGAGGCCAGAGGGTTTGGGTTTTGACACCAGAGAGACAAGGGCTTAACTCTTTGAGACTTTGGACAAATTACTTCAAACTATTTGAGCCTCTGTTCCTTCAAAATGGGAAGATTTTGCCAGCTGTCCATGTGCCAGCTGGGCCCTAGCCTCAGCAGAGTGCAACTCCTACACTCTGGTTCATTGGACTTAACCAGGTCAGCTAACAGGGAGGTGAAGATGGTCAATCACCACACCAGGGAACCAACAGTGCCTATGAGTGCAAGCAGGAGAACTGCATCCATCATCCATGTGGAATCTAAGCCCCCTCGTGATATAGAGGTGGAGTGGACATCACCATCCCAGGGTCACAGGATGGAGGAATAAAATATGAATTAGAATGGACTTGCTGATATTCTACTGTGGAACTGTTGTGGCTAATAGAAGAAATTGTAGCATTGATGTGGAGAGAGTGGCCATGGGAGTTGCTGAGGTCAGGGAAAGGGAGGTAGAGATGTGATATTTGTGGGGCATTTTTGGGACTTGGAGCTGTCCTTAATGATATTACAGGGAGAGATGCTGGATATTATATATCCTGCCATAACCCACTGAATGGACTGGGCAAGAGTGTAAACTACAATGTAAACTATTATCCATGTGGTGCAGCAGTGCTCCAAAATGTATTCACCAAATGCAATGAATGTGCCACAATGACGAAAGAGGTTGTTGATGTAGGAGGAGTGGGGTGAGGAGGTATGGGGGGTATATGGAAACCTCCTATTTTTTTTAATGTATCATTAAAAAATGTTTAATGTAACATTAAAAATAATAATAAAGGAAAAAAAAAAGGAAAAAAACAAACAAAAAAGTGGAAAGATTAAATAAGATCCTGTGGCCAAAGGCCATAGCCTAGGCTTGAGATATAAATAGGTGCTAGTATCATTATAATGCTAAATAGGCATATATTTACCTTAGCAATCACAAAGGGAATGAAGAGGAATTTTCTCTATTCCACTTTCCTGACAGGGAAAGGGAATTCCAAACCAAGCCACTCATTATTTTGAAGGTTATGAGAAAAATAAATACATTTATGTCTGCAAATAACATTTTCTCATTATAAGAAAAATGTATCTATTAATTAAATAGAAAGCACTCATATCCATTACTTCCTGAGGGAAAGGATAAAACAATAACAATATCAAAAACAAAAATGCAAAGCAAAATCCACAGGATCCTCTTAAAGAGGAGTGTTGAGATTTTCTTTTTCTCTTTTGCCCAATATCTGCTGCTTGTACCTAACCTTATGTTTTCAATAGGCTGTGGCTTTGTTCTCTTTTGGATGCCCATAGCTTTGTCTTTTTTTTTTTTTTAATGAGGTACCAGGCATTCGACCCAGGATCTTGTACATGGGAAGCAGGTGCTCAATCACTGAGTTACATCTGTTTCCCAATAAGAGACGGTTTTCCTTTGTTTGTTTTTAGGAGGTACAGGAGATTGAACCCAGACCTCATATATGGGAAGCAAGCACTCAACAACTTGAGCTACATCCTCTCTTATAGCTTTGTCTCTATTCATAATTTATGATTGTCATCACATTCTGCCTCAGTCCTGAGTCTTTGTATTCATGCTCCTGACCCCATCGCATCCCATCCCATTCCTCATAATCACTGCCCCCTCCACAGGACGATTGTTTTACTCTCCTTTCCAAGGCATGAAGTGAGTTAGTGGTCCTCTTAGTATTTTCAAGTATCTAGAAGGCGCTTTGGTGCTCAGTAAAAGTGGTGAGAAGGGTCGAATACAAAAGATCAAGAGAGAATTCTGAAATCAACAAGGAAGGAGAAGCAACCTGCCATATACAAGAGAGCCTCAATAAGATTAAATGCCAATTTCTCACTGGAAACCATGGAGGCAAGAAGGCAGTGGGATGGCATACTTAAAATGACAAAAGCCAAGAATTCTATATCTGGCAAAACTGTCTTTAAAAATAAGGGAGAGACAAAAACATTCCCAGGTAAACAAAAGTTGGGGAATTTGTCACCAATAGGCCAGCTCTATAAGAGATGCTAAAGGGCATAAAAGGAAAGGATAATAGACAATAGATTGAAGTTGCATGAAGAAATGAAGATCTCTGATGAGGGTGATGGCATGGGTAAATATAAATTTAGTGCTGTGTATTTTTGGCTTGTAACTCCACTTTTTCACTTCCTATATGATCTAAACAGCAAATGTATACAATGTAATGAAGAAGCAGTGATCTTAGACTCATAATGCATGAACATGTAATTTGTGACAAAAGCTATATAAAGGTAGGGGGATGATGGGTATAGGAACATAGTTTGTATATGGTATTGAAGTTAAGATGGTATCAAAGCAAATGAGATTGTTATAAATTTAGAATGTTAAATTTATGATAACCATAAAGAAAATACCAGAGAATATGGCAGAAATGAGAGTATAGGTTGCCAGGGGTAGTGGGGCAATGGAGTGGGGAGTGAATGCATAATGGGGATAGGGCTTCCTTTGAGGAGATGGGGAAGTTTCACTAAGGCAACAGAGTGAATGTGATTCATCCCACTCAATGGTATGTGTGGGCAGGACTGAGGAGAAAGTTTATGTTATATATATGTTCCCACAAGAAAGAAAGGGGGGGGGGGAGAGAAGGAAGGAAAGAAAGAAAGAAAGAGAGAGAGAGAGAGAGAGAGAGAGAGAGAGAGAGAGAGAGAGAGAGAGAGAGAGAGAGAGAGAGAGAGAGAGAGAGAGAAAGAGAGAAAGAGAGAGAGAAAGAGAGAGAGAAAGAGAGAGAGAAAAAGGGAGAGAGAGGGAGAGAGGGAGAGAGAGGGAGAGAGGAAGGAGGAAGGAAGGGAGGAAAGGAAGAAAGAAAAAGGAAGGAAAGAAGGAAGAAATGAGACTAAAAATTCAATGATCATTAAATGCAATACATGATCTGTATCTAGGAAAGAAAGAGAAAAGGCTCAAAGGGACATTATTGGGACATATGAAAAAAATCAGAATATAGTTTGCAAGCTATTTATTAATGTTAAATTTTTTGAACCTGATAACTGCACTTAAGGTGGTTGTATAAGTGAAATCCTTGTTCTTAGGAATGTACATGGCAGTATTAAGTGTAGAAGCACAATGTATACAGTCTATAGTCAAATGTTTAGAAAATGGATGGGGAAACGGATGTGGGGGAAGTAGATGTGGCTCAGGTGACTGGGCTCCCATCTACCACATGGAAAGTCACTGGTTTTCATCCTGGTGCCTCCTAAGGAGGACAGAGAGCTGGTGCGATGGGCAGGCATGGCAAGATGACACAACAAGAGACACAAGAAGAAAAAACATAATGAGAGACACAACAAAGTAGGATGCGGAGGTGGCTCTAGAGATTGGGCACCTCCCTCTCACATCAGAGGTTGCCGGTTCAGCTCCTGGTACCTCTAAAAGAAACAAGGAAGACAAACAGACAGAGCAAGTGAAAAACAACAAGGGGGTGGGGAGAAATAAATCTTAAAAAAAAAAAGATGTGTTTAATTTTAAAAAAAGAAAATGGATGGATGGATAGATAGACACGCAGAGAGACAGAAGGATATAGCAAATGAGGCAAAATGTTAAAATTGGAGGATCTGGGTATCTGGGGGGGGAGGGAGGTAGGAGTATGTGGGAGTTCTCTATATGAAGTCTGTACTATTTTTGTAACTGTCCATTAAGTTTGAAAGTCTTTCAAAATGAAAAATTAAAAACAAACAAAAAAGTTGATGATAAAGGCAGGAACATAAAGGAAATAATGAAAAAGAAAGAAAAGTGAAGAGTGAATATTTGACATCTAACATTTTCTCAGTGGCAGACCTGAAAGATAAAACAAATTTAAGCTTTCTGGTTGTTAGAGCTACTTCTGTCTGCTAACTTTAATCTAAATAATACCTGAAAAGATAACTGACTGACAGCCCCACATTTCATTTTCACCAGCTGACACAATTTCCTTCTAGTCATTTCATTCCATTCCTTCCTTTTCCCAGCAGCTTTGGACTCAAAGCAGAGAGACACATCCTAGGAGGACAGCATCTTTCACTTGGCTTTTCTACAAGCTGGAAACCCCTCGGTTCAAATGCTGCTTCCCAGAGTGCACAAGTGATGAGCTCAGGTCATAGGAGCCATTTACTCTGGGGTTAATACGGCGTTATTTTAGTGACTGTGGGCATTTACAATGGGCTGGAGGCTTTTGTATAAAGCACCTTGTCATTTTTATTGCCTCTCTTGCAAGAAATATTTGCACAACAATTTTTATTCTATTAATAGATGTATTTTTCTTCCAGCAAGAAAGGATTATTTGCAGACACTAAAGTATTTATTTTTCCCATAACCTTCAAAGTATTGGCCTCGGGTTTGGAATTCACTTTCCCTATCAGGAAAGTGGGATAGAGAAAATTCCTCAAACGTGACCAGTGAAAATAAACAGTCAGGGTTGCAAGGCTGCTTTTAGCACTGTCAGTTAGGTTAACATCTTTGTCTTGCCAAAGGAGAAAGGGCACGTTCTGACCTTCTGTACATCACCATCCCTCATTACCACCCTTCCCTTCTGAAGGAGTCAGGGTGCCCCCATAAACGGGGAGGCAGGAAAGAATCCGAAAAGACTGCAGCTGAAAATCTCTTAAGTTGATGCAAAAAAGATAAGGCAAATCAAAATGAATCAAAAAGCCAAGCAGGTTACTGTTAAATTAGACTTTTAAATATGCTATTGATATCAGAGGGAGTTTAGTGCAATTGTCTCCCTGAATTTGGCAGGGAAATCATTAATCATTTGATGTTAAATTTATACAGAGTGTTGAATAAATGAGCGGCACTAGGCCTCTGTGGCAGTAAACCAGAAGAAAAGAGAGAAAATGGAGAGAGAAGGAAAAGGGACATTTTCTCTTTGCAGGTCACTCAAAAAATTAATCTTGTAGTCGTGATTATTTTAAGACTCTACCTTTCAGTTCTTGACGGCTATATGGTAAGTGGTTTTAAGAACTTCAGAAAAAAAGCTTGCCAGATCCAAAGCTAGAACTCATTCTAGTATCAAGCAACTTCTAATAGATGTTAACTGGGGACACAATTGAGTGTTGCATAACTTCAGGACTTCTGGTATCCACTTGGTCGTTATTTGATGAGCTGCCAGGTGCCCCCTGTCCTCACTGAGCACTGAGGAGCACAGTCCAGCTGTCATGCCACTTCATGAACACGAAGTTAAAACTTTCAATCCAGGTGGCTCCCAGGGGAAATGTGTTCCCTCCTGCCAACTAACACAGCCACAACCAATGCATGTTTAAAGACATCAGGTCTTGCTTTCTCTTGCTCATTAGCGGAACAGTAGAGTGAGGGAATCCCAGACAGATTCAAGCAGCCAAGTCGAGGAAACTAAAGAAACAGAAGTCTACGGGAGAAAAACACACTTTGGAACATGTCCTTTTTACATATCTTCTTTATCTGGCCGTTTTAAAGAATTAAAATGATCGATTGTATACACCTTCACTGTTAAAACCCAGAACCAACCACCCAGGACCGGCTTAGCCTTAAGATTACATTGTTCAAATGTGCCTCTGCATGCAGTCAATTTCCTACCATTTTTCTTTTTATTGCACATCTGTGCATTAAAGTCAAAGCTCTGTGTAAAATGCTATGAAGCCAGACATGAACGAGATGTACCTGCCATCTAGGACCGTATCCTTAGGGAGCAAGGGGTTCCCAGGCAGAGATTCCTAAACCATCTCTCCCTCCAGTCAATCAGAATGAGCATCAAGCCATCACTGTCTTTCTTGAGGGACAAGTACCTTTTTTCTTTTTCTTTTTTGAGGTACCAGGAGGCTGACGATTGAACCCGGGACCACATACGTGGGAAACTGGCAATCAACCACTGAGCCGCATCAGCTCCCCCAATTTGTTTTCTTCATTTGTTTGCTTGTTGCTTGTTTTGGGTTTTTTTAGGAGGCACCAGAACTCAAACCTGGGACAGCCCATGTGGGAAGCAGGTGCTCAACCTCTTGAGCCACATCTGCTCCCTGTGTATCTTCTTTTTTTCTTTAAAGATTTATTTATTTATTTATCTCTCCCCTCCCTGCTCCTCATTGTCTACTCTCTATATCCATTCACTGGGCATTCTTCTATGTGTCTGCTTGTCTTCTCATTAGGTAGCACCAGAAACCAGACCTGGGACCTTCTGGAGTGGGGAGAAAGGCACTCAGTCTCTTGCGCCACCTCAGCTCCCTGGTCTGCCACGTCTCTTGTCATCTCTCCTGTCTCTTTTTGTTGTGTCATCTTGCTGAGTCAACCTGCCATGCAGGCCAGCCCTCCTGCACAAGCCAGCTCACCACGTGGGCCAGCACTCTGCATGGCCTAGCTGACCACATGGACCAGCTTGCCTTCACCAGGAGGCCCTGGGAATCGAACCCTGGACCTCCCATACAGTAGACGGGAGCCCAATTGATTGAGCCACATTTGGTTTCCCCACATACTTCTTTATCCACCCACTTGATATTTCCCCTTCTAGATTCCCAGTGCCCCAGCTCATAGTCCACACCCTCATACTTCAGGGAGATGGCCTCCTAACTTGTCTCCAAGCCTGCAGGATCCACCACCCATCCATCGCCCCGCAGGGCTCGACCAGATGCATTTCGCAAAAATTCCAATTTCATCATAGCATCCTCCTGAAAGGCTCACCAATCTCCCTCCTGCCTATTATCTCAATTCAAGATTCCTCCAGGGGGTGCTCAGATCTGGACCCTCTCAAGGCACTGAAGTAAAATGAAGAGATACGGCAAAGCCGAAGTCATTGGCCAGTCGGGTTCCTGGCCAAGTCTGAATGTGTTGAGAGAATCACGTCTGAGTCCGCCTCACCTGCAGTATTTGGGGCTGCATTCATTTTTTGTGAGTGCATATAAATTGGGTAATTACACTAGTGATTTGGAATTTTTGCATTCAGATCAACACCTGTAAATAACAAGAGGACAGGGAAAGAAGGCCAATTGAAACTTCAGCTCTTGATATGTGAAAACAGCATTTTCTAGACAGCACGAAGACTGGAGGTTTGAAAAGACCTAAGAGGAAAGGTGGGGTGGGGGGAAGAGTACCTAACCATTTTGTTTGTACATTATTTTCTATTTAAAGATAATAATGTGGTGCAGAAAAGTTGAAACATGAAAATTATATATTTGGCAGTCTCTTCTCAACTTCCAGCAGAGTAAAAATTGTCACAAATTACCATACTTGTGTTGGACGTAATTTGTTAGAAGTTGATGGCCTGAAGGCTCACATCTACCCTGAGACTGGAGAGGAACTTATCACAGAATGAACTTACCATACAATGAACCATGTCCTACATCTTTCTGGAAAGAACATGGTTGGCAAATGGCCTAGAGAGGACCAACTTTGCCAATCAGCCATAATACATAAAATGGTGTTGAATGATGTATAGAAACATCTGTGTGCTGATAGGGGGTAAATCACTGAACCCCCAAGGCTTCAGTTCTGCCGTGAGGGACGCGACTATGTGGGAAAATGAAGTGAATGTCGTCTGTGTGCCAACAAGGTGCCAAGTAATTTACCTATGGTATCTCATTTCATCTTTACGGTGTTGTGAGATAGACAGTATTGTCCCTGTTTTATGGATTGGGAAACTAAGAGAGGTTAAATAACCTATCCAAACTCCTTCAGCTAGAGCGTGGCACTACCAGGATTAAAACCAGTTGGTCTATATAGGGGATGGAGGAAGAGATGGAGATGGAGAAAGAGATGGAGATGGTGGAAAGGGCACAGCAGGATGATGTTTGGGGCTTCTTCAAACTACTCCCCTAGGCTTGATGCCTAGTAGTGGGGAGAAGGGAGTTCAACTCACCCACTGTGGCTGTTAGGAATAGATCATTTCCTCAAGCGTTAGGGCACAAACCAAGACCAAAGGCCCTGGCCTGGTTTTGAAACTCTCATCCTGATTTCACACTGTCTCTTAGGCATCTTTAAGATCCCTTCCCACAATAAAACCTTTAAATTTTTTAAATCAATGGCCATGAAGCTCAAGTCAACCCAGGACTCTCAAACTTGATGTCTGTGACATTCGATCTCTAGTGTTATTTTCAAAACTAACATCACGTTCAAGCCAGCCATAGAAGTATCACTGGATTTGCGATAGAAACAACTTCCTTGAAAAAGTTTGCTCCACTGTTCCTGCCACCATGCCTCTCTGCACCATTCTTCTTTGGGAATTAAGGCAAAATGTTTAAATGTATATTAAATCTGGGAGCTTAACAGGCTCAGCCAATGGTATTCTGCTTTCATACGCTTTTCCACGCACACGCCCCTCTCAGTCCATGGCAACTGGATTTAGCTTATCAGATGACTCCTTGTAGAATGCCGCATCCAAAGGCAGTGTGATAGAAAGCAGGTTGGTTTAGGGCACTTGCTGAGGGACCATCAAGGTGGGGGACGCTGAGCAGCCAAGAAGTAAAATGGGGAGCAGCTGCAACCAGCAGCATCCTGAGCACAGAAAACAAATTTTTCCATTTCTCAGTTTCTCCCAAAACTGGCTTTGAAGAAGCTCCGGTTACCAATACTATGAGGAGTTTGGCTTTTAGAAAGCATTATCTACACAACCAGTTTCTCTTTCCCAAGAAAGAGACAAACCTGGTCACTGCAGCACCTGTCTGAGGGTTGTGTTGATGCTAAGATCACAGATGAGCTCTTTGGTGGTTTGTGATGTAATGACTCGAGAAAGTTTGCTTTGAGGCTCTTTTCATGACCCTCAAAAGTCATTTCAAGAGCTGAGTGTGTTTCTTGAAATATCCAAGTTTTACTTAGACAAAATTTATCAGTAAAATCTTTATTAGCAATATGGAGCAACAAAATTTGCCCCTAAAGAAGATAAGTTTAATAAACTATTTATTGGAAAAGTTGATGGTAGATACTAAAGAAAGGAGCAACTGTTTGTAGCCTGTGACATTACACTTCATTTCAATAGCACACTTACATCCATGAAACACACATGCTCTGTGAAAACAAAGGGAGCCTGAGGCCAGAGAGGCTCCCCAGAGCTCGAGAGGAAAAAGCTACAGGAAATGATGTACAGAAATAGTAATTGGTAGGCACAGGAGACACTAATGTTAAAGGTTGAATTGTTTCTCCTCAAAAGACATGCGCAAGTTTTAACCCTGGTCTCATGCCCAGGACTCTATTCGGAAATAGGATCTTTGAAGATGTGATTAAAATGAGACCAAATTGGAGTAGGATGACCCCCTGATTCAATACGACAGGTGTCCTGGTAAGAAGGGGAAAATTGCACAGATGTGAGAGGAGAAGACCATACAACAACAGAGGCAGAGCTTGGAGTGCTGCAGCCACAAGCCAAGAACACAAGGCTGCTGGAAAACTCCACCGCTAAGAACAGGCAAGACGTCGTCTCCCTACAGGTTTCAGAGGCAGCATGGCCTTGCTGACATCAGATGTATTCCTTGTTTGTTTTGCATTTTTGTTTTAAAATTCCTATAATTTTAAGCCACCCAGTTTGCAGTAATTTATGGGGGCCCTAGGAAATTAGGACACTAATAATAGTTAAAGGATAATGAGCAGAGAACATGGGTGGCACGGTGCAGCTCTAAGCGCCATGCATTTACTCAGTCTTCTACTCCTTCCAACAGTCATGTGAAGCAGCTACTAATTGCTCCATGTCATGGATGAAGAAACTCAGGTACACAAAGATGAAGTCAGTTGTCCAAGGTCACATGCAGAGAACCAAGGGGTGGAACAGAGAACCAAACCCAGGCAGCTGGGCCCCAAGTTCTTAGAGGGTTATTCTGAAGTAACTGAGACATGGCGAAGGCTGGGCATACCATCCCTTAGATAACTGACAACTCTGCCCTAACGCAGAAGAAGGCTTCTTCTGAAGGGGAAGGGGACAGGTACACAAAATTAGGGGACAATGCGAACAGTTCCATGTCTGCTTTATTAAATGCCAAATACAGGGAAACTTCTGAAAGCTCTCATTTTTCACTTTGTTTTCCCCTTGTTTGGCATCTTATAACAAAGGGGCTCTTAAATGATGGGCTTTAAGATGACATAAGTTCTGTTTTCCATAAATGCTCCAAATAAATAAATAAATTATACAACGGGACAAAAGGTAAAGAAAATAATTAATGAATAGCTTTAAGGTTTTTCTCTTGGAGCTAGATTTCAATACATTCAAGACTCTGCGATCTTGGATCCATTTTTGCCGTAATCAATAAGAGCATGCCTTCTCCCCAGAGGTAGCATGAGCACTGGGAGGAAGTATCAGCTGTCCTGGAGGAGCCGCCGTGAGTCAAGCAGGCAGTCTGTCAATACAGGGCTTCATGCACATTATTCATAGAGAATTATAGCTGGGCCAGGAACTGGGGAAGGTGAACGGACACTATTAGAAGAGAGGGGCCTTAACCGCATCTGAAAACCTATTTAAAATCATAAAAATAGTGTATTAGTCAGCCAAAGGGGTGCTGATGCAAAATATCAGAAATTGGTTGGTTTTTATAAAGGGTATTTATTTGGGGTAGGAGCTTACAGATACCAGGCCACAAAGCATAAATTATTTCCCTCACCAAAGTCTATTTGGAGTAAGATGGCTGCCGACATCTGCAAGGGTTCAGGCTTCCTGGGTTCCTATGTTCCTGGGGCTTGCTTTTCTCTGGCTTCAATATTCCTTCTTCCCTGGGGCTGCCTTCTTTTTCCTCTGCGTGTTGACTTCCCAGGGCTCCAGTTTAAGTCTTCAGCATCAAACTCCAAAATCAAAACTCCGACATTAAAACCTCTCAACTCTGTTCTTCGCCATGGCTTTTATCTGCAAGTCCCCACCCACCCAAGGGGCGGGAGTCAATGCCCTACTGACACAATTACTTAATCAAGTAACTCTCTTAATCCAGTATAATCTCAATGCCCAGAGGAAAAGATCAGTTTACAAACATAATTCAATATTTCTTTTTGGAATTCATGAATTATATCAAACTGCTACAAATAGTATCTTCCCTTATAATCACATGGTATTTTTATCTAAAAAGGTTTTGGGATAATGGTCCTGTCTTCAAATATATGTATATTAAAGTTTATGCTCAAAAAGGACCACACCACTTAGTTACCGTGCTCCAGTTAAATTGATTCCAATTTTGGCCTCCACCTTTGCAAGCAGAGTGGCCTTTGATAAACCATGAACTATTAGGCTTGTGTGACCTAGTAGGCATCCTCCACCTTCACCTTCTGTCTAGTGATCAGCTTTCCTCTTTCCTTCTCTTGGCTCCACATTTACGTGGCTTGTCCTATGGAGAACTTTTTAAATTGACTCTCAAAAGACCTTGAAGGTAGTTCATGAAATGAGATGTTGGGACTCTCCAGTGACCCCTAATTCCTAGAGCTCTGAATGATCTTTTAAACAGTTTTGAAACACACACACATGCATTTCTATAAAATATCACCACTAATCCAAGCATTACCCAGAGACCTTTCATTCCCCAGGCCCCCAGCAGCCTCAGGGTATGTTTCCTATTAAGGATTCTTTTTCCGAGAAGTGATCCGACTGGCCCCTGAAAGCTGTTCCATTCCCATTTAATGCCTGTTAGAAGCGCCCTGAGATGAATTAGACAGGTGGTCTCTGAATGCAGGTTTCAACATACCTTATTCATATAGGAAATAAGATCGGGATTGAGAAAAATCCAGGCTTTGGGACAGGTGAGAAGGATTGACACTTTGACTGGAGTCGAGTTGTCCTTGCTGGACCTTGGCAGTTCACTTTAACCTGAGTCTGCACCTCTCAAGAGGATAAGCACAAATACTTCCTGTCCCCTTCCTATGTCATTAGAGCATTACCTGGGCAATTATATGATGCATTTGGAGTTACTCTGTTATCCTTGTCCTGGAAATATAAAAATTATTGGTATTATATTTGCCAATGGCCCTGAGTGAGAAGGCCACTCTCTGGCTGACAAGCAAATAATAGTGGATCCGATTTGCTGCAGCTGCACCCAGGCACTGCCTGTTGATAAATAGAAATGCAGAAGTCACAGGTGAGATGGCTTCAGGCCTACCGTGTATCGCCCTTTTTAGTTATTTTAGAACTCTGCCGAAGTGGGTCACCAAGTGCAAACCTCTGGCAAACTTTCTGACCCGTGGTTCAGTCCTGATCCCAGCCAATAGCAGTGCAAAGTGAGGTCACGTTGAGCTGTGCTCACTAATAAAAGAAAGAGCCAGCCCATATGCTGAATCCAATGGCCATGGAAATCTGAAAGCCACCGTCTCCCTCTGGACAGTGATCTCTCCAACTGTCATTCTCACCAGGAGGTCTCCCCAGCTGCTTGAGGTTTAACACAACGAAGACCGAACTCTTCCCACTAAGCACCCCACTTCCACACACGCATGCTCTGTTTGAGGCAATTATTGGCAATTTCACATTCTTTAGCAAATTGGCTCCATTTGGTCGTTTCAGCTTCCCCAGCCGAGCCCCTGCCCGTTAACTCTGATACATTGTTCACAGAATCTCATTTTTATCCCTGTCACTAGAGTCCAAGTGCCAACATCCTGATTATTCTCACTGTGACAAATGCTGTACCTCTTCAGCAGTCTCTTCATGTCTCGGTCTCCTGAGAAAACCACTCCCCCCTCCCAGCCTTTTCATAACTTGGTGTGCTAAGATCACCACTGTCCCATTTCAGTCCCTTTACCAGTTCATTCTGGACGTTTTTTCATATCAGTTCTGAAGTGACATCTTTCTTCCAAGTTCTGCCTCCCCCATCTCTTGCCAGTCTATGTGTCCTTGGACAACCCCGGGGTTAGCAGGGCAAATCCATCTGCCCACGTGGGTTACAGCCAAGCTTAATTTTAGCATGCCACAAACTACAGTAAGTCCCGCTAATCCAATGAAAGCATTCGACTCCATGGCCGGCCGGAGCTGGGCGATGGTTGATGGCATAGCAAACAACCTCGAAAATTTCTTATGAGTCAGCTAAGGAGCGTTCAGGCATGCAAAAATCACAGGACAGGTTCACACGGTTAAACGTAATGACTCGGGAAGGATCATTTAACAGGAAAGTGATGCTTCTAGAAGAAGCTGCCACTTTGGGCAGGGTGGAAGGACAGATCCAATAAAGTCTCTGGGAAGGATGCCCACAGGGTGACAGGGCAGGGCTGGAAAAGCAACTTGGAGAATATCACCTTAAGGACATCCTAAAATATACCCACTTGGGTAAATGTGTCCTCGGTCGTATTAGTCAATTTGATGTCAGTTTGATAAAGAAGCTGGAGCTCAGCATCTTCAAAGGCCTAAATATTTGTTAAGTTCCTGACAGTTGTGACTTCAGGAACTTCTTTCTCAAACGCTTGGCTTGAAAAGCAGTCAATTGGATTTTTCCATAAATATTATGCCTCTTACTTCTTTTAGTTAGGCCCACCAAACCCTTTAGCAGGGAAATGCATCCTGCTTCTTATTCTCTCTTAATTGGCCTACTTTGCTATTAAAAAATGCTTGAGAAGACTTTCCCGTGCCCCTTCCAAATGGTTTTGGGGAAGTAATGAGCACACGCATCAATTCCTCTCTGCTCTCTTCGGTATCCCAGGAATTTAAATGCTGGTAATGTTGACAGGAGGGCTGACATTTCCCATCTGAAGCCTGGAAGGAGATCAGTCCTGTGAAATAGACAGCCTGATCTTGAAATAAAGTTCACTGGCGTATGATTAAGATAGACTTTTAGAAGCCAAATATTATCAGGCAGAAGAGGTGACTGCAAGGTCCACGCCAGGCAGTTAAAATTCAGAGAACTTGGATTTCATTCCTTTTAATTTTCACATTCCCTTGCTTTGTGTGAAAACATGTAGACAATGCAGATCATTTGTTTGTCTTCCTTCCACCTACCCACTACATATCTTATTACCTTCCTATACAGTAATTTTATTGCAGAAATACCCTAATGCTCTAACTCAACTGAAATTTGATTAAAGCCATAGGAATGATGAAACGCACTAGACCGAAGGATCCAAGAAGGCAAGGACCACTGAGTTTACCCCCTGCTCAGTTCTCCTGCCCTTGGCTGCACTGAGAACAGCCCAGAACACATGCAGTTCTGGTTTAGTTGGCAAACAACAAAAGTTGAGCAGGAGAGGGATATAGGATAATTCCAGATTTCACTGCATTTTTTATGTTAAGTGGAAGATGGCATCTTCCAGAGATAGCTTGAATATAACCCTTCCAAACAGCCTAGCAACAAACTTCAGAACCTTTGAGCTCTTTCCATGCTTAGACATATTTGAACAACTTTTAAATATGCTGACATATTGGCCTAAAAAACAAAATCCATGTGTGAGGGGGCCTACATCTTCCATTTCCATCGAGAAGCTTTCTCATTGAGTAGGAACAGATTATTTTCTGGCATGAATGAATACAGACTGGCCCAAAGAAATCATGGTCTAAAAAACTTTCCATATTGGACTCCTTCAACTAATTCCTAACAATCATTCACCGTTTTTCTTTTTTCAGGGAAAAAATGGCAACACCAACCATAAGTTTTATTTAAGTAAATGTTTAAATTAAAAGGTAAGCCTGGGGAAGCGGAATTGGCTCAACTGATAGAGCATCCATCTACCATATGGAAGGTCCAGGGTTCAATCCCCAGGGCCTCCAGACCTCTGTGGTAAGCTGGCCCATGCACAGTGCTGCCACGTGCAAGGAGTGCGGTGCCACACAGGGGCACCCCTGTATGGGGTGCCCTGTAAGGAGAGCTGCCCCACATGAAAAAATGCAGCCCTCCCAGGAGTGGTGCCACACACACAAAAAGCTGACGCAGCAAGATGATGCAACAAAAAAGAGATGCAGTTTCCCAGTGCCGCCTTATAACTCAAGTGGACGCAGAAGAACAGTGAATGGACACAGAGAGCAGACAACAGGGGGAAAGGGGAGAGAAATAAAATAAATATTTTAAAAAAATAATAAAAAGATAAAAGGTAAGTCTGGCAGATCAGAATTTTGTAATGTAGCCTTGGTTCAGTATTTGCACTAAGGAATTAAAGAGAAATGAAACTGTGATGCAATGGTTTCACTTTTCTTCATGAACAGTTTTATTGACAGGTGTAATCCATGTTTACAAATTTATATGTAAGAACAACTCATTATGTATAATACATGCACACCTAATTCATCAATGAAGCTTTATTATCAAATTCAAACATTACTAGGAATGATATGTAACATCCCTTCTTGGGATTCCAAAGGCACAAGAACAAATGCAGTCAGCGAGCAGTTCTATCCATTACCAGCCTATCTTGGTCCAGGTACATGGTTTTCTTACAGTCTGGTTAAAAACAAGAGTCAATTTTAGGACATCAGAAAGGATTACATGTCCTGGTCTGCCTATTTTCCAAGCTCTCTTTTTTGATTATTGATTTTCCCAGCTGTATCTTTGAAATGAAAACCCTTAAAAATCCATGAGAGGAGAAACTTGGCAGCCACAACCAGGTAACCAGGTAACCAGGTAACCATATGTAGCAGTTTGGTATTATTTATGAATTCCAAAAAGAGATACTGGATTGCTTTTGTAAACTAGTCTGTTCCTCCGAGCATATTAGATTATAATAAATTCAGAGGTTTCATTTTTACTTGATTAAATTATGATTAGGGTTTTGATTTGGCCATGTCAGTAGGATCCTTGGTGGGCAGGGACTCACAGAGAAAACTACACGGAGGAGGAGAGAGTTGGAGTTTTGATGCTGGCGCCCTGGAAAGTAAATACATAGAAGATTACTGAGGAATAGAGATGGCTCCATAGACATGACAGAGCCCCCGGGTAGAGAGCCTGATAGTCTATAGCTGGCCTTCTGGAGAGACCAGAGCAGCTGAACCCAGGAAGCAATGAGCCCCAGGGAGAGAGAAGAGCTTTATACCAGCTTACAGCTGAGACCAGAAGTTGGGACCACAGAGCCTGAAGAGGGAGGCTGAACCCTTGCGGATACCAGCAGCCATCTTGCTCATATACGTGGCAATAGACTTTGGTGAGGGAAATAATTTACTCTTTATGGCTTTGTGACTGTAAGCATCTACCTCAAATAAATGCCCTTTATTAAACTCTAACTTATTTCTGATATTTTGCATCAGTATCCCTTCGTCTGACTAATACACCATACTTACCATAACTAAGCCATCCAAGTTAATGTCATCAATAATGGGACACTGGACACCATTGGCCTCTTATGATGCACTGAGAAGGTATAATAGGTACAACCTTACTCCTGTGCTCTTATTACCAAAAATGTATATATATTTTATTAATATAAAATTGATAAATTTAGAGCCTGAATCTACTCATGAGGAAACCTAAAACTAAACAAGGGGCATTTTACAAAATAACTAGGATGTAATAAAAAATACAAAGACCAAGGACACATTAAAGGAGACAAAAGGGACATAGCAACTAAATGGATACATTACCTTGGGTTGGAACTGGGACAGAAAATAAGTCCAATTGTATCTGGACTGTGGATCGAATGATATTAACAGGCCAATGTTAAATTTCCTCATTTTGAAACTTGTAGTTATGTGAGAAACACAGAAGTATTTAGTAGTCATCATAGTGTGTCTGAATCTCACTATCAGAAGGGTTTTCCCCTCAAAAATAATAATGTATGTGTATATATGTTTATATGTATGTATATTTATATGTATATATATATATGCATATATATGCATTGTGTGGGAAGTTATTTGAACCATACTTAAAACTTTTCATTGTTTGAAATCATATTTTTAAAAAAACTAAAATAAAATCCCTATGTGAAGCAGGAGGAAATGTGTAATGTTGCAGAGAAAATACATAACTGGTCTAATAGAAACATAGAGATGCTCGTGCTTTGGTCCTCTGCTCCTGTTTCTAACTTTGAAGATTTTGATAAGAGAACAATTTCATTTATTATATCAATCCATAAAAGTTTTTCTTTAGCTTTCTCTCAATTTGAATCTGTTTCTTCCATTCTCACTGATTATTCAGGGAAATGTTTGTTTTCTTTCCTTTTTTTGCACTTGTCACATGCAAGGTGCTGTGCTTTTTACTGCAGGGAGCACAGCATCAGACAAGGCCTGTCTCCTCCTCCTTAGAGATTTGTGGAGAGACAGGACTTCTCTCTTACGTTTAACTGTTTACGTGTGATAAGAATGTAAACAGTAAAAGCGATACAAAGTGCTGTGAGAGCACGCACTTCTGAGTTCTCCCTGGCTTTTGAGATGAGTGGAATTGGTGAGGAGAGAAGAAGGTAGAGCAGCATCCCAAGGCATTTAGTTTGCCCACACCACTGGCAGGGGGTGCACGCCGGGGCCCAAGTCAACCTGTCCTGCCCTCGCTGGACATTTTTCACTTCAGAGGAGTGTTGTTAGCATCATTTCCTCACTAGATCTTTCAGGAACCAGGTGTGGAAGACTTAAAGCTGAATGGAAAGTTCATAACCATGTCTTCTTTCATTTTTCTCCTATGCTCTTCTTTTCTCTCTACCCCCAGTGTCTTGGCGGGGATGACTTTATTCCTACTCAATCAATCAATATCCAGTTGGTGGGGTTGGAATTTTGCTTTGACCTCTGATGAACCTGGGCAACAAAATCCAGGTTTCAACTGGACCAGAAACGTAAGCAAAGATAAGCAAATCCTGACTCGGTTCAGAAGGAAGTTTGATTAATGCTCTTTGGATGGACTCAACAGGAGACGATTCTTGACTGGTTTTGTTGCAGACACTTTTACACACTTAGCCATCTTTCCTATATACCAAACGGAGGCTGTGGAAACACACCGAGATGGCACAGCTGGTCAGAATAATTCTTGGTTGTATAAACTTCAATGCTATCACCATCTAATCCATGGAAAAATCTTGCTGTAGTTACACAAAGTTGAGAAAGAAGACTCCAAATGGATTAGTATAATTTATGGTTTATGAATCCACCTCACATCTTGCCATTCTTCTCTTGTGGAAACTACAGAAAGGCAATAAGTGTGACATATCAAAAGAGCCCTTGTTCGGCCTTTTCTAAGTGACCTTGGGAATTCATATATTTTTCAATACTAGGTGTGGCCATTAGAAATCACAACACCTATATGTGATTTTTCCGTGTCCATAAAGATAGCGCTGACCAACTGATATAGATCATTTCAACAATATGAAGGAAATAGCACTGTTATTTTGTGAAGATGAATGAAATCAGGCTCCTTCTTGCTTTTGGTACTATCATAGCACAAAAGGAACAATTTCAGCTTCTTTTTACTATAGAAAGATTTGTCTGGAAAGCATTCTACCCTCCCTTGGGCAAGAATATTTGGTATTATTGACAAAAATGCTATGGATTATTCATTGGCCAGAATTCTTTACCATGCTATTGGTCTAGTCAAATTGACTGAAAAGAAAATTTTTAAAAAGCAGTTTGGTTTAATTTTATATTTTCTTTTATAGTAGATATTTGTCTATAAAGAGAAATTGGTTTCTGTAATTTAACTCCTGTATTTTTGGCCTAATGTACACATTAGTAGGTATTCTGCCATGACATGCTTTGAGTAATTAAAAATAATAATGCCTTATCACAAATATTTGCAATGTTCCCATTGAGTTCAGGGCACTCTGAAACTGTACACTTAAAACCACAAAAGAAAGGTCTCTAACATTAGTATCAGTTTGTGACTCCATGTTTATCTGTAGTTAAGATGACCAAGAAAATTGAGGTGAGATGTTAATCACACTGCTTTGAAAGCAAGGCAAATTCAGTTATAGTGTAGCCGAACGTTAAGAAGACTAAGCAGGGAAGTAGACGTGGCCCAATGGATAGGGCGTCCACCTGCAGGGAGGTCCGCAGTTCAAACCCCGGGCCTCCTTGAACCATATGGAGCTGACCCATGAGCATTGCTGATGCACGCAAGGAGTGTCGTGCCACGCAGGGGTGTCCCCCCCGTAGGGGAGCCCCACACGCAAGGAGTGGGCCCCGTAAGGAGAGCCACCCAGCACGAAAGAAAAGTGTAGCCTCCCCAGGAATGGCGCCACCCACACGGAGAGCTGATACAATGAGATGACACAACAAAAAGAAACACAGATTCCCAGTGCCACTGATAAGGATAGAAGCTATCACAGAAGAACATACAGGGAATGGACACAGAGAACAGACAATGGAGGTGGGGGGAAGGGTTGGCCAAAGTGAAAAGGATGCTGGGAGATGAAAGAACTTAAGCATAACAAATCCAGTTCAGAGAACCTGCAAGTAAGGGGAGGTTTTTAAGGTAAAAAAAAAAAAAAAAAGGAGGAGAGGGGGAGGAGGGAGGGAGGGAAGAGGGAGAGGGAGAGGAGGAGAGAGGGGGGAAGAGGGAGAGGGAAAGGAAAAAGGAAAAGGTCTCTCTGGGCAAACAACGGGAGCCACAAAAATATGCAAGTTGAACTAACAAAGACCCCGTGTTTCTGGGCTCCCCGTCCTCACCTGAGCCAGGCCTATGTGTGTATGTGGATCATCACATCCTATGTTGTCTCTAGTCTTGAAATCTATGGTTCAGGCATTTGAACGCCTTATGCTCACCCAGCCCTGGATCCTGATCCTCATCACACTAAGCATTCGATGAGTCTTTCCCATTATTCTAAATGTTCTCCATTGATTTATTCCTAGCCATATTTCACCTCTGGTTTAAGTGTTCCCTCTACCCCCTTATTTTGTTTTTCTCCCCTCTTAATGCTTGACCTTTTCAAGACCCTGTATAAAAAGACATATCAGCTCAATAGGTGAACCATTTTCCTTCTTAGTCTACTTCCATGCCAGTCTCAAATTTCTTCCCTTGCCTTTTTAACTTGGCTTCAGCTGGCATTGACAGGTTAATATTGTTCTCCTCTGATACCTGTCTGCCATTTCCCTTTTCCTTGTCTGCTTTGACCTTTCCCTCTATAACCAAAACGGAGATTTGGGATACAGGTCAAATGAAAAGGGACGCATAAAAAATGATCCCCTAGGGTATGCTAAGATCTTGGGATTCCGTTGTTCACTCAAAAGGAGTATCACATTTTTACCATTTTACCTGACTTCATTATTTTACTCTCAATCCAAAATGACAACATTGGTTGGACACACCCTCGAGAGCAAGAAATTCTATCTGTAAGTTATTAGAACAAATGAAAAAAACACACCAATTTCTTAGTTTTCTTACTTTGCTTTAATTACAGAGGAGTGAAAAAATAAGTGTGAACACAGTAAAATAAACCTTACAACAGTGACTTTTCTCATTAGGCAAATTGGTATTGCTGTTAAAGTAACTGTGGGGTCCAACTTTAATGGTACTATATGGACAGCAAAATGGAGAGCTCTTTTCCCCGTTCAAGCTGAGAGCAGCAAGAACACATTTTGCTAGAAGAACTTGGTGCAAGTCACCGCCAAGGGGAGAAACCTTTTGGAAGTTTGTCATGGTAAATCAATGTGTTTGTCATGGGTTAAAGAATGGCAGAAGATACATGACAACCTGACGCTGATCGCTGGGTTACAAATGGCTTGCAGATGTTAAAATGTGTTTCCCAATAAAAAATACGATGACATGCCAGGCTGCCTGGCAAGAAGGGGCCAAACACCTGCCTAAAAACAATGAGAATCAAAATAAACAGCTACAACCTAGACATCCCTGAAACTTTCTTCCCCAAAGCTGAAATAGTCCCTTCTATATTCTTTTTTCACAACTAAGCACATTTAAAGTGCATCTTTGTCATTTATTTCCCTGCATATGCGAGATGTACTCTTTTTTTTTTTTTTTTTTTTTGCAACTTTTGTGACATTGTGAGTTGTAAGGGGCCTGCTTCTAATTCTCTCATTTTTATACTGATTGCAGAATGCTTCTTCAGAGAAGCCTCGCAGAGCCTGGCATCGGACTCCAAATGACTAGTAGCTGCCTGCTTGCACTTCAAGTTCATCTTAGAGATTCATGAGAATTATCACAATGTTACAAATGGTAATGAAAGAGACCCTCTGTTCTCTTACCAGTTTGAGATAGAGATCTACCCTTAAGTTGTATTATTTCTAAAAGAACAGATCAAACAAATTCCCAGGAGGCAACTAGGTGGGGAAACAGAGACCATAGGTCACTCACTAGGAAAAGCAAGTTTATTTCTCAGGTCAAGAAGCAGATACCCAGTTACCTTCTAAGATAATCAGACTTCGGTGAGAGCCAACTTTCATATTTATATCTAAAGTTTAATGAATGGATTAGCCCAAGGATTTGCAGACTCCGGGAACCCATGCAGGAGAGAAATAGATTATGAAAGCCTACCCGGATTAATGCCACATTCTGAACTTCCTTTATTGTGAAAGGTGGAAAGACAACATTGATATGGTTCAAGATTCTCCGTAGTTAGGCTACTCGAAGACGAAAAGAAGGAATCCCTCTAAAAGTCTTCTATTATAAACTCCAGAAAATATCAAAGTCAGTAAGCTATCCAGAGGAGATCATAAATGAGCATTATTGTTAAAAGAAATAGTTTATTTTTAAATTTTTTTCTGAAATAATGAGACATGCTGACTCTTTATGTATATGCATGTATTTTGTTTATGCTTTGGAAGGTTTTTAACTCCCAGAAGCACTTGTGAGGGGACTTTTGGAGTTTGGGTTTACGTTTGTTTTTGAAAGGTTTGTTTTAGTTAAATGTGAGTTAACTGCATTTAAACCTATTAAAAGGGTGTAATTAAAATAGTTAGGATGTTGAGGCCAAACATTTTGGAGTCTATTGCTTTAGCAGTTTAATTTTATGCAAGAAAAAGAAAAAAAGAAAAAAACATTAAAAACAAAACAAAACAATGAAGCCCATTTAAATGAACACCTGCTCAAAGAATAGCCTTGTAGGAAAGACCACATCTGAAATCAAACAAATGCAAGTTAAAAACCTCATGATAAAGTGGTTCAACCATTACTCTTGTTCTGACTATAATGAAATAATGAATATTTATGATGCAATGAAGAAACAGAATATAGACATCCACTTGGTCATTTTTAACTTCCAGTCCCAATTAATCACAATCATTCTCATTAAAGCAAGTTTCAGTGAAAATATAAACAGATATCAAAACCATTAAAAGGAAGGTATTTGTAAATATATTCGTATACTCACATGGTACACAAGGCATAATAAAAGGACATATGCAGAAACTGAACCAGCAACTGGAAATTTTCTAGAGGCTTGCCTTGTCAAAATAATCTTCATTTACATCTCCAAAGTTCAATTAAAGGGTAGGCTACCTATTTTTTGTATATCATTCCCATGAAATTTTGTAAATGTCATTCATAAAATAAAAAAATTCAGAAAAGATATAGCTATTTGGAATATAAATTAGACACAGTTCCTCAAATCCCATTCTCTAATAGCTATGCAAGACATTTCCATTTTAAGATTACCCTATTTACATTATTTTTGCCTAACAGAAGGCTATCACTTACATTTAAGAACCAAAAATAAGGTAAGCTTTTACCTTCTCCTTAAGTTTAATGATTAGACCATACCGCCAACATTTCTCCAAATAGCACCGCAACTCTTTGAAAATTAGAATATATTCCATCACAGAAATTATTTTCTGATGTAGAACATGTAAGCAAAAGCATTGCTTCATGGCATTTGACAGTATTCTGTTTTTAATTATTAGCACAGGATTCCTGAGTGGGCATTTCTGATGATCAGATAATCCAACCATTTCTCGTGTAAATATGGAAACATTCTAAAAATATTTTCAGAAGTCTTGTCAACTGTGATCTTTCTACAGGGTAATGTTATTGGAAAATGTCCTCCTGGAGCAGGTTAACCATCTGAAAGTGCTGGCGTGACGTTTTCCAATAATATTACTCTGTAGAAAAATCGGAGTTGGTTTAAGCTTTCCATATCCCAATCTTACAGAAGAGGAAGTTTGATAAGGTTTTTATATTAGAGGAAAAAAGAACAAAACAAGCTTTTCCTGCGATTGTCAGTGGAAACATATGACAACCTTTTTTTATTTATTTCATTTTATTAACAAAGACTTTAAAAGCATTTGTGTGCTGTAATCCCCCTAGAAAAACTATGCGATTGATACACACTTCTCTAAGGTTTTACAAAGATTGAAACGGAAGTGGGGTGAATGTCTGTCCCAGGAGCCCACTCACCGTCAAGGGATTCCTAGGAGCTAGGATTGCAGCGCCTGAGAGTCCAGCGGAGCCAGTGGTCACATTTTCAAAGTGGCTTATTCATGCAAAGCAGAAGGCAGGGCAGCTTGAGAGTCTGACCTTCTCTCGCACTGTGCAATCCCTTGCTGACTGGAAGGAAGCAAACTCATCTAGAGAAGGGCCTGGGTCCTGCAAAGTGGAAGAATACGACAGAGGGACAAAATCTGTCATCAGCAGGGCAGAGATGTCTTGTCTGGCTCCTGGCCCGGGTTCCTGGTGCCTTGCTGGATCCTCTTGCTAGTTCCTACAGACTAATCCTGGCTAGTGTTAACCCAGGTTCAATCACTGACCTTGCTCAAACCTTTTAACAGAGGTCCAATACAGGGTACCATTTTGTCATCATATCTCAAAGCAATGAATTAGTAACTACAATAACAATCTGTGTGGAATAGCTCCATGTGTCAGGCGTTTTGCCCACAATTTCACCTAAACTTCATAATCGCCACAATGAATGGGAATTATTCTCAAATGTTCCAGATTAAGTTTTAGAGAGGTGAGGAACTTGTCCAAGATCACTGCACTCTTAAGTACCAAATCTGGGATTTGAAATGAGTTATGTTCAGTGCCAATTCCAATGCTTACACCACTCTGCTCAACAATGAACTTTCAGGTGATATGGCAGGAGAGGGAGGACAGATGCATCTTCTATAAGAGCCCCTTTTAGCAACACTCTAATCCCATCATTTAAATGAGAGCCTACTCATGTGACCGACCTAATTGCCAAATTTCTTTTAAGTGTTGCTGAGCCTGTTTCCTTATTGCTTTACCAAATCCAAGTGCAGTCTATCAAACCATGGGTGACCTTGGCATATCCTTGGATAAAAAGAACTTCATAAATCACCACTAGATTAGGTTGGTAGTTTATGTTGCTCAAGTGACCCCAAACCAGGGATTTACTTCAGGTCTGGGATCAATTTGTCAATTCAGGGGATGGCTGGACTCTAGCAGCCTTTGATTCTTTCGGCTTGGATTGGCTATGACCAGGGAGCATATTTTTAGATTTTCACTGTACAGTGCAGTGTATGAAAACTTCCTGTTGGATTTGAGCTTTGTCTCATTTCCCAGTTCCTTGCATTTAGTGTATTGTAAGAGCTTTTGTTCCCTTGATTGTTGATTTTGTCAAACAGTCCCACCACAACCTCCATCTTATTAAGTTTCTGCTAAGTACTAAGCACCATACTAGGCCCCAGGGACTCAGACAATGACAAACAAAACCATGGTCCTGCCCCAAGGGGTTCTTATCTCTTATTCCTGGTCTTCTCGGATTGTCCAGATTACCTATAACCAAGCATGATAGGTCCCCACTCGTCTTGTCATGAAAGTGGGTAGGGAAGATTTCCAAAGTTGCTATAGGAAATAATAGCTTTGCTCTGTTTTGTTTTGTTTTGTTTTGTTTTGTTTTGCAAGGAAGGGCCACTGTCTCTTTAAGCTTGTGGTTTCTTCTAAACATCTGTGCCTAGATGATTAAAGAACTTTCTTAATCGTGATAAATTGCCACTTGGTCCTGGACATGGATTTGATAACATCTTTTTATCTGACCGTAGAGTGTCTTCTGATCCAGAATGGCTTCGATTCACATGGTGGATGATTTCCTTTGGAAAATAAAGAAAGGTGATCTGGTCGGTTTCCTTTGATGCTTTTAAACATGATGGATGATTATCCTGGTCCAGTGACTCGCATGTGTGGGAGATCCTCCTTTGTAGTGAGAGTTTTTCTTCCAAAGTTTTCTCCTAAAAGATGTTTTATCTTATAGCTGCATCTCCGATTTGAAATTCCTTTTTAATGTAGTGAATAAAGTCATGCCTCTTGACTTCTTCAACATTAAAATTAATTCTTCAACCAGATCTGTAGGAGGACAATCTGCCTTAATTACGATCACATCTGAAATTCTTGTCTTGACCATTCACTAATCTAATTATTCCCATTTTTTTTATTCAATCCAAAGCACAGGGAAATAATATAATGGATGTTAGGATTTGGATAGGGAGAATTTGGATAAGTGATTCTGAAACTTCGGATTTTTTTGGAGCAGGATCCTTTCTTCCAATGATATTAAATATTAGCTTTTATCTGCATATATAAGACAGATAATAGCCGACTTTTTCTTACTGAGGTGGAGGGCAGAGCCATCGTCCATTTTCCCCCTGCTTTCTCTTCTCCTCTCTACACTCCTATCCAACCTTGGTTCCAGAAGTTGAACTTGAAAATGACAAAACTAGATTTTCTGTTTCCAACATTCCTTCTAGCTCTAAAACCAGCATCACTTTCTGAACTAGCCACAGCCTTGGTACAAGTGTGTCTTTCCAATACTGATATTTCAAGATGTTGAGAATCTGGATTTTTGTGCATATATTGTAATTGCCATTTCCTTTACAATGTTATTTATTCTATAGTGTAAGGTGCACTAGACTCTGAATTGCCCCAATAAGACTGCAGGCAATGTATTTATATTCCATAACACTGATTGTTGTATTAGGTACAATATGCTTTTCATTTTATAGATACTCGGCTCCCGACAGTTGAAATATTTGTAAGGTCTCTGAGGACAGGAACCACGTGTTTTCCTCATCATTGTAGTCCCAATGTGTAGCACAATGTAGCACATAGTAGGTGCTCAACAAATGTTCATTGAATGAATAAAGGTTTATTTTCTAAAAATGTTCATTTTATCTAAGTTGTTTTTCTAATTAGTGTCATTTTAAGCCTCAGTATTTTCATCTCCAAAATGGGCAATGATACATTCCCCACTGGGGTGCTGAAGAAATGACGATAATGTGTGAGAAAGAACCTAGTGTTTGGCACAAAGTAGGCATTAAGCAAATATCTGTAGGAACGTGAATATAGACTAAGCATCTGGATTTACTGGATTAGTCATTTACTTTATTATCTTAATGAGGTAGAGTTGTGGGATTTTTTTTTTCTACCTTGAAACCAGAATAATCAGAAAATAGTAATAAACATGCTTACATAACACTGTTAGGTTATGAACCTTTCTGTTGGGATAACTTTTATTCATTGAGTTTCTCAGAGATTATAAAGCAAAGTATTTTACAATGGAAATACTCTCTTTGCATGAATCCACCAATAACTCAGAAGCAGCTGCAGGCAATCTTTTTCTTATGTTCCCAAAAGAAAAAGAAAAACACTTTGGCCTCGAAAGGAGCAGGAAAATTTTAACCCCAAAGGATAATGTTTTGGAAAGTTACAACGGAGCAAAACTTGGGGTTACAATGGAAATTTCATACAAACCTAACTCCAGCTTACATTAGAGTGTATCACATCATGCGTATTGTGGTACCCAGCTTAATTTACTCTGTAATCACACCAGACAGCAAACAGGCTACAAACAGAAAGAACGTCCGCCTTTTACCATGAATAGCTGGTAGGAGAATATTGACAAAGGGGATTTGTCAGCAAAAAGTAGAAGTGGGACCTATATTGTACCTCACTCTTCCCTTTATCCCTTTACAAGGTATTCATTTAAAAGGAATTCGCCATTCTCTCGTGTAGTTTACTTGTCAGTTGGTACAATTACAGTTATTTTACAGTCAATTTTCTGTTACATAATCACACAGACTTGTGTCTAATGCGAAAGAAAATTGCCTGGGTGGAATAACTTTCAGGTGTTGGTTGGTTTGACTCGAGGGGTTTCATGTGAGCTTTTTGGTCACAAAGTTTTATTTTTGTTTAACTCTCTCCCAGCAGTCTTCGTCCCAACACCCTTCAGGAGAAGGTGGCGCTGCATGTCGCTGCTTAGAGAGTAGGCTTTAGAGTCAGATAAAACTGGGGTTGAACCGCTGCCAACATTCCTCTGTCATTGAATTGTGGGTGTGTCACATGTAGAATGCTGCCCCAAAATCACCCAGCATGACCTTTTTTTTTTGGTCTTCTCCTCTCCTTTTTCGTACAAAGTCAGGATTATACTTTAACAGTGTTTTGTGATGTGGATTCTAACCTAACCATATATTGGAGACATTTTCCATTTTCATTTTCTTCCACAACATCTTTTAAATGGCTGCTCAGTTGCCCAGGGTATAATATATTACAAATTATTTACCTAAGTCCCTACTATCAGATACTTAATACTGTAATTAAATACATGAAATTTAGGCTATCCAGAATATCCAGGTTATATTTTCTTTTTTTTTTTTTTATTGGAGGAGTTGTGAGTTTACAAAACAATCATGCATTCCAGGCAAGATTCCCATACAATGGTAGAACATTTGTTACAAATGATGAAAGAACATCATCCATATTACTGCTAATTATAGTCCATATCTTACATACCACCCTTTTAGTAACACATGTATTTGTATTGTATATTTGCTAGTTTGTGAGAGAAAGTTCTCATGTTCATACAGTTAACTACAGCCCATCATCTACCACAGGGTTCTTTGTGTTATACAGTGCCACGCCTTGTACAGTCTATCCAAAGTGTACACTCAGCAACCCTCAGTTTCATCAGAGTTGTGCCATCGTTGCCTCAGCCAGTTTTAGAAGTTTTCAGTACTCCAAAAGGAAACATCCCCTCCCCCTTGAAACCCCCCGTTGTTGACAATTGTTAGAACTGATATAGTACCTTCTTTGCCATTGCTGCAAAAATATTACAATATTACTAACTATAGTCCATAAGTTACATTAGTTGTCCAGTATGACGTCTTGATGAGACAGAGCTGAATCTAGCCCTCAGCACAACAAGGAAGAGTACCACCTTGGGTAGTATCTTAGAGGAGAAAAGGCAAAGTTGGATCTTACATTATAGGACATTTCCAAGGGGTATAGAGTCAGAGGAAATGGTTGTAATGATGCAGCTAGAGTGCTGTGACTGGTGAGACAGTGTGTGGGCTGGTGGGCCAGACCTGTCCACAAACCTATAAGCATATTCACCCAAATGTATGACAACTCCTTTGATGTTGCCTGGAGAGGCCCCAGAACCCAAACCAACTACCCTTACATACCATTTGCATACTTAGAACCAAAACCACCTACCCCTCCACCAATCTCACTATCTATATAAACATGACTTTTCTATGCCATTGCTTTATTGGCATAACTTCAGTATTCCACGATACTCTTGCCCAAGCAAATAACTTGATTGCTCTTCAGGGGCACTTTCCGAAACTTTCATCAACTCGTTGATAGGAACCATCAATACAAGCTTTATGCCCTAAGACTCTTCAGATCCTTCACTTCAAAACTTGATTGTTTGTACCATGCTCAATACCTGAACCTAATCAAAGCCCGGCTTTGAAAGACCCATCTTCAATCAGACTTCAAATTCTCAACAATATCTACCCTTGCCTTTCCCTCTCCAAGATATTACCAAAGCTCTCCCAAGGTGGTGTCTCTCTTATTTCAGTAAGCAACAACCTCAGCTCTGTCTTTTCAATCAGTCGTGCTGATTTGGGGAGAATTGGTGGTTGACAGGCTACATGCTTATCCCTTATGATGCTGTCATTTCTAAAATCCAATATACGATACTTGGAAGATTTGGGAGGTATTTTATTTATAATCAAATTATAAACTACAAGAAAACAGCTACATACTTTTTCCCTCCAGAGGTTCAACTATGTGCTTCCTGCCCCCAACCCTGGCTCTCCATTTATTCAAGTAGAGAAATATTGCCCTGAGTTATGTTTCCTGGACTTCCATGTTACATTTTCTTTGGATGTTTTTGTCCCTCATCATGAATGGTCTTCCACTGTTCATTCATCAAACGTTTGGAATGCTCATTCTGGAAGTGGGCTGACTCAAAGATGGATAAGGCATGACCGTTTGCCATCAAGAACTCTCAATCTAACACTTTAAGGGGAATAAATGTTTCCACACTATTCTAAATTTCTTGAAAATAGGCATCATTCTTTATGATGCTCCATGTCACAGACCAAATAAATATCATGAACTCAGGGAGTAGCTATGGATCAGATTTGGCTCCCCTTACCACCCTTTCTTCACAGACAGAGGGAAGAATGGTAGTTTAGAAGATACAGTGTTTCCAAGGACACAGGGAAATGATATACACTTGACATTTAAACAATTTAGTCAAATTTGTTCTAAAATTGAATCAGTCCAGATGCCTTTAATTGTGGAGACAATGCCTAAGCCTTCTAACAGTACAGCTTTGGGAAGCATGCCTTTAAGACCTGCTTTCCTCCCTGCAGGTCTTCTAAAATAATGGGGGATGTTACTAACGTTGCATACAGGTGACTGATTTTCCTGCTCAGAAACAAGACCTGACTGTGGATCTTGGGAATTTCAGCAGGATTGGAATTGACTGTCCAATAGACTCATTTGCAAAAGATTTCCTGTCATTGCCTATTCTCTCAGGAAAGTCACATCCTTGACCCAGCTGTGATATGAGCAGGATGGAGTTGTTCTCCTCATTAGACTCGCAAATGTCGTGGGCAGAGAAAAGAACCCTTGTGTCTGGCACACCTTGGCTCTATCTGGTCTCTGTTCCTTTCTGCCTTTTTCTTTCTGTTTTTGAAGCCTTGGTATTATTCCAGCTCTTAATAGCCTCCCTTCTGATGTTTTCCCAAACAAAGCATCCTTTGTGTCAACTGTCAAGTACTTGCCTTGGACTTTGCCATGTCATCTTCTCTCCTTTTGTGATTTTTTTTTTTCCTGGACAAATATGAGGAGGCTGTTTGAAATATTTTTAGTTCTCTTCATTATTTCAAAATAGCAATTAAGGCACCGACCAGAAGTCTCTTGTGCTCTACTGGAAACTAACGCATCATACTCAGCCTTCCCTATAATTTAATTATTGCAGCTTGATGTCATTTTGGTTTCCACGCAGTACAACCCCTTAAGAGTAATTTTATCCTTTCTTAGACCTGATAACTAGTCCTTGTACCAATTCTCCAAGGTAACTGAGATCGAATCTTACAAGGTCATAATTTCATTTTCTTTATCTGTATTGTATCATTTCTTGCCACACAACTTCTTTTAACATTGTTTGCCTTGCCTTTATTATATTCGTGTACAAAGTTAATGAAACTTCTGCTATTTAAAATACTTGAATGATTTTAAAATCATTTTTGTAAAGTAATTTCAGCATATGTAGTAGAATTGGCTTGACTCTTCCAAATGATACTGAAATCCTGCCATTGCAGACCATAATATTAACTCCTCATATTTTTCTTATTATTCGGTTTAAGTCTTGTGAGCAATTTTACTACTTGATCTATATTCCTGCTAAATCTGTCAACACTGCATTCTTTGCATGTTTTCTGTCCTAACCCTTTGTGATAGTCTCCAAAGTTGAAACATCGGTCTCTTGTTTTCTTCGCAGTAACTAACTTTTAATATAATGGCAAAATAGCAATTATTTTAATTGTATCATGCCTTCAATGGAAAACCCATCAGTGGTCCTGGAATTAGTCTGACCTTATTGGCTGCAAGTTGAAATAACTGCCATATTATTATACGGAAGAGCAGAATCTGGGCTGTCATTTTAGCTCAATCTAAAAGGCAGAAAATGTTCTACAAATGATTGTCATGGAATTGAAGAAGATTGTACTGCCTTGTGACTAGTTTCCAGGAAACCAAGATGCACGTCTATTCCTAAAGGCTTGTTCTTCAACTTTTGCTGAACACTCATGAGCCCCTGGGAAGAAGACAGGGGCAGGATTCCCTCATTATGCAGAGGCTGCTTCCATTATCTGCCACCGTGTTAACATTCAAGGGAGCAGCCGAAGCGGCAGATTGAGCTATGGCAAATTATTTAATGAACTCTGCTTTAGCCACAAGTGTTTCATGAATCCGACTCAGCCAGGGTGTTATGCTAGGAGTTTGTGAGAAATGAGCTATCCCCCGTCTTCAACTAATTGTTTAATAGCAGAATTGATATATTACAGGGCATTGAGTGCACTGCAAATCAAAGTACAGGACTCCATCTCCATTTGAGATCTAATGAGGAATTCTATCCCTTTCTGCCAATAGAGTTAACTTCCAGTGGTTAAAATTCTCAGCTTTCCAATACCACAAGTTAACCTCTTTTTATTTCTGAAACAAATCTCTTTTAAGTATTTCCAAGACAGTCTCCTAAGAGGAGGTATCTGTGATTTCCAGTGGAATAATATTCTGATTGAGTCAATCTTTTTATTCTATAAGGAGACGTTCCCTACCACCTTTGGAAAGCCAGTATCAAATGCTAGTTCCCCAAACATCACCAATAGCATGGTAAGACAAAACTGAGTTTCTTGTTTACCACAGTTGAGGAAAACACCTTCTCACAGGGCTTTGATAGTGTCTTAGAGTTGGAAAGGTAAGGTCAGATTTTTTTTTTTAATTTTTTTATTTTTTATTGACTTTGTAATAATATTACATTAAAAATATATATGTGAGGTCCCATTCAACCCCACCCCCCCACCCCCCCTCTCCCCCCCCCAACAACACTCGTTCCCATCATCATGACACATCCATTGGATTTGGTAAGTACATCTTTGGGCACCTCTGCACCTCATATACATTGGTTCACATCATGGCCCATACTCTCCTCTATTCCATCAAGTGGGCCCTGTGAGGATTTACAATGTCCGGTGATTACCTCTGAAGCACCATCCAGGGCAGCTCCATGTCCCGAAGACGCCTCCACCTCTCATCTCTTCCTGCCTTTCCCCATACCCTTTGTCCATTATGTCCACTTTTCCCAATCCAATGCCACCTCTTCTATGTGGACATTGGATTGGTTGTGTCCATTGCACCTCTATGTCAAGAGGAGGGTCAGATTCCACCTGGATGCTGGATGCAATCCTCCCATTTTCAGTTGTAATCACTCTAGGCTCCATGGTGTGGTGGTTGTCCTTCTTCAACTCCATCTTAGCTGAGTGTGGTAAGTCCAATAAATCAGATTGTAGGTGCTGGAGTCTCTTGAGGCTCAGGATCTGGCTATCACATTGTCAGTCCAGAGATTCAAATCCCCTAAATATATCTTAAACCCCAACATTAACTGCACCTCCAGCACATTAGCATGAAAGTCTTATGAAGGGAGATCCCATCTGAGTCCAGATTCATCACACATAAACACCATTTCCAAAGAGGGGCCATCTGCCCTGGTAGTTAACCCCATCGGCCATGACCATAACTCCCATGGGTCTCTTTAGCCCTCAAAGGAACCAATATCTGGGGGTTGTATCTGCTTTATCTGTCTCTCTGACTCTGCTCAGTTGTGCATGAGGGCAAACCTTCTGCCAGCCTCCAGACTCTTTTTTAGAAACTCGTAGCCATATAAACTCATTTCTCCTTTCCATTTCCCCCTTACTTTAGGTCAAACAGCATTTTAAAGTCATGGTATTTTATGTAGACATGGATATTCTGCTGATCCGCATTGAACCTTCCGTATAAGGTCATTTTCCAGTTGCATCATCAGTTGGTAGTTGATAGTGGTCCCTCGTTGCCAGGGAGGCTCATCCCCGGGTGTCATGTCCCGCGCTGGGGGGAAGGCATTGCATTTACATGCTGAGTTTGGCTTCAAGACTGGCCACATTTGAGTAACATGAAGGCTGACAGAAGGAAATTCCCAGGCACAAAGTTGCTCTAGGCCTTGTTCTTATTTTGGGTTTATCAGCTCACAAGCATAGTCATTAGCATCTGGGGCTCACTGTTGAACCCTCACTCCCTCCCGGTCCCCACCACTGTACCTGGGAGACTGTCGCTGCTCCCCTAGGGACCACGACAGAGCATAAGGTCAGATTTTATTGAGATTTTGAAGTGCTGTAAGGTGGCTCTTTCAAAGTGCAGGAGATAGAGGTGGGTCCTTGGTTAGGTTTGAATAAGGATCATCACAGAGTAGTTTAAGATTGGTGGGGAAAGCAAGGGGGGAAATTTTAAGGGAAAGGTACAAAGAGTTTTGGGATGCAAGCTGTACGTTTATGCTTTCTGATGAAGAACTGATAGGTTGAGTTGATTCTTCCTATAATAAACAATAAAGTTTCCTGCCTGGCCCAGAGTCTTCAGGAATAGTAAAGGTATGCCAATAAAGACACTAGAATAGGAAAGGCAAGAGAATGGGGACAGTAGGTTATGTGGGGTTGACCCCAGTCAACATACTGGGGTCCTGATATTTCTTTGGTTTATACACCAGCTAGTCTAGTCCTTATACCTGTCTTCTTTTAGCAAGAACCTTCCAATCAATATTAATTACCTTTGATAATAATTTTAAGAATGCTTTGAAAAGGCTGGACTTTTGGCTCTTAATCTGATTTTGAAACGTTCTGGAGGTACTTTTTACAGCGTACTACATTAGTTATTTTATTGCAACTCAACATGTAAAATATAAAAACATTAATATGCAGACATATCTGTCATACACAAAAGCAAATGCCAGTGCCCAACACTCCAGGTCACCTACAATGCCCTGGGAGATAATCATCTAGATAAAGACTCACCTTCCCTGGCACATCCTGCATTGCCTTCAGGTAGTCCCAGGACAGAGGCATGCCTCTGCCTGCCCTCACCCTGGCTTCCCTGTGGACCCACAGCTCTTTGCAATCACAGTCCCCAGTGAGCCTCCAGAAGAGCCCCCACTCCAAGAGGCCCTCTCCCACAGGACAGGGGTACAAAGGTGTCTTGCCACCTCTCTGTGAGCTCCCTTTACCCTTTGTTCACCACAGAGAAGGTCAACCCCAGGTTAATCATCCAGGCTATTGAAGTTGCTATAAAAGAACCAACTACCTGGGTTTTGAATGAAGGGGTCCAGGGCATTTCAAGGCCCTCTTACCAATGTCATGGCTCTGTCATTTTTCATTCTCTCTCCAGGGCTTGTCACATAGAAGGTACCCCAGAAAGGTCTGAGTCATTTCCACTTCACATACTTTTAGAGCCCAAGAGCTTTTCTCTCTCCAGTTTATGAAACTTCTAGCCTAGCCCTATCAACATTCCATCAAAATAACTCTAGGGCACCACAGTCCTTTGGAAAGAGTAACAGAAGAGCAAGCTGGACATTTCTGCCTCACAGGGACTCAGCCCCAGTTCCACTTCAGAAAGAAGGATGTATCATCATAGCCATCTGGTTTTTTCTTCCCATCTTTTTGCTTCTCCTTCCAGGTGCTAGCCATCATGTGCTACACCTTGTTTGCTTGAAATCTTCCCACATGGTGCCTGCTTTAGGTCTGCCCTTCTCAGAATGATGTGACCTCCTTCCAAGCCCAAGTTGCCTTTCGCCAGCTTCCATTACTCAAGAATTTGCTCTAGGTCAGCAGTTATTATACTCTCCTAGGTTACTCCTTTTACGGAGCACATTCTCATGATAAGGAGACACCCTCAACAGCATCATCACAAATGACAGAGGCACAGGTGTTCTCAGGGACCCAAACTGGAGATGGTGTTAGCGCAACCAGGACTACTGTGTACACTTGTGTACATTGTGCACAGCACACCATGGATGTAAGTGGCGCACCCTAGAGTGCAGTCACTATCTTCACAACTGCAGGCAGAGACTAACCTTTTGGTGTTCCCTCAGATTTCACTGTAGAGAGGTCTCTAGGTAGGACCAGTGATGGATCCACGGTAAAAGGCACAGGGGGGACATGGGCCTTGCTTTTCTAGTGCTGATGGTAGGCGCAAATTGATTGGCTTCTTCCCCCCAACCCCCAGAACTGTCACTTCGAAGTTTACCTGGCTGACTTTTAGGGTTCCCGATCAGAATCTTCGGAATATAACACCAATGTGAGGGAGGAGAAACTTTTCATCTTGTCTGCACTAATATACATTGTACTTTGGTTTAAAATTATGATGTCTCACGGAATATGAGCTGGGGCATGTGTGGGAGAGGTGTCTTGTTCCAGGAGGGGTTTTTCAGAACACCATGTAAGACAGAGAATTAAGTCTAATTTCTAAAAGCTATGAAATAATTTTAAATTGGGGAGAAAACTATATTGCGGTAATATAATCTAAGGAGAAGAAAGGTTGACAGTCTTGGCTGGTAGTAATAGAAGTGATTCTCAGGCGGGTGGGATGTACCCCTAGGGAACAGTTTGGAATTCCCTACAGCGGAAGTGGGTACCATTCTTGTTAGGCAAAATGAAGCATGAGTTACAAAAGAAACACCCTGTGAACCATCATTTACAAATTCGTCTCTAGGAGGACCAGAATTCATATTTGCAAACATATCAGGATTTTATCAGACCAGAGTAATAAATAATACTAAAGAATGCAGCCTTGCAATCAGACAGACCAGGCTTATATCCTTGGCTCTGGCGTTTATTAGCTGTGAGATCTTGAACAAATTACTTTACATCTCTGAGTCTCAGTTTTACCATCTGTAAAATGGGGTTAATAAAAAGTCATTGTGTCATGGGAAAACACCATGAATCAAGAACAAAAACACATGTAAAAAAGCCAATACCAGAAAGCACTCAGTAGATGGTAGCTTTTATAAATATTACCATCCTGAGCTTATAAACCCATCTTTTGATTTCATAACCGTCACCCACAATTTCTCTCCCGTTCTTAAGGAAAGCAGGGCCCCTGAATTTCTATGTGTGTGTGTGCATGCATGAGTTTTAAGTATTTTAGTTTGCAATGCAAATGATATTTGCCAATATCCATTGTGAGAGGAAAAACTGCAAGTGGCTTAGCCTACCAAAAATCAGTCATAAGAGACAAAAAAGAATCTCTTTGCCTCCAGAAAGCCCTTACAATCTACAGCCTAACAGCAAATTTCTCAGAGAGAGAAATTACTGGGGGCCCTATAAGAGAAAAACCAGTGTGCCGAAAAACCAAGAGGGCACAGTTATATCCATATTCAAGGCTGCTGCTTGCCGGACCCAGCTCTGGATTATTTTCCAAATCCAAATAAAAGGAAAAGACACAGAGCCAGCTCAAGCTCCATCTATGTAACTCTTAACGCCTACCCGCATTCAGAGAGAGCCAAAAATCTGGATGTTTGGGCACCATAGAGATAAAATACCCATTTTTAAAATGGGATATTTTGTATTTTTATTTGGATGTTTGACAGCATGTATTTATTTATGTATGTATGCCCTACCTACTTCCCCAAAGGGTTTGAGATAGCAACGTCATAAGCTAGCTATAGGTTATAATTTGCTCTAAAAAGCCCCTAGGACTCTCTGTTACAAAAACAGAGTACTCAAAGGGGAGGAGTTGTGACCTTATGTAAGCACAACTTCATTAATTTGAGCAGCAAGGTAAAACAATACACAATATATTAGGCATAAAATCAAAGCTGCCATTATGTGTTAAAATACGGCATGAGAACATAATCATTTTAACAGGGAAGAACACTCATTATTTTATTAAAATTACTCTGCAAAACCCATTTGCATTTGCCAACAACTTGGCCATTTCGGAGGCCATTCTCCTAAAACTGAGGGCACGCCCGTACCTCGCCGTTCAGAACAGAACTTGATGTGGTCTTTAAGATCAGTGAGAAAAAAAAGAATGCATTTTATGCCACACCAGGACTAAGACTTCACTTCTTCACCTCATTTATACAATTCAGCCATGAAAGGGAATCACCAAATTAAAGATAGTAGCTACAATGCAACAGCAATGACTAGGTGCCCAGTTCTCTAAGCATAGGAACTACAAAAGCACTGAGTGAGGACCTCAGTTTGGGTACTTGTCATCATTACGTCTTCACCATCGTTACTGCATTTCGTTAATGATAAATGAAAAAGCATGTGAGCAGACTAGTTACCAAATTATACAAGCACTGTAGTTCCAATCTGTAACCTAAGCGGGACTTTGCAAAGAACACGCTTTCACAGGCTGTTCTCCTGGGTCTATTTTGTACACAGTGTCTAAATAACCACGATTCCATCCGGCTACAGCCAGGATCAAATATTTATGGCTGCCTTTATTGAACACTTCTTCCGACGTGCCAGGCACCAAGCTAACCTCATTTAGTTCTCAGCACAAGGCTGGGAGGGAGGCAGCCCCGGGCTTGCTTTACAGCTGAAGCAGCTGCGGCCCAGAGGGTTGGGAGCCCCACGCGGACTGGCCGCCCATCTCCACAGACAGGGCGCTGAATCACTACCCTCTTCTGTCTTCTCCAAACATTCTCATCTAATATTTAATTTTTATTATTTCTTCATGTGGCTTTTTGCCCCCTATGCGGAGAATGCGTACTTCAGTGAAGCTAGCTGCCCAATGTTAGGACTTTCGTCTCTGTGTGTCATGATTCAAATGAACATCCTAAAATCAGGGGCCTGCCCTTCAAATGCTCTCATGAATGTCCCCTCATGGAGGCATGGCTGACCACTCTGGGGAGGTGGGTCCAGTCCGAGCCCAGGCGACTCAGGAAAGATAGTTTGACAATTGCCATGCTGGCTTTTGGTGACCAGAATGTCCATGTCTTGCCTTCATGAGATAGGTCACATCTTGCTTCTCTAACTTGAGAGCAAAACCATGCCTTACACCAAAATTCTCCCCCCAGATGCTAAAATCCGTGGTGCAAGCCCAGGCTTTTATACAGGAAGTGTGTTGAAGGGTTCTAGGAAGAGCGTGCGGCAATGACCCTAACTTGTTCACTGTGAGACTGTGAGAATTGTGTTCGGGCCTCTGTCCATCCCAAGCCACACCTGCACCTGGTGAGGGGATGCGCACCCGACAATATCAGCCTCAAAGTTTCTTGAATTTTACCTCCACCTGACTTCACCAATCCATCGTCACGACCAAATCCGAACTTTCAAGTAGTCACCTAGAACTGCGTCAGCGCTAGTCGGCCTTGTTCTTTCTCTAAATCCCTCCGTGTTAATTTAGTCCATCACTCAGCAAACCTCTAAGGATTGACTGATGTGAGGCAAAGTGGGAAGTCAGGGGGACAGAGAGATGAAGAACCCCTGGGCCCATCTTCACAGGTTTCTCATCCAGTGGTGACCAGTTTAGGGGGAAAAAATCAACTGCAATCCAGTGAGGTATGGACCAGGAGCCAGGGGCAGGGGTGCATGGTGAGGGTACAGTGTGGGGGGGTGCCCCGTCTCCAACCTACACTCTGAATCCGCCCAGCCTCCCCCTCCTGCGAGCTGGTGGGGAAATCGAGGGGATTGGGGTCTCTCTACGTCCCCATCTGCATCCTCACCCTCAGCACCTGGCTAAGGTCTTCAAATTACAGAAGAGCAGGCACACAGGCAGAGTCCTTCAACTTCATGTGCCCCAACTGTGTCTGTCATGGGGTTCACCCTCTTGACCTGCTCTGCTTTTAGTCCCAGTTCCTCCCATCCTTAATGGTCTTTGCCACCAGAATGTATGAACGTGAGCCGGGGGCCGTAGCGGCAGGTGGCGGGAGCAGTTGTCTCCACTGAAATGAGCTCATCTGTGCTCCTCGGTAGGGCCATATGCACTTATTTTGCATTCAGAGAACATTGACTTCTTGTAAAAGGCATTTGTCTTTTTCCATAGATTTTTCTCTGAGAAACTCAAAACAGCAAAGAGGGCTGCTGCAAAACTGTGGGAAAATTGACAGATTATCCTGTGCAAACATATGCCATTTCCTTCCTTCCATTTTCTCCCCTTCTAAAGAATGGAATTTTTTTTTTTATTGTTGTTTTTGAACATGGCCTAAAAGATTACCCTATAAAACTAACATTTGTGGTGCCTTCACAGTCCAAAGCTTACAGTAACCACTATTCTTGCAGGCCATATCCTGCCATTGATTTTTACATAGAACTCCCCATTGATTTCAGTAGGGAGTTTTCCCCTAGATCGATGGCAGGATATGGCTGGTGACATTAAGCATAGATAAAAGACCCTTGAGTTAACTGTCAACAGAACTAAAATGTAGATGTAAACTCGTTTAACAGAGATTGGCTTTCAAAGGTTCATCAAAAAGGAAAGCATTTCAAAATGCCTTTTCCTACTTTAAGGTCAAAGTAAATGACACTTCTTATTCCCAGATCATTATCTCCTCAGCTTTCTCTTTTTGCCATACATGCTCATCAAAATCACATTCTCATTAGGACTTCTAATAGATTCATATAATTTCTTACAAGGCGTGGTTTTTACTCTCAAAGAATTGACTCTCTAGAGGGGAGAGCAATGGATACATAAGTAAATCTAGTGTAGAGTGGAAGGGAGGGGAGAAAGGGTAGAAAAGGAAGAGATTGACTCTTAACTCTAGGATATTAAGAAAGCTCTGTCTCTGTAGTATTCCACAGGATTTTAAGTAATGGAAGCAAAGTCCACAGGATGGAGGAATAGAGTATGGATTAGAGTGGATTTACTGATATTCTATTCATGAACTATTGTGATTAGTAATCGAAGAAAATGTGGCACTGGTGTGGAGAAAGTGGCCATGGTGGCTGCTGGGGGTAGGGAGTGGGAGAAAGAGATGTGATGTTGGGGCGTTTTCGGGACTTGGAATTGTCCTGGGTGGTGCTGCAGGGACAGTGACCGGACATGGTATGTCCTCCCATGGCCCACTGGGTGGACTGTGGGAGAGTGAGGGCTATGATGTGGACCATTGACCATGATGTGCAGCGGTGCTCAGAGATGTATTCACCAAATACAATGAATGTCTCATGATGATGGAGGAGGTTGTTGTTATGGGGGAAGGAGTGGGGTGAGGAGGGTGTGGGGCATATGGGGACCTCATATTTTTTGAATGTAATATTAAAAAAATAAAGACAAAAAAAAAGTTAATACCATGCAATGCCCTTCATTTATTGGCCCTGGACATATACTGCTATGGCATACATTGCCAGCCTGAAGTGAGCAGAATGGGCTCTTAGTGTGGGCCAGATTCCCCCTTGTACTTCTGGGAAAGTTCAGTTTGCACCTGTCATCCCAGAGTAATTAGGAAGAGTACTTCCTTTCACCCCCAACTGTGACCCCGTTTAGTTGACGAATTCTCTGGTCACCCAGTACATGATGTTGATGTCAAGATCAGTCTTACTTGTGGGAAGTCCATGAAAAAGTGAAAGGGGGCACAAGGAAGTGCCTGATGGGCAGGTGTGGGCCCAGAGCCATGGGAGCCTGGCTCTAACTGCAAGGCTGGGCTGGGTGGGCAGCGCTTGGCAGGAGGAGTGGCACACTGTGACGCACCATGGGCTTTCCATTCCTTTCCTCCTTTTCTTTCTTTCTTTCATATATATTTTGTATGTCCCATGTTTCCTCCTCCCTTTTTCATTCCATTCTAGGGTGAACAATTGAGGATTGTTATTCCTTAAATCAGCTGCTCTGTGCTGGTCAACTCAAAAGCATCCAAAACGTCTTCCTGGTTGTTGGAAAGCCGTCCATCCCAATCTGTCAGCTAGTTAGCCAACGAATATTTATTGAACAACTCTTTGGAGCCAGGTAGAGTTGTAGGTACTAGGTATGTAGTGGTGAAAAGCCAAAAAGAGCTATAACAGTTTATATTTTCACATGGGCTCACCGTGTGGGCCAGGAGGCAAATAAATGTGATTTCAAATTTGCTGACAAATTTGTGAATGCAACCACGTAAAATTGTCTTGAAGATTTCCTCAGTATGAACAATGTAGGTTACAGCCAGTAACTGGGAAACATTTTTCTAATTAGCAGGGGAACATTTGGGGTTGATTCATGTATATTTGAAATTGACATTAATCAAATTCAAACTTGTTTAATGAGCAATCATTAAAATTTGATGTAAGTAGACTTTCCAAAGCTGGTCCTTTTTTAACAAAGGAATTGTGTGGGTAAAATGAAATACAGCACAGTAGCTTTGTTCATTGGACATAAAGACATCTGATTGACAGATTTTAAAAAAAGATTCTATCAGCTTAATGTTTAGGAATGATTGTTTAGTTTCCAGGTTGTTTATTTTTCCCTATCTTTATAAGTCCAAATAATGGATCTCAGATTTTGCACAAAATAACCTGTTTCTGTTGACATTCTGGGAATGAAATCTTAAATTTAAGGAAACTGATGGCTTTGAGCACAGGCAAACTCATAGTTAATACATTTCAGACGTTCGATTCCAGAACCTTCAGTCCTGGAACTTATATAGCTAGCTGTTGAAGTCATTTTATAGGACCCTGAATTTTGTAGCTCTTTTCATCTCATTACTGTCACCTTTGCCCACCAAACTCTTTCACTGGGCCCAGCAAATAAGAATGGGCCTAGATCTGGCCATTCAGATGCAAGTGCAGCTTGTGGATTTAGCCCTATTTGTAAACAGCATGATTCACAAAAGCCCATGTGAATAACCAAAGGAAGAAGACAGTGCACTGCGAAGCTTTAATTAATCTGGAGCTAACCCCAGGATGTGCGAACCAGTCAATTTCTTTCTGGCGGCATGGGAGGCCACGGTTGAAGTGTCAGGCGTGATCTGAGGATGGTTTTGCAATCTCAATAAAGCAATAATCATGCAAGAGACCAGTAGATCTGCAAAGATATATAAAAAATGATCGCTCTCTTCTTAAGGATTGCCCTCTGGGTGAAGAGTGAAGCAAATATGCTCATTTCTCCCCATTCTCTCTGGGCCAGATAAAATCATTACACAAGATTGGAAGCCCAGAGGGTGGGAATTGCTTCCTTACCACAAAACCCTTCCCGTATCTCCAGGCCTCCATGCTTCCTACTGGCATCTGCAGCCGACAGCTGCCTCCCCCCGTCCTGACGAGACAGCTCAAGGCCCCTTTCGCTCTCTCTGACTCAGAAATTCTCTTCAGTCATGTCCAGCTGTCTCCAGCTCATTTTCAGCCCAGCAGACAGGGATTCTTAGAACATAAATTAAACAATTCTATAGTAGTGAAGTACCCGGATGCATAGGAGGTTTATGGGAGGAAAGCGGTTGAAGCTTTCTCTCCTTAGAGTAGTCTGCTTCCACCCCCTAACCCTTTCCTTTCCTTTGGCATGCACACATAAAACACAGATGCACACTCACTCACTAGAAATTAGAAAAGATTATCCAGAGATTTGCACTCACTTCAGCTTGCCGTTTGTATTCTACCTATTTGCATTATTTAAAGCTGTGATAGTATTAGGGCCCTCAAGCAAGTTTTTCTGGTTTTCCTTCTGTGCATGTGATTGGATTGCAATTCTTTGCCCTCTCAACATGGCATGTGGCCATGCGATTTGCTTTGGCCAAGGAAGGGAGTGGGAGGGCATGGAGCCCTTCCAGAAGGAAGCTTTAAGGGCCAGTGTCCAATCTGCCACCCTCTTTTGTCTCTCTTCCACACTGGCCAGCCATGCTGGGGGTCGTCCTGGCAAAGGATAACACAGAAAAGAAAACAGACAAGTGTCCCCACAGGAAACGCACCTTGCTTTTTCAAGCTACTGAGATTCGCGGGTTGTCATACTAGTATGGCCCTTACACTAACCTTGACTATCTCATGAATTTTAAGAAATTCTCATGTTTACTCAGCCTGTCTTGGAACATAGCTCCAACCCTTTATCTATGGCCTTTTCTTTGAACAACACCGATGGGAGTATCTGTGATGCTAGAGCCTGGGCAGACTCTCGTTGATTTCCATACCGGCAAAATACTTTGCAAAAGCTGCCTGAAGCTCCTGACATCAGAACTGGGCTGTGTACCTCTGGGGGCAAAAAAAAAAAAGGCCCCTTTAAAACATCTATACCATTGGTTTTTGAAACCAGCTCTTGATCTTTATGCCTTTCCTACCTGAACTTACTCTCTCATAAATTCTAACAAGATAACTAGCTCATCAGACATCAATCAAGGTCTAGGGCAGCCAATCCATTTTGGGAAACATACACTTAGTCATCCATTTCTCCTCCTTACTCTTCATCTGCTCCCACTTCCAGGCATTGTTTCTGTTGAGAGCAGCAGTTTTTCATTCTCCATTCCCCAAATCTTCCTTGGCTGAGCCATCTTTCAATTCCTAAGAGAGCAATTTTAAACACAGACCAATTCAAGAGTATCTCAGCACGTGGGCTGCCGCCTGGCATTTGACCACAGCCCCTCTGCCATGGCTCCCCTGTCAGCAGAACCTCCGCTGGGGTAGGATTCTGGCCTTCCATCAGCACACACATAGGAAGGATAGGATCTCCAAATGCAGCCTTCTGCAAACTTTAGATTTATTAACCAGAAGTTAAAAAAAAAAAAAAAAAGTTCATTTGGTGACACCAGAACCTACTCTTTCCCACAGACCCGAAGAAAAAAGAAACGTAAGGAGAAAGAACAGAATGATAGCGAAACATTCAATATTAGGATTTGCATGATAATCGGGAAATAGATTTACATTTTTCACCATTCTGCCTGCAAATGATTAGAGAGCAGTGCAATCGTTTGCACAGCAAAAGCAAATAGTATTTCAACACAGGAGTTCAAAAGATTGAGAGTAACCTTTGCTCTTTTCCAAAACGAAGGCAGCGAAAGACATCAGAGCATGCCCTGGACACTGGTCTCTCTTTCCAACCTAAATAATGGATCTCTTCATCAATGTCAAAGCCCTTTCTGCTGAGACAACCTGTAAAGTACATGAGATCCTATGACCTTGTTCTGAGAATGTTTCCTTTAGGAGAAGTGATGCCTCCTTCTGTGGTTGGGTGTCCCTTTTCTGTGCTTCCCCAACATGCTCAGCATCTTCTCTGGTATCTTCTTCATTGCCCACACGGCACTGCGGCTTGGCTGACACTCTTAGCAGGTGGCGCGTTCCCGAAGGGCAGCAGCCGCGTCCGGTGCCCTTGCTGGATCAGGCCGTGAGTGTCATGCCTGGCTTAGAACGGGTACACAATCAACATTGGATGTTCAGGGCTCTTTAATGTTGCCACTTCCGAGTGTCCCACACTCTCCTCCTTACAGGGATGGGAGTGGAGGAGAGGCTGGATTTCTACCAGCCCAGCCCCTCTCCTGAGAAGGGACACATCAGGAATGGGGACGATGTCCTCCCTGCTGCTCAGGCGTCTCCCAATTTGGGAGAAAGTCAGGAAAATGGCCTATTTGCTGATCCTCTTAAATGTCTATACTTCTAATTTAGGATCTACATTCCTTTATCTTAAAAGTTTGAACCCTGTCTTTAAATAATTATGCAAACATTTGATTCTGCATTTTGCAGATTAGCCCTTTACACACACACACATACTTACCAAAGGCTTCCATCAGACTTGAAAAAATTCACAGTCCTTATCATAACTGACAAGACCCTCATGATCCCACACTCTTAGGGCCCAACTCTCTGAACTCAGCTCCTATCACATCCCCCGTCCTTTTTATTCATCCCATTCCAGATTATTCCAGATAATTCCATTCTGGCTACACCTGGCTTGACTTCTGGCTCACCTGAAACACATTCCCAATTCAGCGCCTTTACAGCGTGATATTCCCTCTACCTGGAACACTCTCTCCCCAGAACTTTGCATGGCTCACTCCTTCTCAACATTCAGATGTTGCTTCTTTAGCGAGGCCTTTCCCGATCACCCGTTCTTCTCTCACCCTCTTATTCTCAGTCCCTGGAGTCATTCTCTTTCCTCTCTGTCACTTAACACTATCTAGAAGGGCATCTTTATGTATTTAATGTTTACCTGTTTCTCTCTTTGTTGTCAGTGTTCTCCCACTGGAATGAAATTCAGTCTCTTAGTTTACCAGGGCTGCTATGACAAGTAACACACGATGGGCTGGTTTAACAGCAGAGATTTATTGGTTCACAGTTCAGAAGGCTAGAAGTCCAAAACCAAGCCATCAGCAAGGCCGTGCTTTCTCCCTGGAGTCTGTACCATTCTGGTACTGGCTCGCTGCCATCCTGGGGGTTCCTGGGATGGCGGGTCTGCCTCCAGCCCCAGGCTCCTCCCCATGGCCTCCCACTGGAGTGCCCAAATTTCTTCTGCTTACAAAAGACTCCAGTAAAACGGGCCAAGACCCACCCTGATTCAGCCGGGCCACAACTTAATTAAAAGCAACATCTTCAAAAAGTCCTATTTATAAACGGGTCCATGCCCACAGGAATGGATCTTAGTTGGGGTCAATACTTCTGTCTCCCACATCCAGTAATGACCAAGACTTCATCTCAGCACCCAGAAGTGCTCAGCAGATACTAGTCGAGTGGGCAATTGTGTAAGCAAGTGAGTCGATAAAACCAAGGCTCTCAGGGGAAGTTGACTTGCTCAGAGTGGGAAGAGCTGAGCCTTCTGGTGTCTCTTTCTGGGCTCTTCCTCTAGCACCAAGATGCAGGCAAACAGGAGCTGTAAGTCGCTTCCTCTTTAAACCAAGTGAACTAGGATCCAAAGGATCAGATGATTCACAGGGAGCCCAGGAGAGCCGCTTCAAGAGCAAATGGGCCCTCCTGGCTTGGTCTTGAACCCAGGCCCCACAGATTCTGCCAGGCATGGCATCTTTTACCCAGAAGCTTAATGACCTTGAACATGCGGGCTATGGAACTCAGTAGAGGGCTCGCACCATCTTGATCACTGCCCAGGGAAGGGGAGTAAACAAAACCATGGCAAGTGTTTAACGGATAGAAAGTTGTGAGCATTAGCAAGGAAAGGGAAACCACACTTAATGTTCTTAAAAAGGCCTCAGTTTTAGGAAAGAGATGGAGTCCACATTTTTCACAGGAAAGCAAACAAGTTTAGTCTTAGCAGGGAAAATGTATTTATCAAGTGGCACCAATTTCCAGAGCAGAAAAGTGAGAAATGACCCCCGAAGTCCAGACAGCAAGTGGCTATTCTGTACACACAAGAAACTAAAACTGAATCCCAGTGATGCCAAAACCACCAGATGATGAGTGAAAATTCAGTAAACATGATACTTCTTCCATATGATACCAAATGTCCAACTGTTGTGGTATGGTGTTTGTTTGTTTGTTTGTTTGTTTTGAAGAACTAAGTTTGATTTGGTGCCATGGTCATGCAAAGTGTAATGAGAAGTAGGGTGGTAGGCAAGATGTCTGGGCTGTCCCATAGAGTGGCCCAGGGCTGTGTCCTCTAATGTGGCCATTCCATGAAGTTCTGCTGTAACCAGGCTCAGGGACTCAGAAAGCTTGCTGTTTCTGTCGCCACCCATGGTGCCAAATGAATAGCAGCAACAAGATTGCACAATTTCCAGGAGAATTGTGGATTTGCTGGAAAATCTAACTCAACAGAGGGCATTAAATCAATGATTATGAAATATGAATGTGTTTCATTCCTTAGAAAATAGACTCTTTGATTTGGGGTTCATGAGACATTACTGAGGAAAGATGTGATATCGCTAAGATTCATGTAAGAGGAAGACCTTAAGAAGAGAAATTAATTCATTTGGCTCAACAGTTCATTTCCCCAAAATAAAATGTTCTTCTGTGTGTGGTGACAAGGCCCTAATCTTGAAAATATATAAGCAGTGACCAACTAGGATAATATAAAATGAATTCCTGCAAATTGTAAGAGATAATCTCTCCTGTTACTTCCAACTCTAAGAAATTGTTTAACTTTGAAGATTGATTTCAGTTCCAGAAGAATTTAGATGCTCGGATATTTCATGTACATTGAGAGAGAAATCAGAAAAGTATCAAATAAGTGGTATAGAAGGAGTTTGTAGCAGTTTGATATTATTGATGAATTCCAAAAAGAAATATTTGATTGTGTTTGTAAACTGGTCTTTCCTCTGGGCGTATTAGATTATATTGGATTCAGAGGTTTGCTTAATTAAGCAATCATGTAAATCTTTTGTGCCAGTAGGGCGTTGAGTCCTCACCCTTTTGTGGGTAGGGAGTCACAGAATAAAGGCATGGCAAAGGACAGAGTTGAGGGCTTTTAGTGTTGGAGTTTTGATGTTGGAGTTTGATGCTGAAGCTGGAGGCCCAGGCAGAGAGAGACAGAGCCGTTCATCTGATAGTCTATGGCTGACCTTGTGGAGAAAACAGAGGTGCTGAGCCCACAGGAACCTAGAAAGCCTGAACCCTCACAGATGTCAGCAGCCATCTTGCTCCAACATGTGAAAATAGACTTTGGTGGGGGAAGTAACTTATGCTTTATGGCCTGGTAACTGTAAGTTCCTACCCCAAATAAATACCCTTTATAAAAAAACAACCAATTTCTGGTATTTTGCTTCAGCACCCCTTTGGCAGACTAGCACAGTTTAATCATAGGTACAGTGCACAAACGAGCAGCGAATACCCCAAAACAAATGTATTAGGACATAAAGAACAACTGTCTTAGACCCTCAGTGGCAGATCTGTCCTCCCGGGATCAAGGTCATGGGGTAATTTCAGAGGGGACAGCATATCCCTCTAAAAGAGCCCGAAGAAGTGGCACTTCCTTTGAGAGTTTATGCTTCATAGCACTGGTTCTAAAATTAGGAACAAGGGTGTCTGGGTAGGGTGGAGAGAACATATTGAACTTATCTTAATAGGCTACCCAAGTAGCATCTGCACATTTCCAGGAGGCTCAGGTCCTTTGGTAAGAGATGGAAGGAGACAGAAGATGGAGAGGGACAGGCAGGCAGGCTGGGTTTGGAAAGGGCCAAGGTGAGTGGGAGGGCCTTACCTGTTTGAGAATCACTTTACATGAAGTAGAAGAAAAAGAACTTTCATTCTTTCCCATCTACCATTCTTAATGAAAATTTCTCCGCAGTTGGTTTTACTTCTCATGTGGCCTGTTTTTTTGTTTATTTGGTTTGTTGGTATGTGTGTGTGTATGTGTGTGGGAGGCTGTTATGGAAATCAATGTGAATACCAATTAACTCATAAAAACTGTCTGAACTCTCTTAGCCAAGTGAAAAAGTTTTTCCTCAATTTAAAAAGCTCTATTAATTTGTGGTGATAATCTTTCACATCTTGAGAGTTTGGGGAAAATTCAAAATTATATAATGGCCAAGAAATGTGGTAAATTTCCCTTTGTGCTGCTGCACAAATATGAATTTACCCCAACCAGACCTCCCATGTTTAGGGACTTTCCTCAAACCCCTTGACTTTTTAAGATTATGAAACTCGCTCTGGTACATCTCCCCTAAGTATCCACACCCTCCCACTCCATGAAAGAAGCAGAACATCTGTTCCCGATCTCTCTGGGAAAGTATATTTAATTATTGGATGTTTTCCTTTTCAAAATGATGCTGATTTTTTTTTTCTTTAGCCTCCAGGGCACAAACAAAATAAAATCATCCCTTCGAGGTTTAAATCAGATAATGGCATCTGCATCAACAAAAATAACAGCTAATAGCATAAAAGTGTGCCTTCTGTACTTGCTGAGATGCAAGAGTCAGGACCAGAGCATTGGTTTTTCCCAGCATCCTGTGAACAAATTTACCTCAGGCAACTTCTAGAAGCAAGGGCATGGCGAGAATGAGACAGCTGGTGAGCAAAGGATGATGATGGAATCTAGCAGACTTGAGGGCCCCACAATAATCAGCTATTGTTTCTCAGTTCTAGCAGAATCTTTTGGAAAAAGAGTGTGTGAAAGAGAGAGAGAAGGGCGGGGGAGAGAGAAAGATTGAGGCAGGGAAGACAAACATGAACGTCTCCTTACTGAGAAAACATAGTGATGCCCTCCATTTCTCAGTATAAAAGGTTGCTAAAATGAGAAAGAAGGAATTCCCAGGAGTAAATATTTTTAAACAAACAAAGAGCAAGTTTTAGCAAAGGTGTAGCTAACATCATTCACATTTGAATACCAACCAAGGACCAGTTTTGAAAGAAATGTGTAATTTTGTAATTTATTTACTGTTGTATTTGTGGTCTTCCTTCTTCTCTACAAACAAACAAAAACTAGACTAAAATAAATTTCATTTTGTTTTATCAAGAGCAGGAGAAGAAAGCAATAGGACTCTTTCTCCAGCTTCAGTTCAATTCAATTCAATTCAATTCAATAACTATTTTGTGAACCACTTCGAAGCCAGTCAAAGAGTCCCTGCCCCCAAGGAGAGGACATTTATTGGAGAGAAGTGCAATGAAAGGCATTTATAGTCCAGTTTGGAGAGAACTTAACTCAGAACTGGAGGGGCAGATCAGGGATGGCTTACCAGAGGACACGTCAACACATGGTTCTCAGACTTGGCCACTCTCGGGAATTTTCAGGGAAGTCTTTGAAACAACATATTCCAGAATTTCTCCCTAGATTTTTTATATCAAAATCTCTAAGAGAGGATCTCATCTTTAAAAGCCTTCCCAGGTGAAACTGATGCAGGTGGCCTGACATGACACTCTGGGAAGAGAAGGAAAACAAAGGAGGTCTAAGAACCTGGAGGTGAGACAGGACGTTGGAGGAAGAACTGAAAAAATAGCTGGTGTGGCTGGAATTTAGGGGGCAATGTAGGGATTGCTGGTTGATAGGGCTGGAGATAAGCAGAACCAAATCATGTACAGTGTTAAGGAGTTTGGACGATGAAGTTGGAAGAATAGAAAGCAGCAACTGGAAGGCGCAGGGAGGCTACCCTAAAGCCTGTGAGAAGAAAGGTGACAGGATATCAGAGAGTGGTACCAGACCCAAGCCCATCTCCAGCGTCGTCCTAGACCACGTCCTTTGTCCTTGTTCTGGGGCTTCTCCCCACCTTCCCTTTTACTTGTATCCAACTTTCCACTGGGAAGGGGTGAAGCAGATTAGGCATACTGCTTATGATCAGCAAAACACCCTCATGCTTTCACATGCCTTAGCATAAGCAGAAATGTCGAGCAACTTCACCAAACAAGACAGGGATGTTGCCTGCACCCTCTCCACATCCCTCTCTCAAGCTGCCCTGTATGACTTCCTTGTCCACTTATGGCTGCTCTGGATGCTCGTTTTAACAGGTCTTACTTGCATATAAATACTCTGATTTGCTTGAACCCTCTGCCTCTGATGATGGGGCCAACCAACACCCCTAGAGTATACTGTAGCATAATAAGCACATTGTCCTCTCTGCCCTAGGACCATTTCCTGAGGTTGAAATTCTTCCCGGCTTCATTAAAGAGTCATTCTTCAGTTCACTGTGCTGCTGAAAGCAGATACCATAAAATGGGTTGGCTCTTAACAATGGGAACTTATTTGCTTACAGTTTTGAGGCTGAGAAAAATGTTCAAATCAAGGCATCATCAAGGCAATGATTTCTTCCTGAAGACCAGCTGCCAGCAATCCTTGGGTGCTCTGACACATGGCAAGGCATATAGCGGCATCTGCTAGTCTGTCTTCTCTCCCAGGTTTTGTTGCTTTCAGCTTCTTGCTTCCATAGCTTTCTCTCTTTGTCCAGTAAAAGGATTAAGCCCCATGCTGGCCCATGCCTTAACTGAAGTAACCTCATCAAAAGGTCTGTTTACAATAGGTTTATACCCCACAGGAGTGGATTAGCTTTAAGAACATGATTTTTCTGGGGTACACACAGTTTCAAACCACCACGAGTTGTAACGTAATAATGTATGGATCTGAGTGGATGCGACAGCAAAGAATTATTATAAAATAGTAGGGAAATTAGAGTCTTTCACCTTGATATTATAGCCATCATTGCTTCTCCACTTAAGGTGCATAAGGCTGGCTCAACTAGGGAAATTGGAAATCAGGAACAGACGCCAGTGGGAAGATTTAGTAAAAATATTTAGTGGTAACAGGTCAAGAGATGGGTCTTTGAAAACCACAAATTTCTCTCCAAGCCTCTGTTTAAGTGAATACGCCCCGTAAGCAGAGGAAGAAGATAAGTGAGAGGAGTGAAGTACTATGGAAATGAATGCTATAATAGCAAAGGCTATTATTTTTACCTGCAACCACATATAAAATACACTGTGCTGGAGGATGACTTAAAGGCACAGCTTCTTAATCCAAGGTGCTTTTAAACAGGACTGTTATTAGAAGAATCGCCCAGGGTGGAGAACTTCAATTTCAAAGTAATTATGGGCATTGGCCAATGGGCACTCCATGTGCTGCGGTTTCTTGTAGCTTTGTCTCTGGCATTCCTGGTTTTAGTAAGTGTCCATGTATTTCTGTAGGGAGAGTTGGGGAGCCAAGATGAGGGGGAGAGTAACCAAAGCATAAGCCAAAGCCTTGTTTTCTACTCTAACCCAGACCATATCAACCCCAAATCAAAAGATAGATCGATTTTCTCTCTCTCCCCTAACAGAAATATTTTCCCTTAAATGTATGTAAGTATCTTGGTGGGGAGTACTCAAATATTAAAAACCTCTAATGAAAGTCATCATTGAGATCTAGAAATAATTTTGGCAAAAGAAAGCTTTCATATACCAGATGATACTAAGGAGTGTGAAGACGTGTCCTTGCAATAGGTTCCTGTCTTGGAAAAAAAAAATTCTTCAATGTGAATTCAGTTACTATTCTAATGCTGTAGCTTACTTTGTTGAATGAAGCTAAGATCCAAATTAAAAGAAAAGCAATTTAAACTACAAATCTAAACAATGAGCTCATAAGTGAGCTCTTTGAAAAATAAACAAACAAACAAAAAAACCCAAACACAACAAAAGCACCAGAGTTTTGAGCTGTTCTTCCTAGGAAAGAGAAAGAAAAATGGAGAAATAAGCAGAAACAAAGAAATGCCAGGGAAATAAGGAGCCAGAATATTCTGTTATCCATGGGTAAGTAGCTTATCTATGTCTCACACTTCAACTGAACCCAAATTTTGAGTATATAAGTGGAATAGAATCATAACTCTTTCCTTGGGTGTTGAATGTAGTCTAAATCTTGTGCATATGGATTCAGAAACATCTGTCTTCCACATCATATGTCTATATGCCTGCCTTTGACTCAAGCCTTGGGTGGAACTAATAGTGCTAGTCATGCAAGCTGATGCCTCCAGGGGAAGGAGGTGAGAACACAGGAATATTAACACAGCCATCAGAGAAACTACTCAAAGCCAGCAGCTGACACTGCTTAGTCTCTTTGACTTACAAGGACTGGGTTGTTTTAAAAGTGAATTATTAAAGTGGTTTAAAACTTGCTTGAGGAAAAGGCTGGCAGGTATGGAAACCCGACAGTTTGTGGTCACTTCTAAGATTTCAGTTGACATGAGTCTGTGGTTGAGAACAGGAGAGCTCCCCAGGAGCTGAGTCCAACCATTCTCAGTCCAGTGCCAAACCAAGCTGGGCATGAACGTGGATTTTTATAGAGTCAAAGGCACCGACAGTACATAAAGTTTTATAATCTGATCTCTACAACTTGATTCTTGCTTTTGAATTTCCATCCTGCTGAGAAGTGGAATGGAAGACGGTGAGTGCAGACAAGTTGAGACCTGCTCAGTGCCCCAGGTTAAAATAATTCAGTATAAGAATCACCGCTGGTCTTAAAGAGATAACTCTGGGCTCTGGGAAAGCTTCACCTAGGGAAAGATAGGCAGCAGCTGCCTCTCTTCCCACTCCTCAGCTGCGGTGGGATCCAGCAGTTTTCCTACGGAAATCCAAGGAAGTGCCGACGTGGGTGATGCGGTCCTCCAAGCTCTCCTTGAAGCAAACATTCTGTCAAGGCAATGGCCCTTAGTTTTTTTTTAAACCCAAATTAAATAAATGTGACCAAAATTTTTAAAAACTTCATTTCCACTTCATTAATGATCAGCCTCACAAATACTGTATATGATTATGTAAATAAACAAGGTATTTTTTACTTAGCTCTAGAGATACACTTAGAATTAGTACTGGGCTCTCCAATCATTTATTTTATTCCCAATTATTCAAAAATATCCGGGAGGCATGGGATGATTTCTATGGCCATGTCAAAGAAGTCACATTATTTTCCTAGACTGGCCCAGCAGGGCAGATGACAAAACCACAGGACTGCTAAGTTCTGGTCCTCAGCTTGGCAGTCCCCAGAGGTACGGAACAGTGACATGGATGAGCCCTTCATCCTGAGGCCTGAGATCTGGCCCAGAGCCTCAGCTCCACCACGTCTGGGCTGGAGGACAGTGGCTAATTTGCAATGAGTTCTACTTTTGACTTGCTCTATTTTTATCCCCTATAAAACCTTATTCTCTTCGGGTTCTGTTCTTAAGTCCTTTAATTTTTGCCATTAAACATCTTAATGATATCTGTTTGAATCCTGCTTTTATGAAACAACGATATGCTAAAACAAACCATTGCAAGCTACCCGACCATGATATAAATAAACATGGCCTGAGTGATTAACAGCATAGCTTCTGGAGCCAAATGCCTGGGTTCGCATCCCACCTATGACACTGACTAGCTGTGCAAACTTGAGCAAGTTTCTTCACCTCTCTGAACCTGAGATTTGATAAGGTTTCTATCTTACAGCTTTCAGTGAGAAAAATAAGGTATCTACATCATATAAAAATTAAATGTGAGTTCATGCAAAGTTATTAAAAAGTATGTCTAATGCAGAAGTGTCTATTCTATCCAGCCAATACTTGTGCATCATTTATAAAGAAAAATGGTACTCTAAAGTTTATCATGAATAACAGAAATTTTCTCCTCTCTTCTTTCCACCCTCAGTCCAGTTCCTCAATGGTAATAGCTTTAAACCTTTTAGATATTTTTGATATTTGCTGCCATTTTACTAAATAATATGGTTCAATTCAGACCTGCTATATCAGTTCCCTATAGAAACAAGAAAGGATTTAACTCATAACAATACTTTCTCTTTCACCTCTCTCTCTCTCCCCCTTTCTCTCTTTACTCTACCATCCTCCCATAGCATTATATAGCAACTTTTGATTACATGCTGTTATTGTTCCCAGCTGAACCACATAGTGAACTGTCACAACATTTTTTTCATAAAATGTTTTTTAAAAATTTTTATTTAATAAATTGCCTCAATCTTGCTAGTTTGTTTGATTACTAGTTTTCTATGCCCCATCATTAAATCATTCTTTGACATAAATGGAGGGTAAATTCTCTTAATATGGCTACATAAATGAGCCATATTTTGGGGGGGAGTCATCACTCCTGGGTTTCTATACTGCTCTAACCTGTTCCAGTTTCTCTCTGTGCACAGCTGCTTTCCCTCCACCCTCAACCTGGGAACTCTCTGTTCTTGCTGTTGTAGTAGATTCAGTTTTCTGATGTCCCCTCGTTCTCTTTTGTTCCCATGTTTTATTTTTAAAAATCTTCCAGTAGCTCCTGCAGAAATATGCATGAGAGTTAACTGTTTTGAGACCCTAACATGTCTGAAAATAACCTCATTCCTGTTCGCTAATTTGATTCCATAAAGAAATCCAGGTTGGAAAACATTCTCCTTCACAATTCCAAAGGCATTGCTACATTGTTGTTGTTGTTGTTTTTTAATTCTCCTGGGGCTACTAAGAAGTATGACGCCATTCTACAACTCAATCCTTTGTGTATGTGTGTGTGTTTAATCTTTATGAGCTTCTGGGGTCTTCTCTTTATGTTCATTGCTCTGAAATTTCATGTGTCTTGGTGTTTTTGTTTTGTTTTTGTTTTTGGTTTTTAGTTCATTAGTCTGGTATCTCTATGTGGGAATGCATTTTCTTCAGTTTTGGAAAATTTTCTTCAATTATATCTTTGATAATTTCTTGCCTTCTTTTCTCTCTCTCTTCCTAGTGTTCTTATTAATTAGATAAAGTACTTCCTGGATTGATTTTTACTTTTCTTAACTTTTTCTCCTTTTGTAAGGATAAATATCTTGTCTTTTTATTCTACTTTCTGAATGATTATCAACTTTATCTTTCTGCATTTCTATTCAATATTTTATTTTGATTTAGTTTTCCTATTTAATTTCTAGCGGCCCTTTTCAGTTTTCTCATTGCATCCTATACTTGTTTCATAACTGCAGTATCTACCTTACCTCTTTGAGAATAATAACTATTGGAATTTTTGTTTATTTGTTTTGTTTGTTTTCTTTTGCTCCTTGCCTTGCTGTTTTCTTCAAACTTTCTTTTTTCCTCTTTTGGTATGTTTTGTTTTGGCTTTCATTAGAGGGTACCTCCTAAGCACCTGGTGATAAACAAGATAGCTAGTTATCTAATCTCCTCGAGAGCTAGTAATCTCTTTAAGAGAAAGGAACTAGAGAGCTCATTTTGAAGGCAGTATGCCTGGGTTTTAAAGTAGAGTGTCAAACAGTGACAGCCATTTCATTGGATAACCCCAAATATCCATATTAACAGGGCTTTTCTATTGCGCCAATCTCTTCAGGGAGCAATCCTCCTGTCTGCTGTCTGGGATGAAAAAGCCCACTGCCAGTGCTTGGAGCTGGGGAAAGGGAGCTGCAGCCTCCACCAAGCAGGTATTCTCTGAAACCCCCTGCCCTCCAGACTGCACCTCACGCTGTCTTTAGCTGCCCAGCACCCAGACTCCCAACGTCAATTTCTACGGAAACTATGCCTGCCTTCTGCTGAGGTCTGGAGAGTTACCCAGCCGTGTGGGGCAAGAAAGGAGCAATGCGGTTTCAACTACTCCTTAAACAGACCTCCAAGCCTTCTGATGGACCTTTTCTGTCCATATTTGAGCCTGTCCCTGATTCAGTGAAATAAAAAATTGGCTTTTCATTGTCATTTCTCTCCAAAGGCACATAGATTTCAAATAAGTCTGTTTCTAATTCTCCCTCTGCTTTCCAGCCTCTGAAACTTTGTTGATAACTTATAGCCTATTCTGTATGTGCCCTGTCTTGCTCTTTCTTCTTTAGACTTAGACCTTTTATTTATTTGCTGTCAGTTTTGAAGAATTTAAGAAGGAGCGTGTTCACTCTACCACAGTGTTTAACAATGTTAAAAATATTTTACTGTTTTTCTTATTAGTAGTTCATAATATTAGTATATTACAATAGATTTACAATTGCCATTGCTCATATCCCCTGGTCACTATGAACATAAACAAATTAGTTAAAAAAGGAAAGTGTTACAGATGAAAAGTCAGAACCAGGGCACATTTTGTAGGTCTTAGCCCAACTGAATAGCTCAGGAGTGGAAAATTCTTTTTCTGTCCTCTCCACTAAATTGTACCTCCGAGCAGCTTTCCCAAAACTTTCTGGTTTCCTTCCCTCCTGAAACTTTAAAATACCCCCCCTTCCAGTGACATTTTGGCTCTTTGCAAGTCCTTTGCCTCACAAATCCATCTTAGTATTTCCACATTCCCTTCAGTTCTAGCTGTTTCCAGTTGCCCTGGTTGGCTTTCTCCTTGTCAGGTCATAGGCAGGTCTCAATAATTCGGCTCACAGATCACTGACCCAGCAAGGCATAATTGAGCTTCCGATTAAGTCCTTTAATTGCGGCATGTGGCCCTAGCTCCTGAGAGAAAAGGCTCCATATGTGGCTGAAATAATAAAGGAAATAAGAACAAACAATTGCAGCTCAAAACGTTTCCAATACTTCCGCAAACCAGAAGGAAAGAAAGTATTGGGACAGGAAAACCAGGGTGAGAACTGGAAGCGTTCTGTCACCTGGGGCTTTAGAAGAAGTGCGGCAAGGAGGCTGCGTTAGCTAGAGGGAGACCTCACATCGGTCCTAGATTGCACAACCAGAGTAAAGAAAGGATGACCTTTCTCCCTTTCTTAAATCGGAGCTGTTCAATGGGATGAGCCAACATGCTTTCTCTGCCTGCAATATGAATTATTGGCAATTTCCCCATAGACCTTTGGATGCAGGGACTCAAATTTCTGAAGCAAGCTTCAATTTCCATTCTACCTTTCTCTCTGAGTACCGCATAATCATTGTGCTGAGAGAATTGGAATTCTGATTGCAAGTTAGATCTCTGCTCTTCTCAGCATTTCCCTTGACTTGGGGATTCTCCAACCTATATAATAGGCATAAGAGCTCTAAGAGGACTGCCATGCCCCGAAACCTCTGGTTTTAGGCAGGCGATTTCAGCTCTGTACTGAAGAGAGCTGAGAAAAAAATGGAAGGAAATAATATAAAGGCACAATTTCACCAGCACAACAAAAAATATGAATAACCTTGAGGTAACAATGTGCAAAAGGGCAATTGTTTGGCAACTTCCTTTCTACCAAGCTACAAAACACAACAAATAATACAATACTCCAAAACCAAAATAAGAAATCATGCAGTATGCATATCAGGATAAATAATGGAATAATTTAAGGGAAGATACTATAATTGGCTGAAAACCCCTGAAATGTAATTGTTTGCTACAAAAGAAACACTGGCAAAATCTCAAGTTAGAAATCCCTTGGCTGATTTAACTTTCCATTCCCACTGCCCCTTAGCAAACCTCCCGGTAAGTTGAGGAGATTTACCAGCACCATAAAATATTTTGGTTTAATAGAAAATTGTTTATCTTGGCTGCTAAAATTCCACATGTTGTCCCGTACTTCTCTTGGGTTGAAAAATACTGAATTCGCAGAAGAGATTAAAAAAAAAAAAAAAAAAAGCCCCTCTGGAATAAAGAAAATATGTTTTGATTTATCAGACACTTACAGAATGATGGAAGGCATACCTATTCCTTAAATGCCCACCCCACCACCATTCGTTGCCTACTCCACACCCAAAAATATATTAGTAAGACTGAGCGATGGGAATTTATAGTAGCCTCGGCCCATTCATGATATGGCCCATTTATTTTAACAAAACAGGCTCCAATGAGCAAGCACAACACTAAGTTTAATCATAATTTCTACCATCAATAGCCAATTGTGAATGAAGCAATAAAATAATGTCAGAGGGGTGACTTTCCAAATAAATTATTTCACCCACATTTTTTTTTCTTGTAAATAAAGGACCTTTGTAATTTCTGTAGGAAAATTAAAGTGATTTATGTAAAAGAAAAATTGAGAGGTTTAATAATTTTGGGGGAAAACCATAGAAAATCAAACAAGAAAGTGACAGTTTGGAGGGGAGATTTTTATCTAACTAACCCTAATTAAAAATATCAATAAGGCATAAGGTTCTATGTCTTCCCACTAGCGATGATTTTAAAATAATATTTTAAAGCTTGCATCACACTAGCAAAGATGCAGCTGCTGTGCTGTTTTTCTTGGCAAGCATCAGGATCCTTTGTGGGTACTGAATAAACTCAAGCTTCGAAGCTGAGCAACTCTAGAACCAGACTGCTGGATCGTTCTTCTGAGAATTCAAATATTTGAGGGAAAAAATATGTACAAAACTCACTTCTTGTTGGGATGCAAGGAAATATGGACACTTACCCAGGTGTGAAAACACGGCTAAGCTTCTGTAAATGCGGTGTTGGGTATCCACTGGTCTCTAGGGATGACGGGAAATGAGCCTTCCCAGGCCACTGACGCTTGTGCAGAAAAAGTCAACTCCCCAACCTGCCCTAAGGAAACGTCCACCTCGGCTTTGGTGACCTGGTTTTCTCGGGGGCTATCAATTAGGAGCACATTCATTTTCTCCTTTGCTGTTTTCAAGTTTAGTCCAGGTCAATAAGCACCTGAAACTTTTTGGACAGCAAATAATAAGCTTAATCAGCCTCCCGACGAGTGAAAATGCTCGCTGAGCCTTAGAGCCTTAGAGTCTTTGGCATTTTCCTGTTCGAGATAAGCCTAGATAATATCTGGGATCAAATTTGATGAGGTTTGAAGTATCCAAATGCTTACTCCTTTTCTTGAAAGAGAACTTCGTCCTATTACACTCACCTGTGAAGCACCAAAACTCTTCCATTTTTTTAAAAAAGTTTTCTTTACAGCCAGAGTATCAAACGGACAAGAATTTCTGCAGCAAAAGTACTCACATGTGGGATGCTAAGAGGCCAAGGAAGAGAAGGTTTCAGCTTTGTAAACAGCTGAAGGATACAATTTTAATATCTGTGGAAGTTACAAAAGTCTGTTTAATTTTGAGGAGGGCTGGTAGAAATCGACTGAAGAGCTTTATGCAAATAAACACTCCCTAAGCAATTCGCGGTGGTCCTCTCAGAAGCACAACGACATCTGTGACTTTCTTTGGCAAATTAACTTAGTTCAAGTTACTCTACATAAACAAAAGAGTACCTTAACCATTTCTTGTAACCTATTGTTGGTAAAATCAAATCCACATTTCCAGGTTTTAAAAAAAAATGTACATATATCTCCATATAAATAAATTGCAGGCCCCTATTCTCCTGTAGATCCTTTATAGGGAGCAATCACTCAATCACTATCTCTGATTATAAGGACACCAGTCGCTGAACTGGAGTCATAATCATTTTACCATGTATTTTGTCTCATTACTCACTGTTAACTAAAAGAAGAAAACATGTCCAAGCCAAATACATCCCTTGTTAACCGGCCGAGGACTTCCTTTTATCCTTAAACATGGCCTCAAAGCCCCTGGGTGGACCTGAAAGGGAAGATATGAGTCATCCCATCAAGAGAGGGGCCTTATGTCATCAAACCTGGCGACAAAGCTCGCCCGCCTAGAGGAGACCCTCGGTGGCACCTGACTAGCGCGGCCCTTGCCTGGCTATGCCTTTTAACTTCCATTTGCAGCCTTGAAAACACGGCTTCCTCGCTCTTGGGTCCCCCCTGGCTGCCTCCAATCTCACCCCACGGCGCAGGTGTGTTCTGCACATGGCCCCTCCCTGGCAGAGGGCCAGGGAATGAGCGCTTCTGAACTATCTCAAAATGACGAGGCACGTGTGCTAGCACAGGGCAGTAGCTGGCCATTACAAAACGAGCATCATCTCTGGAGTCACAGCGGGAGAAACTGTGCAATGGCATGGAGCCTTGCCACAATTCACCTGGCCCACTACAGCAGTTTACCTGATGACAGTAGAAGATCAGCCACACGCAAAAGATCACAAGCCATGGAGGTGAGTGTGATGTGAGTTTTTAGTAATAGACAAGGCTAGGGAGTATGAGTTTGAAACACAATGGCGATTAGGTCTTGAGCAAATATTAATGTTTCAATTCAAATCAATTCAACTTAATATTAGGTGAAATAGAAACCCCGAAGGGGAGAGAAAGATGACTGCTGATTTGCAAATTGGGAATATCTTTATAAGAAGGCAGCATTTGAGCAAGACTTTGATGTTTAGAGAACGTGGTCTTATATGGGGGGGGTGTGGGAAGAGAGAGACTTCGGGTCAGAAGAAGTAGCATCAGCAAAGGCACTGAGGCAAAGAATGGGAGCTGGTGTGAACAGAGGAGCAGTAGGAGGGAGATAAGCTGGAGAAACTAGAAACTACCTTGGTTGGCTTCGATTTCTCTGTTAAGGGATGTAGAGCTTATTCTATAGACAAGGGGAGCTATGCAAGGCTTCTGAGCAGGAGATTGTCATAACCAGAGCAGTCGTTTTAGAGCGATGAATCTGGCCATGGCTGGTGGATTGGGTTGGCGATGGGAAGGACAGGAAACAGGCTGCAATCAGGAGGCTATTGCAGTAATCCTCAGCTTGAGGGCTGAGTCATAGCCCTGACAAAGAAGTCTGAGAGAGATGAGAGAAGCACAAGAAGAAAAAGACAAAAAACCTGGGGATGAATTGGACCTGAGGGGTGAGGGAAACACCCATGGCACCAGGAGAGCAATGTCACTAGGGACAGACAAGGGGCGCCTCTCCTAAGTATGTTTCATTTGAGGGGTCAACCAGGCATCCGAGTCCATCCTTGAAGACAGAGGACGGAGGGCTAGAAAGGAGCCAGATATGCAGATTGCTGGGTGGGGGGAGTGTGGGGGTCTGCATAAGGGAGGACCCCAAAGCAACCAGCAGAATGTTGCTCCTTCAATCCCCACTCAGTGTCAGTTAATCAAATAAATGAGCGCGGAGAAGGGGAGAAAAAATATGAATCTATTTTCATTAATCCCACTTAAAGGTCGAACACAATGAAATCCAGATACCAATCAAGGCTGAAAAGTATAAAAGACTCAAGGAGTGCTATTAAATAAAAAAAAAAAAAAAGGAATTAAATAGGAACCATTCCTGCCATCTAGAATTTACTTAATAAAATAGCCCTTACATGATGAAATTATATCCTAGAGGATAACCTGCATTAATAAAGTATAGCAACCACTCCCATAAATCCAAGAATAGTTTTTAAAGTATCAAGAGCATTACTCGGCTCAATAAATCATGTAATTCAAATGAACCAATGGCATTCTTTTTCCAACACAGTGGAATTTTGGCATGAGAGAATCTTGGCATCCTGCTCCAGAAGTCATCATTACGTGGCATATATTTCCAGGGGCTTGAATCTCTCGTTGACGATCATGCTTTACGGCAACTGTTGAAAATCCTTTTGTTTTCCCCCTTGAAACTAGTGGCAAGTGTCAGGAAAGTTATGGACAACGGTTATTTCTCCAAGCCCCAGGTTTTTTTGTCTCTCTCTCTCTCTCTCATTTCTTGAGAGGTTGGTGGAAGACGATTAGTGTGTGTACTTGTCCAGGAAACTGTCAGTGGCAGAAAAGAAATGAGAGTGGTAACCATATTACCAATTTATGTTTATAAAGCATCCTTACTTGAAAGAGCTTTGCATGGTTTCACAACTATTTGATTACATTGGTGTGCATGGAAAATATTAGGGCATTCATGTTACAGATTTTTTCAGCTTGGTCAATAAAAGTTTCTGTACTTTATCGATAAAGAGTGTGACTAAAAAGATGTCAACTCTTAAAGCTGAGTCCTCATTTCATGAATGGTCAGTTCTTTCTAAACTTTCATGGTGAATACATCATCCCCCAATTTTTCACTAAAGTTCCTTTTGCTGCAGAGCTAAACAGGATTAATAATTGGAAGAATCGCAGTCTTTCATTTTCAAAGAAAATAACATTACTGCAAGAGGAATGGTAGTGGGTGGAGGCAGAAGGGAGAGAATGAGTTGGGCAAGCGGAGAGGAGTGTCGTTTAGAGAAACGTCTATATGAAAAACTTACCTTTTATATATAAATAAATAAATAAATGATAAAAGGACATCCCCGCTCTGTCAGTGGAGTCCAGAAATTTGAGGTACTCCTCAGCTTTTCTCAAACCAGCTGCCAAGGATAAGGTAAAATGAGTTTCAGCTAATGAAATTCATAAATCATTTGTAAAAGCCTGGGCATCTTTCAATTTTAGCCTTCTTTTGTGTGGTCCTCAAACAAGTTGGCAGCTAAGGCATTTAAAATACCTCTAAGCCACTGCCCTTTTCTCACTGCCATAAAAGTCTCCAAGAAAGGGTGAGGTGGGGAGCTAACAATCCTGCCTTCCAGGCCCACCAATTCTCCCATATCAGATGGGAGCAGAGAAAGGATTTGCTTAGTTAAGAAAAGGGAGTTAGCAATGTTGGAAGAGGATGACAGAGACATCCATCCATGCAGCCAGAGAAGTTGCTGGGAGCTAGTCCTGTGAGGGATTCAAAAAGTAAGAGAACCCAGTTCCTGCCCCTGGCGGCACTTATCAGCAGAGGAACTACGCAAAGTGAGAAGGCTGGGCCAACAAACCCTGGCTCTGGGTCCCCTCCAGGTATCTGCAAACCTTCACACTACATCCTCTTCTCAGTCTAAAGGAAGGGATAAGGCAAAACTATGAAATCTTTGCTTTCTATCTCAGCCCCTCCGGCTCCTTCTGACCCACTCTTTTCTCTCCTCCATGCTGCTACTTCTTGTCCTCCTCTGACTTATTTTGGAAGCACTGTCATCTGGCTCACAGCACCCTTAACTCTCTCAGAACAGGGTCTGTGTCCAGTCATTCAACAAGACCTAAAAAGCAGTAGGTATTCCTCTTGGTCCAGAATGCAGCAGCGCATCTTTAACAGGAGATGACTCCTCTAATGTGAAGAGGCTGATTTTCTCGCGTGATTCATGGAAAGCCATGTCTTCTCTTCCTTTGGAGCCACAACCACCCAAGCTCAGGAAGCATTTCTGTCCCAGTACTACTTGCCTTTACAGCTTTATTGCTGGAGTGGATGTGTCTCAAGCAGTTGAGCACCTGCTTCCCACATGGGAGGTCCTGGATTCAGTTCCCCATGTCTTCTTAAAACAAAACAAAAAATCCCACAAACAACAAACAAGCAAATGTAAAAACCAACTCAGGGTTGCCGATGTGGCTCAGTGGTTAAGCACCGGCTTCCCACATATGAAGTCCTGGTTTCAATCTCCAGCCTTGGTACCTCACAAAAAAAAAAAAAAAGAAAAAGGGTAGGGGGGGGAGTTTTATTGCTGTTGAAACTATTTCAAATATTAGTTGCTGCCAGGTTGGGCAGCAATTTGGGAGCAAAGGGCCCTTCCTGATATCTCTGAATCACACCATTCACCCAGCCAGCATTGTTCAATATGGTAGCCATAGCCACATGTGGCTGTTTAAATTTAAGTTAACTAAAATTAAATAAAATTACAATTGAGTCCCTGTCTCTCTAGCCAAGTGCTCAGTAGCCACGTGGCCAGCAGCTACCATATTGGACAGCATAGAACATATCCAGCTTCACAGAAATTTCTATTGGACAGTGCGGCTCTGAACTAATATTCAGACCATGGCTGAGTTTTACTTTCAGATATGTAATTCACACAGCGGCAATCTAACCGATTACATAAAAAGACCAGCCACGATAAAAAGCTAAGCCATAATTATGCAAGGCAATTATTCTCCTACACATAAAAGGACCAGAGACAACATTTTTCATTATATACCAAAGTAAGAACATAACAAAGACTTCCTAGATACAGTAAGTACTGAACTGAAATGTGTTAGGGGAAAAAAAAAAAAAGATGAGTTCTTTTAAATAGGCTTAGTCTCTGGATAGCTCTGTAAAGAGGTACTTCATAATTATAATGGTTCTCACACACAATACTCTAAAATCCACACAAATAATTTAAATCTTCATATTGTTCTTTACTGTCTGATCAAAGCACACAGTGAAATCCTGCAGGGTTATAAGCCAATAAATCAAACACCAAGCCCGAGCTGATCCCCAGCCCATGGGCAACTGGGCTGCTAAGTACAGAACCCAAGAACAAGAGAGACCTGTGTTCAGTACGAGGGAAGTTCGCCTGACAGCTATGCACAACAGCACTCCTGGTGCTCTGGCTGTTGAGGACACCTCTCTGTGCCTCAAGCAAGTCCTGGCGAGTGTTCTCTCTCTCATTCGCAGCAGCAGTGGCATTTCTTGCCCTGGGTTTCTCCGGCCCATTGCCCTTTCCGCCCGGCCATTTTGTGTGCCCACCGACAGCCTGCCCGTGGCCTCACAGGATTCAGAGCTGTGAAGGGGGGCCAGCACATAGACAGGCGACTTGCAAGCCAGTGAGATTTGGGAAATGGCCTGCACGGTAGCTGAACTTCACGAAAGATGCACACTTCATCCCTGAGGCAACTCATCCGCCTCAGTCTGAATCCCATTATCCCATTACTTCCTAGAAGCACACAATACAGAATGGCAAAAGGAGGAAGCAAAAGTGAATTCTGTAGGCTGTCCCTGCCTCTTTTTCCCTGGGCATACTCCAACCTTTACTTCATTCCTGAAAGCTAACTTCCCTTTCACAGGATGGCTTGTCCTTGGACACAGAGACAGAGAATCAGCTTCTCAGTTTTAAGTAGGAGTTAAAACACATCCCAAAGATCCTGGTTCTGCCTCACCTACACCCCAACCTTGCCCTGTTCCTCCGGGTGGCCTGTCATGAATCCTGAAGAGCAACGGTTCAAAGTTGTATCAGTCAACAAGTATTTCCCAGCACCCATTATGGATAAGGTCTCCTTGCCTTCAAGGAGCTTCCAGATCAACACACTCTCTTCTGTTCAAATGCAAACACATGAGAAGAGAGGATGAGCTAGAGTCATCTTGGTGAGAACATGACTTCACAAGGAACCAACCAATGATGACTGAGTGAGGTCAGTGGGGATGAAGGAGCTGGCAAAAGGAGGCCATGTGGAGGCCATCCTCGAGATAGTACACAAAAGGAGAGAGAGAAGGACGGTGAGGGTCAGCCTTGGCACAGCCAATCAGCCTTGCTCCAGCTCGAGACACATTGGAATTGTTCTACCTGACACTGCAAAGGCAGGTACAGGCCATTATACATGTTGTCAAAGCCTATAAAACTGTACAGTGAAAAGTGTGAACCCTAATATAAACTGTAGGCTTTGGCTAGTAGCAATGCATCAACATTAGTTCATCAATTATAACACATGTACTACACTAATATAAATGTGGGAAGGACAAAGGATAGGTAATATGGGAATCCCCTACACTTTCAATATATTGTTTCTGTCATCTAAAACTTCTCTAAAAATAAAGTTTATTGTATTAAAAAAAAAGAAGCCTCCCAGAGAGAGTTACAAGCACCTTTTCCTTCCTTTGCCTGCTCTTTAGCTCTGTTTCATTGTTTCCTCCAATCGTTAGGCCAAGTTTTTACCAGAAGAGTAGCATTCAAAACATTTGTCAAATCTCAGAAATTTACTTATTCACACACAACCCTAAAACAATATTCCTTTTCTCATAGTCAGCTGAAGAATATAAGCAGCATATCATCTGTGGCACCAGCTCTTCCCTTCCTCCTGTGTTCTCAGAGAGGGATACCAGTGCAAAGCTAATGGTTTGGGAGTTAACTGGCAGGCACTTTCTTGTCTTTCAGGCTGGATGGGGACATTTTATTGAGGGATAAACAGGACCAAGCATGTTTTAAAGCTTGCAAAGTAAAGTTGGTAGGCTCCACTACTGCGCTGCCCTGGGACTCTACCGAAGTGACAGTTTTAATTGCATTTGGAGAATGAGCTAATTATGGTCAGAGAAAGTTAACACTGGGGGTGCAATGAACGACACAGTCTTTTTCTGAGAAACACAGTACACAGGTGACATCCTTATGTGATTCAAGTGCTTCTTCAAGGGTTCAGAAAGACATTTAAACCAAAAGAATTCAAGATAAACGGGAAAGGAGAAAAAAGATTTCTGTGTGGGACTGTGAAGGTTGAGTGGTGAGCAGGAAGTGGAGTTCAAAAGCGGTAGAATAATAGCTCACAAAAGGGAGCAATAAGTGGGAAAGAGCAATTAATTGGATCAATCTGCTAAGGCTCAAAATAGTCTGATAGAAAGACGACGTAATATCCTGATTTTCCCAAGTTAGGTTCCCAAATCTTCCATATGACTAATAATTAAAGCCAGTTCTTGGGATATAAATTCTTTAATTTGTATATTCCAGAGGGGGGAATGTAGTTAGCCCTTTGACCTTACTCCAAATTTTCTTCTGGGGGGTAAATTCCTTAAGATCCTCAAAAAAAAATCCTTTGGAAGTATTCTATAGAACCATGAAGAATTTGAGGTCCTAATGAAAGGACCAGAAAACAGCCTCCACTTCCAAATGTGGCAGAGTTTTACTTTCAGATGTATAATTCACACAGCAGCAGTCTAACCAAATACTTTAAAAAACCAGCCACGATAAATGTTCAGTTACAACCCACAGATTTTTCCCTTGAAGACTCACTGCCAGCATCAGCGTGTTCTTCAGGGATTCTTACTAAAAATATTGTCTTTTTTTTTTCTATTTCTTTCTTCATTTTGTATTCCCACTTTTACACTCACAGGCACACACATACACACACCACTTCACATGAATTCTGGCAGGAAAAGACAACTGGTCAACCTCGAGTGAACAGGGGTGTAAAACAAGCCAGTTGTTGGAGATCTCAGAATGGAAAACAGAAACAAATTCAGCTCACTCTCCTTCATCAGTGCCGCTAGGGCAGAACCCTGGACCTACCAAAGGAAGAACAACCCTGGTCTCTGTCAAAACAGCCAGCAGCATAGCCATACTAAATGTTGAGGATGATTTGATAATGGGCCCACCTTCACATCTAGGGAGAAGTGTTATTCAAGTTTTGTGTCTCAGAACAAAATGAGTGAGAAAAAGCCATTGAAGAACACGTATTGACAGCTGAGAAATGAAAAGACAAAGATGCTTCTTTTGAGGGGGGAGGGTAATTTCTGCTTCCAGAAATAGTCAAGGGAGGAAGAAGAGAAGCATAAAGTGGCCTCATTGTTGGGATGAAACAGAGGAAGATGCCTTGCACTGTAGGTGGGGGGTGAGGGGGCATCGGCTGACTGGCCTCACTGGGACACATTGAGAACTTCCACATCCAGGACAGCAGAGCACAAACAAGGCACCTGGCGGAGGTTATTACAAGGTGTTTGCGGAACCCAGGAACAGAAGTGCTCCTGCAGTCAGTGCTTCTCCAACTGAAGATCATCAGAGTCATCTGCTCTAACACGTGCCTGAGCGGGAGGTCTGGGGTGGGGCCAATAAATTTGCTTGTCAATCAGACTCCCAGGTGGTGCTGAGGCTGCTGGCACAGGGTGGCACACTTAGACACATTTCTGCAAGAGGGCTTGGTCCAAGGTCAAGAGACTGGGGTTTTATGGGAAACTCAGTCTCCATTTTAGCTTAACAGGTAGTACAATGGTGTAGTCTTTGTGGAACATAGTGATGATTTGCTTGCAGGTAAGAAACATTGACTATTGGGTGGGGCCCATGTTCCCAGGACCTGGGGAAGGACAATTGTCTCTTTCACACTGATCACATTGGGAAAAGGCTCAAATATACACACAGCTTTTTAGAGCCTTCTCTACATGAATGGAAAGGCTTGTTATTCTGTTGTTCCATTTCTTCTTGTTTTCAGTCTTTAAGACTCAGCTGAAGATATCCCAGCATGTCATACCAGGATTTTTTTTTCTCCCCTTCTGCACAAGCAATGGTTTCTATCTACACCTATTAAAAGTCCTTAGAGATTCCTGAACACCTGTCAGAAGAACTGAGAATCACATTAGCTCCGGAAAGAGAGCTGAGTTTGTCAAACACATTGGGTTTGTGTGGTGTTGAACTTGATTTCGCGGCGATGGGAACAGGCTCTCACAAAAGGGAATTGCAGGGAAATGCACAATACTTTTAACTGAAAAAGTCAATGACTTCCAGGCAGGTGCATTTTGTTGGGCCACCTAAAAATTGTGTCCCTAGATGATTTGTGTGAGAAAGCCGCATTAGCTATTGGTTGAAAAGCCTTACTTCCATCACAAAACCGTTTCAGCACTTGTTCATTACATTTAAAACATCAAAGAGGATTTTCAAATCTGGAAAACATTTATGAAAAATTTAAATGGGGTGTCACTCTGGCAATGTAAGTGGCATGAACTGTTTGATTTTCAACTATTTACAGATGTATCTTACTCTGGGATTAATCATCTATTTTCTAGGAGAAATTGTATATGCAAAGTTTTGACCAAATTTGTCTGAGAGAGGAAAATTAGTTTAAATCTAAATAGTGTGGAAAAGTTCCCCTGTATATAGTGCGTGTCTCCCTTTATGTGAAAGAGGGAAGAAGAAACATTTTTTTCAAGTTGTATTGTTTTATAGCTCTTGATATCAGAAATTATGCATGAGAAAATTTAAGAACTTAATGTTCTATTCCCATTTTAGTTTGGAATTCCTGAGTTCTAAGGTTGCCAAATCTCCTCTTTCCTGGTTCATATTTATGTTTGGGAACTTTCTTTAAATAATTATCTGGGAACCGGTCACTTAAGACAATGCCAAAAGACAATATGAACTGGGAACATATCTGGTCCTCTACAACCCTTGGGGGAAATAAAAGGAAGAAAAGTTCAGGATTTAGCCTAGGATATTTTTAAAAATTAAACATTTTCTGTAATTCAGATTTTAGTTATTGTTTGTCATGTCTTACTCCCAAAATGATTTGAAGTGGCTTACAAAAGCATATATCATACTTTAAAAAGCAAGCCAGAGGAAAGGGGAAAAAGAAAAAATCACTGCCATTTGTGTGTTTCACTGGAGGTAGGCTGTATATTTGTATCTGAATTTCCCATCAGCCAACCCAAAGAAGAAGGAAACACTTTCTGAGACTACAAGAAAAAGAGAGGAAAAAAAAAAAATCAATTATTCAAGATAAGTATAGCTAGTCCTAGTGCTAAGGCCTGGGTGAAACTTTTTTTATATGGGCCATTAGAGAAAGACTGCCTAGTAGCATCCTCATCATCATGCCCATATGGTGTACTGATGAGTTTTAGAGGACTGAGTTCCATACACCACTCAATGCAGGCCAGTGGCTCAACTCCAGAAGACAGCTCAATGAGAGCAAAGCTGTTAGGGGACAGAATGACGCATTCCAGAAAACCAGCCGTACCATAGTCTGGCTTCATCCAAGGAAAAAAATGTGTGTATCTAGCAAAATGTATGGACAGACAATCCTCCCTAGATAATATTTCATGAAACCCAAGCTTAGATAAACATTGAACAAGGTGCCACCGTCCTCTTTCTGCACCTCACGTGGGGAGCTTGAGAAGCTGCAGTTCTTAGGCATCACCTGGGTCTAACTGAATTTCTGCATGAATAGCCTGGGCACAGGTATTTGGTGACGCTTCTCGGGCAATTCTGAACGACCACCAGGTTTGGCCACCTTTGCTCTTAATTACTTGAATGTGCTTCATTCAATGCCTTCCAAGAACCTGTTGCTGGTTCCCTTCACCCTCTTGCAGCTGCTTCTCTGATTCTTTCTCTTTCCCTGGTTCCCTAAATGCTTTTGACCCCTTTTCTTCTTAGTCCTGTTCACTCTCACCGTAGTAACACTGACAGGCACATACATTCACTCAACCCACCAGAAATCCTTTTCTCCAAATTTAACTTCTTTCCCTAGCCACAGTACAATACTTTAACAAGCTTCCCAGCATCTTCACTTGGATTTCTTATCTGTCTTTTCAATGCATCTCAATTAATCAGTTCCTTTTTTATGATTAACTCCTTTCCATCTGTGAGGATGACACTCAGACCTGTTCAGTTATGCAGATTTGAAACCTCAAGGTTAGTTTCCTCTCTCTCTTGTCCCTACATTTCCAAAACTTCAGTTGACAAATCCTCCTAAGGGTAGTCCTAAAATCTCAATCCCAAGCCTCAATCTTCACTCTCTTCTCTCAGCTACTGCTCTAGGTCCGATCATCAGTATATCTCACCTAGAATGATGGGACTCTAAAACCCTTCAGTCTAGAAACTTTGGGAAGAGTTGCAATAGGTTGGATAGGATTAAATTTTACTTCCTAGAACAAATCTCCAACCTTAGAAGTCTTCTTTTACTTACCAGAATTAGTCACAAGGTCTTCCACCATCTGACTTCAACCTGCCTTTCCAAACATCATTCCTCCATACAAATTCTGTACTTTCCCATCTCTTTGCCAATACTCACTCTGTTTTCTCCAGTGGAAACATCTCTCTGCTCCCAACCAAATAATGCTCAAATCCTACCCAGTCTTCCAGGCCTATTTTAGTGAACTGTGTATTCCATCAATCCATTCGAACAATGTCTTTCCCAAAGATGGAGCTCAACCAACATTGAATCAGTGCGTGAATGAGTACATGAGTAAATGTTCATCTCAGAATGCTCTTTTGGCTGCATCATGCAGGGAAGTTTTCCCATTTACAATTAAGCCACAATCACATGAAAATCTGTCAATGTACAGATTTTCCCCCATTGTTTCTCATTTCTTTGTCTCAATTCTTTCAGTCTTGGGCACCTCCTTTGACAGTCCTTAAAAAGCAGAGAGAAAAGCTTTCCTATGTGACCTTTCACGTGGGCCACATCACACTAGTATCCTCTTCACAGGTGACGTGCCTAATTGTGAAGCAGCGCACCTGTGAGGGGCAAGTCTAGGCATGACACAGAGGCTCTTGACATGGCAGCTGAGCTTGAGAGCAAGAGCTCCTTTAGGGGAGAAGCACAGGGGCATGGAAGCATCCGTCGCTCTTCACCTGCCTGCTATTGCGGGTGCAATGACACCCCAGGATACTGGGATTCATCTGAGGAAAACAGCCAGGCAACAGGAATAGAACTAGACCTTGTTAACATGAAGCCCTGTCTGATATCCTTGAGCCAGACAAAAGAGAATGTGAAATTGATGTGGTCAGCATTACTGCCAAGCTGTATTTGAAAAGAATCAAACGAAGAGGCAATTGACAGCCCTTCAGGAGGAAAATAACCCACAAATGAAACAGAAGCATGTTCAGTGTAAACCTCAAGTCTTAAATGCATTAAAATATGACTTTACATTTGATTTCCTCCCACAGTGAGATCATTCAGATTAAATCTATAAAAGGAACAAGGTGTACACTTAATGTGCTTTTGTCAAAGCCCTACAGCAAAGGGTGGTGGTGGGATTAATTTAATTACCAAATTCTCTGCCTCTTAAAATAAGTATGGGCATGTTTGTAGTGCTGAAAAGACAAAGTGCTTCATGAGAGGGGGATGGAAGAGGAGAACGAATGGTGGCTCTTGACTTGGAGAAGATCACTGTCACCCATCACAACCCTGCAAAGACCCTTGACTAGAAATTGAATAGGATGTCAATTATCCAACATGGCTTTACTTCCTGCCACTTCACAAAAATTAAGTAAAATGGGGGCATTTGTTTAGAGTACCTTTTGGCTAGTGAGCCACACAGTCTGTAAGTGTGAAACAGCCTTCTTTAGTTGAAAGTTTATGTTCTCGAGTCACCACATGGTTTTGTCTGAGAACAAATAATACCTTAGCGGGCTTCGACTCCACATCAGGTTTGGTATTGCTTGTTGTTGTTTCTTGTCATGTATTGATTTACAGAAGAAAACTCGGTTGGAGATAATTTTCTTTCCGAACAAAAATATCTTTAGGGGAAACGGACTTTGGCCCAGCGGTTAGGGCGTCCGTCTACCATATGGGAGGTCCGCGGTTCAAACCCTGGGCCTCCTTGACCCGTGTGGAGCTGGCCATGCGCAGTGCTGATGCGCGCAAGGAGTGCCCTGCCACGCAAGGGTGTCCCCCGCGTGGGGGAGCCCCACGCGCAAGGAGTGCGCCCGTGAGGAGAGCCGCCCAGCGTGAAAGAAAGTGCAGCCTGCCCAGGAATGGCGCCGCCCACACTTCCCGTGCCGCTGACGACAACAGAAGCGGACAAAGAAACAAAAAAAGCAGACAAAGAAACAAGACGCAACAAATAGACACCAAGAACAGACAACCAGGGGAGGGGGGGAAATTAAATAAATAAATAAATCTTTAAAAAAAAAAAAAAAAAAAAATATCTTTAGAATTTCCATTCAAACCCTTCAAAGGTACTAGCCATGGTCTCCTACCAAGGGACCATCTCTACTCTTGTGTCTCAGTCTTTGACCTCGCTTTCCCTCCTTCTTCACATCTGCAAATAGCCAAAGGGCAGTAGCAAGCTGAGGAAGGAGCCTTTAGGCTTCTTTGGGGTGCAGCAGGCATCAACTCTATTCTGGGCTCCCACCTTGAGGGGCTGGACGTGGGAAAGGATGACTCCACTGTTCCCTACTGCCTATGATGACAGGTCTTCATTTTCTGGTTGTTAATCATTTTTAAAGTGAGTAATTTATGAATTTGAAATAATGTGAGGCTATATTTTAAAAGAAATTAATATGTAGTCTGTGCCTTAATTTTTAAAAACTTCAAGTTAAATATTTTTATATGTGCCAGATATTTCTTGTTGTTAGACCCGTTCCCTAGAACAGAATGTTTGTTATACGGAATAAACCTTTGGAGACCAGCATCTTTTTGGATGCATAGCCCTTCAGCCAACTGTGACAGCAATAATAAAGGGTGCAGTTCTGTGCTGTGGGAAAAGGCAAAGTAAACAAAAAAGTGCAATATGTTCCTAACAGAGATTGGCTTTGAACATGACCCATAATAATTGCAAAAGAGGGAAAAGCTTCCCATCATTCTTCATAAATCTACCTCATCTGAACAGTTGATTTATAACTAAGAAACAATGACTCCTCTGATTTTAATCTTATTTCTTAAAACAAATAGACTCCCTCAACAGGGTAAAGGGGCAATATGATCAAGGGCAAAACAATGAAATAGAAATGCATTCTCAAGTCTGTCTCTGGGTGACCAGGACGCCCTGAATCTGTTTCTGAAGCTTTCTCATCCAGTTTTCCCCACCTGCAAGGTGACATTCAACAGCTGACATGTCACATATTGAGAGGAAATCCACCCAAAAATAATAACAAGAAAGCCTCTTTTGGAAGATTCTGAGCTCTGTGAATACTTCATTCAAATCACAACATTTACTCTATTTTAATGGAACTTTCTCAGGGCACTCATCTTTCTAGCTTTGGTCCTCCCAGTAAAATGTTACTAAGGGGAATTACAATGAGAAGGCAATGAGATTAAAACAGTCCTTTTCCAAATCCAAGAGACAAAATAAATACAGTGTGTGTGGTATGGCAGGAGGAGAGAAGATGCAAGAAACCCTCAGTTCACCAGGCTCTAGACCCCTCGGCTAACCCACCCGCATATCAGGAGATGCTCCCATTCAAGCAGAGACCAGCAGTTTCCCCCATAAATGGTGCTGGTGTTAGGAAACAAGAAAGCACTACAAAAAAATCACTACTCTTTAATTTTTGCCATGAAAAATTTGCATTTCCTCTATGTTGAAAGTACAGCAGAGATATTGATTAGTGAATTATATGTTTATGTATTAAAAGAGATTTTTTGCATGTAACTTAGAAAAAATGTAAAAACCCCACAAAAAGAAGAACCATCATTTTGACATTAATATATCTCCTTTCCCCACCCATTTCTCACAATCATGTTCTCTTGATATATTTAATCTTTGGCAGTGGTTCCCATAGCAACTCCTCCCGGTTGTAGCATTGCTGAAGGCTACTGTTGTCTGGAAACCTAGCCCTGCCCTGGCAGCCTTCCCCAGCTCCCCCCACCTTTCCTCTTTTCGTTCATTTGTTTGTATTAAACCTTGGGTATCTCAGAACTCTCCTTGTACTGACCATCAGAATTCTGCCAGAGATGAGAACCTGAAATTCCTTTAAAGACAAAAGATGTGTTATTTTTATATTGTTTTGTTTTTACTTTTCAAAGCACAGGCCCTGATTTATTGCCATCTGTACTCCCCATCCCCACTTAGAACTTCCTTAAAAGCACTTACAAACATGAGGAGGTATCTTTAAGGGGTATTCATTAAAATTGCTCCCTAAGTAGTTAAGCCATAGCCTCTGGTCTGCCCTCAGTTCTAGAGTGACCAGGACAACAAGATCCTGGAAATCCCCTGTGCAAGAATTCATGGGGTGGCGCAGGCAGGGCTTGTAAGAGCAACTTTGGGATGGTGTAATGCTTAGGAATTCAAACGGTGGAACATCTAATTTCCTTCCTTCAATTTGTTTCTCCACCCCCAGATAATACCAGCTCTGAGGAGTGGGTTTGGGGACTAGAAAATCAAATATTATTATTAATCACTGTAATTACTTTTCTTGGCCCAACTGTGGAGCTGGGAAGCAAACCAAACTCTCTTGAGAGCAGTCTTAACTAAAACATGTTGCTGAGCCACCATTACCTCACCCTTAGTCATCTTAAACTAGAAAGAATATTACTGCAATTTTTTCTAAAATGTAATTGAACATGTTTATTTATATCACTGAACTCATAAAAGACAAGGTTTAAAGCACTTCTCCGTAATGATCCAGAAAAAAACTTTTCTCTAACTACCAAATGTCAAAAAAAAAACTTCAATGTAAACAAAATTATTAGTTGAAAAGTTACTTACATTGGTATGAAAATACACTGCTGCTTAGCAGTTAAGGAAAATTAAAGTTTCAGGGTTAATAATACTTAAATACCTTGTTTGAAATTATAGCATGTTTACTTCTAATAACTTAGTAACACATTCTCTTTTCCAGGGCTTCCATTGCTGTGAAACTCTAAGAGGTGCAATTCACATTGAAGGAATCCTGTGATTTCCTTAGTGATTATAACCAATCTCCAGCAGACAGAATTACACTGTTTTGTTCTTTTAAAAAAACAGCAATACAGTACAACAATTTTCTGATAGTGGGAAGTAAAGTATCTTAAAGAAAGCATGCCTTTTACTAATTTGCACAAAGTCAAATATTAAATATATCACACCTACCTCTTTTAAGTCCATCAATAGGGATTACAGAATATGCCCAAACATTTCAAATGAGATATCTGGTCAAATAATCTATTGGTTATTTTGTGTTATAATCAACAAAAATTTAAAAGCTCATTTGAATTTTTCACTCAATGGATGTACTATCAGACAGGCAAGTTTGAGACTACATGAACTCAACATTATTGACCATTTATTAAAATGTCACAAGGACTTAGCATTATGGGTGGCAGGAAACCATAGCTTTCATTTTCATGAGTTCATTTAGACACACTGCATTTCTCTTTCGATTTGGGGCATGTCAATTTACCTCATTCGGTCCAGTTTCTTCATCTGAAAAAAAGATCAATTACCTATCTCTAGGATCTCTTTGATTATACATTTAATGAAATTATGATTTGGACACACTGATACTTTTACCCATGTATAATTGTATCGCAGTCAAAGAGAAACAGCCTTTTAAAAAGTGTTAATATTTTATGGGTCAAATAGCAGCATATATGACATTCAAAAAGGCCAACTGCTTCTTTAATAAAAAATATATATATCAAGATATAATTGACATACAATAGACTGCACACTATTAAAGTGTACACTATGATACGTTTTGACATATGTATATAGCAAAGATCACCACAATCAAGATTATGAACATATCCATCACCCCATAATTTCCTCATGCCCTTGGGAATCCCTCCTTCCTGTCCTTCCGCTCCCCCAACCCCATTCCCATTCCCAACCGTTGATCTGCTTTATGTCTCTATAGATTAGTTGGCATTTTCTGGACTTCTATATAAATAGAATCATAGAGTACACATTTCTTTTTTGGTCTGGTTTCTTTCACTCGGTATAATTACTTAGAGATTCACCCATGTGGTTGTGGATATTGACACTGTGTTCCTTTGTGTTGCTGAGCAGTATACCATCATATGAAGATACCAGAGTTTTGCTAGCCACATCTTGATGGATATTGGAATTGTCTCCAGTTTGGAGTTAATACAAATAAAGCTGCTATGAGCATTTGTGTATAAATCTTTACCTAGGCATATGCTTTCATTTCTACGAGTAGAATGGCTGGATCATATGGCAGGTGTATGTTTAAATTTTTTAAAGGACAAACTGTTTTCCAAAGAGGTTGTACACTCGCACCAGCTTTGTATGAGAATTTCAGTTGCTCTAGATCCTCACCAAACATTGGTATCATCAGTCATTTTAATTTTAGCACATTCTAATTGGTGATAACTCATTTGGATTTAATTTTAATTTCCCTAATGACAAATAACGTTCAGCATCTTCCTAGGTGCTTACATGGCAGACACATATCTTTTTTGGTGAATCTTTTGCCCATTTTGTTTTTGGTTGTTTGTCTTCTTACCACTGAGCTTTAATACTTCTTTATGTGGTTGGATACAAATTCATTAGCTGATATGTGATTTGCAAAGACATTCTCCCAGTCTCTAATTGTCTTTTCATTGTCTTCACAATGTCTCTCAAAGAACGGAGATCTTCATTTTGATGCAGTATAATTTATCTGTTTTTTTCTTTCATAGGTTGTGCTTTTGGTGTTATATCTGAGAAGTATTTGCCTAACCAAACATCAAAAATATTTTCTCTTATGTTTTCTTCTAGAAGTTTTACAGCTTTGTGTTTTTATTTAGGTCTACAATGAACTTAGAGTTAGTTTTAATATATGGTGCAAAGTGTGGACCCAAGTTCACTTTTGCATATATGGCTATCCAACTGTTCAGTACTATTTGTTGAAAAGACTATCGTTTTTCCACTAAGTTGTATTTGTACCTTTGTCAAAAATTCAATGACCATATATATATGAATCTGCTTATGGACACTCTAATCTCTTCTAGCTATTTGATTATCTTTGCATGAATACCACTGCACTGTCTTGATTATCAATGCTTTACACTAAGTCTTGAAATGAGATAGTATAAGTCATCCAATTTTGTCTTTCTTTTTCAAAGTTGCTTTGGCTTTTCTAAATCCATTGTATTTCTATACGAATTTACACGAATTTAACAAGGTTTTTATTTTAATAAAAGCATGCTAGGATTTTGATCAGATTACTCTAAAACTACAGATCAATTTGGAGAAAACTGGTATCTTAAAAATTCTTCCAATCCATGGACATGGCATCTTATTTATTTACCTCTTCTTTTTTAAAAAATGGTTTTCAATTTACTGGTTGTCCACACCTTTTGTCAGATTTATACCTAAGTATTTCATATTTTTGTTGCTATTGTAAATATTGTCTCTTTTAAATTCAAATTCTTATTACATGTTGCTGGTATGTTGAAATACAATTCATTTTTGCATACTGACATTGTACCCTGCTATTTTACCAAACTCACTTATTAGTTCTAACTACTTTTTTTTATGGATTTCATTGGATTGTCTACATAGAGGATTATGTTGCTTGCAAATAGACATTTTACTTCCTTCCCAATCTTGATGACTTTCATTTCTTTTTCTTGCCTTGTTGCACTAGCAGAAACTCTAGTGCAGTGTCAAAAAGAATTGGTGAGAACATACATCCTTGAATTGTATCTTACCTTAGCAGAAAAACCATCTTTTACCCTTAAGTGTGATGCTGACTCTAATTTTTTATAGATACTCTTTTCAAGTTAAAGAAGTTTCCTTCTATTTCTAGTTTGTTGGGAGTGTTTATCAGAAATGGATGTTGGATTTTATCAAATGTTTCTTCTGTGCCTATTGAGATGAGCATATTGTTTTGCTATCTATTAATATGATGAGTTACATTACTTTTGAATGTTACAACAACCTTTCCTTTCCGGAATAATCCCCACTTTGCTATAATATAGTCTCCTTTCATATATTATTGGATTTGCTTTGCTAAAATTTCCTTACAATTTTTGCATCTATTTTCAGAAGAAATACTGATTTATAGTTTTTCTTTTATTCTAAATTTGTAGTTTGGCTTGATATTACATCAATGATGACTTCATAGATTGAGTTGGAAAATATTTCTTCCTTTTCATTGTTCTGGAAGAGTTGTGTATAGCTAATATTTTTTGTTCATTAAAAGATTGGTAAAATTCATGAGTAAAGCCATTAGGGCCTGGAGTTTTTCTTCATGGGAAGGTTTTTAATATAAATTCAATTTATTTAATAAATTTAGGATGATTCAGGTGATCTATGTCATTTTCAGTGAACTTTGGTAATTTTTCTCTTTCAAGAAATTTGTCTCTTTCATCTAAGTTGTTTAGTGGATTAGCATAATGTTGTTCATGCTTTTTTTTTTTTTTCACATATGTAGACCCTGTAGTGATTTTGCCTGTCTCATACCTTGCATTGTTACCTTATGTCTTCACATTTATTTTCCCTGATTGGTCCGGCTAGAGATTTATTAATTTCATTGAATTCAAAGAACCAGCATTTAGTGTCTTTGATTTTCTCTATTGACTTTTCTGACTTCTATTTCACTGATTTGTACTCTAATCTGAATTATTTCCTTTCTGCTGCTTACTTGGGGGCTTTATCCAGATATCTTTCTGTTACTAGATTTATAATTAATTCCCTTGAGGTTAGAGATTTGTATGACTTGAATCTTTTTAAATTTATCAAGACTTATTTTATGAAGCCAAATACAGTCTACTTTGGTAAATGTTTCGAGTGTTCTTGAAAAGAGTGTGAATTCTGTTAGTTTAGGTAAAGTGTTTTAAATATTAAATAGATTGAATTGATTAATACTATTACCCTTCTATAAACACACTGATTTTCTATCTATCTGTTGTATCAATTATTGAGAGTGGGGTGTCTAAATCTCTGACTTTAATTTTGGATTTTTCTATTTATCCTTTCATTGCTCTCAGGTTATGCTTCTTGGATATTGAAGCTCTCTTATTAAGTTTATTAAGTTATTAACATTTATGAATATTATGCTTTATGTGAACTGACTGTTAGTCATTATGAAATGAACTTTTTGATCACTGATAACATACTCTGCTCTGAAAACTACTTTGCCTGATATTGATTTAACCGTTGCAACTTTCTTATGATTAGTGTTAGCATGGTATGTATTTTTTCCATATTTTTACTTCCAGTGTAATTGTATCTTCATAGTTAAAGTGTACTTCTTGTAGGCAATGAGACTTTCTTTTAATCCCCCATTGGAAAATCTCTTTAATTGGGGTTTGGGGCCATTGTAATTTATTGTAATTATAGAAATCATTGAATTATATTGACCATCTTACTCTTTGTTTTCTGTTTTTCCCATCTATTTTTTGTATGCTTTTTCTTTTTTCTTTGCCTTCTTTTGGGTTTAGTATTTTTAAAATTCATTAATCCATTTAGGAACCATTAATTGGCATCTACTCTGTGCCAGGCATTGTTTTAGACACTGGGAAAACAACAAGGAGTAAAACAGATATAATCCCTGCCTTCTAAGACTTTACACTGCAACTGGAGAGAAAACAAGGGGACCAGCACAGATGGAGCAGGATGTGCAAGGAGAAGAGTGGAAAAAGTTGAAGTAAAAGAGTGTCAAGGCCAGCTCATAGCTCACATTAGGCCTTGATGTTCAAGGAAGGGTGTTTGAATTTTATCCTCAGTGTGATGGGAAGCTACTGATGGGTTTTGAGTGTGAAAGAAATGTTCTGGTTTACAGTTTAAAGAATCACTATGGCTGTCATGTTGGAAAACTAGAGCAGAAACAGAAATTCCAATTAGGAAGGTATTACAGTTTTCCAAGGGAGAAATGGTGGTGAAGTAGACTAGGATGAGGCAGTTAAGATGGCAAGTGGTTGGCTTCTGGTGATATTCTACAGCAGGGGTTCTTAACCTTTTTAGTTCCACAGACCCCTTTGCCAGCCAGGTAAAAACCATGGACCCCTTACTAAGTGCACACTATACTGTGCATTATTTAATAAATATATCACATGTGCACCAGCATGTCCCCACAAGAATAATGTTTTTGGGTTTTTTAAATTTAAATTCAACCCTTAGTTAAGAACTTTAATCCCTGTTTTATAGGCAGAACCTGCTAAAAGATTAGCTATAGGAAGGTTAAAAGAGAAATCAGTGATGATTTCTAGGATTTACCTGAGTAACTACATGAAACCTGGTGCCACTTGATGCAGAATATCAGGTTTGGGAGATTTCCTTTAGTACACGTTAAGTTTGAGATGTTCATTAGACATTAAATAGGAAGCTCAGCAGGAACCTGGAAGATTAAATGAGAGGTCATGCTGGAGAAAGATATTTATTTAGGAGTCACCTTTGGGCTTCTGTAGACTTTTAAGGAAATATCTCAATTGCTATATTCCAGGTGAAGAATATATTTTTTTGTGATATATTTCTTTGCAGTCTAAGTCCAAACACAAAGCCTAAGTTAGTGAAGATTCTTAAAACTTCATGCAACAGAAGCTGACACTGAATAGCTAAAGCAAAAAGAAGATATTACTTGAAAGGAGCTTTTCAATACTTTTATAGAATTGAAGGAATATTGAAAACCATGACTCAGGAAGCACAGCAACAAAGGCCAGAGAAGAAGCCTCAGTGCTAAGCCTTGAGAAACTGCCATTAATAAAACTCAGCTCCCAGGACTTTCAGTCTACCAGAATCATTGTGACATTCTGAAAAGCCAGATGAAGGGCCACCTATTCCTTACCTATAAAATAAAGGAGCTGAAAGAAATTCTTGCTATTCAAACTTTGGTCCTTGGATCACTAGTTTGTTAAGAAGGCAGAATCTCAAGACCTACCCCAAACCTAGTCAATCAGAATTTGCATTTTAGCAAGAACCCCAGGTTATTATATACACTATAATGTTTGAGAAACAATGGTGGCTGCTGGGTGCGGGGAATGGGAGGAAGAGATGAGATGTGGAGGCGCTTTTAGGACTTGGAGTTGTCCTGGGTGGTGCTTCACGGACAATTACGGGACATTGTAGATCCCCTCAGGGCCCACTGGATGGAACGTGGGAGAGTGTGGGCTATGATGTGGACCATTAACTATGAGGTGCAGCGATGCCCAGAGATGTACTCACCAAATGCAATGGATGTGTCATGATGATGGGGGAGAGTGTTGCTGTGGGGGGAGTGGGGGGTGGGGGCGGTGGGGTTGAATGGGACTTCATATTTTTTTAACGTAATATTTTTTTAAAAATGAATTTTAAAAAAATGTTTGAGAAACACTGGACTAAATGATTTTCCAGCTATAAGGTTCTCTGATTACTTAAATTGGGCAGGTGTTTTCATATTGCAGCTATGTTGTGGAAGGTTCTTATGGATTCTTACCCAAATTAACTTTATGATTCCATGTTGATTTACTGATAGTGGGTTTTAGTGCTCTATGTGTCATTTTCTCGTTGGTTGCTCCCAGGCACTGATATCTATATATCTATGTTTATGTCTATATCTATGTTTATATCTGCGTCTGTGTCTATGTCTATATGTCTATATCTTATTCAGTCTATTGTTATTAATGATTTAGCACTTCTAGTAAAGTGTAGAAACCTTACTTCCTTTTAAGACCCTTTACCTTCCCTAATCTTAAATATCATTTTCTTATCAGATGCCATTATAATTTTTTGTTTCAACCATCAAATATGATTTATAAATCTCCTGAGGAGGACAGTCTATTGCATGTATACTTTTTTCTGCCCTTCCCACTATTCTTTCTTCTTTCATGATACTCCAAAATTCCTTCTTTTATCATTTCCTCTCTGTTCAAAGAACTTCCTTTAGTCATTCTTTAAAGGTAAGTTCTGCTTGTGACAAATTCTTTTAGGTTTCCTTCATTTGAAATAGCCTCCCCTCCCCCCATTCCTGACGGTTAATTTCACCAGATAAAGAACTCATAGCTGACCATTCTTTTCTTTTAGCACTTGAGAAATTTTATTCCAATCCTTTCTGGCCTCTGTGTTTTCAGGTTCAAAATCCACTGACATTTGAATTAGTGTTTCCCTATAGGTAATGTATGGTTTCTCTCTGGTTTCTTTCTTTGTCTCCAGTTTTCAAAAGTTTAATTATGATGTGTTTTAATGTGGATTTCTGTGGGTTTATCCTTTTTGGAATTTTCTCAGCTTCTTGAATCTCTGGGCTTATTTCTTTGGACAAAGTTGTGATGTTTTTAGCTACTGTATCTTTGAATACTCTTTCAGTCCCATTTGCTTTCTAGTCTCCCTTGAGATTCTCATGATACAAATCTTGGCTCTTTTGTTAATGTCCCACGCATCCCTGGGCTCTATTTATTTTCCTTTTTAAGACTATTCTCTCTCTGTTATTCATATTGGGTAAATCCTATTGATTTATCTTCAATATCACTGATTCTTTGTCATCTCCACTCTACTTTTGACCTCCTTCCCCAAATTTTTATTTATTGTATTTATTAGCTACATAATTTTCATTTGGTTCTCTTCTGTAACTTCTACTCCTTCGTTGAGATTTTAAATTTTTTATTTGTTTATTTGTTTCCTTGTTATTACAAGGAAACTTGTAATACCTTGTTGAAGCATTTTTATGATGACTGCTTTAAAATCCTTGTCTGATAATGCCAACATTGGATTTATCTCAAAGTTCATCAGTCGATTGTCTTTGCTCATTCAAGTTGTGGTTTTCCAGTTTTTTGGTCTGCAGATGATTTTCAATTGAATCCTGGACATTTTAGCTTTTATATTAGGAGATATTGGGATCTACTTAAATCTTTTATATAGCAGACAATCATCCTATTTAAGTGTAGCATACAGGTCCTGGTCTGTATTTGTGAGATGTGGCTCCAATGACAATTTAATTTTCAGAGGCATTGGGGTACTATTTGACTGCTTGGTTTATCTGATGCCACTAGGTCCCACAAATCCCTGCTCTGTTGTCTAGGGGGTTAACGTAGTTCCCCAAGTCAGGCTATTTGGTACCTCTAGGTGAGGAAAGGGACTCTCTGGCTCATAAAGACAAAGGCTTCCTGAAACAGGTTCTTATTTTGGCAGGATTCACCTAGCAATGCCACCCATCAAATGTTTCTGTATGAAGAAAGGATTCTCAGGCCTAATGGAGAATTAGAACTCATCATGGGCCAATAACTTGTTGTGGTGGAATTGCCTTGCCAGTGTCACTAGATACCTCACAGTGGGGAGAGACATCTCAGGCCCAATGAGGATAACACTATTTCTGGCCACTTACTGTTAACAGGCTTTCAATCAACACCCCCCCGCCCCCCACCACTGCTTTCCGGTGCTGCTGGGCTTGCCTATATTTGTTTATGTGACTCTTGTACCATCCAGTGGAGAAATGAGTCTACCTTAGCCACCTTCTCCTGATAGACTGGGTACCAGAAAATGCCAGGCATTGGTTGCTGTCTTCTCTTATTGTTCTTCTAGTCTTGGTATCTTTAACAAGTTTGCCTTCCTCTTTTCATCTTTCACAGTTTCATTTTGTTTGCCTCTTGTGTTATTTCCAGTTTATAGTTGTACCTAGCAGGGAGAAATGAGTATCCCATTTTGCCTGGACTGGATGTCCCTGGAGTGAGTATATTTTAATGATTTCATTTACCAACTTTGTTTGCTTATTAGCTATAACTCTTCATTGCATTATCTTAGTAATTGCTTAGGGTTTATAGTATATATCTTTACCTTATCAGACTCTACGATCAAGTGATATTATACCCTTTTGTGTATAGTAGAAGGACCTTACAACACATACATCTTATCCCCCCTTCCTAGCCTTCATCCTGTTGTTGCCATACAACACTTTACTTCTACATAAAATATGTAGTACACAAAACATTGTTATTCCTTAAGCAATTGATTATCTTTTCAAGATATTTAAATAAGAAAAAAGTCTATATATTTACCCAAATAATTACCATTTCCTAAGATTTTCATTCCTTGTATAGATACATTTTCCTTCTGCTTGAAAAACTCCCTTGTAATGTAGGTATATTGCTAATACCTTTTTTCAGCTTATTCTGTCTGAAAAGTCTTTATTGCACCTTCATTTTTGAAAGATGATGTTTTGCTTTTGAGTACTTTCTCTCACTTGCTTTGTTTATGAGGCAAAAACTGCTGTCATGTTTTTCTTTGTTCCTCTGTACACAATGTGTCCTTTTACTCTGGTTGTTTTTAATACATTGTCTTTATCATTGGTTTTAAACAACTTGATTATGATGTGCCTTGCTTTAGTTTTCTTCATGTTTCTTGAACTTGGGTTTTTTTAAATTTCTTGGATCTGTTGGTTTGCACTTTTCATCCAATGTGAAAATAATTTTTCTGTCCCACCCCAATCACATCTATCTTAGGCTTCTTAAAGTCATCCCACAGCTCACTGATGTTCTCCCTTTTCAGTCTTTTCGATGTGTTTCATTTTGGATATTTCCTATTGCTATGTCTTAAAGTTCACTAATCTTTTCTTCTCAGTGTGTTTTTCATCTCAGTATTGTAGGTTTCATCTCTACATTTTGCTTTCATTCTTTCTTTTATATTTCCTTTTTGTTTAACACATTCAATCTTTTCTCTAGCCTTCTGATCATATGGAATGTAGTTATAACTGTTTTACTATCCTTGTCTACTAATTCTATTATCAGTGTTAATTCTGGATCACTTTTGTTCATTAGTTTTCATCCACATTATGTGTTATATTTCCTCTCTTTGCATGCCTGGTAATTTTTGATTGGATACCAGACTTTTTGATTTTTATTTTGTTGGATATTGAAAATATTTGCATTCCTCTAAATATTCTTGAGCTTCTTTCTAGAATGTGGTTAAATTACAGTTTGAGTTTCCTGGGTCTTTCTTTTAAGTATTATTATCCAATACCAGTAGAGCATTTATTCTGAGAACAAATTTTCCCTCTACTGAGGCAAAACTCTTCTGAGTACTCTACTCAATGAACCATAAATTAGCTCCACATTGTTCTGCATGATATTGCAATGATGGATACAGGCCATTATACATCTTGTCAAAACCTATAAAATTATAAAGTGCAAAGAGTAAACTGAAACATAACCTATAGACCATAGTTAGCATCAACGCTTCAATATTTGTTCATCAGTTGTAACAAATGTACCGCACTCATGTAAAATGTTATTAATAGGGGGAAATGTAAGAGGGGAGGAAGTGGATATATGGGAATCCCTTTTATTTTCTATGAAACTTTTCTGTAATCTAAAATTTCTTTAAAAATAAAGTTTAAAAATATGAAAAAAAGATACTTGATGACTGGTGAACTATGCAGGAGAAGGCAGAGTAGGATAGAAAGAGTTGATATGTGCAATAGGATGCACGGGGCTGCTATTCGCTGACATGGAAAACTCTGGAAGAGGACCCAATTTGGAGTTAGATTAGTTCAATTTGGAATATGTCCAACCTGATTTTGATGGGTAGGGTATTTATAGAATATGGAGTGATTCATTAAAAAATAAGGCTAGGTGAAGAAATAGTAAGAAAGAAAGTAGGCTATAGAAGAAGAAAAGAATTGTGGTTTTGCCTTACTGGGTGTGTTTTGGATCATTACTCTTCTTGTTTGTTAGGGGTAATTATTTGAAATATGAAGTTTCATGGATCAATTCTGATTGCTACTAATATGTCAAAAAATAAAATAAAATGGCTTCAACTTCTGATTTCCTACTGGGGATTGTTAATGTTTTATATCACTGGAGCAGATATTTCATAATAAATTCCCTGTAAGTTATTATTTTTACATATTTGAAAATTCTCAGTTTGCACCATCAGTCTCTTCTGCTACCAGCTCTTACACACTCTAAAGAAAACACTGACCCCAAATGAAAACAGCAGGGTGATGTCCAGAGAATGCAGAGTATTGAGTCAGACTGAGAAAGCAAAGTACAAGAATTCACCTCAGGATTCTGAGAAGAGACTAGGCTTAGTAGTAAAATAATCAAAGAGAAAAAACTGAAAATTTTCAATTATGCAAAAATAATTACAGGGAATTTGTTACAAAATATCTGTCTTTAACAATAATAATAATAACAAGAACCTTAACATCCCCAGTTCTAAAACCAGAAGTTGCAGCTATTTTCTTTTTTTTTTTATTGACATGTTAAAAGCAGGCAGAATTGCTTCAGGCTGAGCCTAAACAATCTGATTATGAGCCAACATCAAAAGTGTAGACAGTTTTAGGCAGCGAGAGCCAACACCTGCTGAACTCACCATCATGTTTAATATTGTGCTGAATTTTGAGATATAAGATCACAGTGTAAATCCTTGTCTAACAAAACAGCGTCAGGCTTAAGACATTGACCTTTATTTGTCTTAAACACACAGAGCACTCTCTCTCCTGTCAATGAGCATAGCTGTCAGATGCTCTGTGTGCAGTCACAAAACACCCTCAAAATTGCAGGTTGAGGCTCAGATATTAAGTATACATTTAATCAGCTGGGGAAGGTGAGAAGTAGCATTACACTGACTAATTTCAATAGTAACTCTAATTGGCTCTTAATTATATTTGGTGTGTGGTAGATCCATTTAGTTGCTGATTGCAAGGCAGACTGGCAAATATTGAGCAGGTTTACCTCGTGTTGTAGACAGTGCACATTTTAAAAAGAAACCCATGTCCTCAAAGGATGTTGTTTAGCATGTAAATTGAGGAAACCACTTTGGAGGGCAATTCAGCAGTACTATCAGAATTGTAAATACACTTAGACACCCTTTGCTCCTACAATTGGAGTCTAATACATTATCCCACAGATAGTTTCTCAGGTGTGCACAAAGATATAAACACAAAGAGAGTCATTACAGAATTGATAGTAGTAGCAAAATATTGGAAACAGCCTAAATGTTTATCAATAGAGAACTGTGAGTGAATTATAGTATGGCCATACAATGGAATAAATGCAGCTATAAAAATTAGATAGTACTTCTGTACATACTGATTTAGAACAATTTCGAAGATGATAGATAAGTAAAGAAAATAAAATACAGAAGAATCTGTAACATACTACAATTTTATGAGGATAAACATCATGCATACACAAGTAGATGTTTACATATGAAAAGATACATAAGAAACCACTAATCATAGTTGTCTCTGGAAAGAACCGGCAACTGGAGAACTGAGGGACCAGGGCGATGGCAAAAGATTTACTCTTCAATATATATCCTTTATATGCTTTGAATATTTTACCATGCAGTATATATTACCCACTCAGAAATTAAAAATCCATAAAATATTTAAAATTATATCAAGCTCCCTTACAAACTTTGACATGGCTTCGAGAAAAATATTTGACTAGAAGATGGAGTGGAGGTCATTAACAAGGCACCGAATCCATTTAAAAAATAATACTTAAAGGAAATGAGGAGGTTTCTGATAAAACTAACTAAAAAGAAGCCAGGAATAATCGAAACAACGGCACTAGGATGCTTTCTTTGCTTGGCATGTTAGCTTCAGATTCTGAGAGAAAAATAATGACAGCTTTCCTGAACAGAAGACAAATCTGAAAAGTCACTTCCATCCTATCAGACCCTCCCCTTTCTTTCTCTTCGGTAGCTTAGACCCTGTGGTTACCCAGCCTTCTCAGGCTTTCATAAATAAACAGGTTGACCTGGCTAACAGGAGACTTAGGAACGTGGGGAAGACACAATTTTAAAATGGAACTGGACATGAACAAAGGAGTATGTTTCCTGGGATTGGTATCTGAAAATAAGGCATCTCTAAGGCAATTGCTCCCACTCCTTTTTAACAGCTTAGCATTCTGGGATTAAAAAAAATATTTTGTTTGTCAATTTTTTATGTAATGAACAGTAAATACCTATCTATTAAGAATGTCTTTGCATATTATTTATAAGTTTATGGAAGAATATAGAATATATAGGACATAAATAAGTGCATTAAATAAAATAGGTCATTGGTAGAGTCACCACCTGAGTAGCCCTACAGTGTTTTTGTAGCCCGAAAAAGTATCCCTATGTATCCCTCCATAAATTTTCTTGGAAGGCATAAATTTCAGAGACATTGTTAACATTTCAGCTCCCATTCTAACAAGAATTTTTTAATGGTCCTGGTTCAAAACCTTAACGTATCAATGGAGTATTTTTCAATTAGACATAAAGGACAGGTGTTTTGTTTTCCTTTTTGGCCTGTTTCAACACTTATAAGATGAGAGGCTAACAGACGCTAATGAGGACAGGGAGAGTAGCCATCAGTTAAAGAAGCAAATCACCGGATTAAGGACATATTTCAAATAACAACTTGGCCTGGTCAAGAACTGGCTATGAGAAAAGTCACTTCCTAGCAATATCAGTTGCTAACAATTGCCTTCATTAAAGTATAATCATATTCCCACAAGTTGCTGGATGTTTTCTTGGGCAGCTTCCACTCTGGCAGAACTTAAGTGACTCTAAATACAACTTATGAGAAGATTAAAAGCATATGCTCCCTAACATTCACAGGTGGCCACATTTTAAAGAACTGAGCCAAAGACAGACAGCAATCTCTATGGAAGAGAACATGTGGAGAGGAGAAAAGGAAATAGAAGGGAATAATGAAAAGAGGGGCTACATCAGAGGATAAAAACAGAGCTCTTTTCTTCTGTAGGAACAGATTCCTTTCCTTCCTGCCTGCCTCACTCTCCAACCTAGACTGCTCCTTTATATAATGCAGACCCTAATGTCATACCTTAATTTACTAATAAAATTGATTTTTTACTTCTCTATCCACTTGAATATGCATCAGGCATTCTACCCTATCCTTGAACAATTCCTCTCACCCCACTTTGTAGTCACTTTTTGAATGCCTCCATACAAAAGGAACCATCATATGAAGTAAGGCGCGATTCATCACCAAACTCACAGTTGAGTCAATGTTTTATAACTCTTCACTAAAGTTTGAGCCCTATAGGGTAGGCCTGACTTCAACATAATCCATCTTCACACAGAGCTCCTACCTGACCTAACAACTAGCAATTGGACTAATTACTAAACTGAGCTATCCCCTCCTACTTCAGTTATTATTGTTTCCATTCACCTGATTTCCTGCAGTTCCCAACACTGGATATCTGAATATTGTTTTGCTTCCCTTATTCAACCAGGTGATGTCTTTTCTGTGACATAGGGAGTTAGAAGTGGTCTCTCAAAAAGCTCTCAGCCCTACAGTTGCATAAATCTATGGCTCTGATCATCAGGCAAAAGAAAAAAATCATACTTGAGCCTTAGTAGATTAGTAATTCATTGATTCTACAAATACTTATTGGAGGCTTGCTCTTTGCTAATTGCTGTGCAAAGCCCTAATGATAAAAACATGAATGAAACAGAAGCTGCTTTAAAATTGCACAGAAATTGAGCATGACTGAAGTGTTGAATGGGATTGAAGGGTAGAGAGAAGTCTTGTAAGTAAACACTTGACTAAAATAATAGCAACCCTGGCTATGGTAGAAATGGCTTGGTGAAGGAGAGCAAAAGAGGAAACTTGAGACTAAGGGTCAGAGAAGATTTCTGGTAGGAGGTAGATCTTGAAAAAAATCATGGAGGATGTATCAGAGTCTTCATCAAAGAAGAGAGAGCAGATAACTTGGCATTCAGAGGAGATGTATCCAAGGGAGTGGGCAGAATATTAAAGAACCTGTTTGCCCATTCCTTTGTCCCCGTTTTAACATAAGGTCTGGTAAATCATGTGCTGCCAGTAGATATTTGGCAAAAGAATAAATGTATGATAAATGGTTGTGATTCTGCATATTTACAATATAAAGTGCGGTGGAAAGGGGAATGTCAAAAGATGAGGTGTTAGTAGTGAAAAAGTCATAAAAAGATAGATGTCTCTTGGGAAGGAGTTTATAATTTATTCTACAAGCAATGAAGCTATATCCACAAATATGGACATAGAAGCATTTGTCATCATTTTTCCCTAATGTGAAATACCATGTGTCAGTGATGTGACGGTATCAGTCCTCAAGAGCACATGTGAGCCCCTGGGATGTGGCCTTGAGCACAACTGTGTTGGCACAGCCTTCTTTGATGGGATCTTTCCAAAAAGAAGGTCAAAAAATACAAATAAGATCTTATAGCTTGGTAACTGAGTTTGCAGACCTATTTTTGATATAATACTAACTGCTTGAGAATAGGAAGATGTTGGGTCTGGGTTTTTATTCCACTTGCAAGCTTATAAGTAAGCCTATTACTGTGTCAATGGATGTTGGCAGAAGACACAATATTCCTTGGTCAGAGATAAAGGACTTTATTACTCACAACAGAAATGTTGGTTCCCCTTGGCCCGCTAAGTCCCATGCGTGATACAACATGGGCTCAGATGAATACAGGGCATATAGTAGGTTTATATCACAATCAAGGAATATTGCACTTGGAGAAGTTACTGCTCTTAAACAATGTATTAGTCAGCCCAAGGGGAGCTGATGCAAAATACTAGAAATTGGCTGGTTTTTATAAAGGTATTTATTTGGGGTAGGAGCTCACAGATACCAGGCCATAAAGCATAAGTTACTTCCCTCACCAAAGTCTATTTGGAGCAAGATGGCTGCCAATGTCTGCAAAGGCTCAGGCTTCCTGGGTTCTTATGTTCCTGGGACTTGTTTTTTCTGGGTGCAGTTTTCCTTTCTTCCTGGGGCTGGCTTCTCTTTCCTCTGTGTGCTGACTACCTGGGGCTCCAGCTTAAGTCTTTAGCATCAAACTCCAACATAAAAACTCCAACATCAGAAACCCCCAAATCTGTTCTTTGCCATACCTTTTATCTGTGAGTCCCCACTCACCAAGGGGTGGGGACTGAACACCATAATCATAACTCAATCATGTCCAGGTACAGATGAGATTACAAGCATAATCCAATATCTATTTTTGGAATGCATAACCATATCGAACTGCTACAAACAGTAAGCATGACTGCGCTTTGTCTCAGGGGAGAGGTGACTTTATGTATGAAGATTGCCAGCTTTCAAATGCAACCTTGAGAAATAGCCTGGGTGAAGAGCCACCAGGGTCTTGAATTCTGGATTCATCCAGCAAAATGTCTGGGTACACAAGAGACCCATGGGCAACAGGAAGCATAGATTTCACATCTGGGTAGGAAAACGGAAACTCAATTCAATTAAATTAAGATTGGGAGTTTTAAAAATGTCTCTCTGTATGCACCACTCAACTATCTGCCTTTCTTCAATGACAGGCTAAATTAGACCCAGGAGCTGTAATTATTGAGAGAGCAGCACAGTCTGCTGCCATATTTTTCATTTCTTGACTTATTAATGGTAATGGTATAAAAACATATTATATTTTTTGAGACCTTACTATTTCTAGCACTGGGTTAAAAGCTTTAAAGAAACCTAATTTAATCTTCACAGCTCCATGAAGTAGGAGCTATTATTATTCTTTTCACTTTACAGATGCAGAAAAGTATTTGTCCAAGGTCATTTACATGGTGTCATGGGTTGAATTTTGTCCACCAAATCATGTTCAAGTCCTAATCCCCAAGTCTATGAATGTGATCCTATTTGGGAAAAGGGATCTTTGAAAATATGATTAGTTAAGAGGAGGTCAAACTAGGTCAAGGTCAGCCTTAATCCAATTTGACTGATGTCTTCATAAGAAGGGGAGAGAAGACAGCCGGCTGAGGGGAGATCATGTTCCAACTGCCAGCCAGCCACCGCCAGAAGCCAGGAGAGAGGCACAAAAAAGATTCTTCTTGATAGACTTTGGAGGAAGCATGACCTGGAAGGCACCTTGATTTTTTAGACTTCTAGCCCCCAGAGCTATGAGACAACCACTTACTATTGTGTTAAGCCACCATTTGTGGTACTTTGTTATGGCAGCCCAGGACTAAGACACATGGAAAAGCTGGAATTCCAAGGCAAGCCTGATTGACTTCAGACTCATTTTTAGGAAAAGGTTCTAAAACATCTAATTATCATTTCAGGAAGTATAAACACGTGTTTATGACCAGATCTATTTAAACACATTGTATATTCTAAATAACTTATCCATTTTGTGTAACCAAAGTAGCCCTTGGGTTATTCATGGGTTTGCCTCATAGGAAATGCCAGCCAAGTTCTCATGTTAGAGAGCTCTGGGAGGGTGAGTTGGACAGAGATTCTCAGAATGGAGAGGGGAGGACCAAGAGAAGGTCAGAAAGGAACAGAAATGGGGTTGGCATTAAAGACGCAAAAGTAGCAGATTGGTGACGGTGGCAGTTTGATATTATTGATGAATTCCAAAAAAAAATACTGTACATGTTTGTAAACTAGTCTGTTCCTCTGGGCTCATGATACCCTTTGATTGTATTAAATTCAGAGGTTTCACTTTTACTTGATTAAATTAATAGTAGGGTTTTGATTTGGCCATGAGTTGGACTCTTTGGGGCCCGTGGCTGTAAGCTTCCACCCCAAATAAATACCCTTTATAAAAGCCAACAGAGTTCTGGTACTTTGCATCAGCACCCCTTTGGCTGACTAATACAGTGTCCTAATCTGGAGAGTTAAAGTAGGGGTCACTAGAAAAGGAGCCTGAGCATCAGCAAGAGTGAAACAAGGTAAAATGTAAACTGGGGATATTCAAAATCTATGTCCCCAAGTGCTGGGCATCTCTCCAGGTTCAGCTTTGGGAGACAAGGGCAGTCTTCCCAAGGGTCTAAGCGTCTGCAGTGTGGTTTCCTAACAACCGGAAATGCCACCTGTGGCAAAAGAGAAAGATCCAGATCAGGAAAATGCGCAATGAATAGAGAGTCTGACAAAGATAGATTTTCAAAAGACTGAGACTGCTTGCAGGAGCCTTAGTTTCCATATCAATCTGCAGACTTAACACTCTCCCCAACTCTGATTAAGACAATTCTGTAACACTGCATTTAGAAGGATACCAAGGTGTGTGTCAGGAGGGGGATGACGGACATTGCCCAAGTACCTAGAACAACTGAAAGACATTATGCTAGGTGAAAAGGATGTCTTTAAAACTGAAGACTTGGCTTCTCAAGGTAGTATGTGACTAAAACAATGTTTACCTGAGTATATGCAAGCCTGTTAGGCATTGAGACGCATCAAGGTCAAAAATGACAGGTGTGTATCCACTCACGTCCAATCACAGCTTGAATGAAGTCGCCATACTATCTTATCCCTTCTAACACTCCAGTACAGTTGTAAGGCTTTTGTTGTTTGAACGCTTGATTCAACTGCTTTACAGTTCTCTGATTTCAGAAGCAGAGGGCATTGCTGATATACAATCACCTTAGAAATAGTATTTTAAGGTTACAAGACAGGAAGTTAAATTGTGCAGCCACAGTGAGCTTTGGGGAAATTTTTTTTTTTTCTCCTTCTTTTTAAAGAAATAGATAAGGTCCTTAATTTCAGGTATACAAGACCAAAATAGAAGTACATGTTCTTACCTTTATTTTGATTCCCTACCATTAGTGGACAACACTTCAGGATTAATAATCAGTAAATGATACAATTAATGCCTGAGAACAAGTCAGGTATGGTTGAGAGGAGGCTCAATGTATGGAACACCACAATTTCTGACAATCTACACTGACATGAATATGTCATTGAGAAAAACAATGACACACTGACATACTACAGGACTGCTCAAGGGCAAATTATAAACAGTAGCAGAGGCATAAGAATTTACACTCGGGCGTTGTCACCTTACTCTTAGTTGTATGTGTGACTGCCTACTTAAAATATTCCAAATTCCAAGTTATAATTAGGCCATTATTTATCATCTGGGCCAAGGGTTGTAAGTAAAGAAACTTTGGGTGATCAAATAATACCTAGAATACCTGTCTCACAATTTTATTCTTTATTATTAAAAAGAAAAATGCCTTAAATTATGAAGGGGAAAATCCCAGAAGATGTTAATGACTGTAACTTCCAAGTCAAATCACTTAATCTGGTGTTGTGTGCCCAGTTAATTTCCGTTTTCCCACAGAAGAGTAAGGCTAATTGAAGGTTTATCTGACATTTCTTCTCTCGGTGCTGTGAGTTCTTTCCCTGGCCATTTTTCTCCAGCAAATTGATACATACGTGGAGGCAGCTGCTTTTTCACCTTTTGCTGACTTCCATAGAGTTAACCAGCCATGCGTTAGAGAAGGCAGCTTTGGCCTGGGATTCAGGAGATGGGATTCTAGTCTCAGCCCCTCTCCTGACCTTCTCGGTGACCTTGAAGAAGTCATCGCTCTCAGGGACAGATTCTTCTTACCTAATTTAAGGGTTATACATGATGATCTTAGAGTCCCTTCCAGTCCTAATATAATATTCTGTGGATATGAGAAAGAAGTGTGGCTAGAGAGAGGCTAGAGAGCCAAGAGAAGAGACAGTGGCCTGAAAGGAAATCTGTTCGACCTGAAAATGTAGGCCAGCAATTTGATTTTTTTAAAAAAGGGCAGGTGGCAGTAGTTCAAGACACAGTTTCCAAGTTCAAGGTTTCTATTTCAGAGCTTGGAAAGCCAACATTGCAAAACAGTCTTCTCCATTTTGACATTTCTGACTCCAAATGAGCTGAGACAAACCTTTCAATCTTGGTCCCCTTCATGAGTGCCCACCACCCACAATCCATCTTTCTTGCCACTTCTTTCTTTTCTCACCTATTGACATATCAATAGCATGAGGAGGGAAAGGGGGAATCCAACGTGGAGAATTTATAGATGTTCAGCCATGAAATAACAAAGCCAAAGGAATGTTGGCTTGACGAGGGAATGCTAAACCAGCAGAACTTAGCCAACCGACGCTGAAGCAGAGATAAAAGGTACATCTCACAAACAGCAAGAGGAGTACATGTGAGGCATTGCTTAGAATGACCTGGTAAATCAAGACATGGGAGGAAAACGGATTTAGCTCAATGGATAGGATGTCCGCCTACCACATGGGAGGTCCAGGATTCAAACCCAGGGCCTCCTGACCCGTGTGATGAACTGGCCCATGTGCAGTGCTGATGCATGCAAGGAGTGCCCGGCCATGCAGGAGTGTCCCTGCGTAGAGGAGCCCCATGCGCAAGGAGTGCGCCCCATAAGGAGAGCCACCCAGCATGAAAAAAGTGCTGCCTGCCCAGGAGTGGTGCCACACACACAGAGAGCTGACACAGCAAGATGATGCAACAAAAAGAGACACAGATTTCCAGTGCTGCTGACAAGAATACAAGCAAACACAGAAGAACACACAGCGAATGGACAGAGAGAGCAGACAACTGGGGGGGCGGAGCACAGGGAAGAGGAGAGAAATAAATTGAAAAAAAAAAAAAAAAAGACATGGGAAACAGAGGAGGAACTCAGGAAGAGAAACACACTATCAACTCCCAAGAGAAGAAGCTGATGTCCCACTGCTGGCATTACGCAAATCCAGGCGAGTAAGGACAGCAGGAAGACATTCCAGAGGGAATGCCCACCGGGATTGGTCCTACAGTCTGCCTGACTTAACAAGTCCTTCCTCACTTTTCTATTTTGGTTCATGGGCAAAAGCAGCAGTGAGGGCCCAAGGGCTCCAAAAACAAGAACAACACTGGGGAAATTATTCGAGTTGATGGAGATTGGACCCGGGTGTATGTGAGTAGGGTAATAAATTGCTCGTTTTGGCAAATGGCGTAGTGGGACACGAATGTGTTTTCCCTCCGGGCACCCAAGTTTTACATTGCCGTAAAAGCAAACTGCCTCTTAATAATGAACACTACTTCCATGAGAACATGCTGGGTCCTCCTGGGATTTTTAGGGGTGGGGAGGCACATGGGAGGGAGAGAGACATTTTACATGCTAGCCATCTAAGATCAGAGTGTAACAAAAATTTTCTAACCAAGATAATAAGAGGAGAATATGCCACCAGAGACACACGGCTTCCCCCTGCCTTGTCAGCCCGACCAGAGCGGATGAGGCAGCTCAAGTCTCCACCATTGTAAACAGCCCCTGTGAGTGTCCTGCTAAGGAAAGAACACTGGCTGCTTCAGTTCTGGTATCAAAGAACACTGATGCACTCTGGAGTTCATCCAAACGTATTCCTGTTTCTCCCAGGGGACACGCCCTGCACTAGGACACACTCCATTTTTAGAGCTGGGGAACTCCCCCTGTGATACACAACAGGCCGGCAAGTGACTTCTGCTCTGAAACCTAAGCACCAAAGAAAACAGCTACTGATGCCAAGATACACAGGCAGCCGCCCAGCATCTTCAGTTCACCTTCTCCCCACAGCCCGAAATGGATTTTGGGGTTGTTGTTGCACAACAAGTCAGCTTCTAGTTGACAAGAATTCTGCATTCATTTTCCCTGCAGCTTCTGACCCAGCTCTACCTGATGGAATTCTTCAGTTCAATCACCTTTCTACAAGAATGGGGTGTCCTCCAGGATAAAACTTGACCTCCTTCTTAAACAGCTTGGATCCTAATGAGAGATGAGGCTACTAGAAAAGGATAAAGTACACCCTTCCCCTCCATCCAAACTTTTTGCTGAACAACAAAATCAAAAGAAATCAGACTGGCTATTTAAATTTATCCTTGGGTTCATTAAAGCTTTGATATCATACCTACTGCTGAGCTGATGACAAGTGGGGATTTTACAGAAATCAGTGGATCCAATTAGCACCAGGGGTCCACAAGTCAAGCACTTCCAGGCTACAAATTATTGGTGACATTTCTAAACAGAGATTGACAACTGAAGCCAGAGCAGCTTTCTATACATCTTGGAAATGTTTTTAGGGACCAAATACCTCACCCAAATTTTCTAATCTACTATATAAAAACAGAGCATTCCAAGAATGTTGCTGCCACACTGACCTATCAACTCAAGAGAGCTGATACATGCTTACTCTAATGAACCCGAAACGGGCTTGTTAGTGCTATTTACCATTTTACACTTTCAGAAACAAACATAGCCAGTCACCCAGACTGTGTAAAACTCATTACTGTAATACGATTATGTTGTTGTTTGCTGTTAATGGAGTCACATCTAGACTATCCGGCCCCTGTAAAATTCCAGTCCCCTACCTTGCAGTAAACGGCCAAACCACAAGTTAGAGTCCGCTTCTGTTTCAAACTGGCCATTCTCATACTGTGCCCATAAAACAATAGTGCCTCATAGGCAAGCTAAAATACTCCACCAGCAAAATCTATTAATGTCAGGCCCAAACAAATCCTAGAGAAAAGATTGCGTTAACCATCGTCAAGTAGGTTTTCTCACAGAAATTTTTCTTAAACCTTTGATGCCTGCTCCCCACTTTTCTATTAAAAAATGTTGATAGATGACAAAATGAATTAGCCAATACCATATAGGAAGAGGAAAACTCAGTAACAGCTGATCCTGCTGATCCAACAGCTTGGTTGTTTGTTTTTTCCCCGATGTATATGTGTGCTTTTTGTTGTGGTTTTATATCGCAAACATATAACTTGTTCCCATTAAGCTTTTCAACTTTCACAAGAGGAGGGATGTCTCTACCCACAGCACAACCGATTGTTTGAAAATATGTCTGCCCTTAATAGAAGGAGAAAAATAAAAAACATACCCACATTCCAGAGACTTGTCAGGAGCTGGAACTTATAAGTCATTGCCTCTCAGTGGTGAGCAAAGTTCAGTTGAGAAAAACAGGACTGAATTTGTTTGGAGAAATTAAAAAAAGAAAAAGAAAAAGAAAAACAAGACTGCTGGATATATATTCCATTCCCTTCTCAATCATCTAAAGCAAGGGCAAACTTTATCTGCAAAGGGTTAGATAGCAAATATTTTAGGCTTCGCGGGCCATACAGCTTCTGATGGAACTATTTAACTGTGCTGTCTTAGCTAAAAGCAGCCATAGGCAAAAAGCAGACGAATGAGTATGAATTGCTCCAATGTAGACACTGAAATTTATGTAATGCTCATATCAGGAAATGTTCTTCTTTTGTTTAGTTTTTATAACTGCTCATAAATATCAAAAGCATTCACCTTTGACCCACAGGCCATAATTTGCCAAACCCTAACTTAAAGTCTAAACAAGGGCTTCTTACCCTTTTTGTTCCATGGACCCCCTTGCCAATCAGGTGAAAACCATGGACCCCTCCTCAGAATGTAGCAGCAGATAGTTTTATGACACTCAACTAGCGATGGGTCTAACAACTACCTTAATTTCGAAGTATGCATGAGTATAATTGATTTTTCGAGATATGCAACAACGGTAATGTGATATGAAATTAATGCTATGGTAATTTATTGCATAAATTCATACATGAAGGAAATGCTAGATTTCAGTTAGAGGTCAGAGAAAATAAAGATAAGTTGAATTTTTTCAATTCAAACTCACAGAACCCCGGAAATCTTTCCACAGACCCCTTGCATGGATCCCTAGTTAAGAACTCCTGGTCTAGACACTTAAAAATACTTCTTTGGCCATCCAAAAACTGAGTACCTCATTTTGATGCTTTGCTAGATTATACTTACTGAGTCAGCTTCACCATGGTACCATCAAACTACACAAAAGAAAACACATGTGAGAAACAGAAGATGAAATTCACCACTGGGTTTCCTGTGAAAATGCTGCCCAGGGTGCCAGATGTTTTATTAGAGTATGGAATCTTTTTTGTTTGTTTGTTTGTTTCTCTCCCCGTCTCTCCCGTTGTCTGCTCTCTGTGTCCATTCGCTGTGTGTTCTTCTGTGTCCACTTGCATTCTTTTCAGCAGCACCGAGAATTTCTTTTTGTCTCTTTTTGTCATGTCATCTTGCTGCATCAGCTCTCCCTGTGTGCAGCGCCACTCTTGGGCAGGCTGTGCTTTTTTCATGGGGGACAGCTCTCCTTGCGGGGCACACTCCTTGCACATGGGGCTCCCCTACACGGGGGACACCCCTGTGTGATATGGCACTCCTTGCATGCATCAGCACTGTGCAAGGGCCAGCTCACCACATGGGTCAGGCAGCCCTGGCTTTGAACCCTGGATCTCCCATGGGGTAGGCGGATGCTCTGTCAATTGAGCCAAATCTGCTTCCCTAGAGTGTAGAGTCTTAACCATAGGAATGCCTGTACTCCTTTGGTACAAGTGGTTCATTTCAAAGAATCATACTATTGTTTACCTTCCCTCTTTGCTTTAGTTGCTAGAAAGTTCACAGACCAATTTGCTCAGGTCTAGCAAATATTGGATCACACAGTATATGTATATATATACACTCTACCTTTATCTTATTTTTTCCTTTCTCTTTTCCATTTAAAAATAGTCATCACTTTAAAAATATTACTGTATGTATTTTGACCATCATCTTAGGTTGCCAGCGCTGCTATTCCAAATCCCACACAATAACTTCCCTTAAGCAACAGGAATTTATTGTCTCATGGTTTGGGAGGCTAGAAATCCAAAGTCAAGGTCTTGACCATCCCTGCTTTCTCCCAGAGTCTGTGGCATTCTGGTACTGGCTTGCCACCATCCTTGGGGCTCCTTGACTTACATCGCTGCCTCCGTCACATGGCCATCTGTCTCATCGTCCTCCTGTGACTTTCTCCAGCTCCTGGCTTCTACTGACTTGACTGTGTCTGAATTTCCTTTGCTTATAAGGATTCCAGTTATGGGGCTTGAGACCACCCTGATTCAGCTTGGCCTCACCTAAAGAGGATCTCCATAGATCCTATTCACCAACAAGCCCATACCTTCACTACTAATAGGTTCTTCAAAGGTTCATGCCCCGAAGAACACAAAATAAGACTTGACTTTTGTGGTAGAAATGATTCAATCCCCCACATCGGGGTTCAAACAAAACAATACAAATAAAATATATGCATTACATTCCTATATCTGAACTTGAAACAGTAGGTAGTTTATTAATCAAAAATTATTTGTCATAATGCTCTCAGAAAAGGGTGCTGTGGCTTCCAGGCGTGTAACTATTATTGGAGACCAGTGGCTTTCTAATGAGTCATAGCTAAAGAAACCTTTTTTCACAGGAACTCTCAGTTCCAATAAATGCAACAGACACAAAGCAGGGCTGCCCTGATGAAGTGGGACGAGACCCCCAGAGCAAAGGGGTACAGGGGTGTAATGGGGCTCAGAAACTGCCTCCAGGACAATTACTGGGAGTGCCTCTTAGAATGACAGATTTCTGGGCTCCACTTCAGAAAGTCTGCTTCTTTCTCTGTTGGGTATGGAGCATGGGACCTGAATTTTAAATGAGATCCTTGGGAAATTCTTTGAAACTCTAAAATCTGAGCAACATCGCCCCAGAGCGCTCCTGAATACAATTTCAAAAAAAGGCTGTTTTCAGAATGACACCAAGTATTGAAGAATTCTGAGAGGATAGGAATAGGGCAAGGGAACCATCTGGGTTCTTGACAAAAAGACAGAGGGCATAGTGATTGGGTACATGGACCCTAGAGCTCATTGTTCTGAGTTCAAGTCCTGACTCTGCAGCCTTGGGTAAGTTATTTAACTTCCCTGTACCTTCCTCATTCTCCAGATTCCTTATTGTAAAATGAGGATTTTGAAAATCAAAGGTTTGTTGGGAAGATGTGGTAAGTCAAAATTATGCTTTTAAAATAATACCAGAATGTACAAAACACTTTCTTTTATTTCTCACCAAACTTTTCACAATGCCTTTCCCGGTATCTCTTCCTCGTTCTCCTTTTCTCCTTTCCCCTCATGTTATCACCCTTTGCATCCCCTCCTCTTTGTACTTGCCTTCTTTGGTACCAATCAATCAATATAGTAGAACCGAGGTAGAGAAAGGGAGAACACATCTTTATGGTTGAAGGTGTCTGGGTCAAGTTGGAAATTAGGAGGAGGATTGGGAGGGAGAAAGAGGTCCCCCAGTGCCAGATCTGAGTGCACACTGGGCTTCGCTGAAGGCCCTCCACTTCCATAACGGATTGGGCTAACTCCTGATGATACCCCCGTGAGCTGAGAACTAGTTTCTCGCATGCGCGGTGAGTCAAGCCGTTGCCACTTGTGGCAGCAGCCCTGTGGACATGGTGCTGACAACCCTTGGAGGAGCGACACACACAATGGGGGGATAGCTGGAGTCACATGTCTTTCAGGGTAAAAGTACAGACCGACATATTCAGCCTGGCTCAGTCATTGTCAAAGGCTGCAGTGACACGTAGTGCCCTAAGAAAACAAAATGCCTAATATCTACGTGGTCCATTGTGTACTTCTCGTACCACAGTGCACGCCTTCCGGAGTAGGAACAAAATGCATAAGGTCTCCTTGGCACATTACGTACATGTCGTACATAGCGCACGCCTTCCAGGGCGGGGACACTATTGCCTGCGAGGGGATGAAAATTGGTTCTTGGGCGGCAATAAAATCTTAGATATTACAAGGGTGCATGGCTCTCCTAAGGGCCACAGTACATAAACAGATATACAGTTATCTGAGGCATTAAAATTTCATGGGGGGAGAGGGACAATTAGGGGATAGTATCTGGAAAGGCTCCTGGGCGGGGCGATAATAAAAAAAAGTCCAGAAACAGTGTTTTAGTGGAATTCCGTGGTGGCAAAAGCAGCTCGGAGGTGCTAGGATAAAAGCGATTCCACAGAAGAGTGGTTCAAACAACGCTGCTAAAGATTCTAAGGGGGCCCCAGGGGGCCTGGAAGGCATCACAACCAGCAAAAGTTTTAAGAGTTCCTGTAGGTTGCCATTAAATTAAATAAATGCCTAGTATACTAACTGTGTTCTCAGTTAGATCATGGCCTGATTTTAAAAAACCTTATCACTGGAAACTGAAAATCATTTTTAAAAAGAGACAGCTCCACTCTGCATTTGTGAATTTAAAATTATGCCCCATGAATTTTAAACTATAACAATAGCTGCAATAAAATGATTGAGATGCCCCAATTCATCTAATCACACATTTTGTCTGGCCCATTCAGACACACACATCACACAAAAGAATGAGTCCCAGCCTTTCTCTCTCTCTGCTCTCTGTAAATAGGAAAGAAGGTCGGAGAGATTGTGATCAAAGTCCTGTCATAAATGCTTATATTTTCAAAAAATGTAGATTGCATTCCAGACAGGAGACCAGTTTAGCATTTAGTGTAATGAAGCAGGGTAGAACCCAGAAGTTTAAAAAAGCAGTATTAATATTCTGTTCAAATCATCTCTTGATTTCTATTTTGAAGGGTTCCATAAGACAGCCTGATTTTTAGTACAGCAAAGAAAAATAAAACGACTCCTTTCCATTAATCAAAAAGAATGGTAAAAATAGGCTTCGCTAAAAGCAAACACCGACAAGTCCAAATGGAAAGTTTGATTTTGTGAAAAGATAAAGAACATCATTAGAGATGCAGTAATCAATTCTGAAAACTTAAATTTTTTTCCCTCCGTAGCTTTTCATCTATTGTGATCTTCAGTCTCAAATACTTCTTTGAGTGATTTTACTCCAGTCCATGGACGAAAGTGAACTATTTAGTGCCACACTTAATGGCAAACTCCTTCTCAGCGTGCACATTTTGCCCAGACTCCAGCAGGCCGCGATCAATACATTTGGTTACGAAGCTGAGGCCCTGCACACGGTCAGAGAGCCTCGCTGACAAGGAAGGCCTAAGAGCTGTCACTGATTTATGCTCTCTCAGCAGTACCCTGACAAGTGATGGCCTAGGAAACAAAGTGGAAAACCATATGAAGGCAGCCAGTGGGGCCTTGGGGAAATGCTAGGCAGCACGGTGCAGGAATCGTACCTAAGAGGCAACAGAACCAAGGCCTGGGGGGACGTGTATTGCTTAATGTGAAATGTGGACTCTGTCTACCCAGCCTGTGTCAAAGCGGTTCTATGAACCACAGGAACTCTCCTGCACTTGGGCTGATGAGTTGCTTTCTGAGGGTTTTGATAGGTGTCATAGAATTACTGATCAAGTCGGCTGTTATCCAGGCACCTCTTTAGACACTTAGGATTCATTGACTGGTGACTATGATGGGAATAGTTCCTGCAACTATGTCCTTCTGAGACACCCTGCAGATCAAACACAAGAGGCAACAGAGGAGCATTCACCACCGAGTCCTTATCACATGCAGCCCATCCACATGGAAATTCTGCTGCTTGAGACTCAGATTCATTTCACTAGACAAATATGTAATAGAATGCAGAAATGGCTTTTTTGGCTTGCTTGTTTGTTTTTCTGAGTAGCAAGGTAGAACAGGTTTTCAAAATATTGTGCAGTTTTGCTGGAGAAGTTTGAAGTTCATTAAAACTTTTGAGAGAAGCAGTTGTCGATCAACCCACTACCAAAAAAGAGCAAAGAGAGATGCTTCAGGAGAAAGAGTTGGTGACATTTTGGCAGCCGGTCGTGGTGATTCACACGGGTCCAAAGACTGAAAGGGCTCTGGATCCCTGGCCGTCGTGCTTTTTTCTCTTCTGAAGAGAAACCACAAATAGTTTATTATTATTTTTTAAATTCTTAAGTATAGTACCCCCTAGAGAGCACTGGAACAGCTGTAAGTCAAAAATCTTTCAATGAATGCTTGGCTGATTAAAAAGAAAGAAAATAATTTAGGGGCTAAACATGTTTCTAGAAGGAGCTGACATGAAAAACTGACATTTGAGTTCAAAGGGTTCCATTTGGACAAACTTGCACATCGAACTAGGAGATGAAAGGGCTGCGCACTCTCTTGAATGCATCTGTCCATTAGTTGTTCAAGTAAGGACAGAGAAATCATATTTCTCTCAATGGTTTCATAAGGTATTAATTCCTCATCCCCAAGTTACTATTTAAACCACATCACCATTGTCAGAGCCTCCTGCCCAGAGGCGGCAATGGGTAAATGTTCGTTTCCTTCCTAACTTTTGATAGGCCAATTCTGCTTTTTTGGAGGATGTCTTGGCACAGAAAAAGTACACCATTCCAGTCAAAAAATCTTAACACTAGTGTGAAACTCTTCATCCGGATGACCAGTCATAAAAATCTCCCTTAGCTGTCTCCCTGAACCAGTGGAACCCAAAAGACCTGTATTTGTTCCAACACAGTGGTCCACACGTTGCCCCTCCAGTTAAGAGGGGCCTTCTGATGATGAGAAACAGTATTCATTTGTTGCTGTTCTAGGTAATCCAGTTGGAATGCTATTTTGCTGAGGGCTTTTTTCTTTCTCTCTTCTTTTTGGTTTTGTTCTTAAATAACTGAACAACAGCTGTGCTCTGAATCAGCTTCTTTTTGTTCCTTTTTAAGTGGCTGGAATCTGGGAGTTTTGAAAGATGCTTCTTCATACCGTTGATCAAAGATGCTTTTCCCTGAGAAGCGGTTCCCTCCCTAGCTGTACATTAATCAAATCCTCCCCTTTGTCTCCAGCGCCAAAAGTGTTTTGCTTACCTCCCTATAGCTTTAAGCAGGCTTCCACATTGGGAAAGTTGATGAAGTAGCTTTGTTGTGAGGCAGATCCAGAGCTCTTTCATCTCAAAGTCCACAAATTCCCATTTATTAACTGGGCAAGGCCATGCCTCATCTGGCTCCTGTGAGCCCCCTTCCTTGTGGGGTTGGAGCCAACACCTGAGAATTGGCCGCGACCAATCTTGCATGTTTGCAAAGCAGTGACCTACCAGGGACAGCCTCCTGTGGGGCATGACCTTTGGCTACAATCTGGGATCCTTTTCCTGAGGACAGCTCTTCGCTTTCTTCACTGTCAGCCTCTCAACCATTTGTCTTCAGTAATTCACTTTATCTTTTACAAGAAATTTTTATCGGCCATCTATAATTCTTTGAGTTTGAAGCTTTAATTAGGACTCATTTGGCCATATAAAACCTGCTTTCGTCTTAGGAGCTTAGGTGGTCGTTATTTCACCCCACATAGCAAATGCTTTATTACATGCCCAGCTTTTGGCTTCCTAATCAGGTTATAATTGCCTGCATTTGTGCTCCTTCTGGCTTAGCCAGTCTCATTCTGAGAAGAGTCATTCTAATTCACAGCGAATAAGTAAATAAATAGCTAGTATTTGCAAAACCAAAACACTGCACCAGTCCTTTAAGAAATGAGAACTCAGCCTAGAAACCGGTTGCCTAGCAACAGGATACTAACTTTGCGCTCCGTTTTCCCAACCAGTTGATACCCTCCTGTTGGTTTGTCAGCATTCCAGTGTAAAACTTTTTCCCCCTTTCTAAATTAGGAATGATTTTTTTTTTTTTTTTCATTTTCAGGGAACTGACTTTGGCTGTCATCACTATTTTTCGAATTTCATAGCAATCCTGATCCACAGTAGGTCCTGATTGTGTCCCCTTTTCTGATAAAACTACTTTTATCTTCCAAGTCAGTACTATCTCGAAAAACAATCTGCATTTTTCTCATAAAAGGACACAAACCCCAAAGGGAAGTTTGATTTTAATTAATATTAACACCAGGCAATTAAATAGCACTTTATACTTTGCAAAATCTCTTCATATACACTAATTCCTTTCATTAAAATTTCAGATGCTTATCCAAACTTCTTCAGCATATGATATCATGCTCACAGTTTTTCAAACTATGGGAAAAGTGATTTGTGGTGTTATGTTTTGGTTGTATGGTATTGTTTGAAATGAGGAGACAGTACCTGGTGACTAGAGGTTCACATGATAATTTGGCCTTTCTACTCCTCAGTCTGGCTCAGAAATCTAGAGGAAAATCAAATCTTTCATCTGCTCTTTTTTCCAACATTGAGCCTGCTTTCGTAGGTGATATGCCTTGTGTAGGGGCGGGTTAAACAAGCAAAGGGTCCCAGTGGACCTCTTCTCCAGTGCCCAGCTCCTCCAGCCTCTGTCAGGAAGCACCATCAAGTAGATGCAGGGAGAGCTGCACATGTGACCCGGCTCCTGGGTTTCCGGTTATCTTGATGCTTTTCTCTTGCTGGTCAAGTTCTTCTCAGACTTCTCCAGAAAGAAGGCAAAGACACTCTGTGAGAAAGTGTCTCCTTATATTTTAGAGCCTGATTGCATCAAAGGTCACTTCGAATCACACCACCTGTGTTGAATGGATTCCTAAGCCTTCACTTCGATTCTGTCCCTGCTTAAGCCACTCCAGTTCTCGCTGCTTCCATGTTGACTCCCAAATCGTGGGCTAACCAGTGGCTATGGGGAGCATCATAAGCATGGTGATTTCTAGCCTTTGCCAGTCCATGGCAGAGAACAATTTCCTAGGAGGCTGGGCCCCAGGGTAGGCAAAACAAGTGGGGAAGTTTATCTAAGTCACCCAAGTCCCTTCAGAGTATAGACTCCATGTTCTTCGCTTTCAGAAGACAGAAACCCAAAGCTTTGCCTAAGTCTTCAGAAAAATGATTCAGAGAGTCAACGTAAAGATGTGGATAAATTAAATTAGATGAGGGAATCTAATTTTGAAGGACTATGTTTAGACATCAATAAAATGTAAGAGAAATAAATTGTCCTAAAATATCTAATTTCTTTGGCAACTGTATTATTTGGTGGGTGTTTAAGGATATGTAGATATGTGTCTTCTAAGGCTCCAAATATGTAATATAAAAAAGAGAAGAAATATACTTAAATAGCCATCCTGACTTCCAACCATATTTTCATTGACCAAGCAAACCTTAGTAGAAAGTACATTCCTTTCATTCCTTTTATTATTCTTTCACACCAGAAAAAGGATTTCCCAAGGATCTTTCCCATCTTCCACCCTCATCTCCCCCACAGCAGGCAGCTGGCCCAGACATGCCCTCCAAGAGGCTCACCTCTTTGGAAAGCAGAGGGAAAAATGCCCAACCACATGCTGAAAGGACAGGACTATCCTGCTAAGTAAATATCCTTACTGGGCTGGCTGCACAATTTGTGGGGCCCCAACCAAAATGAGAATACCATGCCCTGTTTTCAAATATTACGAAGAATTTCAAAACAGCAACAGGGCTTTTACCCAACCCTGGGACCTTTCTCTGCTTGGGACCCTGGGTGGCCGCACAAGTCACCAGCCCAGGAAGCCAGCCTGTCTCTCTCTCAAATGAAGCCAGAACCTCAAGAAACATGCAAACAAAGCAGCCAAGAAGAGGACGGCAGCTTTCGTGATCTTAAGCAGGAAAAGGGGAGAGAAAAGTAACACTCCCACTCCCCTTGGCCTCCTCACGTTCTCATTTGTTAGGGAGGAAAGAGGTCTGGGAAAGGAAAAGGAAAGAGTGTTTACTAAGTACTGGGCGCTATATATACAAATGGTTATATTTAATGTATATAGGTTCCTTTAACCCCCATAAGAACATTCTGAGGAAAATAGGTCAATTTTACAGTTGAAAGACACTCACAGAAAGTTAGCAACATGCCCAGATCTTACAATTCTCAGATTTTTTTTTTAAAGATTTATTTATTTATTTCTCTCCCCTTCCCCCCCTTACCCCAGTTGTCTGTTCTCTGTGCCTATTTCCTGCGTCTTCTTTGTCCGCTTCTGTTGTTGTCAGCAGCACAGGAATCTGTTTCTTTTTGCTGCGTCATCTTGCTGTATCAGCTCTCCGTGTGAGCGGCGCCATTCCTGGGCAGGCTGCACTTTCTTTCACGCTGGGCTGCTCTCCTTACGGGGCGCACTCCTTGCGCGTGGGGCTCCTCTACGCGGGGGACACCCCTGCGTGGCACGGCGCTCCTTGCGCGCATCAGCACTGCGCATGGGCCAGCTCCACACGGGTCAAGGAGGCCCAGGGTTTGAACCGCGGACCTCCCATGTGGTAGACGGAAGCCCTAACACTGGGCCAAGTCCGCCACCACAATTCTCAGATTTTTAATGGATGGAGTCTGTATTTGAGTCCAGGTGTGGCTTCTCCCAAAGCCTGCCCCTGCTCTTATCTTCTATAGGTTCAGAAAAAAAAAAACAACTACACTTTCTTTCTTAGCAATAGGGGCATGCTTAGTCAATGAATGAAGCAAACTAATGTGTCAATAAGTATCTTCCTGGAAGTCTACAGTTTTCATTGCCCAAGCCCCCCAGTGTCCTCATTTGGTTCTAGTTCTTCGGTTTCCCAACACTGTCCACCTTGATACACACAACACACCCCTTCCAGATAACATCCCAAACCCTAGACCTTTCTCAGCCTTGCTTTCTATCAAAGTGGCTCTCTCCTATGGCCCACTCATCATAGGGAATGCCATCTGCTGAGTTATCTGATCTGATCAACATGTTAGTGAGTCACCTCCATTGCTTGACCCAAAGATGTGATTAATGTGTCAATGTCAAGGCGTTATAGCCAGTTCAGTGAGGTGAGTTTTGTTTTGTTTTTAATTTCCTGAGGGACATTTTTCTGAATTTCTTGAATTATACCTTCTGGTCACATGAGGTCTGATGTGTTAATGGCATTTTTATCTATATAAAACAAAGGATTTAGCCATGATTATCAGATCTGTAGGTTAATTAACAGGCATTCAGAAAAGAACTTTATATGTACCATAGTGCTTTCCTAAGCAATAGTGATAAATATGCTTTAAATCTGATCTTTAATATCCTGTATCTATTGGTGCTATTCCTACAGTGAGCAAAATTGCCACTTCTGCCAAATGTCATGGCCAATGATTCTGTGATATGAAGAAATGCTCAGTATGGATTAAAATTAAATGATCAATGACCCTGCAATGATGACCTTTGACAGACTTGAGCCATGTCTCCTCAAAGTGCATTCATAACTGACTATACCATTCTAGAGTTCACTAAAGTTTTTTAAATTAGGTGGGAGAGCATTTGTATTAGTCAGTCAAAGGGGTGCTGATGCAAAGTAAAAGAAATCTGTTGGCTTTTATAAAGGGTATTTATGTGGGGTAAAAGCATACAGTTACAAGGCCCTAAAGAGTCCAACTCAATATATTGTAAGAAGTATCTACTCACCCAAGTCAGTTGCCATGTGTTGAAGCAAGATGGCGGGCAATCTCTGTGAGGGTTCAGCCTTCCTCTCTCTCAGCTACAGGCTGGCATAGGGCTTGTTTCTTTCCAGGCTCAGCTGCAAACTACCAGGCGAATGGCTCACATCTCTTTAGCTGTTTAAACCTTCTCCTTTCTGTCACATGGTAGGACTGAAATGACCAAGTTCTCTCCTCTTCCATGTGTATGGAGCTCTCTCTTCCTCTGTGTATCTTCTTTTATGAATGTCCATTTTTCAGCCCACCGAGGGGCAGGGACTCAAACCTGAGTTATGCTCTACTAATGTGGTAGAATCAAAAGTCCGAAATTGATTTAATTAAGTGAATTTAAAACCTTTGAATTCAACACAAAGGATATCACACCAGAGGAACAGATCAGTTTACAAACATAATCCTTCTCTTTTTCGGGGTTCATAAATAATCTCAAACTGCCACAGCATTAATATAAGAAGTATATACAATATAATCTCAATATTATCCTTAATAGGGGCAGTAGTAGTTTGAGGCTTTTACGGACCCCAGAAAATCATGTTCTTGGGGCTAATCCATTCCCGTGGGTATAAACATGTTGTAGACAGGTACTTCTTTCAATTAGGATACTAAAGTAGGGCATGGCCCAGTGTGGGTCTTAATCCTCTGCCTGGAGACCTTTATAAATAGGATAAATAAGGAGAGAGAAAAGAAAGAAACTCAAAGAGGCACAGAAAGAAAACCACAAGAGCAGGGTAAAAGACAAAGGAAGCCAGAAGCTGAAAGCAACAAAACCCAGAAAAGAATGGAGGGACCAGCAGATGCCGCCATATGCTTTGCCATGTGAGAGAGGAATACAGGATTCCAGCAGCCCTCCAAAATATCTTCAACTACTATTCTCCAACAAATTCTCTGTGTAGCCAAATTTCTCTCATGGCCCCTGATCACCTTATATTTCAGTCATTCTTTCTCTTGGCCTCTACACATCCCTCTGATTTGAATACTTCTTGCTGCCTCCAGTTATCATTCTAAGCTTCTCTTCTCATTTCAATCAAAAATTCTCTCTTCCTCTTTGCTTATCCACTAAGATTCTGTATAACTTATAGGGCAACATTGCATGCCCAAAGTATTATAATTACCATTTTTATGTTATAAATTTTTGCTCATAATTTAGCTTTTCCACCAGTCTACCTGCTGGAGCTCTTCCTAATATTCCATAGGGTATATCACATTATTAAATATAATGCCTTACACTCAGTAGGTATTTGCACAGTTTTCATTGGCTAGCTGAATTAATGAATGAATAAATCTCTTGCTAATAGATTACTTTGTCTTAAACTTCTGTAAATTTTGCTCTCTCAATATTCCTTGAGGGAGACAAGTGTTTTGGTTTCAAAAGATTTCTCTACATAAAAAATTTGAGAGAATTAAGATGTGAACCAAGCTATAATTAATATTAGTTGCTGTCAGTGGTGGATGAACAGTTTTTGCTTTTTTTAAGTACAGTACTTAAGCAGGATAAGTGATATCAAATTTGAGAGCAAAGTTTTCCTCAGATAAATTAATTCACATTTACCTAGAGTTACTAAGGTAACTATATGTAAATAATCCTAGAATTGCAGGATGCAATTAGTGAACCACCCTGGAACAAAGTTAATATATAACCGCTAAGTTTAGACTGTCAACTTAAGTTTAGGGAGAAAAAAAAAACAACAGTATCCACAAAAACACAAAGTATAAATGAGACAAGATCTCCACAATCAACTGTAACAAATGCTCATGCAAGGTTTACACCACTCTCAAAAGAGTTGCTTTTTATTCTCTAGTACACTGATAAAGGGAGGTTATTGCTTTGCTGGGAAATTACTAGTGTCCCGCCTCAAAACCATGAAAATCCATTCAATGTGATGAGAAAAGTTTGAAAGGAGATTTTATGAGATGCTACCTGTGCTGTATAAGTAAATAGCCATCTATCTGGCATCAAAGTTGGTATATTAAAATGCCAGTGTGTTGGGAAGCGGATGTGGCTCAAGCAATTGAGCTCCTGCCTACCACATGGGAGGTTCCTGGTTCAGTTCCCAGTGCCTCCTAAAGACGACAGCGAGCTAGCACAACTGGCAGGTGTGGCAAGCTGACGCAACAAGAGACACAAGAAGAAAAACATAATAAGAGACCCAAAAAAAGCAGGGAGCAGAGGTTCCCAGTGCATCTTAAAAAAGAAGACGAGCAAGACAGCAAGCTGACATGACCAGCAGGCAGAGCAAGCTGATGCAATAAGATGACACAACAAGAAACACAAGAAGAAAAACATAATTGGGACATGACAAAGCAGAGAATGGAAGGAGTCAAGCGATTAGGCGCCTCCCTCCCACATCAGAGGTTCCAGGTTTGGTTCCCGGTGCCTCCTAAAGAAACAAGGAAGACAGACACAGCAAGTGCAAACAATGAGGGGGTGGGGATAAGTAAATAAATAAATAAATAAATTCTTAAAAAATAAAAGCCAATGTGTTACCATATATCTAAGACCCAAACGACACAGAAACCCACTGATATTTATTGAGTTTTTAAAGCAATGCTGAGGGTACCTCCATCCAGGGCAGTGATTCAGCCAAGCCTGTGCACTCCTAGAGTCCACAGTACCATGCCAATCATTTGTTCAAGAAGTTGGCAACTATCGGCAGTCAACAGATTCACCACCTTTGACCTGACAAGTTGTCTTAATGACCTTTACATATCCAGGTATAGAGCAGCACTGAGGTGGTTGGGGAGGAGGTGAACGATTGTCCTTATAGACCAGAGAAATGACATTGCACATAAATTAACTGAAAGAGCTCTCTCGGTAGAGACACTGGGAGGCCATCATGCCTACGCTCCAAGAAGAACCCTGGTTGTGTTTGAAGCAGGGAGAAGCAGCTGCCGCGCTGTTGGCCACTTGGAATGAGCCCGTGCAGCCCCACAGGAAAGAAATCGGGCATGTATACCAGAAGCCTGAAAAAGGTGGTTCATTTCCCTTGACCCAAGAATAAAAAAGATGATTAATAAGGAATTAGTTATAATAACAAAACAGTATAATTACAAGCAACTTAATCATCAGGTTACGGTTGTGTATATTATGAAACATCTGTAAAATAAAACATGGTGAGGTCATTCAAAGCAGTGCTTCTGAAGAACTTGTTAAGACAAGAAGGAAATGTTTATGAGATCGGCTAAATTTAAATTAAGAATGTGCGTGGCTATGTAGACAACATGATCTCAATTAGGCAGTGATGCCTTCTGGTGACCTTGCTCTCTCTTCTTTCTCCCTCTCCACATCTAGCCACTTGACTGTAGCATCCTTTCATGCAGGGACCTTGTCTTGTATCAACAGTGAACACGGTAATTCACACACACAGACTATTTTTTGATGAATCAATTAACTTTGTAAATAATACCTATGGACTCCCTTGATAAGCTCTTAACATTTAGATGAACTGAAGATACAACCCATTCAAAGAAAAGTGTTACTACTCGTTTTTCAGGCACAAAGCAGGGTCCGGAGAATAATGGAAATAGTCCTTTATTTTCCCTTATTACCCACGAGATCCCACTTGGAATACTTACAGGCAGGGAGTGTGAGCATGCGAGAATCCTCCTTCTCCTCTCCCACCACTTAGTGAGAATCCTTCTCCTCTCCCACCACCACCGGCTTGGTCACTGAAACCCCTCCCCCTCCCCCCAAGCTCCTTCTTCCAGTGGTTTTGCCTTATTCCAATCATGCCTCAGGATGAAACACTTAAAAGGAAAAAATCCTTCTATTCTGAAGCATAATCCAATGTGCTAAAAGAGTCACTGTTCTTATTTTTATCAGCCTTACCCAAGACTGCTTTCCGATGTGAGTAACTTAAATGGTCAGTGCTACAGATGGGACTGAGCATGTGAAAGAAGGAAGAAACACCCCTTGTTAGCATGAATAAAAGCATAGTGTGAAATCACTAGGACAGTAGAAGCCAAAATAACAAGAATGCTTTTCTTGGGGCAGTAAGACTCATAAATTTCTATTGTATTTATACACAAAAACTTTTTTTCCCTATTTCCTACAATGGTCATATAAAAAAACCACAACAAACATATTTAAACCTCGTTGACTACACTCACTAACAATTTTCAACTCCTTTGTCTATCAATCTACGAGCATATTGAAAGAAATCATAATTTAGGGAAGAAAATTAAGTGGCAATTACAGACGAGCCCTATAGAGCAGTGTTGTCTTTGAAACAATATGAAAACTGAGTAGAATATCACATCCTACTCCTTTATCTGCTCCAATCAAACCATATCTCCTGGATTATTTTGAGGCAACATACAATTTGTATACAGTTTATCAAAAGTTTGCTTTCAAAAGAACCCTCATGATCCCCTTTGATTTCCTATAATTGCTAAACTCTAGAACAGTGAGTACAGAAGGCAAATAACAATGCTTTCCATTATGATTCAAGTTTAATATTTATTATGAAGATTTTTGAATCTCTATATTAGGCAGGCAAATCTAAATCTCAGCCTCACTAGTGAATGAGGTAATGACTATGGCAAGCAAAGCTAGATCTTTATACATTTTGTTGGCTAAAAGTCTTAATAGTTATTGAATATACACCATTTTTGGAGAGCAGAAAAACTTGGGGTGGCATCTATGGCCTTTTTTATTGACATATTTGTTTAATTAGTTAATTAATCATTTTCTAAACTTCCTGGTGAAAAGGAAGAAGAAAAAGCATGCCTGTGCAGTGAGCCCATATGGTAAGCCGAGTGCCCACGCGATGAGCCAAGTGCCTATGTGGTGAGCCAAGTGCCTGTGTGAGTGCCCACATGGTGAGCCAATGCCCGCACAGTGAGCCGAGTGCCCACGCAGCAAGCCAAGGGCCCGCATGATGAGCCAGTGCCCACACAAGTGAGCTACACAGCAAGATGACTATGCAACAAACAGGAGACGAAGGGGAGAGTCAAGGTGAAACTCAGCAGAGACCAGGAACTGAGGTGGCGCAATTGTCAAGGAACCTGTCTCCACATCCGAGGTCCCCAGGATCGAATCCTGGCAAATCCTAGAGGAGGAAGACGAGACAAGAAGACAAAAAAAGAGAAATAGATACAGAAGATCACACAGCAAAGGGACACAGACAGCAAAAACAGCTGGGCAGGGGAGCGGAGGGGGAAAAAAGATACAGAAAGAAATTAAAGAAGACCTAAATAAATGGCAAGACACCCTGTGTCCATAGATAGGACTAGACTGAGAATTAAGTGATCTACAGATTCAATGAAATGCCTTTCAAAATTCCAGCAGTGAGTGGATGTAGCTAAAGCGATTGTGCACCCACTTCCAACATGGGAGATCCCAGGTTCAGTTCCTGGTGCCTCCTAAGAAGACAAACAAACAAAGAGCAGACAAAAAGCAGACATAGAGCAAAAACAACAAGCAAATATTGAGCAAAAACAATGAGCAGACAACAAGCAAAAACAAACAAGTAGGGAGGGGATGTGACTCAAGCAGTTGAGTACCCACTTCCCACATGGGAGGTCCCAGGTTCATTTCCCAGTGTGTCCTAAAGAAAAAACAAACTGACAAATAGCAAATAACAAGCAAAAAACAACAAGCAAACAATGTACAAAAAAACAACAACAAGTAAACAGACGAGGAAGCCATCTTGGCGGGGGTGGGGTAGGAATCCCAGCAACCCTTTTTTGCAAAAATGAAAAAGCCGATCCTCAAATTCATATGGATTGCAAAGGACCCCAGATAGCCAAATCAATATTGTAAAGGAAAAACAAAGTTGGAGGTCTCACACTTCCTGATTTCAAAATTTATTATAAAGCCACAGTAATCAGTAAATACAGACATATAGACCACTGGGACAGAATTGATGGTTCAGAAATAAACCCACAATGAATGGCCAAACTGATTTTTAACAAGGATGTCAAGTACAATAATTGGGGAAAGAACTGTGTCTTCAACAAACGATGCTGGAAAAACTGGGTATCCACTAGCAAAAGAATGAAGTTAGATCCATAGCACATACCATATACGAAATTTAGGTCCTTTAGATCAAGGACCTAAACATAAGAGCTAAAACCATAAAACTCTTAGAAGAAAATGTAGGGAGGAACCTTCATAATCTTGGATTTGTTAGTAATTTCTTAGTTATGACACTAAGAAGCGTGAGTAATAAAAGAAAAAAATAGGTAAAACGGACTTCATCAAAATAAAAAATTGTGTCAAAGGACACTATCAAGAAAATAAAAAGACAACCTACAAAATGGGAGAAAATAATTGCTAACCACATATCCACAAGGGTTACATATCCAGATTATAAAAAGAACTGCTACAACTCAATAAAGAAAAAGGATGTAAATAGACATTTCTCCAAAGATGAAATACAAATGGCCAATAAGCACATGAAAAGATGTTCAGTATCACTGGTTATCAGGGAAATGCAAATCAAAATCACAATGAGGTACCACTTCATACCCAGTAAGATGGCTATTATTTTTAAGAAATAAATAAATAAATAATTAGCATTGGCGAAGATGGGGGGTAATAGTCACCCTTACACATTGTTGCTAGCATTGTAACTTGGTGTAGTCAATGTGGAAATCAGTATGGCAGATCCTCAGGAAGTTAAAAAGAGAATTACTATAGGACCTGGCAATCTTGGTATATACCCCCAGATATACTAAAAGCTGAGACTCAAACAGAAATTTATATACCAATTTTTATAGCAGCATTACTCACAATAGCCAATAGCTAGAAGCAACCCAAGTGTCCATGGATAAACAAAATGTGATATATGCATACAGTGGAATTATTATTCAACCTTAAAAAGTTCTGATGCATGCTACATGTATGAAACTTGAAGATATCATGATGAATGAAATACTCTGTGATCTTGCTTATATGAAATCATGGCAAAGCAGCAAATTTCATAGAGATGGATAATAGATTATAGGTTACCAGGAAGAGGGAGTAGGAGAAAGGGGAAGAGGGAGTTATTGCATAATGGGTACAGAGTTTCTGTTTGAGGTGATGAAAAATTGGGGGTAATAGATATTGCTGATGGTAGGACAATGTTATGAATATAATTAATACCACTAAATTGTACACTTGAAGGTGCTTAAAATGGAAATTTTTGAGTTGTGTTTATGTTAATACAGTAAAACATTAGAAAAGATTAAATGAATATTTTGTCAGTATATAGTTCTTTGCATCTTAGCTACGGCTGTTGTACGTTGCCTGTCAATTGCAATGATCTTCCTTAGTTACTTCCACATAGTCTAATAGGTACTTCATGATGATATTCCCATACTCTGGCTCCTGAGAACAAACTAATTGAGAGGTTGTTCTGTTTTACAAAGTATGATTTGCCTAAAAAGGAGTTTGCCATCTCACTCATTAATTTTACATTACCATTCTATGCTTCTTTTGAGGTTATCACAATGCTTTCTACAGCTAATTACTGCGATTGCAAAAATACACAGAATGTTCTGTCATTAAAGAGAGTAAATGATTTTTGGAGTGATGCAAGTAAAGGAAATTTTTATGATCATTTTCTCTGGCTATAGTAAACTGTTCTATGATTACAAGTATGTGTTTTTATGTCAACAGTCATGTGCAATGTACATTGATGTGCTCGAGCTTCTTTGATGCTCTTGTACTATTGAACTGTTTAAGATGTCTTACTCCCCTGTAGAATGTTGTTTTTGTGGCAAAGGATTCTATTGATATCGTTGTAAAGATGTAATCATCTCAGGTTTCTCTCTTATTCTTAGATCACTGAAAAGCGGATGGGAAAGAATAGCCATGGTAGAGCTACTAGCATAGATGATATCATGTAGGATTTGGTAAATCTCTTCATGTCAATACACCAAAAATAGAAACCACATAGAAAACACTTTGGGGCCAAAAAGAGTATTTTGCTGTGGAAAAAGGACTAGACTGAGAATTAAAGACAAGGGTTTCACACCACAGTTTGTCACTACTTACAGAAATCTGTGGGCAAGTTTGGCACATTTGCCTGCAAAGAGCCTGGGCTTCATAAATAACCCTGACCTAAGATTGACCAGAAGCCACACCACGTACATTACGTGACCTTGAACAAATTACTCTCTGTTTTCATCTATAAAAGTAAGATAACAGTATCCAACCCATGAAGTGGTTATAAATGTTACAACAATAATACATGCAAAACTTGTTAGCACAGCATCTGGTAGATAGTAAACATCTAGTAACAAAAAGTATCACCATTACTATTTAGACGTTATTTGGGGGTTGCAACTTCTTCACCTCTATGAGACAATTTGATGAGACAAAATCTGCAGGTACATGCAGGTATAATAGTCTCTGATGAAACTAGAGGATGACTAGACTTTATGAAAGGATTCCTCACAAAAAGTTCAGAATAATATTTTAGTTCAAGTCACAAAACTATTACTTTGGAAATCGTATGTGAGGTAAAGACCTGTGGGAATTAAGACCTGTGGGAATTAAGATTGCGTTTCTCTGGGTTAATTTGTTTACCTTTCTCACTAGACCGTAAAGTTTTTGGAGACAAGGATTATGTCTTATTTGACTTTGTAATACCGGTGTGCAGTTCCTTGAGTGATTTAAAAACAAATAGGTAAATGAACAAGTGATGTAATAATGGGCGCAAGCAGCCTAAAATCCCTGGCTTTGTGCAAAATCATGTAATAATTATAATAATCTAGTGACAAATATGTGCTATATAATATATGGATAGTTCAGTGGTAAGCACTTCAAAGAAAAATAAAAGTACAGAAGGAATGAAATTTGCAATTTTATTAGAGCAGTCAGGGAAGAGCTCGCTGAGGATGTGACGTTAGAGTAAAGAATAAAGAATGTGAGGGAGTGAGCCACTTGGATATCTGAGGGGAGAATGTTCCAGATGGAGGGAGAGCAGGCAAAAGGCCTCTGATCTGGGAGTCCGATTGGTGTGTCAACGGAGCTGTAAAATCCTTGAAATGGAAGAAGCAACCGGGAAAGTAACAGAAAATGAAGTCAAAGAGGTGATGGTGAGGAGGAACAGACCACGTGGGGTCTTGTAGGTTCTTGTAAGGTTTTGGCTTCTACTTTGAGTGACTAGAAAAGACTTTGGAGGTTGAATGGAGAGATGACAAGACCTGATTTGTTTTCAGTGGATTACACTGGCTTCTGTGAGGAGTGTACTTGGTGGTCTCAGTGAGGAGACTATTGCCTCTTAGATAGGAAAAGAGAATGGTGGCTTGGCCCATGATAGGAGAGCTGATAATAGCTAGTCATATTTGGATAAATTTGAAATCAACCTGCAGGATTTTTTATTACAGATTAGATTTAGTAAGAGAGAAAGAAAGGAATCAAAGGTGAGCAAATGGAAAGAGTTTGCATTGCCTGAGATGGTAAGACTGCAGAGAGAACAGTTTTGAAGGGAAATATTAAGAGCTCAGCTTTTGACTTGCTTGGTCTGAGATACAGAGTTGAGTGCCAAATAGACAATTAGATGGAAAGAGAGCCTGGAGTTCAGAGTACAGTTTACAGTAGAAGATATAAATTGCGAATCTTCAGTAAATAGACGGTATTTAACGCTGTGAAACCGAATGAGATCATAAAAGCAAAATGTACAAATAGAAAAGAGAATAGCCTGAGGACAGAGCCTCAAATATTTGAATGGTTTCCTTTAGGAACTCAGAGATGGGCACCTAAAAGAAATAAGCAAAAAAGTCAGGGATGAATGGCTAGTGAGGACGGAAGTAAACTAGAAAAGTGCAGAGCATGCAAATCGAGCTCACAAAGTTCATTAAGAAGAAAGTTCAACCACTGTGTCAAATGCTTCTAGTAGGTCAAGTAAGATGATGACTAAAATTTGCAGATGGGGGCTAGCCACACCGAGGTCATTGGCAACCTTGATAATGGAAGTTTCGGTGTGGGGGGGGGGGGGGGCAAAAGCCCAATTCCAGTAGATACTGGAGAGAATTGGTGAAAGCATCTAGTCTTTCTATTCATTTTTACTAAAAGAAAAGGAGAGAATTGGAGTGGTAGCTAGAGGAAAAGAGGTCTCAAGATGACAATAATCACAGATTTGTGTGCTGATGAGAATAGCTTAATAGAGAAGAAAAAGCAATGATGCAAGGGAGAGGAAATTTGCTAGGGCTACTTCCTACCTTGAGAAAGTGAGAGAAGGTACGATCTAGTGGCCATGTGGAGCACTCGGCTTTATCCAAAGAACAGGGACACCTCCTCCATCATCTCAGTGATGAAGATAAAGAAGAAATAGGCATGGTCAATCATGTGATATTTTCTTTTCCTTCTTTAGTAATGATGAAAATAGATTGGTTTCCTTCTTAAATTCATGTATGCTTACCAGAACAGACCTGGAATTATTATTCTAAATTGCAGATATTATGGAAATAAATTTAATTCGGGAAGAAACACTTTTACCTGATTTTTTAGGAATGCATGTATTGTCTGAAGTAAATTACTCCTGGGCAATATAGCTCAATTTGGAACCAGCCATGGAACAGTGAGTTTTGAGAATAGACTTTTAAATATAGATTTATTATAGGGCTTATACTGTCTTTATAACAGAAGTCTACAATAATATTTCATATCTGAATTATCTTTATATTATAAAGCAACAGCCTTTAAAACCCCTTTTGATTACTCTCCAATCTCTCAGAATATCAACATCCCTGACATATATCATTTATTCAACAATTTATCACATGGATTCTTGTATTGTTGACTATTTCATGTACATGATATATATACATACAAATGAACATATTATAACCAGTTGAAAATTTGGGCCATATTTGCTTTTATTTGCATATTACTTGATAACTGAAGCAGTGTCTTAGTTTTCCAAGGCTGCTATAAGAGATCCAACAAATGAATTAACTAAACAATAGGTATTTATTGTCTCACATTTGGGGGGGGGGGTGTGTCTAGATGCCCAAAATACAAGTACTGGCAGGCCTTGATTTCTCTGAAGTCTGTGGCACTGGTGGTGGCTTGTCAGCAATCCTCTGTTACATTCTTTATAGTACCTGTTTTATAACATGGCTTTTTGGCAAGGATATGACATGAACAGGCTTCTATATCATTAAATCAATTTCTAAAATATTAATTTTAATGGCTGTATCACTACACAGATACACACTAATTTATTTAACTAATTCTCTATTTTTGGCCAATTATGTTACTTATAATTTTTCACTATTGTAAATGATGCTGAAATAAATATTCCTAAGAAGCAGTTGCCCAAAATCAAAGGCTATTTTCTTAGGTTAATTTCATCAGTTCATTTAGTCAAAGGGTTTAAACATTGTTAAGATTTTTGACAACCTACTAACAAATAGTCCTATAGAGAGAATGAATGATTTACTCTCAACAGCAGGGTATTTTAAAAAAGCTGTTTCCCTATGTTCTGGTATTAGTCTGAGGAAATGTTCTCCTCCTTAATAAGAGAATTTGAAAAATTTGACAGGTGAAAAATATCTCATCATTCTTTTAATTTGCATTTCTTTGAATGCTAATGAGCTGAACTTTTAGAAAACTTTGTTTTATCCATAAGTTAGAAATTCCTGTTCATGTCTTTTACCTTTGTATGGGACTCTTCCTAGTAATATAGCCTTCTTTCACTTTTTCATTTGTACATTTCTTTTTTAAGGATATCAGCCATTGGCCCTCATGCATATCATAAATATTTTCTTGCTTACCTTCTCTTGAATGCATTAAAGGGTACTTTTTGATCCACTGATTTTGTTTAAAGTGGTCAGTGCACTGGTGTTTAGGTAGTAAACATTTGTATTTTGCTGCCCAGCATCAATTTCCCTTTCTTAGCATGCCAATTTCCTTCCTCCTCTCCGCCTGGATATAATCTAGAGTTATATTAGAAGCTTCAATCTTCCTTAACCATAGGGTGGATATGTGATCAAAATTAAGTTCATAGGAAGTCCTCTGTGAAATTTAAATTTTTAGCTGAGGAACAAAGAAACTGAAAAAGGTTAGCATTAATCCAACTCTAATGGAAGTCTCCGATCATACTGTTTTCTGTTACAAAACCCATTCATATAGTTTCTATTTCCTAATCCCTAAAGCTCTTATGGTAACCAGATTCCCCAAGCCTGCCCATTTCCAAGGATTCCTATCCATTCTCTGAGCACGTGATATTAACTCAATAAAGATCTCTTTATTTAATGATTCAGTCAGTATAAGCAAGGTTGTGCCAAGGTAACAAAGAATCTGAAAAACCTCACCAAAGTTCATTTCTCATTCACATTCCTTACTTGCAAAAAGGCTCGGCTCATCACCTATCACTCAGAATGCAGCTGGCAGAACTTCCATGATCATAGAAGCAGAGAAAATAGTAGGTTAAACTTCTGAAGTTTTCTGCCCAGAAGTGACACACCATTACTTCTGTTTATTTTTCATGGTCAAAGCAAGTCACATGGCTAAGCCAGATGTTACAGAGAGATAATCCTTGTCTAAGGAGAGACATCATATACATGGGAACAATATTGGAGTATTATACTCAGGTAATTAGAGGGGTTTCCTGTTGCTTTAACTAAAGAACCCTTGATAGTACAAATTTCCTTTTGAAGTTCTATCTTTGGTATTATGTAGAAAGCCCTCCATAACAAGAAAATAATAAAAAATATATATATTTCTTGAAATTGCCCTCTAGTTTGTTTAGACATTTTAAATTTCCCAAATTCGTATTATACTTTGAAAAAAAGACTTCCACATAATTATGCCAACTGCTGAATTATAATGTGGCTTGTGAATTCACAATGCACAATTAAAATCATTTTGGAACTTTTGCAGAAAAGAAGCCAGTTTAATTTAGTTTAATTCAGAACTTTCCAAATTTGTTAGCCATAGTACTACTTTTTCATGTTATCACTCTTAACAACCCACAGAGATTAGAATTCCTTTGAACACGAACACAGTTAGGAAATGCTATTATATCTTATTTGGGTTTTTTTTTTTTTCATCCAATAGGAAGTAGGGGTCTACAATTTTTAATCCAAAGGGCTAATCAAGTCTCCTAGCTCCATATATTAAACAAATTGTACTTTCCTTAGTAGTTTGATATGTTATCTTTAGCATATACCAAAATTTTATCTATATTAGCTTACTTTTCTGGATATTATATTCTGCTTCACTGAACTTTCTGTTCTAATATGAGCAAAAGACATTGTTTTAATCATTATAGTTTTATCACGTTTATTTATCTAGTAGTGCAGCGCCTTTACTATTTGTATAACAATTTTTTTCTTTGTTTTCATTCAATATTCCACAAAACTAGAGTACCTGCTAATGCAAGGAATTTGATAGGCAAAAGAATATACAGGTGAATAAAACAAGGGTCTCTGCATACATGGGGTTTATATTCCAACAGGATATACAGGCATCAAACAGTTAATGGACCACATTATTAACTACAATTTTCATACATCCTGTGAAGAAGTATAGGGCCATGAAGAGGGAATATACTTAAATCATCCTTGAAATAAGTGACGGTGACCTGACTCTTAAAGGACAAGGAAGAAATTCCTAGTTGAAGAGGAAGGGAGAGAGGGAGATTGGAGCAGAAGAAAGAGAAAAGATCTGGAGGTGAAAGCACACAAGCATTCAGGAAACTAAAGCCTGGAACACAGACCATGTCAAAAGGATGTGGCTGTGAGGTAGAGAGGAGCTGATTGATACAGGACCTTATGAGCCATAAGCAGTCTTTTAGCTTTTATTTTAATAGTAATAACAAGCGATGGAAGGACTATGAACAGTGGAGTCACAAGATCAGATATTCCCCTTCGTATTTTTTAAGGCCCTGTAGCTGCAGTGGGCAAGAGTCGGAAAGGGAAGGCCAGTTAGAAGGCAATCCAAAACATGAAAGTTGCATCAGTGGCAGAAGACATGAAATGATGTCGAGAGACAAGAAACATACTTAGGAGGTAAAAATCAATTGGATTAGATTACCTGTGGGATTTCCCCAGATAAATTCAGAATCTAAATCCCATTGTGATCTTGATTAGGACTGAGTTCAGCCTATAAATAGAATTCTGCAGGGTTGATATTTTACACAGCATTTATTCTGTCCAACCAGAAACATGGGTTGCTTTTTCATTTAGTTATATCTTCCTTTATTGTTATATTTGGTTCTCTTCATTGTGTAAATCACATATATTTCTTGTAGGGTTCATTTCTTAGGATTGCATTTTCTTGCTGCTGTTATGAACTGGAATCTTTTTTTTTTTCCCAAAAGTATCCCTTCTACCTGATTGTTACTGGTCTATAAAACTGCTTTCCCTTTGGAAATTGTTATGTAATGTATCACCTTAAAATAGTATTCACTTATTTGAGCTATTTTTTTTTCCCAAATGACTGTCCTTAATTTTCTGTAAGTAATGATGACTTAATTTCTGCTTTCCAGGGGTATTAACTCCTGCCACCAACTTCCTTCCCTAATATACTTCCTTGGCTAGAAGTTCCAAGATAATAGTAAATATTCTTGTCTTGTTCCTAACTTTAATTGGGCTACCCAAAGTACAGTGGTTTCCATAGAACAGTCATAGGATTCTAATATATGGTTATACAAATAAAGGGTTCCAGGCTCAACTAAGTTCAGGAAACACCAACTTAAGCAAAGCAAAACTGATTTATTGCATTTCCTTTCTCAGTGGCTTTCATGTGTTAATGTCTATCTTGAATATCCAAAAAAGTATCTATTATACAGTATTTCCCAAATTTATTTGAACACGTATACCACCAACTATTTTCTCTCTTCTCCAATCAATATCTTCTTGGCCTTGTATGTTGTGGGCTATTAATCTGGAAAATGCTTCCTAACAATCTCACCGTTGTTTTTCTCCAGAATTCTTTGATTGTAAAAGAGGACTATTCAAAGTAACTAGCTTTTTTCCAGTGTTAGTCCCAAAATCTTGGGAGAGGTAATCAATTGACTCAGGGAGGGCCAAGAAATCTCCCTACCCCCTGGGACAAGTTTCACAATTGTGTTCTGTGGACATATTCCTAGGCAAGGTGCTATACTCAGTTCTCTGGATTTTGTGCAGTCAGAACATCGGGCAAATTATTTGTACTCCCATTATGGATATGCAAGAGTTACTCAAGAGATGTCTAGGAAAATCCCCAGTGGATTGTCTGATTTGTCTATGGGTAGCTCCAAACCACTGAACTTGCTTAAAAATAAAGGGTTTAGTAATTTTCTCTCCATTTTGGCCTGCAATCTATGCCTCTATAATTCTCTAGCCAGTTGACACTTGGCTGGGACTGGTGAAGATTGCACAGGTGCAAATAATAATTATTCCTCTTATTCGAAATAGCACAATTGCAGCAAAATCCTTGTCCTTATATGACAACATCCCTATGATTCAAACTACTTTTTTCTATAATTAAATCAATACACATCATCCTTGGCCTAACATCCTATTTTTAAAAAATCTCCTGTCAATGCAATCATTTCACAGTACTGAAGTAGAACACAAGTTGAATGGATGTGTTAGGAGTTAAATATTTACTTCCAACACAGCCTGATGAGGAAACCAATGGGTAATTTGCCTGGACAGGCCCTTGAAAAAATATATGTTGGGCACTGCAGCGCCTGAAACATGCACCTTTTATATACAAAGGAGTGTGCTTTCCAAAGCATTAGCCATCTGTAGCAGTGTTATACAGCAGCCCCTGTCTTTGTTCCTAGAGACTTCCCCATGGTGTATGTCCCTGCAATAAATTCTGAACTCAGATTATCTCATATGCACAAAGCCACAAAATATGAACACACATACTCTATAACGAATATCCAAAGACATTGTTTGAATAAAGATATTTTTCATTGCCACTCATTAAATTGCTATGTTCGAATGTCTCAAGCAAATGCTTCTGGAACAGTGTCATGCCAAGCACCCACACAAACAGAAAGGCAACTCCGCTTTGAAAAACAACATGCTAACAACCACCGAGCTCGGATTGGAGCCACATGGTGCTCTGAGGTGCCACGTGCTGCCGTTTCCACCAAAATTAACTTGGAACATTTCCTCCTGAGGGCCCCCCTCTCCCGTTTCCTTCCCCCTTCTGATTTAGAACACATTGCAAAAACACTTGAATGGGCTTTATCTTTTATCCATGGACAAAGGACACCACAAAATGATTACAATCAAGCCTTTAACCCCTCTATAGAGTGGTTATTTTTAAATCCCCAAGCTATCAAGACTACATCTTACCTGTACAAACGAAGACCAAGCCAACTACCAGCCACGATGACTACTGGCCCCCCTGAGGGCAATGACCCGGGGCTGCCTGGAGCCCCAGGCTGGGGCGCAGCCCTCGGGGTGAGCCAGCCACTGCCTGAAGCTGGAGAGGGGGAGAAGCCCTGAGATTCTTCTCATCTGAAACACAGTTGGGTCTGGCGCAGCCCTGGCTGATGGGGAAAAAAGAAGAAATGATGAAAACGCATTTTACATGTGATGAACCTGAGCTGCTAAGTTGAATTCGCTTGGCCAAGGTGCCCCTGCCCTAGGTCGTGGAAGGAAGAATAAAACTGACTGCAAACAGACTCCAAAGGCCAAACTGTCCCCACCCAACCTCTTGCAAGCCTGAGGACAGCTTACAATGAGGTTTCACATCAGCTTAAAATGCTGATTTCATTGTATGTCAAAGTGGCAGCATTTAGTACTGTATAAAAGCGGAGTTTTACTAGGGAAAAAAAATCTTTGCATTTTACTTGACTTGAAACCAGCATGATAGTGTTTGTTCAGTTATAATACCACAGGATGGAGGAATAGAGTATGAATTAGAGTGGACTTACTGATATTCTATACATGAACTACTGTGATTAGTAATCGAAGAAAATGTGGCATTGGTATGGAGAAAGTGGCCATGGTGGCTGCTGAGGGTAGAGAGTGGGAGGAAGAGATGTGATGTGGGGGCTTTTTCGGGGGCTGGAGTTGTCCTGGGTGGTGCTGTAGGGACAGTTACCAGACATTGTATGTCCTCCCATGGCCCACTGGGTGGACTGTGGGAGAGTGTGGGCTATGGTGTGGACCATTGACCATGAGGCTCAGATATATATTCACCAAGTGCAATGAATGTCTCATGATGATGGAGGATGTTGTTGTTATGGGAGGAGGAGTGGGGGGAGGGGAATGGTGGGTATATGGGGATCTCATATTTTTTTAATGTAACATTAAAAAAATAAATAAAGAGGGAAACGGACTTTGGCCCAGTGGTTAGGGCGTCCGTCTACCACATGGGAGGCCCGCGGTTCAAGCCCCGGGCCTCCTTGACCCGTGTGGAGCTGGCCCATGCGCAGTGCTGATGCGCGCAAGGAGTGCCGTGCCACGCAGGGGTGTCCCCCGTGTAGGGGAGCCCCACGCGCAAGGAGTGCACCCATAAGGAGAGCCGCCAGCGCGAAGGAGGGAGCAGCCTGCCGAGGAATGGCGCCGCCCACACTTCCCGTGCCGCTGACGACAACAGAAGCGGACAAAGAAACAAGACGCAGCAAAAAGACACAGAAAACAGACAACGGGGGAGGGGAGGGGAATTAAATAAATAAAAATAAAAAATCTTTAAATAAATAAATAAATAAATAAAGACACACATTTTAAAAAAACAGTTACAATAGTGTCTCCTAAGTACCTCCGTGGAAGCCATCGCCAACAGCCCTGTATTTTGCCCATGTTATAGGTTAAAACACCTCTTTGACAGAACCAGGACATCCATTTGAATGCCCTATGGCTTGGTAGTATTTGCTGCAAATGAGCACCCCATCAAGATGGCGCCCCACTCCAGCGGCTAAGGAGTGTAGATCACAAAGCCCCGAAATGCAACGAAGGTGCACCATAGACAGAGTGCTCTCCCAGCAGCAGCCTTTATATTTGCACCTCAGTTCTCACCACATTGCCTTCCTGCCCCCTTGGCCTCCTGCAAATGCTGGCCCTTTCCTGTGCTTCAAGGGTGGCTAGAAGCTGCTCACCTGTTGCAAAAGAGAACTCAAGGGTAGCCACAGCAAGCCAAGAAAACATATGGTCTAATTTCCTGGAAGAAAGCAGGGAAGGAAAGGGTTCAAAGGGTGCTCCATTTATTTTTAGAAGCAAAAGGGATTGAGCAGGGTAGTGAGTTGGCTAATTGTTTAAAAGATTATTTTAAAGGCAGGTGTGCTAGACCAGGTGTGATGTTTCCTGAAATCAGATCACCTTTAAAAAAAACCAAAACCTAGAAAGGAAATGCTTGGCAATATGTCATCCCCTTGACACTGGAAGTGATAAGGCTGAATGTGAACCCCACCGTCCCCATCTCACCACCTGCCTCCATCCCCCAATGCTACCACCCAGCAGGATGCAGAATTGTGGTCCACAGATTAAAAAAAAAAATAACCTCTCCCCCTTGGCTGAACCCTTTTCACTCTGACCCAGCCAGGAATTCAATTGGCCCTCCAGAGACGTGAAGTTTAAAAGCCCTCTCCTTGTCAAAGCCTAATATAAAAATGCAAAAGCTGTGGGCAGCCTACCAACAGAACAGTCAGAGAAGGAAAGTTGCAGGACCAAGACACTGGAGAAAGGCATTCCCAGGTCAGAGGTCAGTGACCGCCCAGCACGTGGTGAGTGCGTGGCAAAGCCAAGCCTCCCTAGAGAAGCCTGTGTGAACGATCTGGTCCTGCAGGTGAAGTTGGAGCAGGAGGGAAGCAAAGGCTAAGTGTCCCCTTCAGCAGACTGCAGGGGCCCCATGACAGCAAGGCCCAGGCGGGGGGCAGAGTTGGGCCAGACCTACAGAAGAACAAAATTTGGTGGGCTAAAAAAAGGGAGAAATAGGGGTAAGATTCTAACAAAACGTGTTCACGTACCTAAAGGCTCAGCATCTTCACTAACATCCAACTAAGAATAAATTGGGGGTATTTTTCTTCTTTGCCAAAGTCCTGATAAATGGTGGTACCAGTATTGGAACATACACGTTCATTGCATAAATGGCAATTGATTCTATAGAAACTGCACAGGATTCTCATCCATTCACGGGCTCGGTCATTATTTAATCTGTTGTTGGCTTGAGGTCCTCTGAAGGGACTGACTCAACTATGCTCCAAGGCCCCGAGTGGGGGGAGCAGGTGGGCAGCTCTGCTCTCACATAGCCCAAGCTTACCTCAATCCGCACGAGCTACATCTTGCATTTAGACAGGTGCGAAACGGGCGTTTTTAACAACTGGATTACACTTTTCTACTTTCCTAAACACCGTCTTAGATTGTGGGGTGGGTTTATTCCTTTCTGCCTTGACAATCATCCCACCAGCACCTAAAGTCCTTCCTAAGCCCATCATTTCCCAAGCACAGCCCTTCCCTTAGTGAGAGAACTCATGGGGGCAGCCGCGGGCAGTGCAGAGACCGTGGCTTGTTGATCTTCATTGCTCTTACCCTTCCCCGAACTCCTTGCCCAAATTCCCAGCCCAGTGGCTTACACACAATCGACACTCAATAAACATTTATTGAAGTCAATCTGCTGTAACCTTCGTCATGCTAACACTCTGACAGTGCTAAACATCCAAGCCAGTCATCTTGAGAATAGCAAAAACTGTTTTACTCAGAAGTAAGCATATTTTCAGATGACACTTGGGAGATTTTTCTGATTACAAAAGTAATACATATTCATTATAGAATTTTGGAAACTTCAGGAAAGCATAAATAAAAAGTAAAATAATTAATAATCCCACCATCCTCAAAAGGACCATTGTTAGCATTTGAATGCTTGTTCTTCCAGCTTTCTTGAAAAACTTCTACATACATATATTATGAAACCCGGATCATAATGATTACTATTTTTAATCTTCTTAGCATAAATTATGAGTTTATCAAGCATGTCCTTAAATATTCTTGAAGAACATGATTTCTAATGGTTGCAATGTGTTCCACCATATGGATGTTCCAGTATTCCGTAACTTAACCAATTTCCTTTGTTGGATATTTTGGTTGTTGTCAATTTCCTACTATTATAAATAAGGCTTCAGCAAACATCACAGTCCATAAATCTTTGTCCCCATTTTCATTATTTCCATACGCCATATTCCTAGAAGTGGAATTGCTCAAAGAATAAAAAGCAAGACAATTTTGGAAGATGACAGATGATAGGCCAGATTTTAACTTTGTCCATTCAAGGAGATGAGGACAAGGTACGAATCCCGTAGTCTCCGAGCACAGCCTCCTGAACCCTGACTTTCCTTGGCTCACCTCTTTGCTGTCTATGAGAAGCCTGTCTTCTTTTGAGAGTCAGTGCCATGTACTGAAAGGAGACCTGGCTGTAAAGACAGACAGGCCTGTGTTCTAATCCCCATACCTCCTTTCTTTAGCCGTGTGGCCTTGGCTCATGCCCGGAATGCTACTTTCTACAAATGCAAAATGAAGATAAGACTACAGTGTCAGACTGTTAGTTGATGACCCCTCTTTCTTAGTATCAGAAGTCTGCTTTTTACTTGGGGAGGCATTGTACCTAGTAAATTTATGATAAAGCCTGTCTCCCTTGCAGCTAGATGTGGCCCTAAAGATTAGAACTGAGTCATAAGATGTAGAAGAAAATGGCTTTAGGACTCTGGGAAGACTCCCTAGAAGCAGGGATAGTTGAAAGTAAACTTTTGAATTTCCTCCTTTCCTCATTCCTGCTACTTGGGCCTCAGAGGCAATGGCTGGAACACCAGCAGTCATCTTAGGATCTTGAAAATGAAACCACACACTGCCACATCTGCCATGGAGATTCACTTGTTTTAACTGATAAAATAAACCTTACGTGTTTAAGCCAACATTGTTTTGAGATTTCTCTTATAGACAGCCAAACCTAATTCTAATTGATGAAACACCGCTATTACATAGTCATTGTGAGAATAAAATAATTTATTAACATACCTGGCACATAGCTCTCAGTAAAGGTTGCGTCCTTCATTTTACACATATTGCCACTAGTTTTTATCACCAGATCATGCTAAGATTCTACTGACTTTCTCCTAGTTCCCTTTGCCCTCCCCATACCAAGCCACAAAAGGACCTTTCCTCTGATACGTGATCGAGGCTTTCTTCTTGGTAATCTCAGCAGTTTATCTAGTGACACAAATTTCTCCCTTTCTGCTACTTTCTGCTTCCTACCTTGAAGCCTGGGCTCATATTGATTTACTAGGATTTCTGACTCACGTGTCTCTGTTAGGGACACCAGAACCAATTTTTCCGATAATTAACTCAAAAAGACACTTACAATATTTATCATCAAGTCAGAATCATTAATCATATATTGCTCCAAATAGCTATCACAAACTCAGGCATATGTGTGCCTGAAGTTCTGATTTACAATTTGGATTACTTCATAGACCAGATCTGGCAGAATCCTTGGACTCCTGTCAGAAAATTTTTCTCTCAATTTAGAAAAATATCTAATTCTCCCCTCCCATTTACTAATGACTTATCTTCCACATTTTCATTATGAACTGGGAATCTGAAATTTTAAAAGATAGGGCCTAGTTTTGAATGTTTGTAATTAAATCAAGTTAACCAGTCACGAAATGATTTGTTAAAAAAAGAAAAACAATTGTTTGCATTAAAAATTGACTTCAAATTTGCAAATGTATATGCAATTAGAAAAGGGACATTTACCATGACATTATTTTTAATAAGGGAAAAATTGGAAACAATTTCAATGCACCAGGGGATCCATAATTTATGTTATAAGCACAGAACAAATTATTAACAGTTATAAAAATTATGTTTATTTTCTTAGGAGAAAATAAAAATATATAAATGGTATGATAATGGGATCACTCTGACCTTCCTGATTACTGTTAGCTACTGATTTTTTAGTTATCTACACTCATTCATTGAGCATTTTGGCACCAAGATCCCAAAATTTCTCTTCACCCTCATTCTCTCCAATCTGCCTGGATGGTGGGGTTGAAATGGTAAAACAAACCTCCATTAATCTGGCTCGGTCAGTGCCTTGATTTTCTCAATTCCCATCACCCTCCATCCTACGTTAGAAGCCTACTTCCATCATCACGCTGGATCTTATGAAAGAGAATTTTTCTCTCTTCTGAATCTTAAAATCTGGTATTCCACTCGCAGTCGACAATCTCCCCTCGTTAGGGCCCTTCCGCATTCTTCCTTCCCTCACACCTATTCGATATATTTTTTTCTGTCTCCAGCCCCTTAATAAGCCATTAGATCTTGTTTGTAATTCCCTTCTGCCCTCTCTTCCCCATCCAGGAAGTACGCGCTTCACTTTCCAGCACTCGTTCAATTTTCTGACCTCTGGTCCACCTTCTCCCCTGTCCTGTGAAATTCCAAACTTGGATGAACCCAAACATCCAATTTCTCTGAAATCTACGGAGCGATACGCAGGAGCTTGTGCCGACCTGTGACCTTGAACCTGAGCGGAGCCTTTAAAACAATCTGCTCATTCCAAGGTTCTCCTACTCCCAATTCCTGCCGGCAAAAACTGCCTTAAATCTTGACACTGACTGGCTGGAAAAGGGTCCATCACCCTGTCACCAGTTACTCCCTCCACCTGTCCTTCAGAGCCTAACTTGTGCCACTTCTGCAGAAATGCTGCTCCACCAAATACCATATCGTCACGCGCTTTTTTTTCACAGCATCAAAACGACTCAGGTCTCTCCTATTTAAAAAGCCACGTTTTTTTTCCCTAATGTCCATTCCAGCTGCCATTCTCTACTTTCCCTTTCAGAGCCAAACTTTACCTGAAAGAACACCCTCTCCCAGTGTTTACCTCTTTTTCACTTATCTACTTCTTGAATCTGGCTTTTTCCCCCCAAACTATTCCTTCCGAGATTACCAAGGGACTACCTTGTTGCTAAATGCAAGGGGAAATTTTTAAACTTCATTTTGTTGATGTGATGTGTCTGTAGACCTTGCGTTTTTTTACAATAGCTTTATTGAGATACAATTTACCTACCATACAATCCCACATTTAAAGTGTGCAATTCTTTTAATCTTTCAGTATTTTCATTTGTGTAACCATCACCCCCAAATAAATCTTGGACTGATTAGCAGTCACCCTCCCATTTCTCTCTTTGCCCTAGTTCTAGGAAACCACCAATGTCTGTCTCTATGCATTTGCCTATTCTGGACATTTCATATGAATGGGAAAACAAATACATAATGTGTGGTTTTTTGAGACTGGCTTCTTTCACATAGCATAACATTTACAAGGTTCATCCATGTGGCAGCATGTGGCAGCACTTCATTCTTTTTTATTGCTAAATAACATTCTGTCTACGAATATATATTTTGTTTGCCATTTATCAGTTGATGTCCATTTGTGCTGTTTCTACTCTTCAGCCATTTTGCTTAATGCTACTATGAGCATATAGGTACAAATTTTGGGGTGGATATATGTTTCATTTCTCTCTGGTAGATAATTAGTAGCTGAATTGCTGGGCCATCAGGCTTCCCTATGTTCAACCTTTTGAGAAACTACCAGACTGTTTTCTAAAGTGGCTACATCACACTGCATTCCCACCAGTAATGTATAAGTGTTCCAATCTCTCCAAATCCTTGCCGTCATTTGTTATTATCTGTCTTTTGACTCGAGCCATCGTAGCGTGTGAGAAGTGGCATCTCATAGTGGTTTTGATTTCCCTGATGGCTAAGGACATTGAACATGTTTTCATTTGCTTCTTAGCCATTTGTGTATCATTTTATTACTGAGCTAGAAGAGTTCTCTATGTAGTCTAGAGACAAGTCACATATTCAGTACATGATTTGCAAATGTGTTCTAGCATTTTGTGGGTTTTCTTTTCACTTTCTTGATGCTGTTCATCGAAAAACAAAAGTTTTTGATCAAGTCCAATTTTTCTATTTTTCTTTTGTCACTTGTGCTTTTGGTGTCATACCTAAGAAACCATTGTCTAGCCCAAGGTTTTGAAGATTAAGCTGTATGCTTTATTCTAAGTTTTTTTAAATTGTTTTAGCTCCTACATCTAAGGGTCTTGTCCATTTCGAGTTAAATTTATACATGGTGTGAGGTAGGAATCCACTTTAATATTCTTGATACTTGAAACTCTCTTTTCTTGGGCTTGGGGACTAGTTTGACCCCGTTTTCATCCTATCTTTAGGATGAAACTAAAATTCTTTTAGTTTCCTTAAGTGTTTTTTTTTCCTTTTCTAATGTCATTGGATCTCAAATCTCTATTGCAATTATTGCTTGAATTTTTGACTCCCTCCTAGCTAGTAAGTTTGAGACAGAAATTTTCTTATTTAACTTTGTATTCCCCAAAGCCTCTGACAAATTCTGGGAGTCTGAGAGTATAATGAATGTTTATGAAAATAAAAAAATGCCATCACAACAAAGGCCTGAAAATAAAATATAGAATATGTACATATGTATGTATGTGTTTGTATAAATCTTTCATTTTTCTATTTCTCTTGTTTACTATAATAAAGATATATGGGTATAAAAATATGTTTTCATTAATTGTAACAAAAGTACCACACCTATGCAAGGTGTTAATATTAGGTTGATATATGGGAACTCTGTATTTTTCTGTGAACCTACAACTTCTCTAATTTAAAAAAATGAGAAAAAAATAAATATACGTGGAAATAATGGGAAAATATCTGTATTCAGGAAAAGAAGGAAAGGAGCTAGATCTTTTGACAAACATGACAAGTAACCTATTTTTCTACAATCTTATTGGATTGTGATATCAAATGAAACCATGTAAGTGAAAGCAACTTTCACTTAAAGCATTTTACAAAAGCTCTAAATGAATCTGCAATATTGGGCCCTTTTCATCATCTCCTGGACTCTGAATTCCCTTGGGGCAAGGCCTATGTCTTATTTTCACATATAAAGTCTAGAGCTTAGCACAATGCCTGGCACATAAGACATCTTGAATTTTTCACTTTATCTTATTGCCAGCAACTATGCAATGCACTGAAAAAAAAAAATCAAACCATTTTTAAGCAAGCTGAAGAAGAATTATGGAAATGTCAGTTAAGCTGGAATTGTAAAGAGGTTCATAGGATACCGACTACAGGTGAAGCACTGATTGCTCTAGATTCTAGAATCTGTGACAAATAAAGAAATGAGTGATACCTGGTTTCTACCCTGTGGAAGTGCAGACACTGGTTGAGAGACCGTGGTAGACAGACGTGGGTAGACTAGCTCCAATCCAAAGCGGGCGGTGATAAATGCTGAAATGGAGGCTCAAACCAAACACCGAGAGAGGTCAAGGGCAGGCAAGATGAAGAGAAGCATTTCATCTTAGAGAAGAGCTCAGTGCAGCACTCTGCTCACGCCTGTGTGGTAACTGAGGTTGTGACAGCCTTGGGAACAGATCTGAGTACCTGCCTGCCCTCCAAGCGTGTCCACCTCCCGCCCACCCTTTTGGGCTGATGGTGATTCCTGGAGTGATCGGTGAACACCGCCTCCCATGGATGAGCAGCACAAGGTGGAGTTGTGGGATCTGTCTCCCTTCTCTGCCGAAAGGCACCGGGTTGGCCCCGCCGGGCAGGGAGGGACCTGAAGGCCACCTCTTCCCTCTTCGCCCTTGGTGCACTATGACTAGTTTTTCAGTCCCTGAACATGTGGTGACACTCGAGGTCTAGCCACCCTTAGACCCCACCCTCCAGTGGCTCTCTGGATTCTTGAAGTCACCCACACTTAAAGCAAAAGAATGAACATTCAATTAGAAATAACTCAAACAATCTGCTTTATCGAAGCAAGTCCATCATAAATCAGAAGAAGAGGTGGAGTCTAAACGATATAAATGCGACAGGAACTTGGCAAAGGCCCCATCTCGGCAAGCTGTCCTCCCAGGTCTACGCAAGGTCAATATGGTAATACATTTCCTGAAATTGCTTAATGCTGCTATCTGTAACCGACCAGTTATTTATCTTCAAGTATAGGAATACGTCATTTTAGGTAAAATTGATTTTTGGAAATCCAAGTTTACTCGAGGGTGAATAGTTACTATACCTTAGGAATGACTCCGTGTCAGAGCAACATTTCTTAAGCACTTTAAAATGGGATTCCATTTACCAAAAATAAAAATCATTTACATCACCTTTCCTGGAACATAGTATAGAACTGGTTATATCTCTACTAAAATCCTCCCCCTATGATTCACAGATAATGTCTATGCTAAGGAAGTTCCCCAAATTTTAGTGGTTAAATTCTTTACGCTGCCAAACCAGACTGCTGAAGGTCAATTTTAGCTTCCTTTCAAATTACAGTAATTAATAACAGGGTTTTTTTCTCTTATTGACCCAGCAATGAGTACAAGCTTGAAAACTAGCCAAATCAGATCTACATGATGCCCTGAGAGAAAGTTTCCATCTATAGCAGCAAGCTAAGCCTTATTACAGATTTCTGGCAAAGCTTGTCTCAGTTGCCTTTCTCCAGCAAAGTGGGCCTACGCAAACTGTAAAATAAATTCGGAGAATGTTCAGCAATCTGCCGGGTGGAGGTGCTTGCTAAATGAGCATCTCGCCCCTCCGTAAGCTGATGTGTGATCATTTCTCCGTTCACCTCATTTGCATCATCTAATGGAAAAGGCACAATCATGGACTATTTTTCAAGTTCTGAGTTTATTAGACCTCTCTAATAAGAAGTCAGGCCCAGTCTGAAGGCTTCCACTGTACACATGTTAAATGAAAGTGTAGCATATATATTATTTGAGGACGGTGATGAAATGTTTCATCTATTCATAGAACCTCATACATTTATTCAACATACATTTAACAAACATTAGGAAGGCAAAGTAAGAACTTTACACTTCAGCAGAGAGATGAACTTGAAGTAGAACAAAGTGTTGGATGTGCTGTAAAAGAAATGGGATGGGCCCTCAGGAGAGTGGTTAACTTTATCTTGGGACGGAGGATGGATTTTCAGTGCAAAATTTGGAGAGAGGATCTGACCAGGTGACTCTACAAACATCATACCTTCCTTATTCAAACAGGAAAACTTTCAAATACAGGTATCTCTAAGGGAGACAGCAATCTATTGTTTTTTCTAAAATTGATAGTATAATTGGAATAACCTAGGGGGTACGTTACACTAAAAACTCTGTCTTCCAAAAAATAAGAGATCTTATTTTATGCAGATGCCATTTGTGCAGCAGACAGACTTCCCTACCCTCTGCATAAAGCTCGCTTCCCAATCTAAGTTATATGCAGCAGGTGAGCTGACAATTCCTTTCTTTGGGGATTAAAATGACAGCCATTTCCATCTGCAGGCATTAGGCTAAGCCAATTAAATTTTTCAAATAGGACTTTCCAAGCCTTCCAAGCTAAAAGCAAAGGAAATTTTTAAAAAGCCATGTTAGACTTGCTTGGATTCTGGAATTGATTTTTCTCTCTTATGTAAATTCTTAAGGTGAAGAAAACGATCAATAATCAACCACCACACCTGGGAACCGAGAGTCTACAGTTGCAAACAGGAGAATCCCATCCATCAGCCATGTGGGAGCTAAGCCCCCTCTTGATATAGAGGGGGAGTGGACATTGCCATCCCAGGGTCCTGAGAGTGGAGGAATGAAATATGGATTAGAGTGCATTTACTGGTATTCTACTGTAGAATTGTTGTGACTCTAGCAATGGAAGAAATTGTATCATTTATGTGGAGACAATGGACATGGGAGTTGCTGAGGGCACGGAGAGGGAAGAAGAGGTGTGATATTGTGGCATTTTCGGGACTAGGAGTTGTCCTCAATGATATTGCAGGGAAGGATGCAGGACATTATATATCCTGCCATAACCCACTGAATGGACTGGGAGAGAGTGTAAACTACAACATAAACGATAATCCATGCTGTGCAGCAGTGCTCCAAAATGTACTCATCAAATGCAATGAATGTACCACACTAATTAAAGAAGTTGTCAACGTGAGAGGAGTGGGGGGGGGGTGTGGGAAGTGGGGTATATGGGAGCCTCTTATATTTTTTAATGTAACATTTTGTGTGATCTATGTCTCTTTTAAAAAATAATAAAAAATTTCAAAACAAACGTAAAAAAATAGAAAATGATCAATATCATTGTATTTTTCCCAAAGATTCTGTTTTATAATTGTACTTGAATACATATTACAACAAAGAAATAAAATGGTAGGTGGGGTAATGTGTCAGTGTTGAAGCTAAAAAGCACACACACTGCAGACTGGGTTTCTGGGTACTGTTTGCGAATGTCAGAACACATCAGGGGCATCAGACGGAGTCAGAAACTCAACATGTTGCGAATCTGGGAAGTTGTCCTGTGTTTCCTATGGAAAGGCACAAGCAGAATCAATCAAATTGGGTTTTAATTAGGACATGAGTCAATCATGAGACTAAATTCCAAGGCTAATTCTAGCACCGTCCAAAAACAAACCCCCCAAAAATCTCAATTAGACATTGTCTTCTGGTCCTGGGTTAAAACAGAAGCATCTGCCTAATTAGAAAAAGACATCATTCACACAACACAAATTAGGAGACTCTTCCATAGAGGTTGCATGCAAAATTATGTGAGGATGGGTACAAATTTCTATAACTCCCAAGAACATGTTTACAGAATTACCCAGCCTTTGAAGAAATTCTCATTGCAGGCTGCTTGCAGGGCTGTGTGAAGAGAGTCATCGTTATCTTTAAATGAACAAATGCCGAGAATATCCCACCCCAATAGCCTCTCTCAGCAGAGCAAGAAAAATGTGCATTTTTTTCACTGCATGCACACTTAGCTTCCTTTCCCTGTGTTGATTATATTTTCCAAATTCATTTCTATTAAAGCAGTCCTGCTTAAAATTTAATTGGCTTCATATAAGACAAAAATAGGACTTATAACAGTGGTACCAAATTTTTAAAATGCAAAATAGAAAAATAAACCAATGCGAGCACATTTATGCCAGGGTGCCAATTCTATCATACATCTTCATGTATATGACTCAATCCAGACTGCATCCTGCCATTTCAAGGTACTCAGATAATTATTATACTTGTGATCATGTTAAATAACTTATCCTTTGGTTTGAGAGGGAGCAAAATTATCTATATCACAACTTTGCATTTTAGTATAGGGAAAATAATGCCTTGCACTCACCTGTTTAGCAAGAGCTCCTCACCAAAGAACATCTATTAAGCATCCACCTACACAGATGGCTGTGCAGAGTGAATGAGCTCACCTGTTTCTGAAGAGACTGAAATGCCACCGCCTACAAATAATCTACTGTGCAAAGATCATATTTTGTTCACATGGAATTCAGTTTTCATATGTAGAGTAAATTTTTAATGAAATATTTTACTTTCCTCTACCAAAATATCACTCCCAGAATATTCTTGAAACAAAAGGGCATATACTATTCAGATTCAAATCCATTTCTTCCCAATAGAAGCTGCACTCATAAGAAGATGTTAGGATTATATATGAATAAAATGACTATGTGTGCCAATGCCTCTAATTGCCTAAACAGGTTGGCCAGGGCTCGAGCACTTGGTCACTACGAAAAAGGAACTTCTGCATTTAGGAGCAACCGAGGGGAGTAAGTATGAAGTCCGATCTCAACCTAGAGTTCAACCAACAGTTGAAGGAGCAGGAATGACTTGACCCCAACACAAAGGAAAATGGTTGAAAGGAACATCCTTGAAGAACTCTCCTCACTTTTCCCATGCTCCTTTATAAAATTCCTCACCTTTGCTTTCATTGCCTAAATCGCCAACATTGGCTCCTTTGACCAAAGTGCCAGAACATCTACATTCTCTCAGTTCTTTGTTTTGCTCAATACATCATATATCTGCACTAAACTGGGCAGTGCCGAGGAGCTGACGTAGCCAATCACTGCCATACTCCAGTCTCAGGTAGATGCCTTGCCCCCAGCTACTGCTCAGCACATAGCATAGTATTGGGCTGTTCTTGGTCCAGGGATGACCATTGAAAGGCTAACGGAGGCAGAGGCCATCCATCCAGGGCCTAGCTTTTTGTCAAGAATGGCACTGGCCAAGGCAGTTAATGGTAAATAGCCAGTCAGACTGGCTTTCCAGGATTATGCCTACAAATGCAGAGTGGTCCCTTGGTATAGGTAGTAGAAAAGAAGGAATAGGAGACATGTCATGACAAAGATGCTACGCAGATCTTGAGAAGGCAGAGGGAATAATTAGACCCCTGACCCATCTCCATTTTGATATCCTGAGTCTGTTTCTTAAAACAGGAAATGCCTAATTAAACGTGTCCTAAACCATCATTTTCTCTCCATAATGTATCTCCTTCTTCCTCCCTCCAAATCCAGGAAAAGCATCAATGTTGCTGATGATTCTAGAACCTTCTCCCACCATCCCCAACCTCCTGCTCCTTCCTCAATGCACCCTGTCACCTGCCATGGTGACAGTTACAGACAGCTAAAGACAATAGACTTAGATCGTCTGCTGAACAAAGAGGAAATGTTCTAAAGACACTTTGGAAAAGAGCATTGGCCAGCAGAATGTGCTTGAGAACAACTGGGAAATGTATGGACTACAAAGGGGAAGCAGGGTTTGGAGACTGTTTCTAGAAATGCAGTGGAAACCAGAACAAATCAACATGTGTTAGCTTAGCCAGTTACAGAAGGTAGTTGAAGCATGGGGGAAAGAACCAACAATTACTATCGGCCCAAAGCAGTCTTTGGAGGCCTGTGGTAAATGGGAATGATAATACTAGTGCCTTCTGGGAAATGTGATGTGTGAGGATGGCTTTTTAAAAAATGACAATTTTTATCTCACTGAATTTAATTGGTGATTTTTTTTTCCTGGAAACTTTATTTTTATGTTCATTGTTTATTCCTGGTTCCTGAAATTTGATTAAGAACAGTGAAATAACCAACCTTAAATAAGCAGTGTTTAGCACTGTGTTAATTCACAATTTATTATCTGGTCTATCTTCACCCCTGAAGTGACAAGAAACAGAGCTTGTTTCACTATAACTCTGCAGAGTGCACCCTTCTGATAACCAGTAGAACCAGAAATGAACTCAACGAAGGGAATGAAACTTGTGACTTTAAGTAAATGTCTCTTTATATTTTTAATCCAAAAAGACTCTCCTCAACCATTCAATTTAATTCAGCTCTGAAAAATTATCCCACTTCTTCCTCCTCACTGGAAGATAGTACTTTAATTTAAAAACTGATGTAGTTTTATTTCTCCATCCAGGCCTCAGTATACTGTATCCTGTGTCCAAGCAAACAATACAGGCCATCCATCAAGGTATAAGGCAAATTTTGCCCATCTCTGTCCCAGCCACTAAATAATCCATTGCCAAATCCTTTCAAACAACACATTGTCAGCAAAATTCATGTATGCCAGGAAGATGCCACAAATTAAAAATTCATTCTCGACAGAAATCAAGTATTTGAATTGAAAGGAAACAAAGTTGGTTTGGTATTAAAATCCTCATAAGAGGGAGAAAACCTATGTCTTGATATTGACTTTGTGGTAGAAAATGTTCTTCAAAATCAAACAAAAACTGCAGATACTTCTTGATGAAGTAGAAATTAAACAAAGATATCATTGGCTCTACTTTGATTTTGTAATGATCTCAAATATCTCAGGACCAAGTTAATTTTAATTCATTCATGCATATGTGTGTCTGTGTGTATGCATATGTTTATATAAGTGTGTGTGTGTATGCACTTATATGTATATATATACACATAAAAATACAAACGTATAGATTTCACAAAGCACCTTTAGGAACAGTAGGTGAAAGTTACTACAAAGCCAAAGACTATCAGAAACACTGAAAAAATGAAAATTGCTGAATTAGATAATATGCACAAATTTTTATCAGTTTCACTTGTCTTTACTTTAGTGTGGGCTTTGGTGGGGGAACAAGCATGACCATTTCCTACAAACTGGCTATGGTATGGTGGGTAGTTTTAGACAATCTCAGCTTAAGTCAGCTGAATAAATAGTTCTCTAAGAAGCTTTTGCCTTCCCATCCCACACCATGAGTTCTTCACTTTAGAATGTAATCCCTTTTAACCAACACAGATCTGTTCTTGGCTCCACTTATACTGCCATAAGAGAAAAATGTTAACACAAGGATATTACCAATATCTACCCATAGTTTTGAGCCTCTTATGTAGGAAATGTTCTGGTATCTGATGCATTATAAGAGTGATTTATAAGAACAGAAGCTGGCCCCTGGATACAAGTACCAAATACAAAATTTATTGATTTTATCAGCTATTAGCATCTAAAGCTGACATCTCTCCCAGTTGGCCATGCTTCCTCAGTCAAGTTATCCAGACTGATGATTTACAAGCATTCTCAGCATTAATATTCACATGTCACCATCCTGCCTTCAACACAGCAGATGAAACAAGGTGAGCTCCCCTAATTCTTGCTACTTTAAGGCAACCCACCCAATGGTTTATTTGTTAAATTGCCCTCTAAAACACCTGTAGAGAACATCTTCTCCCTATGTAGAGACTATTAAAATTTCAACTCTGCAGAGAAGGTTTACCTGAGTTTAGCTATATGGATCACTGGGACATAACAACCTACGTTACTCATCTATTGCACACAACTAGGAAGGGTCAAAATGATACAAAGAAAAAATTTTGGTGCTATTTAGAAGAAAAAAGTGATATGGTATCTAAATACTTAGGATTTAAAATATACTTCACAAGTGTTCCTTTGTATCCTGATTTTGGTCCTAATTTTACCAGTTAAAGTTGACATACTATGTGCACAAAGGACAAATCAGCTCATCATTTTCCTCCCCCCCCCCTCCATGGTTATGCAAACCTAGAGAGAATGAAATATTTTGTGATTTTGAATATTTGCTTACTTTGGAAAAAGGGTCATAGAAAAAAGCTTATTTATGCCATTTCACAGATCTCTAATAAGTTTTCTATATCTGGCTCAGTTTGCCAAAGGGCTGCCAATGCAAAGTACTAGTAATCTGTTGGCTTTTATAATGGGGATTTATTTGGGGTAAAAGCAAAGCTTACAGTTCTAAAGTCGTGAAAAGTCCTACCCATGGCACCATAAGAGATGCTTTCTTACCAAAGTCAATTGCTATGGAGTGAAGCAAGATGGTGGCTGCTCTCTTCTTGTCTCTCCTTCATCTCCAGGTTCCCTTTATCAGGTCTAGCTGCTCTGCTTTCTTCCAGATTTCACCCGCAAGCTGCCATAGGGTTCCTCTCTTAGGGCTTCCTATCATTCTTGCCTGTTCAGCGCTCTTCCCAAGTTCAGGGGTAAACTATCAGGCAAATGGATCATCTCTTTCCGTGGCTTCAGCTGTTTGAGCCTCCTCACATGGCAGGATCAAAATTGGCAGAGTTCTCTCTCTTCCTGCATCTCTCTGGCCATGTGAGTACATTTATATCAGACTCAGCAAGGAGTGGGGATTCAACGAGAATCATTCTTTACCAAGGTAGTCCAATAAAAATCCCTACAGCGATCTTAACAAGTAATCTAATCAAAACCCCTTCAGCTGAATTTAATGCAACCAAAGGATATCACACCCAGAGAAATAGATTAGTTTACAAACATAATCTTTCTCTTTTTGGGATTCATAATATAATCTTAAACTGCCATACTCCAACCTCGGAATCCCCAAAAGACATTATAATATCCCCCCCAAAAAAACTGAAATCATTTCAGTAGCAATACTAAGTACAAAATCACATCAGTATCAGTTACAGGCAAGCAGTTTGTCCTGGGGCAAAGTCCGCGGAGGCTGTAGACCTGTGAAACTTACAAGTCAAGTTATCTGCTTCCAATATACAAATGAGGCACAGATATAGGATAAACATTTGCATTACCGTAAGGAGAATTTGGGACGGAAATGTGTCAAGGGACCCCAGCAGTTCCGAAAACCCCAGCAGGGCTTATTCCATTAGATTTCAAAGTCTGAGAGTCATTCTTAGAATGATATTTTTTTTTCTTCTTGGGACCTCATGGGGGCCCACCCTTTCCTCAGTCCAGATTGACTTGTTTCATAAACATGCACTGCATAGCAAAGTACTGCTAACTTTTTTGCCTTCTTGACTTTAATAGATCCACAAACACACAAAAAACAACCAATGGAAATTCATCGTATATTAGATTTTGGGGAACTGATTATCAGATTAATCATTCATTTCATAAATATTAAGGGCCTACTAGGTACCAAGAAGTGGAAATAAAAGGGGTGGGGGAAGTCCCAGTTTTATTGTTCCCGTACTACAAATGAGTCCTAACGTTTCCCTTTTCCCATGACTATTTAGCTGAAAATTGGGTCCTAAGAGGATAGGAAGTGTTCAGAAAAAGAAGTCATAGAAAGTGGGCACCAGGATGGGGTGAAGGGGTGGTATTTGGCCACCTACCTACTAAATTGCATTGTACCTGAAGGAAAAAGCAATTAAGACAAAAAGAAAGAAAAGACACACCTTGAACTGGATAGGCCAAGAAGATACTTCCTGTATGTCAGACAAACATAACATTTTATTCCCACCTTTCCTTATAACAGGTTTCTTTCAAAGGTAAGGCATATTTTTACACTAGCAGTTTTTTTCCAGATCAGTAAATGCTGAGTTAAAAAAAAAAAAGCCATGTGCCTAATTCACATATGGACATTTTAGGAGGGAACTGAGGTGGTTAGACTCAGAAGACATTCAGCATTTTCTAAATGCATACCAGTTCATCACTTTCCTCAGGAGGAAAAGCAAAAGCTGGCTTGCACTTTCCCTTGCTGTAAACATCGGTGTATTCATTTTCTGAACATAAAATAATAATGATTTATAATAGCATCCCCTCCTGGTCTAGACTCTTTTGGCTAGAATCATGTTACTAATGGAATTTAAGCTATTTTCACTTATTATTCATAGTAATTCTCAGGTTCAGCTCTAGGCAAGATTGTTAAGTAGGCAAAACTTCTCTTTGGTGCCCCCATACTTACTTGAAATTTCCCCTGGTACAGAAAACTAGACCCAAATGTACTAGGGTGTTTATAGCTAATGCAGCAAAATGTCCAGTGTTACCTCTTTCTAGGGATATTTGCATGTTCATAGGGAATTCTTAAGATTCCAGAAAGAAATGATTTTGAGTCCCAGGTCCTAATGACTGGCCAGAGAAGGAGAGCTGGGTCAGAAAACCTCTTTGCAGCATCTTTTATCTCAGTCCACGGGGGTTTCTGCCTGCTCTGTCAAGGAGGATGTTGACTCATAGACAGTGAAGCACTAAATTTAATTTAATTTTATTTTATTTAAACAAATCAGTTTTATTCACATGTTTTAATAAAGCATACAATTCATCGAAAGTGTACAATCAATGGTATTTGGTATAATCACATAGTTGTGAAATGCTAAAATTTAAGCATAAATATAACCATTACTTATAAGTATATACTAAATTGTCTTGCAAATAAACAATATGAAATATGTGAAAAATGTCATACAATCTGACTATGAACACGGAGAATGTGTTCTCTGTGCATTTTCGAAATGTAGAGAGCAAGACACAATTTTGTTCTTCATTTATCTGAAGGGAATTTCAATAAACTAAGGAAGAGAGCACACTGTGTAGGCTATAGGCAGACCCGGGGTTCTCCTTAGCTACCTTATCTCCAGATGTCTTACTGGTGAGGACAGAGAATAGAATTTTCATGGACTCATTTGCCAGAACAACTCTCCATTTTTCAGAATCATTCCTGGAGAAAGAATATCATAGAATGGAGTGTTTTTTGGCCTAAAACTAAAATGTGAAGTTCAAGCCATGGGTCTGCCACGATGAGCCCTTGAACAAATCACATCTTCCTGATCTTGGAATATAACCGAGATTGAGAACTGGATTGCAAAATTCCCTGCCAGCCCTAAACACACTTTGAATGTATGAACACAAACGAATAACGGTCCAATTGAGACTCCACCTTAGAGCAAAAAAAAGGACTGTAAATATTTGAATTACTTGAAATAATGAATGACGTTCTTATCTTCTCTTCCATGTCTATATTCACACTTGCACTTATCAGAGCCGTCCAATTATGATTCATTAAGAAAGGGGAAAAAAGTCTTTCTTCCTGATTTAGTGAAAGACCCATTTTTAAAGTAACTCAGGTCAAAGTTTCCTTTTCTGTGTCAGATGAAATTACGTAACTAAGTCCAGAAATAGGATTACGGGATGGGTAAGATAATAGCATTTCCAATAATTAATGAGTCTGGTTGTCTTGGCCTATGTAGCAGACATTTCATACAGATCTATATTTATTTATTCTATCGTCAAAGATAGGCCAAAATAAGACAGACAACTGAACACCAATTTAGCTTTGTACAGTCATAATGGGGGAAAGCCCTGTCAATACCACTGCCCAGACTGCTTTCCTTGAATTGCTTAATGACAGTTAAGTGGCTTTTCAGAAATTGCATTCTCTCCACTACTCTTTGGGCAGGAACCAAAAACAGGAAAAACGCTAAATATGGTTAACAGAAGTCTTTCCTCCAGACTGTTTCCTGGAGCTGAATATGGATCATGGGATGGATCACATCCTTTTTTTCCTTTAACATCATCTTCAGCTGAACACTTTTCAATAATAGACTACTCTGAGTCTCTGATTTAAATAGTGACTATTGACTGACTAGTTAGAACTTCCGTACTTTATGAATTGTTCTCGAGAGGTGATGATAAGAGGAAATCAATGTTCTTATTTGCATTTATAGTCATTCTACAGAGTGAATTGGATTTTCAAACACCAGAGACCAAAGGATATTTTAGAATGCCTTTAAGAATAAAATTAAGAAGGGCTAATCATATCAAAGCAAATATTGCTCAAAATATTCCTAAATGTTCTGAAATCAGTGATTAATGTGAAGGAAGCCAACCCTTATCCAACAGATTATGAATTTCTTTAAAACAGAAATTATCTTATTCATCGTTGTTTCCTTACTACATAAAAGTACAAAGCAAAATATTCTGATGATTAAAAGCATGGGCCTGGAGTCCTACAGAACTTATTCAATTCTGACGGTGTAGCCTCAAGCACATTGCTTAGTTTACCTAATCATAGTTCTCTTTCCTATAAAATAGGCTAATAAAAGTATAATAGTTCTTACTACAAGGATTGAAAGGATTAAACGATGCAATGTATAGCATTAAGTCTGGGTTATGGAAAGCAATGTAATAAATGGTAGCAGTCATATTATAATTACTATTATTACTACCATGATTATTATTATCATCATTATTCTTACTACTATAGTAAGTAGATACTCAATAAGTATTGATGGAACAAAGCTTGGAAACAAGTCCTCCAGTCTGCCTCTGATATCCCTCCCATGCACATCCCTAAGCCCAACACTTCAGCTTCAATCATCTAGAATGTGGAAGCCCAAACCAAGAACTCCTTTCTCTTCCATTTGGATCTTTGATGTTTGCTAACTGTACATACTCCTCCACCAACCAGATTCAGCCTACTGAGCCCATAACATTAACACTTCTCAGCTGGCCTCATTTCTATAATCCATAATCACCCACCTCTTAGATTTAAACTTAACCCTAACCCTAACCCTTCTTTGATCCTTTTGTGCTTGACCCCTAATCCTGCTCAGCTTTCATCCTCTGCAGGCTCCCTCCATCCACATGGGCTGGGGTACCAGGACCCTCTTACACATTTGCACATCCTCCTCCCAATCCTCCCTTCTCTTCCTGCCAACACTGCCAGTGGCAACTTCTCACAGCTCTTCCACATTCTCAATCCTAACAATATCGTTCATACTCTACTTCTAATTCTACAGACTAGAACCTCAGCAATGCTCTGAGCCAGTTCAACTTCTATAGGTCTCGAATTATGAAATTCCTATCACTGTTCTTCCAACCACCTCCTTCCTATAGTCACACCAAACCTGCTCTTTACTCATGAACACTGGTATTTAGTTTCCTCCCTTCTCTTCCAGACCATCTGCCCCTTCTAACTTCTCTTACTCCCTCTTTTTTCCAACCCCATCATTTCAATTAATTCCTTTACAGAATCATTAACTCCCTTGCTCACTTGTCTTTCTAACTACTCATGTTGGGAATTCTTAACCCTAGATAGACCCCATAACCTTGCTCATTCTTAACTGTTGATGGATATTTGAAGACAACAGAGGAATCCGCTATGTAATTCATTGAAAATGCAGGGAAGCAGATGTGGCTCAAGTGATAGAGCATCTACCTACCATATGGGAAGACCTGGGTTCGATCCCTGGGGCCTCCTGGTGAAAAATAAGGAAAGAAAGTGTGCCCATGCTGCAAGCCAGTGCCCACGTGAGTGCCCACATGGTGAGCCAGTGCCCGCATGAGTGTCCATGCAAGTGCTCAAGTGGTGAGCCGGCGTCCCGTGCAGGTGAGTCAAACAGCAAGATGAAGACGCATCAAGAGAGAGACAAGGGAAGAGTCAAGGAGAAGTGCAGCAGAAACCAGGAACTCAGGTGGTACAATTGACAGGGAACCTCTCTCTCTATCAGACGTCTCTAGGATCAAATCCCAATGAATCCTAGAGGAGAGAAAATGAGAAGAGAAGACAACACAGACAGCAAAAACAACAGGATGGAAGGGGGGAAAATAAATGAATAAATCTTAAAAAAAAAGAAAAGAAAATGCCTATATCACTCCTTCTTTGGTGCTCTGCTTTGCTTGACAATCTTTTTCTTATCCTTATTATGGTAATATATGTACAACACAAAATTTCCCACTCTAACATCTTTCATGTGTATAAATCATTGACATCTTTTAAGCCTTACTCCTTCTTCCCCTTCTGCTCCACATCTGGGAAAGCTGAAAAGAAAGCTCAGGTGCTTCTCCTTTGGTACCAGTGGGAAGCTCAAACCACAACAAGAAGCCTTTCCCTGGTATGACCCCTTAGCCTCCATAAAAATCCCAAACCAGTCTCCTTCCTCTGCTCTCGCAAGACATTTTTGGATCTCCTTGGGAGCCACTCTGATGTCCCCAGAAAGTCTCATGATGTGACTAATAAACTTCATCTACTCCTGATGTGTGTGTGGCATCATCAGTCTGAATATCTAAACCAAATTTGGGGTGGGAACCCATCCTGGTTCTGCAGAATGGTCACAATATTTACCTTATTAGCTTTCCATGTCTTATTACAAATGCCTAACTACACTGCCCACTCCAAGTGTTGCCTTATTAAATCCATTCAATATTCTCCGTGAAGTCAGCTATTTTAACTCCACTCAGACTATTCCACTTTTCTCCCAAATGAAAATTCTTACCTACATTCAAAACCTTCCATGACTGAATCCAAACCAAATTTCTAGACTTTTTTCCTCCTTAATGTTCAATACAATCCCACTAAATTGCACTATCCACCTTTTCTTCAACAAGCTCTGCATTTTCTACAGTTAGCACTTTTGCTTTTAGTTTGCTTAGATTCATTGGTTCTTACGCCATTACTTTCTGTCCAAATCCTACCAGAATGGACTAGTGAGGATTTTTCGGTTGTAGAAGACAAAAAATTCATCTCACACTTTCAAAAGAAAAAGGGAATTTATTGGCTCATATAATTAAAAAGTCCAGATATAGTTCCGCCTTTGGATGAAGTTTGATGCAGGAGCTTGCTCAGTGTCCTCAGATCCAGTTTCTTTCCTTCCAACTTTAAATGCAGCAACAGCTTCAGCCTCGTATCTTCACAATCCCCTACCCAGTGGGAAGGTAGAGATTTTGCTATAACTCCCAGAAAACTCCTGTATTCACTCTGATGGGATCATTCTAAATGAAGTGTTACCCTGTAACCAATTACAGTCAAGAGGATGCAGAGCACTGCGTGGCTCAGGCTTGGGTTACATGATCTGTCCCTGGAACAGGAGGTGGAAGGCCACCCAGACTGCAAGGAACACAAGTGGGCAAAGGCTAGATCCCCCAGAAAATGGTTACTGGGAAAGAATACAATAAATGCCCACCAGACAATCTGTCAAATTTCAGCTCAAACTTCATTCCTTTAATGAATGATTCAATTTTTCTCTACTGAAAATAATTTCCCTCTCCTCTCAGCTCCCATTACATTTCTGTCTCTTTGTCTGATACCTTTGGATCAGATTCTACCTTCTATACTGTTATTTCTACAAGCTCCAAAGGCAGAGACCACATTTCACTTTTTCTTTGTATTTGCCACTCAGCACCCCATTAGAAATGCTAAGTGCTTTATAAATGGTTGTTGAATGAAATTACTAAACATCTAATGAAAATATTAAAATCATTAATAATTTTTATTACCATAACTGACTATTCCATTACTTTTCCTATTTTTACTATCACTTTTACCAGTTATTCATCTTCTCTATTCACCACTTTCTCTGTGAAAAGATATGAACTTGAAAAAAATCATTTGCAAAAGCTTCATGGTTAGAGTAAGGAAGAGGTAGGAAATATTAGGCTAAAGAGGAGATGAGATGTGGTTTAGAATACTTTCATCCAGGTGTACATGTCAAAATGGAGGTTGTTTTCTCTTTTCCCATTATCCAAAGGAAAATGGAGTGCTTTCAAATGGAGTACTTAGTATATATTACTAAGTAAAGGAATATTACCGATTTTACAATTAATAGTGACTACAAATAGACTCTCAAAAATTCTCCAGGTCATCTTCTGATCTTAGTGGAACAGAAAATCAGCCGAGTGTTAAAAAGAAATTACCTCTATAATATTTCTAGTCAAAAAAATTCTTTCTGGGAACAAAATCTCTCCCATGTTACAAAGTCTACTGATTATACGCAGACCAGGGAGAGGGGTTGCCAAGGATGGCTGGAAGGAAAGACCTGAAAATCACCTAACAACTAAGACTAGCTGGGAGTCTCTCAATTTTTCCTCCTTTAACCAACACTATGTCGCAAAAAGGTGGAATAATGGGAATTACAATAGGAGGGAATGAAGGATGGGTAGTGACAACCGAGAAGGCCAAAGGAAATAAATTTGCATAATTAAGGACTATAATTATAATTAAGGACATGCCAAATTAAATTGTAAAATCTTAAAAGATCAAGAAGTCATCTGGACTCTCTCCCAGTGCAACACTGAAGTATGCAGGGGCCTTTAGTTTTCTCTTTAAAATGATTGTCATTTGCTGTACTCATCAATCCGATCTTTTAAATGGTTGGATTTAGCTCTTGATGTAAACATTTAATCACGGAACCTGTTTTCCATTCCACCTTGCCTTACAGTAATTTGAGCAGAATTTCACCCAAAACCTGTTTGAATTGACTCATTTGACCATTAATACACTCTAACACATTTCCTAAGTCTGTAACAGATCATTATAGAAACTACAAAAAACGAAATGACTTTTCTCCACAGCTGAAAATTGTGAAGGTATTTAAAAATATTCAAATCAAAATCTAGAAAAGTTTCTGTTTCAGTATCATGAAAACCTATGTTAATTTAGGTTAACAGATTCTGCAGATCTCTGTAAAATTTTTTAATAGCTATATTCTGTTAGTATTTTCTATTTTTTTTCAGCTCTGTAAGTGTTATGAGCCTAAGTGACTAAATAGCTTCCAGTGAGGAGAAGAGACAAAGAGGGGCCAGTTTTTTATTTTTTGTTTTGCCTTTTTAAAAAAATTATTTTCAAAGATAGGAAAATACATGATCAGTGTTTTGATTTCAATCACAAATAGAAGTTTCTACTCTTCACTACATTTCAGTATTTCTTATTACAGGCAGGTTTATAGAATTTCAATCAGTTTCCAATAATCTTATCTTTTTAAGTAAAAGTGATAGCTCCAAGGGGAAAAAAGAATGTTTTCGTGTGGAGAAGAAATAATTAATTCCATTTTATATTAAAGTAACCCATTCAGTAGTGAGGATCAGAGAAAATTCAAATTATGAAATTAAATTGTCATTAATGTAGAAATGAGTGAATAGAAGAAAACATGTAAATCGTAATGATATGGATATCTTTGAAAATTAAAAAAAACAAATGATAACCATTAATGACAAATTCTTTGCATTTCTAAAATCTCTAATATTTGGAAACCCTGCAAATCAAAAGCAAATGAAAAATAAATAACTACAATACATGAGAAGAAACACAAAAGAAGATAGCATTCCATTTAACCTTTAGGGAAGAGAAATAGAATCCAAAAGGAAAATAAAAATTCAAGGATTTTTTTCTGCCTCACTCTTCACCCTTTAACATTCTCCTGAGAACTGGGTTTTCTTTGAAGATATTTTTCTCTCAGTGGGCTTTCTATATTCCATGAGCTCTCTTGGATCATTGAGCAAGATAGGGTTGGTATGTTGGGACCAAAGATGGTAATATTTGTGTATTTTGGAAGGAATACAATCCTTTCTTGCTTTGCTTCATTTTTTACCCCTGCTATGATGCTTCTAAGAAAGAATGGGAAGGCAGGAACTAATATCCCTCCTGTCCACCTAAGCATACTCTGGAAACCTCCTGAGGTAGCTAAAAGTTATGCCAAGCACATCTGAACATGGACAGATCTGGAAACTACAGAACTCATTGGTTGTGCCAAATGGTAGCGCCACACAACTTCAGTCTTTGTGTAGAGTTGGCTTATCCCCCCCCACGAATGCCAAGACATACCTTCATTACTAGAACCGTGGCTCTGTTTTCTTCTACAAACTAGAAATTCTAGAAGTATTTTAGTTACAGCTTAATTCAAAGAAACAGGAATTTTTTTAATCTCAAAATCTTTCAGATTTTGAAAATTTTACTATTCTTCTGGGTATATACAATTGTAAGGGAAAGGAAAATATATTAGAGAAAACAGTTCTCAGAAGAAAAGGCATATGCTGATTTTGAGCATTATGACCATATATTGCATATCCACAAATCACCCTGACAAAGTAGAGGAATGGTCTCTGTTTGCTTCCACAGCCCAGCATCAGAGAGCAGAGGCTTTATGTCAGGCTCCGTTTTAGATCTACAAGTCAGACTTCTCACATCCAGGTTAGGGCAAGTCACTTAACCTCTCATGGCCTCAGTTTTCTCATCTGTAAAATGGGAATTAAATTAGATAATGTGCTCTGGCACACAGTAAGCGCTCAGAAACTGTTCTATATTAATTATTAAATCTAGCCAGTGGTCAGTAAGAAAAATGGAGGAGGGCAAAGGGGCATATTAGTAACAAAGCAAGCATGTTTCAAAAGCAATTTTTAGTTCACACCATGTTTTGATTTTTTAATGAGGAATTAATATCCCACAGCTCGAAAGGGAACTGACAACCACTTCACCACAATGTCAAGGAAGAGGGGACATAAGGATAGAATACAGGTTAGAAGACTTGCTTGACCTCATTATGAATTTACCCCAGATTCTCAAAAGTCTTTGACTCGTCCTTCAGTTTCCTCCAATGCCTATGGAAGGCTGTGTTTAGAAGTGAAATGGCCTCTTCTAGACACAGGACGTTCCGTAAGAGGAAGAGCACAGAGAAACACATAACAAATGCATGCAGCCAAATCCCGCCTCTAATATATTCATGGGACCCTGGCAAGTTCCTTAGTCTTTTTTAAGCAAGCCTCTGTTTCAGCATCTGTCAAAGGATGATTTTTAACAGGATCTACTTCATTGGTTGTTTTGAAGAATAAATGTAAACTGATGCTTGGCAAACAGTGGGCTTTCAATAAAAATTCTCTACGTTCAGCAATATTATTGCTTGTGTCCAAAATTCCAAAAGTTAGATATTAAGTATATGGAAAATGTTTTCATAGTGAGGTCGGATCCGGGCTGCTTCTCTGGGCCTCCTGCCTCCTCCTCCTCTACCTCGGAGAGCAGAAGTCCCGGGTAGAAGGGCTCCATTAGCATCGCTTTCAAATGAGAGAGATTAATCGTCTGCTCTGAAATCTGAAAAGTGAGCAAGCTGCAGCTTGAGGTTGTGAAAACAGTGCATACCCTCTTTATTTTAACCCCACGCTCGCCGCTCTCCCTGAGACCCTTTCTCTTTCCCGCTCACACAGTGACTGGGATGTCCCAGGGTTGGTAATTGCTGCAGCCCCCATGACTTCAAAGTGAGGCGGGGGCTGAATACAGACCAAAGCCAGGGCTATCTCTTCGCAGATGACTGGAGTCCAGAGGCGATAATCATTTCAAACTAGCCGAGAGAAGAAGGAGAACCATAATAATGTTAGTCAGGTAGCGGGTTCTACCTTATCAGCAGCAGCACATGCAAACATGAGCTGACAAATACTACACCAGAGGGTAGGATGAAAGTGGAATTAGAAAATTACTACCTTCAGGAGATGCTGGGCTTCCACATTCGATATGCAATTGTAATATAGATAACATGGAAAAACAGATAATAAATACAGCTTCTAATTCAAACATGACCTTCAAAGAGCTTTTTCCTCAGAAACTCTGACTAAAAACCCAAAACCTTTGAAAGAGCAGATCCAAACAATAAATATCCACCCTCCCTGCCCCAACCCTGGGGTCAGGTACATCACAGTCCATTCTTCTCAATAATAGCCTGGCACTGTGCTGTTATCACATTTTATCACCTATTCTAAAGCTCTTTATCACATTTGAAAGATATGCTTCCTTTACCACATTTTATCTCTGTTCCAGAGGTATCTTATCAATATTCACTGGGCGAGCTGTGTATGAGTATTTCTAAATGACAGTCCAGAACAGTATATGATAAACGGGAACATTGCTTCCACTCTGATCAGTGGGTGAGATAAAGAGAATGTGGCCAGCCGAAAAAAATCAACCCGGCTTGGTGAAGTGTCTGGATTATGTTTAAGAAGTTAGGGGACAATTTATCACTGAGCACACGGACCCTTCCAAAGATGAGGGGAAGCAAGGAACCCAGGTCGGAAGACCCAAAGTTTCTTGCAGAAGTGGCTTCCAGCTGGAGCCAAGTGGATGCCACTCGTTGTCCTTGAAAAGTGAGGGAGGCCCTGTAGGAAACTGTCCTCTCCTAAAGCCATATTTTATAGGTGCCAGAGCTCAAGCATTTTAATTGTGCTGAAGTACCTGCATCAGGCTCTTAAGGATCACTCTGTGCTCTTCTACCATGACATTGAAACAGAGACTGTTTCTGCTCTTACATCATGGGTGTCCATTCTGAAGAGGTTCATTTGGGCCTTGGGTAGAAAGCCCTCCCCGGGATAAGAGGGAGACATGCAGCTCACCCTCTCAAACAAGCACATGCCACTGTTTCACATTTCTAACAGCACTAAAAATAAAATTTTTAAACAAAATTCTATGAATGGTCTGGTTAAGGAAGGCTGTTATACAAAGAAATTAAATTGCACCAAATATAACAAGATATGCACATTCTCATCTTTGATGTAAGACCCAAATAAAACATTTAAGAGTTAATACAATTAAAAGGCATATTCTTGATCCATAAAAAGTAAAAGGAATTCAGTCCTAATAATGAATGTATTAACCAATCCAAATGCAGATGAAGTTATACTGTTCAGAAAACTTCCTGATCTTATTCATCCAGTGCCTGTAGACCAGGTGTGAAACCAGCTAAAAAGTTATAATGTCACAGATGACCTACTAGGCAGGGCAATGACCCCGATAGGCACCATAATCCTTTTTGCTGGACAGAGAATCACAAGCAATTGAGCGGAAATTATTTCCTCTCTGGGGCAGTTGAACTAGCATAACGACATCACCAACGCTGTGACTCTGTTAGCTGAGTCGTTTCATAAACAATGTTAATGATGTCAGGGTTGCAGGGTCAAACCCCAGATGGGCGCATTGTCTTTGGAGAGAGACATGGAGTCCCATAGCCCTGAAGGCTTCAGGAGCAAATGTTTCTGGTCAAATGGGCATCAAGAACTCACCAAAACCCATCAGCATTTCTGGAAAAGCAGATCAAGTGACAATTTCTTTATGCCTAATTAAGCCCAACAAGAATGGCCCCGGGAGGGAAGACACTATGCAATGAAAGAATCTCATCATCAAAGAATACAAAAGGTCAAAAAAGTGATCTGATTTTTTAGATTAGATTGTCAAAGAGATTAGAGAAAAAGATGGTGGGAAATCTGGGCCAGAAGCTTGCTTGCTTTGAAGAATGAGAGAGTTCTCAACAATCACAATCTAATAGGACATTCACAAATGATCCCAATGGGGAGAGAATAAGAACAATCAGAAAAGGTCAATTTGACAGCACAAGGAGTGTTCCAAAGACAGGTGAGTCTCTTGCAAATGTTCCCAACAACATTCCTTAAAATCTCACCCAAATGGGACCTCGCCCCAGCTCCAAAACCATAATGTCATTATTCCCCATCCACTCAGACTGTACTACCACCTTGCGATGTAAACCAATGTGGCAGTTTGGTATTGTTTATGAATTCCAAAAATAAATAATGAATTATTTGTAAACTGGTCTGTTCCTCTGGGTATATTAGATTGTATTAGACACAGAGGTTTTACTTTTACTTTATTAAATAAAGATTAGGGCTTTTATTTGACCATGTCATTGGGACACCTTAGTTTGAGTCCCCACCTACAGCTAGCCTACAGCTTTGGGCTATATAAACAGATGCTCAATCAAAGTAGGGGAAAAGAGGAGTAAATACACGGAGAAGCACATACCCAGGAAGAGAGCGTGCTTCATAGACATGGCCCCAGGAAGAGAGATGAGACTGATAGTCTACAGCTGACCTTGCAGAGAGAGCAGAGCAGCTGAGCCCCAAAGAAATGAGCCCCAGGAAGAGTGACAAGCCTTATGCCCACCTACGGCTGAGATCAGAAGAAGTTGGGACCATGGAGCCTTAAGAGGAAGAAAGAAGGTCAAACCCTTACAGGCATCGCCTGCCATCTTATGTCAACACGTGGCAACAGACTCTGGGTGAGAAAGAACCTCTCATGGTACCTTGAGTTGGACTCTTTAAGGCCTGGTAACTGTAAGCTTCAACTCCAAATAAATACCCTTTATAAAAGCCAACAGAATTCTGGTACTTTGCATCAGCACCCCTTTGGCTGACAAATACAACCAATTCTACAGGATGTGGCTATTTCTTCTTTGACATGATGCATTCTAAGCCTAAAACACAAATGCCATTTAAAACACAATTAGATATATATGAATAAGCACCACATTTTATAATAACTTATCATGTTTTTCACATTTTTGTTTTCCCATCACTACTAATTAAAGATTAACTACCACTTCTAGAGAGGAGTTTGATGAGTCAGAGCCTGGAAAACAAATTATTTTGACAGCCGCAGCAATATCAAAGAGCTGACAGGTAAGAATCACCTACCAGGGCAGACTTCAACCCTTTTCTGTAAATATGTTTAGATCTGGCCTCACTCTCAGGCTGGGGCTATTCCAAACAATTCTCAGTTCAATTTTAAAAAATGAGAAGATGGAAAAGGATAAGTTGGCTGATTAATATAGCTTATCAGTCATTAAAATAAGTCAAGTTCCATTTTGAACTCCAGCATTCCTCCAACATTTACCAGCAGGAGATGATTCACAAGATGGTGGAGATCTTAGAGGAGAAACAGTGGATATAAGGGCACAAAATTGGGATATGATAGCCGAGCTTGAGAAATCCACTAAGCATGTCTAAGAAGAGGTCAATAATTAAAATCTTGATTTCCCTAAAGGGTTACCGCTATCTTCAGATCTACAGATAAACTCTCTGGTATTTATTATAGCTTTTATGATCAAGGTTATGATCTTGGAAACATTCACAACATTCTCTCTCTCTCTCTCTCAATCCTATGCCATTTAATTGTATCATAGTCAGAAGCAGCCTGGGGAGAAATACAATCCCCAAATTGTATAGACCTGCAGCAAGTCTTTCAGGGAAGCAAAACCAGCAGAAAAGTCTGGACACATATCCTTCTAAATTGAATCTATGATTTGATGGACATTCTGTAAATTGTTTTCCTTGAGAATATTTTTCTAGCTCTAACTAACTGATGAGAAGAAAGTGAGAGAGTAAAGGTCAACAGCCAAAAAGAAAGTGCTAGCATGTCAGAGGATCCAAACACTCAACTTAAGAAAAAAAGACCCGGGGTTAATAAGGAAAATGAGAAATGTAATTAAAGTTTTTCTGTTCTGTTATAAGCTGAAGAACGATTTACTCTCTTAGCATCTTAATGACTGCCTGCTACATACCTTGACAGAGTGAAGCTTTCCACAAAGAATTCATCCTGGGAAACCTCATTTTGTGCTTTCTGAACCTTCTTGCCCATCAAGTCCTTTCCCTGTCACATGATGTCACACCTGAATTCTATCTCAGCATTACTCCAGCCCCTCCTGGGAAAATGTGATCATTTACCTGGTGTTCAGGGAAAACAGATAAGGTGAAGGAGGGTTGATTCTAGTGCTGACATCCTATTCAATGAAATCTTAAAATAATTTTCAAGTAATAGAGAAGTAACTTCCTTTCAAACCGAGCTTCTTTCTTCCAAGGAAGATTCCCAGGTTGCTCAAAGCAAATAGCATGGAATGGTTCAATTTAAATGATAGGAATTTATTCACTCACTGTTTTGAAGCAGAGAAAATATCCAAATCAAGGCATCATCAAGGTGATGTTTTCTCCCGATGGACTGTGCCATTTTGGACTGGCTGCCAATGATCCCCGGCTCCTTTGTCACAAGGCAAGGCACATGGTGGCTTCTCCTGGTCTCTTCCTTCTCTTCCAGGTTCCTTTTCAGATTCTTGCTTCCTGTGGCTTTTTTCTCCATCTGAATTTCATGAAAGGCTCCAGTAATAGGATTAATAACCACCCTGATTGAGGTGGGACACACCTTTACTAAAGTAACCTCAACAAAAGGTTATACACTGGTTTTTCAACTGGTTTTCACTCACAGGAATGAATTAGATTTAAGAACATGTTTCTCTGGGGTACATACAGTTTCAAATCACCACAAGAGTCACTCAATTAATATATATCTCTTCCCTAGACTCCTAATCATGACCAAATATCTCCAGAAAGCCTTTTCCTGAGAAGCCCAGCCCAAAGTAACTGCTCCCTTCCCTCCCTCCCCACAAGCTCTTATCTCTAACATCCATTTGGTACTTACCCTGCCTTGTAGAGTTAGTTGTCTGTTTATGTAAACTTGTCACACTCCCCAAGTAGATGGTAAACTGACGCAAGGGTCATTACATAGATAGCATAAGTGATTAACCACTCAACACAATACCTTGGATAATAAGTAATCAAGAAATATTTGTTGATTAAATATATGCATATCTTTATAAGTATTTTGTTAAATAAGCAAAACGTCCCTACTCAACTACAAAGTGAGGGACTTAATTTAGATGATGTTTAAACTCCATCTGAGCTTTAGTATTCTAGATTATTCATTTATTTGCCATAAAATGTTAGACTAAAGTTTATCTTCACACAATCTGTAGAAGTATTTACTGGTCAACTGATCAAGTCAATAGACAAGATTCAGGAAATCTTTGAGTAAAGGCATTTATTTTTGCACTGCAGGTACACCTACTTGATTCTAATTGATAAATTATAAAATCCTTATTTTTAATTTCATTAACTTTCTTCCCTTTGGTACTTGAAAGCAATGAAAGTGTATTTCTTTAAAATATAATCTGTGATTCTGCATCTTGAATTACTAAAACTCATTTCATCCCATCCAGTTCATGGCAAAGACAAAGTTCACTCACTGCTTCATTTCCTTAAGACCAAAACCTTTTTAAGATTTTGCAAGGCGGGAAATGCCAAGCCATTCTATTAAATCTCCCCTTCCAGTCTCTACCCATCTCATAGTCAATTCATTAAATATTTACTGAGAGGCTATGATGCTTCAGACAGTAGACTACACAGTAGACAGAAAAATTACAAGTACAGGAGAGAATAGCAGGCAACTGTAATTCAGTGGTCACAAGATAGAAAAAAGCAGAATACTCTCCTAGCCTCAGGGAAATATTCTGGAAGATGAACTATCCTTACTAAAATCTGAAGAAGTAGAAGAATTCAGCAAAAAATGATAGTTTTACTGGGGAGTACTTTCTAGAGAGAAGGAACTAGTCATGCAAAGGTGAGGAGGTGAGAAAGAGTGTGTTGTTAAAGGAACAACTTTAAGCTGGCTGACCTAGAGGGCAAGTTAGGGAATAGGGAGAAGAAAATAAGTAAAGTAACCAAAGAGATGGACAGTGGTAAGATCATCCCCAGATCTTGTGAGTCATTATAAGGAGTTTGGACTTTATTTTCTGGGTGAAAAGAAAAACCATTGAAGACACAAGAGTAAAGTAATCAACCTGTATGAAGGTGTCACATAGAGAATCAATGGAAGCCGGTTGAGACTTGGCATGAGGATTGCAAGAAGCATAAAAAGATGGTGGCCTGGACCAGGGCAGTTACTGTGGACACATAGACATAGGAATGATCAGGCTTCTGACACATTGAAGAGGAAGCATCTACAGGAGTCAGTTATTGGTTGAATATGAGGGTCAGGGAGGTGGAGTAGTCAAGGAGGATGCTGGGTTTCTGGCTCAGGTAGCCAGGTGAGCAGAATGATCATTCACTGAGATTTGGAACAGAGGAGGCAGTGGTCATGGTGGGGAGTAGTCAGGAAAGAATGGGGGGAGGACAGATTATGAATTGGGTTTTTGTGGTGTTGCATTTGATATGCTTGTGAAATATCCAAATGAAGAAGTCCAGCTGGTAATTGGCTAAATGGATCTACAGAAAACTCTCACCTGGAGAGAGGATGCCATTAACATATAAATGGCAATTGAAGCCATTGGAGGGTGGAAACAGGAAATTAAGAGCTGAAGAGAACAGGAACAACTAATTAACAATAATGTTTAGCAATGGTTAGAGGAAGAGGAAGTCAGGAAGAAGAATGAAAGGGGAGAGCTGGAGAAGTAGAAGGAAAACTAGATGAGGATGGTATCATCCAATACAAAGGGAGAGAATGTTCCTAGAAAGGAGAAATTGATGGGGCCAAGAGATATTGATAGATGAAGATTGAAATATAGCCATTGGATTTATGAGCAGAGAGGTCTTTGTAGACCTTGTTGAGAACAATTTAGTAGCATGATGATTAAAAGCCAAACTGTAGAACTCACTTTCCTCACCTCCTAGCAGTCCTGGGCACAGCCATCCACTGTCTCACCCGCAAATGGCTGCTTCATTGACTTCTGCATCCCAGTCCCCGCTGGCTTCCCTCTTACATCCCTGACTCATTCCCCGGACCCTTTCCTCCTGCTCTCACCCCTGAGCCTGAGCATCCTCCAAGGGCCAGCTTTAGACTGCTCTGCTCCTCCCCTCTCTCATTCTCCTCCTCCCACCACTGCCAAGGACCTCAGCCTCCCACCTGAATCATTCCATAGCCAAACCCTAGTTCCTATAGCTGCCTCCCAATTCTCTCTTTCTGTCTCTCTGTCTCTCTCTCTGGCAGTGACCTCTGCATCTCATCCCAGAACCATCCCATTAATTGTATACTTGGCTTCTGTAACTTCATCAGCGGAAAGTATCTTAAAGTCAAGATAATCCTAACTAAGCTCCTGACTGGCCTCCCCTTCCAGTCTCCAACTTCCCTTCTCCCAATCCCTCTAATTCTCCTGATTTCCCCCCTTTCCCTCATTTCAAAACATGGGTATATTTTTCCATTTGCTTTTGTTCCCTGTATTCAATCTGTTGAGAAGACACACATCCATCTTATCTCCCCTACATTCCTCACATTGTCTTCAGTCTTTCATTACCAACCACATCCACCATTCTAGTTTAGGCTTTTCTTACACTTTATCAGGACTCAAAGAGACTTCTAATCAGTCTTTCTACATCCTGCCTGTTGAACAGTGCTATACACTTCAGTAAGGTACAATTACAATCATGTTTCTTCCATGCTTAAAATACTTTAGTGCCTTCCATATTCTACTGAATTAAGTACAAACTTCTCAAATGTGCCTTTAGAACCCTCTGTTACATGGCATTTGATATCCTACTTTTCCAGCTCACCATTTCTCTATCTGCTCTCTAAGTCTCAAACAAATAAGATTGCTCACTCTTTAACAAATTAAGCCCACACTTACTCACCCAGCTTCTAACCATCATGTTTCTCCTCTGGAAATCCTTTCCATTCTATAAAGCCCATCTCCAATGCTATCCCTGCATTCTACCAACTCCTCACTAAAACACCTACCCCAAAAAAATCTTCATAGCATTTGTATTGCCTCTCTCTTGTGGCACTTAACTATTTCATTCTTAATTACAAACATTTGTGTCCTGGAATTATCACTCTTTATTGCAATCCAAGCTTCCAGTAGGCCATATCCATGCCTGCTACACTACACAGTATAAAACTGCAGTTTTTGGTGGACAATAACTGTCTGTTGGCCTGAAAGAGTGAAATTCCATTGCACATGTGTAAACATTTCTTAATGAGTTAATTTTCCCTTCTCCAGTGGAATCTAGAAGAGAAGTCCCAAATTGGCAGCTGGAGGCTGAATCTGGCCCACAGATGTGTTTTGTTGAATCCATAGTCTTAAGGATTTTTTCTTTAAACAGAATATGTTACATAAATGGCCAGACTGCCAGTTCCCCTGTAAAAGTTGAGATTTTTTGCAACAGAGAGCCCATACTCACTTATGGTAATAATGGCCTCAAGCTAGACAGTACCTACTCTCTTGAGATAAGGCATGCACGCCTCAGTTCATCCCACTCCCCAGCCCTCCACACAGCTACTTACACTTGGCCCACTTCTTCATTTATGTTACCTTTGGGTCTCTGGTAAGGAGTTCCCAACCCTTAGCTGAATGTCCTTTAAGGGCAGCCTATAAATTTACGATGGTCTCTTTCTCACCTAGGACTGTTCCTAGAGTCAAGTTTGATGGTAAATGACCAAGTAGCCTTCCTTTCCTTCCTTCAGTGAGAGCCTTCGCCCTTATCTCCAACCCACACATCCCTTTACATAGAGTCCTTTGCAGCCAGGAGCGCAGCTATGGTTCTTCAGCTGGAAGAACCCTTCCATGGAATCAAGTTGGATGACTAATATGTTTTCAAATGTTAATGTATTAGTAATAATAACATTTCCTGCATGGGTATAGTGTAAGTGTGACAAATCTTTGTCAACATTGATGTCATGTGCATGCTCACTCACACACAGACACATTCACGGCAGACCTCACAAACCAATCCCAGGTCTCTTTCCAGCTAGGTCCAAACAGATTCTCAGAAATCATCTCAATATGACCCTCAGGAAGCCATTACTGATGGCTTGGAGCTGGCAATACTGAAGAGCCAAGCAGTGCTTCCCAGTACATGCTACATACACGTATCATCTTTTTACTCTCACAGCAGGAACAGGTGGTAGACAGAAGAGTAGCACCATTATCATTTTGGAATTGAGAAAATCAATTCTGAAAAATGCCTCACTTATCTAATGTCAAATAGGATAAAGGTAATCAGGATACACTGAAAATTCTACCCCTGGGATAAAAATCTGCTGCCATACAGGAAGGGAGAAGAGAGACAACAATTCATTAGGAAAAGACTGAGGCTTTAGTTGACTTTAAGCTGCAATGCCATGAAAATAAGACATAGGTTCCTAAAAGTTGGTGCAAGCTTGAGCTGCCTTACCTATCAAGAGAAGCAATATTCCTGCTCTGCACTTCTTCGGGCACACCCCAGGGGGTGAGCCCTGGGAACATTGTGGTTGTTTCCACTTAATAGAGAGAAACAGATGCACCTGCGAAGTAGACAGCAAAGCACGGGAAAAGGTCAAAGGAAATGAGGGTCTCTCACTTGGCAAAGAGAAGAGGTGGCCATCACATGGAACCCTTTCTCAGTTGTGGGAAGACTCCAAAAAGAAGACTTGGACTCTAGAAGGGAACGACATAGAAATGAATCAAGTTGCTCACTCACTCTGTCACTGGAAATGTTTGAGGAGCTTTTGGGGGAACATCATATACTGTCTAATCATCTGTGCCTCCATATGAAAGTCACTTAGCTAGGAAGGGCTGAAATCAAATTTGCTGATACCTGATCTGGTATACTTTCCTCCACGCTATAGGCTTAAAAGTGTAAGTATTAAAAATATATCTTAGAGAAATATATTTGCATTTTAACAGAGAACTTTGATCGTTAGAGCAGGGGTTCTTAACAAGGGGTCCATGAGCTTGAACTGAAATTCAAAAAACATTCTTTTGGGGACGTGTTGGTGTAGGTATGATATATTCATTAAATAATTCACATTATAGTGTTGACTTAGTAAGGGGTCTATGGTTTTCACATGACTAGCAAAGAGGTCCATGAAATAAAAAACTTAGAAACTTCTGTCTTAGAGCAAAGAAATATATGATGTGGTGAATTTGAACAACATGATATACTGAGCTATACAGTTTTTGTTTCTTGCATAGGGTAAGTTATCATTGGCTTTCATACCATACCTCATGGCATCACCTTCTTAACCTATACTTAAGCTAAATCTTGCCAAGAAAACCCTATAAAATGCCCAAGGATATTTGTCTTCTAAAAAAAAATCACAAAGAATCAGGATATATCTAGTTAATAATCTGCATGTAACTGCAAACTTTGGATGCTTGGTTCTAAGATTTTGTCAACAAATAACCCACCTGTAGGAGCTATGCTCTACCTTTATCATGCCTGGGAGTAGAGAAGTATGGGATCCAGGCACTAGATGATCTGTGTAAGGGGATGGATGACAATATGACAATTAGATAACAGACAGTAATTACAGAGAATGAGGCCAAGGGGCAGCAAAGCAAGCAAAAGACTTTCACCAGACAGGCCTGCATCTGAGAAGTGCTGAGCCAGAGGGCAAGCAAAAGAGTTGGAGAATGAACCAACCAGATATGTGGCCAGAAATACCAGAACTTCTCCAGCATAAGGAATGGCAATACACCTAGACAATAGGCTGGTGGATCTGAAATCATTCTGAGGCACTAACACCGAGAGGGCACCGTGCTGATCGCTGTATGGATACAAGGTTCTGAGTCATCAAAGAACTTTCTACTTGTTTCCTGTTAGATCAAGAGCCAAACCCATAGCAACCAAAGCCCAACATTTAAAGGTGGGAATGGCAAGAGAATGTGTCTTTAGAAAAAGGAGAGGATGAGAGAGTTCGAAGACAATTCTGACCCATTGTAACAGAAGCCACCTCCCACATTCAGATGCTTCTTCACTGGTTTTCCAGTTATACAACGTGTTACCTAAGGTCACAGAAGCTTAGTTAGGAGAATGGGAGACAAAGATTTTACACATTTCCAGAGCTGAGTAGTAAGTACATTATGACTAGTGAACACAATAGTTCTTGGGGATACCACATGCACATGCACATGCACGCACGCGTACACACAGTTTTACTCCCTTGTTTGGCTCAACAACATAGCTTGACAAGAACACAAATGGGGAAAAATAGAAACAGAATAGTCTTGCATATCACTATCTGGCAACTCTACCTCCCGGGTGGAGTATAAGCCTCACCTTCTGCTAGATTTTCAAATGTGGGAAAACAAAGCACACATTCCCAGAGAGCAAATACTTCCCTGCTTCCTATGTGGCCGTGTTGTACAAAGCCCCATATGCAGGTGGCTGCCTATTAAATGCCTCTTAATGACTCTGGTGAGATACCAGGAATCATACAATGACTGCAGAGACAGCAGTTTTCCTAGCCTGTGTCTAAGATACGCTAAATGCCTTTAGCTCTCTACGCTAGATCCGTGGGAGGGAAAGGGTTACTAGCATCCGCTTTCACCTAAATAGTTCATGGAATAGCTTTGTTCAAAAGCAAACTATCACTGAAAAAGAAAAGGGAAAATTTTGCTTGTAAAATAATCCAAAAATAGTGATTAATGGATATACTTAACTGGGTATTGGCTACATCCATCTCTGTCATAAAGTTGCCTCCATAGCTTTTAGAGACCTTCATCAGTGCTAATTTTGAAAGAGATCGTCCACCAGAAGCAGGTTAGAGAAGTTACCTTTCCTGCCTTAGGACTGGGTGCTAGGCAGGCTCTCTAGAAGCAGATCATGGCATTTAGTGATGGGTGAGGGCCACCCAAGGCACAAAGGGCTAGGAAAAAAAGGCCTGCTATTTGCTGAACAGAAAACGCCACTCTTCTGGTGCCTCGCTCAGGGACAGAATCAATGCTTATTTCTAATTGTCAGGCTTGGGTAATAACTCAATACCAAATGCTTAACTGAGTGGGGCTCTATCTAATCAGATGTATTATAGAGTGTAAATCTGCTTTCTAGGAATGCACAGGCAGGGGAAAAATAGAGGGTCCCCAATCATCCATACAGTGTATAAAGAAGGGCCACACCATCTCCTGTTCACAAAGAGGGTTGGATTAGCTCAGCGTGACCTAGACTCCTGAAACACTAACGAAGCTCGGTCAGAATTTGGGAGAACTGCTGTGAGGTGACAGGAGATTCTTGTTACAGAAGCTGGGCATCTTGATCTTCTTTCCAAATGCCTTCTAAAGTAATGGACAATTTGGTGGCCCACAATTCAACTTCTCTTACGTAAGTAATCTGATTAAATTAAATGCTCAGTGGAGATTGATTGGCCACTTACAATCTATAACAACATTACAGGAAACAGGATGCAATTTTAAAGAGAGAACTAAAGAGAAAAGAAAATGCTAAGCATTGTCTGTTCACTTCCTGAGGTTTTTGCATCAGCTTCCCTCCTCCGTCATGCTCTGCGGCTCCTTGACAGCAGCTCCTTGAAAAGCAGCTCCCCAAAAATTTTAAAAAAGAAAAGCAGTTCCGCATTTGGCCTATCAACCACACTGTCATCTCCATGCTACTCCGCCCAAATTCCTAAGTCATAATTGAAATCTTTCTAGACACTGAAACACTTTAGCTTTCTAGAAATGAAAGCCGATCCTCCTCCAAATGGGGCCCTTAGGAAACGGTGGCATTTCCCATTCAAACGACAAATGGCTCTTACACCAATCTTAATTTAACTTGGGCTGAACATCCCAGTTGTCTTTTGGCTCTGGGTCCACAGATCAAGACCTGTTGCAACATTTTACAAGTTACTGATCTCATCCTTTGATGATCAGGCATGGCCATGTGCTGTTCCCCTCTCCATATGCCAAGGGCGTCTACGAGCACCACAAGGTGCTTGGACTTCTCTGATATTTCACGAGAGAGGACTGGGGCTCAGTGAGGCTAGATTACAGAGCTCCTGCCCCCAGAGCAAATAAGCTGATGAGTTAGGACACAAATTCAGGCTGGCGATTGCAGAGCCTGTGGTCTTGCTACACACTACTCACCACCTTCCCACTGGTTTACCCTGTGAATGGAGAAAGAAATTCTTTACCACTTACAATGGCTTGGATAAGAGAATGGGAGAAGGGGAAAAAGACCAGGGCAGCAATTGGTTCAGAGACTGAATAAGCAAGTAACATTCAAGATGGCAGATAACAAAATTCAAATCAAGGCAAGAAATTCAGAGCCCCAACTGAGATTATCAGAAATTGAAGCAGCAGGGCAGGAGAAACAAAGGGTCAAGAACTAGTGGCCAAGAATTGGATTTGGCTCAACTGATAGAGCATTCACCTACCACATGGGGGGTCCAGGGTTTAAACCCTGGGCCTCCTGACCCATGTGGTGAGCTGGCCCATGCGCAGTGCTGATGCGCGCAAGGAGTGCCATGCCACGCAGGGGTGTTCCCCCTATAGGGGAGCCCCATATGCAAGGAGTGCACACTGTAAGGAGAGCCATCCTGCACAAAAAAAGTACAGGCTGCCCAGGAGTGGCACCGCACACTGGAGAGCTGACACAGCAAGATGATGCAACAAAAAGAGACACAGATTCTCGGTGCCACTGACAAGAATACAAGCGGACACAGAAGAATGCACAGCTAGTGGATACAGAGAGCAGACAAATGGGGGTGGCAGGTGGGGAAGGGGAGAGAAATTTAAAAAATTTTTTTAATCTTAAAAACAAAAAAGAACTAGTGACCAGCAAGGGAAAGCAAGGGCAAGGCGAGCTGGAAACCAAACCCAAGGCACAGGGAGCGAAACACAACCCTGATGCCAAGACAACTGATGGCCCCCAGGCCAGATGCTTTTATTCTCTTGCACCTTGGTTTGAGCCAAGCCTTGGTGAATCTGGCCTAATGCCCTGCAGGTGAAGAAAATGGGAAACAGCTGACGGGCTAGGGAATGTGGGAGCAAGAAGCAGGCCCTCTTCTCTGGCTAGAGCATTCCCCAGACAGGTGGCAAGAGGATAGCCTGTTCCCAATCAAACCGAGCTGGCTGGAAATAGCTAAGATGAAAAACAAACTCCAGGCCTTTCCTTCAAAATCTCCACATGCAGTGGAAAGCGGCTGCTGAGCTGGGCCTTTGCAGGGGAGAAGAATGTTTTCCCAATTGAGAACTGACACAGAAACGTCTGTGGCCAGCTCCCGGAATGCAGCAGGGTCCCAGCTCCAGGTGAAATTCGGACTCAGCAACAATACTGATGATAATAAAATCACCCCTTTGAAAACTGTTCATGGCTGAACCCTTGACATTTGTTTCCTTGTGCGCTCTTCCCATCAGTCCTGAGGTTTTCCCATTTTACAAGTGAGGAGATGCGGAGTGACTTGCCCATTGTCAGCAGGAGCCCAGCACTCCTGTGGGAGGAAGGCTGTAGTAGAAAAGCAGACGCCAAAGCCTGTGTTCCTTCTACTTAAGGCTAATCAGAACATCAAAATTCAAAGGGTAAGAGGAAAGGGGAATGGACTACGTGTGTTTTCTGTCTATTAAAATTAACTGGGAAAGGTTGAACACACACACACTTTATATTATATATATATGTACACACATATATACACATATGTACACACACATATATATACACACGTGCGCAATTCCTATATCAAATTGTGCAGCTTCAAAGTCACTCCCAAATCTTTTTATTTTTAAAGTGATCACATTCATCCCTTTTTCTCCCAGAAGAAATGGACACACACTTTTAAAACAAGTATTAGTTTCTTCCCATCCCTCTTTAGAAAAATTGATTTGATGATCATTCTCCATAATTTAACTTTTTTAGAAAATGGAAAACAAGTGTTTTACTTCAAAAGAATTCTATGTCCATTTTTTTTAATTTTAAACAATATTATTTAAACTTCTAGTTATTAAATGCCAACCTGATCCCATACCCCTTAAATATTCTAGCTGAATTCTATGGTTGTTAAGGGACATGGGTAAGTTTCGCAGAAATATCCCAGCTGGAATTTTTAGTTCCCTGATTTTAGACCAGGAATTGTGAGATCTACCAGGGAAAATGTTAAGTTCCCTCTGCACAAGGGAAATTTTCAAAAGGCTTTTTTTTCCTATTAACTGAAATGTAGACTATGCAGGACATTTGGACCATCAACAAGACAAGAAGTTGGAGACTTTCACATTTTTAAAAAATATACTTTGCTAGCTCATAAAAATGTATGTTTTAAATTTTAAACACACTTCATCTTTAGAAAATCAGTTTTATGGAAATTGATTTAAGGACACATACACCTTATTGGCTGGGTGTTATCTGCAATTTTACTGCAAACACTAGCGTGCCCCTTCAAAGAAATTCCCAGGACCTGCTGTACCTAAAAAAAAAGTTCGTTTACTCAATTGCACCATCCTTGTTCCCAAATGGACTCTTCCTAACAAGCACAGAAGCTGAAAACACCACCGGAAAAATATCCTGGAAAATGGTTCACAATGTTATAATGGATTACAGATGGGTTGGGAACCTTCCTGCCATTTTTTATTGTTTGCTAGTTTCCTTTCTTCTGTCTGGATTTTTATTGCTTGCTTTCCTTGTTGGCCTCCTGGCTGCTTGACTGAACCCACGGAATCTTTGCACTCTGGTGGACAGGGCCAGCAGCCCTTTGCCGTGAAGGTCTCCAGATCTCTTAGATGGTTCCAAGGCTTTGAGTTATATTAATATTTCCACCCAGTCTGTAAATAGAAGATACTTCTATTAGCCAGGCCCCAGCAAGATGGATGGAAAGTATATTTCTCTTAAGATAGTAAACCTAACTTTAAATTTTTTAAAAAAATTTACAAATCCCCACAGTTAGAATAATGTCCTTGGAGATAAGAGAAGCTTATCCAGATCAGCTTTATTAGGTCGAATATCAATCAGTGGAGCTCAGGCTGCCAGAAGATTATTATGTTGGGAAAGTAAATCAGCATGTTAATGGCTCTGCCTGTTAGCTGTGTTAACTGGTCCACAAGACTGAGAAGGATTATTACCTGACACTTCTGTATCTTTGCTGAACTTGGAAATAAGGCAGCTCAAATTCTACCTAAATTAACTGTTAGATGCCACTGGCGTGGACATAAAAATCAACTGGGCCAAACAAAAGGAGAAAAGCGGGGCTGTAGGAAGCACACTGGGTCAGGAAGCGGAAGACTTTAATTCAGTCCTCACGGCCACCCCCCAGGTCTATACTTTGCTTGCCCTGCATGTCTCCCCTGTTTCTTCTGGGAAATGCTTTCTTCCCATGTGCTTCTAGTGGAGCTGTCAGTCACGGCTCTCGCACTGCCCAGAACTCAAGTCAGCCAATCAGAACCCTCTCCTAGGAATTTTTGACTTTGAACTTAGAGAAGATTTTGGTCGTTGTGCTCTGAAGTGGAGCCTGGAAGCCACCATGGCATGTTTCCCACCACGTAGAAGAGACAGGTGTGTGGTAGGAAAGTAGCATGGCAATATACCAAGAGAAGCAGAGGCAGGAGAAACAGACCATTTGGCAATTGTCCAACTCCAACTCCAGTCATTCTGAGGCTTAGGCCAACTTTGCCTTTCTCTTAGTTTGGATCCTTGAGCCAGTACGTTTCCCATTTTGCCTAAGCTTACGAGATGGTGTAGCAGTTTGACATTGAATTCCAAAAATAGGTACTGGATTATGGTTGTAAACTAGTCTGCTCTTCTGGGCATATTAGAATGTAATAAATTCAGAGGTTTTACTTTCACTTGATTAAATTATGATTAAGGCTTCGATTCTGCCATGTCAGTAGGATGCCCCCCAAGGGACTCACAGAGAAAATGACATGGCAGAGGAAAGAGAGTTTTGGGCACTGGAGCTACTGGAGCCTGAGGAGGGAGCCAAGCCATTTGTCTGAAGAGACCAGAGCCCTGAACAGCTGAGAAAGTCCAGAAAGAAATGAGCCCCAGGGAGAGAGACAAGCCTTATGCTAACCTACAGCTGAGAACAGGAGGAGCTGGGACCATGGAGCCTTAGGAGGAAGAGGAAGGTGAACCCTTGCAGAGACCAGCACCCATATTGCTCCAACATGTGGCAACAGACTTTGGTGAGGGAAGTAACTTATGCTTTATGGCCTTGTGACTGTAAGCTTCTACTGCAAATAAATACCGTTTATAAAAACCAACAGAATTCTGGTACTTTGCATCAGCACCCCTTTGGCTGACTAGTACAGATGGGATTCTCTCACAGCCAAAAAAAACAGTGCTAATAAATGAAAATACTATGAATTAATCTCTTAGGGCCTCAGTTTCTTTGGCAGGAAAAAAACTTGTAAAGTCACTGCATTTCTTAGGATATAGGTTTCCCTGCTATGGAAAAGATCTGGGATAATAATTTATTACTCTCAAGTAAAATTTCAAGCTGGCTCACCTCTCTGCTCTGTGAATCTGTCAGGGGCTCAGGCTCCTTGTCACCAGGGATATCCAAGATGTTAATCAAGGAAATCTTTCCATGGCCAGTGTAGCAGTTTGATATGGTTATGAATTCCAAAAATAGATATTGGATTATGTTTGTAATCTGATCTGTACCTGGGCCTGATTGAGTTATGATTCCGGCTTTAATTGGGCCACATCATTAGGGCATTGAGTCCCCGTCGCTTGGTGGGTGGGGATTCACAGATAAAAGGCATGGCAAAGGACAGAGTTAAGGTGTTTCTGATATTGGAGTTTGATGCTGAAGTCTTAAGCTGGAGCCCTGGGGAAAGAGACAGAGCCGTTCACCTGATAGTCTACAGCTGACCTTGTGGAGAGAGGCAAAGCCTAGAGAGCCTCATCGTCTACAGCTGACCTTGTGGAGGAAACAGAGGAGCTGAGCCCAAAGGAACCCAGGAAGCCTGAACCCTCACAGATGTCAGTGGCCATCTTGCTCCAACATGTGAAAATAGACTTTGGTGAGGGAGGTAAGTTATGCTTTATGGCCTGATAACTATAAGCTCCTAACCCAAATAAATACCCTTTATAAAAACCAACCACTTTCTGGTATTTTGCATCAGCACCCCTTTAGCTGACTAATACAGCCAGGGTATGAGTTGTTGCTATGTCTGCCAGGTAGAATCCCATCGTTATGGATCAATGACTGTTGGGTGTTTCCCATTCTTCCCTTTTCTGAATGGGCATCCTTACTGTGGTTAATCTAATTTTGCAATATTATTATATGCTGAGTGTAAGAAGAAAGCAGATGTTTCCTTCTTGCTGTGTGGTGGAATCTTGTGTAGACATGACAGACCTGATTATGTGTCTCCCAGTGACATAGGCATTGAGGTGGGAACAGTGATCAATGCTCAGGATTTGCTCCGAAACTAAGTCTAGTGTCCATTCTGGTTGGGTCATAAAGTATCTTGAATCACCCTTGCTTACAGGTACTAAGCTACATTTCCCCACAAATGACCAGACCATTCAAATGGTTTTCCAACAGTCTCCTGCCTGTTGTTAACTATTCGTATTGGAACTGGAGCCCTGTCTTCAAGCCCAAACTTACGCCCTGTCAAGTCCTTGCAAATTCCCTTCCTCGCTGGGACTGGTGGGTCCTGCAAGGAATGAAAAATACCCCATTGCCATTTCCCTGCCTGCCACCTTGACTTCTGTGGCCATGCTCAGCCCCTCAGCCCTTGACTAACACCTTCCTTAACCACATCTGGGGGTATTGTGTGACTTGCCATTAAAAGCTTCGGTTTCTAAATCCCTGGATTCAAATCCCAGTTCCACCACTTGTAAGTAACATAACCTGGGGACAGCTAACCTTTCTAAGCTTCATTATCTTCACTTTCAAAATGAAGACAATAAGGCTTATGTCATAGGGTTGTTATGAGAATTTGATGGCATATAGCAAATATTCAAAAACTTGTAGCTGATCTGGGCTGCCATGTCTGGGCTCTCCCTCCACCTGGCCGTTAACTCTTGGACCATCAAGCTGTCTCAAGAATCAACCTCCACTGCTGAGTTATTCTCCTCGACCCATCTGGTCCTGGTTTCTGTCTTTGCTCCACCTGACAGAGTTGCCAAATCCCCAATTGAGTATACTCAGTTCCACCCAGAGCATATGGCCTCGTTCAGGTTTATGGAATGCATGTTTATGGAATAAGTGAATGAATAAGCACATGATTTAAATACAGGGTTGGTATTCATTGTTTTCAAATACTCCTTGAGTATCCACGCTAAGCAAAAAGCTCTGCCTGTAAAGATTGCACGAAGTTGAGGGGCCTGGTGGCTTTCTCCAAGGAGTTCTCCACACTCTGTCCTATCAGTGTCATTGTCAGAAAGCTGACACATCATCTCTACTTTCCACATCCCGAGTCCATCCTGTAGTTGAAGAGAACTACCACAAAGGAAGTTCATGTTTGCTTCTGAGTTGCAGGGATTAACGCGATTCTAACACTAGGGTGGCCTCTGTGGTCAACAAGAGTCAGTCAAAGTGATCTGGTGCCCTTTCCCCCAGGAGGATGGCTTCATTACACAAACTTGCAGATGCCTGCCCTGCCAAGGGGCTGGTCAGCAGGAGAGGGGGGAGGTGACAAGGTATGAGTGCCACCGCAAGTTCCCCTGCTGGGAAGGAACTTCCTAGCCCTGGCACCAAACCCAGCAGCAGCTGCTCCAGCCCTGGGAACAGAGCTGGCCTCTGATGACACATAAAACTGAAGAAGCGGCAAAGGGAGAAAACATCTCTATTAGACTTGCAAGTACACCACCTAGTCCATGAACTGGGAAAATCCGCCCCTCCCTCACCTCACAGCCAACCCCTCAGCACTGCCCTAGGGTTTAAAACAAAGAGATGCGTTGGAGTGGCATCTCCACCTTTCCTTGGAGAACTGTGTAAGTTTGGCAAAAAGAATTGTTTTTGCTCCTTTTTTCTCTAGTCTTAAGTGTAAGGAAATATGAAGTCCTAAAAATATTTTCTTCATTTTAGAAAAGTGGTGGGAATGTAACATGATGTTAGGAAGGGCTGAAATAACAAAGGAGAAGTAAGCAATCTCATGAAAGAAGGTGTAGCAGTTTGATATCATTGATGAATTCCAAAAAACAATATTGGGTTATGTTTGTAAACCGATCTTTTCCTCTGGGCATATTAGATTATATTGGATTCAGAGGTTTACTTGGTTAAGTCATCTTGTGTCAGTAGGGTATTGAGGACCCACCCCTTAGTGGTGGGGACTCACAGATAAAAGGCATGGCAGAGGACAGAGTTGAGAGTTCTTAATGTTGGAGTTTGAGGCTGAAGCTGGAGCCCCACGGAGAGAGACAGAGCCGTTCACCTGATAGTCTACAGCTGACCTTGTGGAGAGAGGCAAAGCCTAGAGAGCCTCATAGTCTACAGCTGACCTTGTAGAGAAAAGAGAGGGACTGAGCCCAGAGGAACCCAGGAAGCTTGAACCCTCATAGACATCGGCAGCCATCTTGCCCCAACAAGTGAAAATAGACTTTGGTGAGGGCAGTTAACTTATGCTTTATGGCCTGGTATCTGTAAGCTCCTACCCCAAATAAATACGCTTTATGAAAGCCAACCAATTTCTGGTATTTTGCATCAGCACCCCTTTGGCTGACTAATACAGAATTGCCAAGCTCAAGGTAGACAGGAGAAAGGGACAAACTGATTGTGAAAGCACCCATTGGTCTTTTGCATGTCCAGGAACACACAGGCCAGCATCCTATAAGACTTGTGGCAAGACCCCATCTGCCTTATCGCCCTGCTCTTGGAGCATCAAAGAGACACAAATGGTTGAACCTGGAGTGTGATACATCCACATCAGCAGCAGAACTGTTATCAACCGAATTTCACAATCATGAAATTTGTAGTTTCTTCCTTTTGTCCCTCCTGTAGTTATCCCTGGCTGTAACCACAGGCAAAGTCCATGGGGAGGTTCAGCCCCATCTTGCAGTGGTGGCTGCTGAGCCACATGAAGACTTTCCTTTGTAGACGCAGTTTTCCTTCTTCCCTCCCCACCACCTGCTATGCACCCAAGACTTGCTCCTATGGACTGAATGTTCCTGCAGAATTATGCCCAGGATGCGGCCCTGGCAATCTGGCCTAGAAGGAACTGAGGCCTCCCTTAGACTCTGCTCCCCTTAGGCCCAGGCCTGCATTCCCATATATTCCACAAGCAAAGCTGGTGATAGAATGGGGGAGGGACAGCCACTTATTGTGGCCCCTCACATTCTCCACTGTAGCAGCTGATGAACCACTGGTGCACATGAGCCTTTTTCTCTGTTAGTTTTTCTGTTAGTTTTAAGGAACAGGTCACAGTCATGGGGACTTTCTTCAGTGTCAAGCGGGGTGCCAAGCACATATCTGAATGTAGAGAGTTTGAAGGCAGACACAAGGGCTTCCAGTCTGTGATTCTGAGCCTTGTTCACCATCCTAACAGTCCTCTACGTATGGAAATGTGACTTCCATCCATGGCAAAGGAGCATGAACGTTTGCCAAAATTCCCCCTGCCGCAGGGCTTCTCTCTGGCCAAAAATGACTCAATCGGATCTCAAGCAAAAGACCTGGAACGTCTGTCACTTCTAGAGGCCTCATGCCAAGCACAGGATGTGAAAGCTCACTTTTCCCTCCTGCTGCCCACTTCTTACATTGTACTATATAAATCTTCTCTCTGCTTGTGGATGACCTTCCTTTCGGAAGCACAAAGGCACTCACTCATTTTGGGTGCCATGTTGCCAACAGTCACAGATTTCTGCACCATGGTGTTCCCTCTCTTTCCCTGGAGAGTGTCCCAAACTTCCTCTCACCTTGGAATATTTTTGGGTACTAAGAACTGGATAGGAATGGCAAAAAATAAATAAAAACTGGACTCAAAATAGCCAAGCTCCCCCATATCCTCTCCACCTCCTTTGTTAAAACCAAATCTTCCTTTAGCACCATAGTAGTAGAACAAGGATAACTGTGTGCAGTATCTAGCAAGTAGAAGGTGCTCTAAACATGTTTATGGAAATATCTGCTACAAAGGCACCAACTGTGATGGATTTTCAAGCATCTGTGAAAGACCATTAGGGGGCTACCTTCTCTCAGAGGTCACACCCTGGGATCCTTCTAAAAAGATCACTCTCAAATGTGAAAGAAAACAATGGGGTGTCCTCTGTGGTATATTTCCATACAGTCCAGGAACCATCAAGAATTATTTTCCCGTCATTTCAGTGAGATGCAGCAAACACCAATTGAGTGACTACTACGCACAATCCTCCATGCCAGCGGCAAGATCAAATGGGAAGGACACAGTGTGCCTTCTTGCCTTCAGGGAGCACAACTCTATTGCAAGATGGTTGGGCTCACTACTCATGAAGCTGTGTTGAGACCCCAATTCTGTAACACCAGCACTGATTCTTCCTGAAGGTGGCGGTTGGCAGACTGAAGTAGGGGTGATTCTGACCTAGAAAGAGATCAAAGTAATGTTTGCCCTGGGCTTGGAAGAGGGCCAGGGTTTCCCTAGATATCAGGTGTGTGTTGAGGGGAGAGGGGGCAGTGTGATGAGCCAAGGCATGGAAGGGTGAGGATGCGTGAGCTCTTTGGGAGAAGCATCTGCCCTAATAAGGAGAGTGCCTGGAAGGACGCGCCAGAGCCTGACTGTAAAGAGCATTGCACGCAGTGCTAAGGGCACATCCGGGAGGCATCAGAGCACCCAAAAGAGTCGATGCTGGAAATGACATGATCCAGTCTGTGTTTTAGAGATACCTACCCTGGCAGAGGGAATTATTTCATCTCTTAACAAACAATAAGAGACTAAGTGTACCTTTTTTTCAGGGACATGTTAAGGGAGGTATTCCACTTGGGGTAAATCAGACCAGAAAGTATTGATGGGGCACAGTGAAGCCCCCCAGTGTTTGAGCAGCCATGGGAGGCGTCTGGCTCCGGCTCACTCCCATGAGGCTGGGCAGCATATCTCTATCTGGTCTACCAGGGCTGGGACATCTGGTCTACTGTGGGAGGCTAAGGTGAGTTGAGGAGAGGTGGGAACCTTGCTGTAGCTTATGAGATTTTCTTACAATTCTTGCCTGGGCTGAGTCCTTGCCTTTCCTGCTTAAAAAAAATGGTAAGAAGAAAAAAAAGCCAAAGAAAGTTTTACTTTCCTCCTTTCTAGTCATTTGCCCTTCAACAGTCAATGACTCCAGCATACTCTAATAGCTTGAATGGGGGAAAGGGCAAAGTGGAAAAAGAAAGACTCAGAAAAGGCTGCTTAATCTTTCAAAAATGTATCCTATGACAAAGAGACACTTTTCACATTATTGGGTTTTATTACTATATTTATTACATACATGAGAATACAGAATTCTTGAAATTCACCAAGTACTTTCCTACCAGCTTTTAAATTTATCCAAATCACCAGAGAATAGGCATTTGTAGACCAGTAGACACTACTGAATCCATCTGAATTTGGATTAATACAATTATATTTTCGCACAAATAAAGCTACAGAGTGATCATTCCTGTCTTTCAACCAGCTGGCTGGCTCCTTCCCAACGACATCCCAATTCTGAGCAATCATACAAGGGAAATATTTTAACAAATCACCTTATTTGCTTTCAAAAAGAAACTCAAGCAACAGAGATAATTCTCTTCATCCCTCATCTCTAAAGCTTAATCCAATCTAATATATTCATATCTCTTTTAAATAGTCTCTTCAGGCTCCTTAAGCTTTTTAATCTCTTCTTTCAGGAAATTGCTCAGTCTTGAAAAACATCTCTCCTGCTTTAATCTTGGTTCTACAAATTCTGTCCTGGCCTCTTACCAACTTGGGAGGCCCCACCACAGGAAACAGGTGAGCTCTTCCAGGTGAGCTCATCCTGTGAGAAGTTAGGTACCTTCCACATGCCAAGCCTCTTGGGAAAGTTTCCAGGTTTCCATAATTCTCCCTCATCATATTTCATATTTCACCCCCTGGAGAAGTGCCAGAAGGTTTAACTTCTGTCCTACTCGATGGCATGGTCCAAAATGTTTGAACAGTATCATCCTGAGCGTGGACTGTATGGAGACCACAGGTGACCCAAAAGTTGTATTATTTCAAGACACTTCCACAGCAAAACAGGGGCACTTCCTTCATTTCTAGACAGCTGTAACCTTAGATCCTCACAAGATCCAGAAAGAACTTTTCCAGGAGTAGGCAGGAACCAGTGGAGTAGTCTATGGGAGATTTTTGACCTTTCTCTAAACCTAGTACATATATTTTTTGAAACCTTATCCTTCTGCCTGGTTAACCAATCCAGTCATTTTTTCTGGTGGGCAGAAGACATCTGGAAAAGATGCCCTTGATGTGGGCTTCTTTCATTTTCCTTTACTGGAATGCAAGAATTCTATATCCTTTGGTGCTTTTCAGTAGGTTTGACTTTCACCTGACAGTGGTCTTCTTGAAATTATGTATAAGTGGAGAATTTCTTCACATGGTATGGTGAAATGTAGGAAAGCCCTTAACCACTTCAAAACGTTATATATGCATAAGTCAGTAACTGCCAATGTGTGTGTATGTGTGTATGCATGTGTGGGTGAGTGTGTGGACCAGCAAGTTTTGCCTTAAAGCCGATCGTAAGTGAATCACTCACTTGGATTTAATTTTATATATATATATATATATATATATATATATGGAATCATGTATATATATACACACATATATACATGCATATGTATATATGTATATATATATACACCCATACATTTATTCTTGATTTTGAAGGAATTAAAATGAAAGTACCTTTAATAGATTTAAGTGAATAAGCTATTCTTTCTTCAAGTACCAGAATGCCTGAGATATTTTTTTAAAACTGCAGATTTCTGGGCACTACCCCAGTCCTCCTGAATCAGAATCTCTGGTGGCAGAGGTAAAGGAATTATGTTTTTAACACTGTAAGTGATTCTTAAGAACCTTGAGTCTGAAAACCACTCGATTAAATAGTAAGAGTAACATATTATCCTAGCAAATATAATCACTAGATACAAACACACACTCACATACACACGCCACACACATCCAGGGTCCCTTAAGACTTAATCTGTACATAGACTTGCATTCAGAGAAACAATCCATTGCCAGGAACCACGAAGAAATCTTTACAACTGATATCATGAAAATGGCAGGGCATGACTTCTACGGAGTAATTTACAGAAACAAACCAAAACAAAGGTTCCTAACAATCCCCTTCAGGTAGCTCCTACTCCTCCAATTTTTCTACTCTCAAGGGGGAAAAAAGCTATTAAAAATCTTTCCCTCATATGCATTGGAAAACAAAAGATGTGAAAGATTTTTAATAGTTGGAGAAATGTGACTACAGGCTGTATATGAAGTGATATTATAGGATTATTAATTCTCTCAGGTGTGATAGGAGTGTGACTGTCTAGGTGAGAATGTCCCTATTCTTGGCAGGTGCATGCTGAAGCCCTTAGGGCTGAGGTGTCATGATAGCTTCCACTGACTTTCAGTGGCTCAGGTGTATACATACATTACCTACATATACACATATACGCACACACGGCTATGTATATGTGCGAGGGACAGCAAATGTGCTAAATGATTGCGACTGGTAAATCTAGGGGATTCGTTATATTGTTCTTCCAACTTTCTATAGATTTAAAGGTCTTCAAAATAAAAAGTTGGAGAAAGCCACTGAAGCAAGCAACTGGATTCCCCAGCTCCATCTCCTCCTTGAACTGTGATGTTTTTCTGCTCTCACTCTCACTGATTTTCTTTCAAGAAATTCCAGCATATAAAATTTTCCACCTCACAGTACATGGCTATGCTTATAGTTTCCAACTAACACACAAAAAACTGAGCATATAGTCATATTAAGGCCTTGGAGAAATATAATTCTGCAGACTGTCTAGGGCAATATCAGGGCTGATTTAATTTTTAGGTGGAGGTATAGAGAAGGCATTGGTGTCTCTGGCCTAGATGGGCCAGGAGAACACTCAGGAGAACATCTTTCATTAACCATTACCCCAACTGTGGTAGATTGCATTATGTACCCCAGAAGAAAAAAACAAATACAAAAACAAAACATGCTCTTAATCTCAATCCATTCCTGTGGATGTGAACCCATTGTAAATAGGACCTTTTGACAATGTTATTTTTACTTAAGGTGTGGCTTAACTAAAAGAAGTTGAGTCTAGATCGTATTACTGGAGGTTCATGAAGAGACAGCCACGTGGAGGAGCAAGACGCTGGAAGTTAACGGAATCTGGACGAGAAAGGAGAAGACACCGCCATGTGCATTGCAATGTGACAGAAGAGCCAGTAACCCAGTGACAACCTGACAGCCAGCCCCAGAACACCAATGTCTTCGGGAAGAAAGTGCAGCTTTGCTGACACCTCAATTTTGGACGTCTAGCCTCAAAACTGATTCAATAAGTGCCTACCTTCGAAGCCTACCCATTTGGTAGTATTTAGGATCCCAGCCAGGAAATTAAGGCACCTACTCACTACTGAAATTATTCTGCTTCCATCCATTGCTGTCCAGTCAATTCTTAGCTCTGGTTTAGTTTGCACAATCCCTAACATGTGATGGCTGAATAGAAATGTGCTGAGCCTCCAGAGAGCAGGGACAACAATGCTCCAGGTAGTCTCTTGGCATTTGCATCTACCATCAGGGGTCCCTCACCTCCCAGCGATGGCAGCACACTAGAAAGCACAAGAACAACTGGCCCAAATCCAGCAAAATCAGGGAGAAAATTGATATACAGTACCCAGCAGCTATTCTGAAACATTAAATAAAAGCAGGCAGCTAGAATTTAGTAGCAATTATTGGAGCTAAGCAAAGTCTCATGGCAATACCATGATACATGTTATCATAAATGCACTCTGATTCAGTGTCCAATACAAAAAAAGCAACCCTCGATGTAGAGCAACTTTGGAGGATTTGGGTTAGGGGAGAGGGAAGTCAGGAATCCCTCACCAGAGGATGGGAAGCCAGAATAAGAATGGGACACAAAACCAAGATGATGCAAAACCGACCAAAAGAGGAACGACTCGTGGCAGTACCTGACTCATGGCATTTGCCAATTCCTTAGTGGGAGAACATTAGAAATGACAATCCAAAACTATTTTGCAGAGACCTGATTAATTGCCTCCCAAAGATGTCCATGTCCTACTCTCCAGAACCTCTGACTATTACTTCACATGGCTAAAAGGACTTGGAAGATACGATTAAGTTAAGGATCTTGAGCTGGGGAGATTATCCTGGACTATCCAGATGGGTCCAACATGCAACGAAAAGGCCCCTTATAAGAGGGAGGCAAGGAGATCTAAGAGAAGTCATGTGACAAAGGAATAGAGTTTGGGAAAGATGCAGTCATAAGTCGAGGAATGCTGGCAGCCTGGAGAAGCTGGATTTTAGACTTCTGATCTCCAGAACTGGTAAGATAACAAATTTGTGTTGAAGTAAGCCACTAAATTTGTGGTCATTTTTATAGCAATAACAGGAAAATAAAACACTAAGCTGGCAAAGGTTCATTTTATGTGCTAATGTTTAAGTTAGCTGAGTAGAAAACTGCAGCTCTCATTTCACAATGTAGGTTTCGCATTTCTCGCTAACCCTTGATTTTTGTATCACCTCAAATTTCTGCATTAACAAATTCTTTCAAGAATTGGCGCAGCCTGTAGAGAGAGATCTCAAGGATGTAAACCCTACCTACTATAGCAATAAAGTCAGATTCTGGTGGCATGATGAGGTCAGAACTCAACGCTCTATCTTCTTAGAGACTGGCATTATTATACCAGGGCCTCTGCTCCCTTCTCCAGCTCATGTCTGAGCCCCACTCAGAGCACCATGGGAAATTGGAACTGAGGGCAAACTTGAGATTGTTTTATAAACAGGGTCCCAAAGAGTCCAGTAGGGGGCAGTTTGATGAAACAGAAACATAACAGGCACAGGCATTTGAATCCTAGCTCCACAAGCTGCCAGTAATAAATCCTGCATTTCTATTTCATCTGAAAATCAGAAAAAATAACACTTCCCTGCTGACTAGCTTTCTGTGGGGATGAAATAAGATGACGTAAGTAGAGTCCCTAACATGGCAACCACTACAATTCTTGTTGTTGCTAATAACAGTAAATAACTATCGCAAGTCCATACGGTGTGTTATTGACTCTAGTGGTTTGAAGCTGTAGGTACCCCAGAAAAATGTGTTCTTAAACTTAATCCATTCTTGTGGCTGTGAACCCCTTGTAAGTGGGAAGTTTTGAGGAGGCTGCTTCTGTTTAAGTGTGGCCCCCCTCAGTGAGGATGGGTCTTACTCCTTCTGCTTTATAAGCAGAATGAAATGCAGACACAGAGAGAGTGCAAGAGCCAGAGGGAGCAGCCAGAAGCTGAACGTCAACAGAGCCCAGCAGAGAAGGGATAGGCCAGGAGGTGCCCCATGTGTCTTGCCATGTGTCAGGCTGAGGACCAAGGACACCAGCAGCCAGCCCCAGAACTCCAATCTTCAGGCAGAAAGCATTGCCCTGGGGATGCCTTGATGTCGGCTTTCTCTTGGCCTCAAAATCATGCGCCAATAAGCCCCCACCATTTAAACTGACCCATGGCAGGGTATTACTTGAGCAGCCAAAGAAACAAAAACGTGGTCCAACAGAGGACCAAATCTCCCAACCCCCTCCGCAATGCCGATCCTAGCACACCAAACAGGACACGCTTCCAGGGTCGACCAGGATGCCCAGGACCTTGGAGCTCCTGTCCACGTCGCTTTCAGTTCATTTGATCCCCTTTTCTGGCCATTCTGTGGCTGCTGCCGGATGGCCCTCACTCACTGTCGCCCGTATGGGCACCAGCAAGCTGCATGGATGATTCCAGGTGGGGGCAGGGGCAGCGGGGACTTGGATGTGCCAAACAATGCCTCCTGCCTCAAAGAAATGGTATTTTCATATGTCTAGACAAGTGCAGAAATAACATTTATGTGGTGTAGAATAAGTGAAGCATGACAGGGGGCAGAGCAAAGTGTCACAAGTTGTTCGTAGGCTGACGAAAGGCTTAAGGGTGGCCCAAAAAGGAAGCTGTCAGCATTGGAGGATGGGGAGGATTTTGACAGATGATGGAGGACAAGGAGTGTGTTACGTGACAAAGGAGCAGGGACGTCTAGGGCTTGCTTGGGCAAAGACAAGAAGTCTGCTGTGCATAGAATTGAGGGATGCCATGGACATACTTACCTCCGCTACATTCCAAATACAAATGCCATTTTTCTCATCAGGACCTTTTGGCTTTATTTATTCTTCATGGTTAAAGCAGGGTCCTGAGAAGGGCAGAGGGTTTAAACCAGTGCTCAGCCTCTTCTCTCTGCTTAGGTATAGCCAACAAGTCAAGGTGGAGCCAATTTCCACTGTTGTAAAAGTAATCATTTGAGCTGCTTCTCCTAAATATACAACTGTGGAGCCAGCAGGCGCCTGTTGGTGTGAGGAAAATCCAAAAAGAGAGCTTGCGTGGTTGCAGGAAGGCTTCCCTTGAAGCCCGTGGGTGCGGGGAGCTCGGCAGAGAGGGTGAACCAGTTTCTGGCAGCCGAGGCCCCTGCTTCCCAATCCTGAAAATCAGAGAAACCTGCTGATGTGGCCCAGCAGGCTCTGAACATGGTTTGGGGCAGGAAATACACAGAGAATGTCAGAAGGAACTTTTCAAGAGGGAGGAAGGAGAGTCGTTGCTGGTGAACTCAGCCAGCCCAAGGGTCTTGTGAGACCGGTCCCAGCAGAGCCTGTGCCTGATGCTCAAGCCCCTTCCCACCCACATGGCTGGCACAGCATAGCATTTTAGAACAAATGCCCAAGAAGGGGAGTGTGAACAAAAGGGGCATCACCTTGGAGCCCAATATGGGGTACCACAGTGGCATCATCAAGGATTCTAAGCCTGGGGGCCACCTTCACTGCACAGGAAAATCACCCATGGGACAGTCAGGACCATTCTTCAGGGGTGACAACCACCTCCTGGTGGCATAGAAGCAACTGAGCTGGTACCTGCCCAGCTTCTCTGGTGCTTTCTCTGCTGCTATTTGGAAGGGGAGCTGACCTCTTAGGACTCAGCAGATCTCCAGGATTCCTACATATTGAAGGGGATGGAAGTTTCTCAAGGGGTAGAGACCAGACCAAAGCTAGGGGGGAGTTAGGCATATGTTTGAAGAAACAGAAAAGTATTAATCACATTAATGACAATAATGGGCACACTGGCCAAAGAGGCCCTTCCATCTCCATTCATATTTACTGCTTGGTTAAAGATTTCAGGGCCTCATTATCACATGCATCTCTGCATCAATGTCATTGCTTTGCCTGTGGTGAATTTTCCAGAAAGGCTCTGGCCATCAGGCCTCCTTCTTTCAGTGATGAAGGTGGCCGTCGCCCAGGAGCTGGAACACATTTTTATGATAGCGATGAGGAAGTTCTTGTTAAACATCTTAACCATCTTTCCCATGGCAGGATCTACTTAGATTACATTAAATTCATAAGTAAAATCCTTGTCAATTTGTCTCATTTATATTCAATCCTAGATAAAGGCGCCTTTTCTCCATAGCTTCTTGTCACATATGATTTTTTAATCAGGTAAGTTAACATCAAATTAAACTAGTATGGAAGCAGGCAGATGGGAGCAAGGGAGAGAGGCTCCCTTCTGTGGGTCTTCCGAGGTTCACACTGGGTGCTGGGTTGAGCACTGTTGGCATCTCCGGTTGGCTGCCATCCACCGCCGTGCTTTCTCACTGGTTCCCTTCATCTCCACTGTCTCCCCACTTGCTGAATGTAACGTCACCAGAGCATGAAGAATGGCTCCTGGGACCCTCAGAGTAAGATTAGAGCAGGGGGAGGCTGAGAGGTAGCCCTTGGGGACCCTCTGCTTGGACATTCGCCATCAGAGGCGCTGCAGGAGGAACAGGGACCACGGGCTGAGACTCCTGACCTCAGGGCCCCAGCTCCCAGGGAAACACAAGGGTAGACAGCTGCTCCAGGCGTGTTTGTGGACGTGTAAATAGCCATACCCTTACTGGGAAGGCCAAGAGCCGTCTGGCCATCTGCCACCAATTCAGCACACGGCTCAGCTCCACGGTCTGCTTCGCAGATGGACACCAGGCCCAGCCCGTGCATTCACACCCCAGTCCTAGACTCAAGCAGGCAGACAATCCCACAGCCGAAGGGCCGAGGCTTTGAGGTTTTCCCATTACATGATCACAATAAACAGAACACACAATTCAAATGAAATCCTGTCTTATTGTTCCATTGTTCTCAATGGGGTGGAAAAGGCCAAGGCGTTATTAGCCAGACAAGGTTGGAAATGCCCAGACAATAGGGCAGCCAGCCCCCTTTCTCTCTCTCCTCCCAAGCTGTTCTCTAAACACTGACCAATAACTCTCCTTCTCAGATCCAAATCAACAGCCCATTGAAAAGAGTTCCTACTTCACATCCCAGACACAAAAGTAGATAGCCAAGTATAGTCCCCAATAAATTCCATTCTTCCTCCTCCCAGCACCCCTCCCTTCCCGCCAACCTCAAAGCTTCGCTGTTAACTTTTCTATCTTTCCCTGAATTCTCAGCTCTGCTGCCTTGTTTCCATAGAAGCACAGAAGTCAAAGCTAAAAAAGACTTTGCCTGATTTTTCCCTTCACACAAACCCCCAAGGGCAAAATGTTACCAAATTCCTACTCTTAGATCCACAACAGACTTTTCTGCTGGGAATTGGGCTTAAGAACAGAGTCACATATGACTGTGGAGCTCTGACATACACAGCAGAGAACTGGCAGGTATAAGACAGCTGTGGTAACGTTTTCTCCTTCCAACAGAGCTTTCATCACTCTGCTTAGCTCTCGTTTCCTGCTCAGGATTAGAAACCTCAAGTTCATGTACATTTCTAAGCACTCTTACGATATACTCAATCTATCCCTGATATCGCATTGTATACCGCAGGCCAAGAGCACTCAGAGAGATGGATGGGGCAGAAGACAAGGAGAGGAAGGGAAATTCCATCATAGCTGGTGTGGTTTGGAAGGGTATGTACCCCAGAAAAACATGTTCTTAAAGTTAATCCATTACTGTGCATGGTAACCAGTTGTAAGTAAGACCTTTTGATGAGGCCACTTCAGTAAAGGTGTGACTCATCTCATTCAGAATCGATCTTAATCCTATTATTGGAGTCCCTTATACATGGAATGAACAGAGGCGGGGGAGTGGGGGTGGGGGGACAGAGAGAGAGAGAGACCATGGAAGCAAAAAGATGAAATCAACAAAACCCGGAAGAGAAGGGAGAGACCAGCAGATCCCGCCATGTACCTTGCCACATAGCAGAGGAGCCAAGGATCACTGGCAGCTGAAGTAAACATTGCCTTGATGATACCTTGATTTGCACACTTCCCTGGTCTCCAAACTGTATGCTAATAAATCCCCATGGTTTAAGCCAAGCCATTTCATGGTATTTGCAAAACAGCCTAGGAAACTTAAAAGAGTTGGTCTTGCCTATGCCACTGTATGATCTTAGGAGAGGGTTCATGTTGCAATGCCACAATGAGTGACCAGGAAGCTGATTGTTTGGGTGATGGCAATGAATCAAAATATCTGCCTTAGAGGACTGGCTTCCTTTCACCCACTTGTAGGCTTCCCTTCCTTCCCCCAGACCAAAAACTTCCTGCCCTCTGTACTGTTCCTTCACAATCTGCTTTGACTGCTCAAATGATAAATTAGCCCATAAAACAGGATATTTACATGACCCAGGTTGCATTCTAACACCTTTACTAACTTAACACTAAAAGTGTTGCCTAATCGTACAAATGTTGGACAATGAGAGCCATGTATATATTTCTACCCTATGGGAGAAATACTTAAGAACCCAAAATGATGGTTGCCAACCATCAACTACCCTGTGAGCTCCTGTGTTTATTCTTAAGCAACAGAATCAGCAATACGAAATTGACTTTCCACAAATCTTCACACTGCATCAATTTCTCATGACAGATGGAAATAGTAAAGCTCTAGGAGGCACATCAGATAGGTAGACAATAGAGATGAGAAAATGTCCCCAGACCTTTCAATTTCCTAGCCTAGATTCTGATGACATGGGCGGGCCTCATGGTCAGCAATGAGTCTTGGCAGCTGGATCAGCCCACAAAGACAGCTTGGCCCACGGACTCTGTCCCACCAGAGGGAGCAGCTACACACACAAAAGGACAGACCCCTACTTTATCAGGTGCTTTCCAATTTCAAAACTATCGTACTTGGCTCTCCATTCCAGTCTGAAACTCAGCTCTGTTGGGAATCATGATCAGACCATATTGATCGCTTCTCTAAGCATCTTTTCAAGGGATGCTCCCAACACACTTGAGTGAGCTCGATTTAATTTAAGCCTTTTGCTATCTACAGATTCTATCAGTTAAGCTTTGCGAAAATTATGACTTTAAGGATCTAGCATCCCTAAGGATCCCAGTGTGCTAATGTTCTCGATGTCCTACATGCTCCCAGCTAGAGGGAGGCTTTGGGTAAATCAGACCCTCCTTTCCAGGCTAACCCTGCATTACCAGCACCTTCCTCTCAGGCCATGTCCTTTTCACCCATATTTCTCTCTCCATCAAGCAACGGATTCCAGAGTGCTTCCTAGCACCCCACACCCAACTTTCTAAGCACATTCCACTCATCTCTGAAAAGCCACTTTCTTGCCTGCATACAAAAAAGAATGAAACAATTGAAAGGATCCACCTCCCCTTCCAACTGGGCTTTATAAAAATCATTTCTGACATCTCCAAGGAAGGTTATTCTGGCTAATGTGTGCTGGCCTGATTCTTGGATTTGTTGACAGCGGGACAGAGTGGGAATTAAGGCTGTGCAGAGGAGATAGGTTTTCAACCCCTTTATTTTCTTGAAACTATTTCCTCTCATAGTGTGAATGGAATTTTAAAAATGATATCTAAAGCACAGCAGGGAAATAATGTAAATCCAGTGCTGGGAAATTCTTCCCTCCAGGCACCAGTCAAAAGTCAAACTCATTTGAGAGAAGTTCCAGGGGTTTGGAACAGTTGAGAGGAGGGCACTTGTTTTTGCCTTGCCCGATTACATCCAGGAAGGAGCAGAAAGTGAGGAATGAGACCCTGAGCTCAGAACGCAGAGCCGTGAGTCAGCCTTGGCGACACCCACGGCAAACAACCATTCTGACTTGTAGAGATGAAATCTGGAGGCATGTGTAGGTGGCTCTCGTGTTTCAGATGCTTTCAGAGTATTTTGTCTTGTCATTTGTTCCATTAAGATTTGTTGAGAGGGAAAAAATATCCCAGAAGCTAACGTCAACAACTAAGAGGGTTTTGTAAATACCACTCCTCCCACTCAAAGTGGCGTTGCCCACATCAACACTTACCCATAGGCTAGTAATGCTCTTGAAAGACATTATGAGAAAACTACAGTCAAAAGTTCCTATTGTTTCAAATAGCTTTAACCAAACATCTACTTTGATTTCATACTTCTGAACACAAGGAGCTATGACAATACTCTTAAGTGTGAGCCCTGTTCTGAAATGGATGGGTGCTGTCCATAAAACAAGATGCAGGTGGGCAACAACACATAAATGTGACATGGGTACAGCATTTCTGTCAAAGGCCGTCCTCACCTTATGTGATAGGTTTTCCTGCATCTTAAGCCACTTGGGGAAAGCCTGGATGCTTAAATCACCAACCAAAAGAGGTATAAAACCCTTAAACAAACAATGAAAAACTTTCCACCACTTTCAATGTATTCTGTTGACGTAGTGGAAAAGGTTTGCAAAACTGTGGTTTTAGGGGAGGGGAAATATAAAGACTCCTTTTCAGGAAGTGGTCCTGGCCCAATGGATAGGGCATCCGCCTACCACATGGGAGGTCCGTGGTTCAAACCCCGGGCCTCCTTGACCCATGTGGAGCTGGCCCATGCACAGTGCTGATGCGCTCAAGGAGTGCCATGCCACGCAGGGGTGTCCCCAGCCCCACGCACAAGGAATGCGCCCTGTAAGGAGAGCCGCCCAGCACAAAAGAGAGTGCAGCCTGCCCAAGAATGGTGCCCCACACGTAGAGAGCTGACAAAACAAGATGATGCAACAAAAAGAAAACACAGATTCCTGGTGGCGCTGATAAGATAGAAGTGGTCGCAGAAGAACACACGGTGAATGGACAGAGAGCAGACAACTGGGGGGGGGGCAAGAAGGGGAGAGAAATAAATTTTTAAAAATTTAAAAATCTTAAAAAAAAAAAGACTCTTTTTCAATCTAAGAATTCCTAAAAGATGACTATTTCACTCAACCTTTTTTTCATCTTTGGGTGTTTCCTGATGTCTTACCACAGTTAACCCATCTCTAAAGGAACTTGCTGGCCCTATTGATTGCTTGTTTGTTGGATTTGGACAGCAGAAGCAAGGAATACAAAAGAGGAACAATAGCAGTAGAATTGTAATTGATGAGCAATGCCTAATTGGGGAAGGAAGCCTCTCACCTGGAACTCAACTCAGGAACCTCACTGGCTGTTCTTCCACCAGGGTGATAAGAGGTATCTCAGCATGGGGTTTAGTGTTCCTATCTCATCCTAAGGATGATGTTGAAGCCAGCTCAAGTGTGGCACTGGTTCACATGAACTGGAGCAATCTTTAAAAGTCATGAAAACATGATATGGCCTGTCCTCTTCCTTCCTTTTCCTAAATTCGTTAATCCTGGAGCTCTTAGTTTGGGCAGAGCAATGGATAGAGATAGTAGCCACAGTAGCCCTGAGTAGGGTGAGGAAGTCAAAGAGGATGAGGGGGACATCTGCATAGAAGGATCCAAATGTAAGGGGCATCAGAGTTCAATAGGGTGAGGAGAATGTCCACACAGACAGGGCCACAGCCATGGTCCAGACCAAGGAGGAGTCTCAGTACAGCAATGGGAACATCCATGCAGGAATGACTTAGATGAGACTAAGCAGAGGGATTGATCAAAGAAGTAAGGATACTAAGGATAGCAGGACTGGGGTTTCCCCCTGTCAGAGAAGGGAGTTGCAAAAATGGAAAGAGAGAAAACCAGAATGAATTCCATGGTACTGGATTGGAAATGGAGGTATCATAGGAACT